>NC_137443.1:6942500-8142500 GCF_964374335.1 Astatotilapia calliptera | reverse complement strand
TTCACCTCCTCTCGGTCTAAATGCTATCATTTTGCAGGGCTTCTCTATCTGCTGCTCTCCCCTTTGGTGTTGTTGTTGTTTTCTCAATCTTTTCTTTTTCTCACACAATCAGAATGTCTCTCTGCAGATTCAACAGCTGGATATATGTCAAGTGAAGCTGCCAGCATGTCTGTGGTTCAAGAGCAACTGGAAAAAAAATCAGTAGTGAAACAGATCCAATACAAGATGCTCATAAATAATTATGGCCCCAGTTTCAAGTGTTCACTACAAAAGCACAAGACTCCCTATTTCCACTGTAAATTAAAGAAATACTGCACCCTACAGGCTGAATGTGAAGAAACTGACCAATAGGCAGTCGAACCAATCATCAGCCAGATTTTCTTTTTTGTAAATCTCGTATCAGTTGACAGAAAGTTAACAGTTTTAATAAATTAAAAATAAGAGACTGCAAGAGGATACAAATATTCACATTGAAATATTTAGGTTTTACAAATATTTCTTTTGCTTTTATATCTAATACTGGCTATTTTCCCCCCATGATTAAAGTCAATGACTCTTTTAGAGCAACAGAAGAATTACTCATCTTGTACAAAATGTAGGGAAAAACTGAAAAAACTGCCAAAAACTGAAAAGAATGATCAAAGATCAAAGCAGCAGACAGTGAAATATACTTAAGAGGTTTTTGTCATATTTCAAGCCTGCTTAGATTAAAATGACTGTGTTTGCATCAGAAGTGAGTGAGTTTGAAAAATCCAGAAACTGTTCGAATATTCGTCAAACCACACTTTAATGACAAATACTGAAGTATCAAATCTCTTCATTTAGTCGTCAAATGTTATCTTTATGTGTTGTCTTTAATTGAGAAAGAGTTAAAGGAACAGTTCACTAGTTAGTTGCCTGTATTCATCTAGACTGGTATGATATCCCTATAGAGTTGCCTGCCTTCACTTGAATATAACACAACATGATATGATGAGCAGCAAAACAAGGCTTCGTTTAGCTAACAATAAAACTGCTCACAATGTTTGTGGGTTTTTTGGTCACTGATTTTTAATAATATTTTTAATTACACATTTAGTTCCATTGTTTTCCAACAGAAGGCAGATTCTGTATAGCTACTATCACCAAAACTGAGCGGCTCATACCAACGTAACTGTCACAACAGGCTGTAAAAATTTGATTTTAGGGTGAACTTTCCCTTTATTTCTAGCTTTAAGATTGAGCATTGGTGCCTACTCATGCACGCTAACACATCTCTGACTCACCCTGCTTCTTACACCCCCTGAAAAAAACCTAAAAAAACAAAAACCCAATCACAAAACCATGATGACCCCAGTGACATCACTGTGACATATTGACTGTTATTTAACCCCCTGGAGATCCAGAGAAGACATTCTGCAGCTGTTTTCACAGGATAAATCTGAAAAGTGATGAGAAAACTGAGCTGTGTGATGGAATATATAGTTTATTTGACTGTTGAGCCAGGGCTAATTTTTGCACTGATAATATTTTGGCTAAGCTGATGAACAAAGCACTCACTTGACAGCAATACCCTGGTGAAAGAACGAAGCTGTGAATACAAATGATTCTAAGCACACTACAAGCTATTTCAGGGAGTAACACATTTTGGACCTAAATGTGGTCGCCTATGTGAACTTGATGAGCGTGTGTGTATGTGTGTGTGGTAATGAGCGCCTCATTACCACACAGACTGTACTTACCGCTCTTGTGACTGACAGGAAGCGATCATAACTAATAAGGACAATGTTGAAGACAGAGGCTGAGCAAAGGAGGTAATCCATGACCAGCCACACTTTGCAGAGCCCTTTGCCCAGCATCCACCTGCCGGTCAGGTTATAGGGGATGTACACCGGGATGCAAAAGGCACCTGGAACACACACACACACACACACACACACACACACACACACACACACACACACACACACACACACACACACACACACACACAACACACATCACATTGGTGATTCACCAGCCACCAGCATCAATATTCACACTTTCCCATACCTTCACAGTTTCTGGGTGTAAGATGCATTACATGCGGCAGAAAATTAGCGAAAAGACGCAGTTCCAGGAAACCTGTGACATTGTACGAACAAGAACAATCTAATATGTCTCTTTCATTAATGACAAGGGTATAATTTAACTAAAGCTGTAGATAAGAGGAGCTTTCACTATAAGAGGGACGTGAGTGCTCTTCAATAAAACGGAGGCATGCCACAATTACGCGGAGTAGTCCGTTGTAATTTAACATGTGAATAACGCAAAAGGGTTGTAAAGGTCATCATGAACTCGCCGCTAATCAATAGTTAGACGCTAATTACAGTGTGGGAAAATTACAATGTGCTTGGGGCGCGCGCAAAAAAAGGGTTTCATTCATAAGAATGGACTCAGACAACACGAACGGATAAAGTGACAAAGAAGGAGAACTTACCCACTAGAAAATCGGATATAGCAAGGTTCAAAAAGAAGTAGTTGCTTTGATTTCTCAGGGTTTTGTCCACAATAAAAGCCATGATGACCAGTGCGTTCCCTGCCACAACAACGACAACCAGAGTCACCATAAGTACCGATAAGATCACCACCAGGTAGCCCGGCAGGACAGCCCCAGCTTCCGACACCGCAGGCGTCAAGTTGCCGCTGGAGTTGGACTCCAGGATGTGCGCGCCCATAATTAATTGACTGCCAAAATCATTGTAGGGTTTTTTCATCGCACGCACAGAAACACCGGAGAAGTCCAAAAACGCGCCTAAACGTCCCGCTCCACTTCATGAAGACAAGTTAAACACGAAGACCTGTGAATCGTTGAAGACTTTTCCCAAATCTTCCATTTCTTAAAACACTAGAATAAGTCTCCGAGCTACAGACACGAGTTAAGAACACTCTGTAATAGTAATACTAATAATGATTATTGTTCCTCTGGGTCCTCTCTCCTTTCTGGACTCTGTCATCTACAATCTCAGCTGATGCTGGATGTGCTGATACTGCGGAGCGCACCGTTGGTTTTGTTAACAACGTCAGTACTGACCAGATGTGAGATAAAGTACTTAATCCGGATGTTTTTCAAAATAAAACCAGTCCTGTAAGGTTTCAAGACGAACAAGGCGCATCGGTGTTTTCTAAATCTGTTTTCAAGATGCACATTTAATGTGACAAGTTACATTTGATGTTCTGCCGTCGGCAGAAAATATAAAAATGACAGCCAGCATGCAGCTTAATGAGCAACCTAAATAACAAGGCATTTAAAACAATTGCCCCGTTTAACACCCCCTTTAAGACATAACAATATTATTGTTGGCTGTCGGATTAAAATATAAAATTCTCTATAAAACGTCCTTCTTGTATGTTTTCCAACAGATATGACGAATTCTTAAACTTTTATTTTGAAAACAAAACAAATTCCGGCCTTTTTCAGACGATGTTTGCTATTTTGGACGATTTGCTTTTTTTTTGCCCACCCAACAGCTGATCAAAGGCTCATGTCTGCAATCAAAAGCTGAAGTGCTCCAGGCGCATGAAGCAGGCTGAGATGAAACGATCTGAGCTTTATGCAACAGGATATCGCAATAAGCCAGCCAGCAGATATTTACACAAAGCAACAAGTTCCGTGACTCAGAGGCCAATGTCCAGTGTGAATTACCATATTATCCCTCCCATCCCTTTATTTCGCGAAGAAATTACGTAATTATCTAAAATTACTACTGACTTAGCTATGCAAATAGCCCCTCTTATTAAACACAGGGTACCCAGACTAATATCAGAACACAAATACGGGCACAAACGGAAAAATCCGTTTGTTTTCTGAAATGAGCTGTCAGCCTTCTGATACTGGGGATGAGATTGTTCTTAACGAGTCCCAAAATATCACATAAAGGGGGAAAACAATATCTTCTGTTATCAAATAATCACTCTTGTTTTTATAAGTGCATTTGTTTTTATTGGATAATGTCATTACTCTGAGTTTGTGATCCTTTTTCTCTTTAATAATATATGTGATACTCTTGAAGTAAGGTTGGAAAGCCTAAAGAAAAATTAACATCCTGCATCTTTTGCTATACACCATTACTTGACCTCAGTAACAACTGCCGTGGCATTAGAGAAAAGACATGGAGATTGATTTATTTAAGAATATCCTGCCAGTAACAAAAAAATTATGACAAAGCTGCCAAAGAATTATAGGATGGCATTATCTCCCTTTCTTGTACAGGAAATTTGTCTTATGTTTATTAAGATAAGGAGAAAAGCGAAATTGAAGCGCTTTTAATTTAAGGAAATTGACCAGCTCTTATCATGACTGCCATACCTCTTGGTCATTTTAGTAAAAAAGAAAAAAAAAAAAGTAGTAAAAATTAAAAAAAAGAAAGAAAGAAAGAAAGAAAGAAAGAAAGAAAGAAAGAAAGAAAGAAAGAAAGAAAGAAGAAGACTGTCCATTTTATGAGCCTAAGACTGTTTGCTATGTGAAAACCAGACCCATCAGAAAATATGAGTTGTAGGCAGTGTTGGTCAAGTTACTTGAAAAAAGTAATCAGTAACTAATTACTGATTACTTCCACAAAAAAGTTATCCCGTTACTTTACTGATTACTTATTTTCAAAAGTAATTAATTACTTAGTTACTTTTTAAAAACACGATTTACAACCTGAAGAGGTGATAAAGCGATAGGTCTTTCAGCCCTATTCTACTTTTTCTACATAATCCATCATACAAAATGTAATCAAATGGAAAAGTCTCTTTTTTTAACTTGTTTTATCAGTTTTAATCTTTTAACTTTATGCATCAAGCAAAAATTTAATTATATGCAACATTCTCTGACTTGAATAAATTAGTTTAACATTTAAACCTATTTTCTGCACATTCCAGCACATAAAATAAAATATTTTTTGTGTTTACACTCACTCTTTCAAATAGATGCAAGTAAAACACAGCAGGAAATAAAGTCAAAGACTCAGCGGTCCTGTTGCTCTATTTTCACCTGTAAAGCAGGACTACGGTAGGCGGAGGTTTACCCTGGTGCAGGTGTGCCGTGGTCAGTTGAAGAATCAGCGAGTTTCTCTGTGAATTTCCCATTGCGTCGTTGCGCACTCGGTGCTTGCTTGGAAGTTTAGGGGTTTTTTTCGCTGTAAAAAGAAGTTTTCTTCCCACGCACGATGGACACTAATGTTTTTGTCACTTTTTATGGAATCAAACTCAAAGTAAGGTCAGTACTTCCACGCTTTAACCCTTTACAGCCGATCGGAGCGGGCACGCTCTGTTTTGCGTAACTATTTTTAAATCCCGGTAGCTCTGCAACCAAGTAAGCTAGCGCAATAATTTTTTTTGCATATGAAACTGGAGGAGTTGTACTTACATCTTATGCCATCAGCTTGTCCTAGGTCACAGTTTCCTTCCACATATAGCTTTGCAAAAACTGCATAAAAATCACTTGCAGCAACAAAAACATGATATTCCAGAAACACGCTTCGCCGATCCATCAGCTGTTTGTAACACTTCCTACGTCCATCAGCGCGAACTATCACATGACCGCATGACCTGCCCGAAACCGGAAGTGACGTCATTTTGCGGAAATGTAGTTTTTAATGATCGGGGCCTTATGAGCTTGTGTTTTACTTGTTATGTGTTTTAAAAAGTTATGTTTGACTTTATGACTTTCTGTGTCGTTTCTGGGATGCTTAAGACTCATATTGCACTGCTGGAAATAGTTTATTTTGATGCATATGCTGTTATTTTGCAAATTTGCACTATAATATTTATTTTCGTTTTTCCTGCAGTATATAAAAATTGGTGTATTTCAAAAATAAAACTATGAAGACACTCAAAATAAATTTCCTGTGGTGGGAAACTAGTTTGTGTAACATTTTTGTATTTACAGTTTTGAGGGATAAGCCTCTTAAATTTCTCTAACTAGAAATATATGTTAAAAAAACAAAAACGATTTTCAATTTTTTTGTAGTTTATTGCACTTTTTTGCAATTTATGTAATTACTATGCACCTAATGCAGACATATTATTAAAGTTTGGGCTATAATGGTTGTATTGATGTATAGCAACTTGAAATGCTCCCATAAATGGCTCCACAGCATGTAAAAATATAATATAAGCTCTGGCGAACTTGGTTCTATGGTAAGTCTTAAAGGGTTAAACGCTGCACGCTCATACTCTCTCCCACAATCGATATGTGATCCATTGTTGATCTACACACAGCTGTTGTCACTAACGGCGCACTCGCTTACGTCACTGTCGTGAGACATTCTCGCAAAAAATCACGGTTTTAGTAACGCAGTAACGCAGCGTTCCTACGGGAAAGTAACTGTAATCTAATTACCGTTTTTGCGATAGTAATCCCTTACTTTACTCGTTACTTGAAAAAAGTAATCAGATTACAGTAACGCGTTACAAGTAACGCGTCACTGCCCATCTCTGGTTGTAGGCTACATCTGCACATCATCAGTGAAAAGTTTTCAGGGTGTCTTTAAGTTTTTTGCAACATCTGTCATTAAAAAATGAGGAATTTGAAACTTTATATGAAACTTTTATGAGCTTTTTTAAAATATATATATATATATTTAACAATTTGATTTAGTCAATAATCATCATTTTTTTAAAACTACTGAGAACTCTGGGGTGACAAACTTTGTCTTACACCTAAATCGAACGAGTGGTGCTAAGTCCACATATATTTTTCATCATTTATGAAATTAATGGTTTTTGGCTGTAAAAACATGTTCAAGTTACAGTTATATGATGAATATGGGGTTAAAACACCGACTCTCATCTCAGCAACAGGTGTTGAACAAAAATACAGCATTAACTCATAAGGAACTCCATATTTATACAATCTTGTGTTTTCAGGAGCTTAGGTGCAATAAGATAAATTAGCATAATAACAAAGTGTTTATTCCTAAACCTTTCCCAGTTAAGGACCCTTGACATTGATTGCTTACCGTCTGGAAGCTAAAGGTATCACCAAACAATGGATTTTCTCTCTTTTTACTGCATTTGCTACTATGACGTGCAGTCAAGACAGTTTTGCTGAAGAGAGCAAAAATTATAGCTCTTCAGATTTCTCGCCGCTTCTGGCACATCATCAGTAAACACTACTGACCCAGTGCAATTTGATGTCAAGCATGCCCTGCTCTGACAGCTTTACCTTTTATTTTAAGATGCGTTTTATTTAACTCTAATCTGTCTTTCCTATTCTCTAAGATGATGACTCTTTGGCACCTTGTGATAAAATATCTGCAATTCTTCTTGTGAGCAATGGTATTGCTTTCCATTTGGAGAGTGGTTGTCACTTTGATAGACATTGTACAGGGTTTCTACAAATTTACCAAATTGCCAATCCAAATGTTCCTGTTATCTCTTTCTGTGATGGATTCCTTTGAGCTCATCTGTCTGTTGTATGTTCACAGCTTCCAAATGCTCCACTTCAAATCTTTTGCCAAGCTAAGTTCATAAAGAAATACCCCAGACCTAAAATGTACCAAAAATGGCTGCAATTCCTCAATGGTGAATACTTTTGTCTGACCACTTCAGATAAACCAGATTCATTATACAACCTCAGCTTGAAACATAACGTGACAGTGTGCAAAAATATATGATCTGCACTGAATGTTCTTGGGCAGTTACTGAAACAATGACCTAACAGGCTTGCGTGGCAGTATCGGTACGGACTGTGCAGATGAAATTTGAAACCAAGCGCTCTAATTATTCTCCTCAGCCTTGAGTATGAAATTGAGTTCTTTGCAAGCCCCTGAAAAACATGATTAAGGGCTGAGATGATTGGGTTCAGCGTGATGACAGCTTGTCAGGGAGAAACAACTCTGCTAAGTGAATTAGCTGTAATTATTTCTAATGGCTGAAATGAGCAGGCGGCTTTGTAAACAGACTTGGAGGAAATTTTTCTAAAATGTGTTATCATTTGCGCTTTCATTCAATCAAAATATCTCTCTACATTTGTATGCTATCAGTTATATTTTCTGAAGATAATGAGCGCAGATAAAACATTTTTTGCATCATAATAGTCAGGTTCTGCTGGTGGAACCAAATTAAAAAGTGCCTGTATGAGACTTGGATATATTTAGATAGTGGTCCTTTGGTGCTTAAAACCCACTTCAAAGCATTAATATGCAGAATGTCTTTCCAGAGATCGAGTGACACAAAAAGGTGAGGTGAGACAAAATCTCACAGGAGGGAATGAGTGGTAAATGCTCTGAAAGACATTCAAAATGTGAAAAGGATGTCTATTTAACAGGCTAGAAGTGTGTGCCAAATGCACTGGAGAAAATGGATGTGGACTGTGTTGCAACTCAGTAAACTCCATTTTATTAAGCAGTGATGTATGATCGCATTTCTTGGAAACGATGAAATGATTTGTGAAAGATCGCTATTGAGATGCAGATTCAACAGGGAAATGAATTAAGGCTTGCAGGGACAACCTCGTTACTGTATCTCCATCATGATGGAGCATTACAATTTTAAAAATACTGGGAGTGCATGCAGAAAAGAAAAAAAATTAGTAATTCGAGGATTTAAAAATACTGGCGTATTCTTCAGACGTGGATCAACAATCTTCACATGTGGGGTACATTCAAAGTCATGATCATTACACAAATCCCCATAATTTGTTTTAATGAAATGTGAACTGTACACATTTTATTTCGAGGCTTCTTAAACTAAATATAAAAATATACATTCCAGAGTTAAAGCAGTCATCTGAGACGTCATTTTGAAATCCCAGATGATATTTTATGACCTTGAATGAAAACTAAATTGCTAGAAACCATTTGTCTTCTAAGACACATCTCACATCTCTTTCTAAAAACGAGCTTTTCGTTGAATTCGACATCAAATACTGAACGTGTGCTTGAAAAAAGTTCTTCATTTTTCTTCTGAAATTCACTTTGTCTTCTTGCCTTTTGGCCTTTTGGTCTTTAGTCCTGATTTGTTGGCCTCATCCTGTGAACCAAGAGGGGAGGATTAGAGAAAGAATGATTGTGTTACATTAGCACTCTATTTAATGGTGCCAGAGCTTTTTCCGTGCTTAATATCTGAGTGCTTCTTTACAGCTCATGATAAACTCTTTTGCCTAAAACTCCCGCTGTGTTTGCAAATGTGCAAATTGCAATGTACTGATTGACATGCACCATGCTGTTTTAATGTATTCCTGTAATTGCATCAAACAAAACATTGCCATCCTAAGTACTTTTAGGAAACATCCTCTGCTAATTATTAGTCTGGCAATCCAGACTGCCAACTTGTAGAGAACTCTGGAACCTCTGTTACATAGTACAGGGTGAACAAATGTTCACTGAGTCTGTCTTGATGCATCAATTTTGTCTGAGTTTGTTTTTCATATTGGCGTAGAGCTTTATACAGCAGGAAATTGCTTTGATACCATTTTTAATAAGTGACTCATATACTGCAAAGTAACTGGCAGTGACCTGTTCCTCCTCAGGTGTGAGACTGATTCAGCTCTTTTTCCCCCTCTAAACTGTAGTCTCTTTTTCTCATAAATCAAATCCTATCCAGGTATTCAGAGACTTTATGCAATTTTGGATTTAGCTTTTGCAAAACTGATCTCACTCACCTTACCAAAAATGATTTTCTCCCATTCGATATTGTCTCATTGGTTGTTGGGTAAGTATGCTGACTTTTGTAAAGGCTGTACACTGTTAAGAAGGAGCCCTGGGACACTGATTTCAGGGACTGACTGTTTCCTCCTCAAAGAATAAAAAGTTCCAGATTTCCACCAACATATCTTCATAGACGAAATTAAATAAGTGTGCCACAAGGGTTCGGGTCCTGTTTTTTAAATGTATTTTTTACATACACATCAACCCATCATTAAAGCTTGACTCATGAAATTCTTAACAGTTATCAGTTTAAGGGACGTTATGAGGCTGTAGCTGAGAAGACCTCCTCGTTTTCTCTCTTTATTGCTTTCCGGTGTCCGGTGTACACACGGCACAGAAAATAACCGGCTACTCTGAGGTTAATGTGACATTTTTTTTAAATTCATCATGTCTTTGAGATGAATCTGACTTAAACAATCCATCCTACCGCCAAGGGGACATTTGTGAAATTTCTCCATATTTAGTGAAATATAGTGCTGTGCAAAAATCGGCCCTCATTTCTTTACATTTTGCTAGGAAAATGCAAAATGGGTACAGTGATTTAAACATGTACAAAATTTGTTGCCACTGACGTTCAGTCGAGTTCTTCTATAATTTGGTGAATCTCAGCTTTTTCTTCCTTTTTCCTAAGAATAATTTCTTGTCAGCCACCCTGTCGATGATGAGACCTCAGCAAAGCATCTCTCAGGCCCTGTGTCAAGCCTTTGCTGGATTTCTTCCTATTTCGTAATGGCTTTCAGCTACTGCTCATCTGATTTAAAAAAAATAAAAGAAAATAAAAATCTTTTTTTAGGCCTGCCACTTTTATCCTCCAGTTTTCTTCAATTTTCTGAGGACACACAGCACACCATGCCAAGTGATTCCCAAAGAATTATCAGGCTAACAGCTCTTTGGGAATCACTGTCTTTGTTAAATATGGCATTTGTTTTTATAGATTCAGTTAAAGAAACTGGAAAAATATGTGGTTTTGTGACAGGCTGCTAGCAACAAACCACCTAAAGATATCATTTAAAATTTTCTGTTATATGTAAACACTCTTTAAACTGGTGTCTCTTTTATGTTTGAACAAATCATAGGTAGGTGAAACTAAAAACAAATGGTCAAACTCAAAAGAAAACTTTCAAAAACCTCAGGAAAGCCTTAAAACTATTTACTTACAGAAAAGTCTGGCTTCAAAACATAAAGGAGGCTCAATACTTGTTCCCTCCCGGGGCAGATGGCGGGTTGACTGGACCAGCGCAGACATGCTGGAGGACCGGATGCACTGTCTACACCAGCTCTCGCTTACCTTTACCCGCCCCTGTTGCCTATCCTGTGTTTCTATGGTCTATTGACAATCATGTGCTTTTTGTGCTGGGGTATTTTTTCTGTTCTCAAACTGTTCTCCCATTAGGTGCTCAGTCTGAGTGGAGTTTTTTTTTCTCCTCCTCTCACCTCATGTTATGTATTTTTGTTGTTTTTTCCTATCAGCCTACCTCTCTGACATGTCTTCCTAATGTGATGTTTGTGTAAAGTTTGGTCAGAAGGTTTCTTTGTAAGTGTGCAAGCGCCATTAGCATGCTGCCTGCTGCAACCTATAATTTCCTTCGGGATTAATAAAGTATTCTGATTCTGATTCTGATTGAATAATACTCAGGCACAGTGAAAAATAAGAATGTCATATATGAGCTCATGAGGTAATCACAAATTACACCTCAGTACGAGATATTGAGGAGGCTACAATGTTAAACTCAAGCTGATATATTTTTTTTAAATTCAATTTAAACAGAGCCAATTTTAAAAACAAGGATGAAACCTCCTTAAATGCATTCATGTCCCTCCCTTATATAGATGAGGGCTCCTCAAAGCTTTGGTAACTGAGTGTCAAGTTGGTGCTGCCTAATAGATACATTATTGGATTTAATGTATCTGTTTAGCAGCACAGTACAACCTGAACATAGATCATTATAATGACCTGGTGCTTAAGTTTCAGAGGGCACAGTTTGAAAGCAGCAGTGTATTACTAGTGTTAAAAAAAAATGTATGGTATGACATTACTTTCATGTCTCAAAGTGCAAGTGTTAATTTTAATTATATTTGCAATTGTCCGTTAAAATTGTTTTTTTTAACTGTAAGTAAGATGACTTACATTTCGTCACACCAGCCAAATCTGGAAATATTAAAAAAAGCTTAGTATGTATGGACAAATTTCCCCAATGCTCCACTCCTGTGTCTTACTATAGAAATGGTCGAATGAAATACAGTACAAAGCGGTATAGTTTTCATGAATTCTGGCACTGGCCTGTGGGAGGACCCTTGTTCTAGATTTTTGTTTGGTTTGAATGACTTAAGTTATTTGAATGTCATAAAAAATAGTTTTGAGTCATACTTCACATGTTCTAAAAATAAAGTGTTTGTTTTCAATCCAATCTAATCATCTTAAATTCTTATGCAAAGTTTTAGTAGACTTCATGAAATGGAGTGATTCTGCAGAGGTGTTAAGTTCTCCTTCCACAGGCAGCAAATTCTAATAAGTTGGAATAAAATAAAGTGCTGAGTTTTACAGTGAGTTGATGGGGTTTGGAAGAAGGACAAACTTTTAAAAATGTAGGTTTGCAGTACCTTTAATCTATCTGTTGCAGCCACTCAAAGGTCAATCATGTATCAATGGAATAACTTTGGAGAACACAAAGGCGACTTCAAAGCAGACTGGACCTAACTTCAGGCCGGTGAAAGCGTGTTTGATCTCCAGAACATGTTGCAACCAGACACTTTGTAATAAACTGACGTCTCACTGTAACTATACTGTGTAACAGTACAACCCCAGCATTCTGACTCTGCTTTGGATGCCAGAAAGGCAAAACCTCGCCTGCAGTCAATCTCTTTGTTTCCAGATAATTGGAGGAACACTGGGTGGTAAGTCAATTAAACTACAAGAAACCAGGTGGTCTCCTGCATCAGAAAACTGGCAGCAAAGTCAAATGTGACTGATGATGTGTCAGCAGAAGATGACAGAGCAATGTGTAAAAGGCTCAGAGTGTGTCTCACCGTAGAGGCAGTGTATCCCTCCTCCACCAGGATGTTACGAGCACAGTTGTTGATGTGTTTGAAGCGATCGGGACCTAACAAAATGCCCCCGAACCACCTAGACACGACCACCATGACATTACGCACGTCCAGGATCTGTTGTGAGAAATAAACGTGTAAAATGAGCTGGCTGAAAGCTTTGATAGCTGTTTTCAAACTGCATCAGATATATTTTACACTATATTTGATTTATAATAAACAGATGAATCTTCATGAAATGCATCTGACTAAGCTTCCAGTCTAAAGCCAATAACCTATAAATCTAAAATGGATGTATTTGTGGTGTAATTTCTTAGAGTTAGACAGAGATTTATTTTACGTTCAATTTCGTGTGTTCAATATGTGGTTTAAGGACACAGTTAACTTACATTAGGACAGAAACAGAAGGGCTTGATGTTCAATTAATTCATTAAATCACATAATTGAAATATTCTACTTAAACACAAATGAAATAAAAACTACAATAAAACTAAATATCATCTCAAAAAACTGAAATAAGACAGTTTTCTAAGCAATAAAATACCATAACAACAGAAACGTTTAAAAGACCATTCAGAAAAAGTACAATAAATCAACTGTATACATCTACATGAATGGCATTGCACCCTGCAATGAACATATGGATAATTATCACCCTGCTGTGCTGGAACGTTCAACTATAAAAAGCATTTTGGCACCTTTTACATGATTGCTTTGATTTTCCTGTCAAAAACTGTCAAGTCCAGCTGCAGCAGGTAGCTTTTTGCAGCGCTACCTGCCTTGAACCAGTACCAAACTGCAGACATGAATTTGGCAAATGTGTGAAGTACTTGGCAGCCAACGAGTGCATTGTTCCCCTCGGGATTTGCCATAAACTAAAACCCCATAAAAAAGAGTGAATATTAGCCTTATTCAGTAAGTTCAATATTTAATTGTTCTCTCTCTACCAGTCTAATAACAGTTTTATGTTTACAGTTTGTTTACAGTTTGTCATCTTGATACCTCCAGATGGAAAAAGAAAAAAAAAATGCTACTGCAGCTTTACAGGAGCAGCCAGAAACGTCAAAGGTGCACTCTCATATCTCTAAAGTTTGTTTGCAAATAAGATGTGCAATATAACAAATGTGTAAATATATAAAACAGGAAAAGCCTTAAGATTGTTTTTCTTTTTAATTGAGACTGTTTCCCCATGTTCCTCTTCAGGTTCTGCAACTCTTAAGTTTGAGCGCACAAAGATTAAATTGAGATTAATGAAATTCCCAGTAAATGGCAAAAGGCATATTTTCCAAAACACCAGACTGTGGTCTTAAAATGAAGTGGAGAACTTTACTTTGCACTGCCACAAAAACCAATCTGTCATTTGAAGGGACTCATCCACATCTGACTGCCAGCTCTATCAATAAGATCCCACTTTTATTCATCGCCACACACTTCCACATTCACTGCGAGCGTGCACACATTTAAATGAGGAAATGGGAAGAAAGCCTTATGAAGAGGAATGAGATTAGAGGAAAATAGATTTGGGAAAAGCTCTTCATGTAAATTGCTCACTATGCTGAGAGTGTTGCGAGTAGGAGATTAATCACTGTGTTGCTCAGAAAGATGGAGGACAGCAGATCCAGTTACAGGTCAGACAGCTACAGGAATTTACCTGATTTCTTAAATCTGCTCTCATGCCCGCGAGTTAGAAAAGAAATCTATAAAAGGCTGATAGCTTGAATCAATCTGGTTTTAGGATTAAAAGCACTGATTTTCCTTTATCATTCTCCCCATTTACTATTAGGAATATTAGAAGCAGTGGGTGGCTTCCATGCAGCGCCTGGAGACTGACCTCTGATGTGAGCCAGTCGTTGGTCAAGGACACAGTGACAGCAAAATTAGCCTAGCGTTGTTTGGATGAAAGAAACCGAAGAGGAGCTTTAAAGCTGCCCCTGCGCTCGGCCAAGGCTCTAACTCAGAACCATTTTCCCTAACTGAAGAATGATCTTTTTTTCCACTCTAAAAAATATTTCCTCTGCAGCTTAGCTTTTACTTGCACCTCGTAATATCTAGCATTATAGTTACTGGATTGGTTCTTACCTAGTGCTTTTCTACTACGTGAGCACACAAAGCACTTTGCACAGCAAGTCTCATTCACCTCCATTCATACATCACTTTGCATCAGATCAGCCTCCAGAGCCACATAGCACTTCTTTCCTCCCTTGTAAAATTGGATCTGTCACTATGAAGCACTCCTGTATCACTCACATTATTCTCTTGCTTATTTTCAATATAAATATATAGATTATTATATTGATTATAGCTACACTCTGTTGGTGTCAAGAAAGCTTTAGAATAGAAGAAATAAAGCTTAATGCGCTTCCTTGATAGCAAATATAGAACATATAATAACACAGATGCAGGTAAATTAGACTTTCTTTGAATTCTTTCAGCATTTAAAAGATAATTTAAAGCAAAGACTGGCTGAGCAAGTTTTTAAAGCGAACATATGAGCGCTTGATTCATCTGAATTCAGTGTAGCAGATCTCAGTTTCTGACATATCCACACCGATAATCCAATGCACCATTTCACAGTGATTTATCTCTCTAACAGGGCCACACTGGCAGTGGCGACTGCTGTCATCCTATGAATGAAAATGAACTTTGACACGAGTCATGGATTTCATCTGGAAAAGCTCTGACACGACGCAGCACCTAGGAGTAATGAGTAATGACACAACTACTACAAGTCACTGCTGAGCTTTGTGTTATAGGAAACTTTTTGTTTGGTCACAAACCTTTTACTGGCTTTCATTCAACGTTACAGGGAAACAAAAACTGTGTGGACAATAACACATTTTAGTGTGATGTGGGTGTGTGTGTGTGAATCATAGGGCCATCTGACAGTAAAACCCAGTGACAAGGGCTTCTTTGATATTTGAAATAAAAGGATTAATGACTGTGTGAAATTATTATAGTGGGACCATAGCTCCCAGTGGAGGAAACCTAAACACCATTTAAACATTAGAAGCGTGGTTTATACTACTGCAGCCACATCCCCACACAAAACAATCTCAGTTCTGTTTTTCTCAGCAAGTACACTTCTCTGAATCGATGTTCGGCTCTGCCTTAGAGACCGGCAGCTTCAGTATTTCCACATCACATCATCTCAGTGTCTCAAAATCAACCCTGACAGGCTCAAAGAAATTCATTAGATAGCCTGTCTAATTTAAAAGAGACGCAGTTTTGACGCTCTGTTATGGACATTAGTCTGAATTTTATAAACGTCCTGAATTGATTTTCACTGGAGTTTTGAATACATATTCTTAAAGCTTTATGTGACACCGTCAGTAGATTACTTACTTAATCTATTAGAAGGGTTACTTTTCACAAAACTGAATTAATACTTCTTCCTCCCTATACAGTTGGCTGTGGTTTAAGGCCATAACTGGAAGGTCAGTGGTTCGATCCTGGGCTCCTCCATTCTGAATTTCAGTGTCCTGAATGCCAATGCCCTTGACACATTACTGTTTGTGTGTGTATGTGATAGGAGTACAGATTATACTTATATTAAACACTCACAGTATAAGGCACCTTTTTAATTTAGCTTTTACTTAGCGTTTATTTATTTTATGCTTATTTATTCTATCCTGTTATTCTATTATTAATTTAGACTTTACCTAATATTTATTGATTTTATTCTTATTCATTTTTTAATCTTCTTACTCTATTTATATTTATATTTATATTGTATCCTGTTCTTATTTATTTTATCATTTTACCCTGTATATATCCTATTGTGTCATATCTCCAGTGTTTCCTCAGAGGGCGCTCTCTGCACCGGGGCTGTGATCGACTGTGGCTGCTGGGTCTCTGGGGGTCCTCTCAGCCTGGCTGGGGGGCTCCTTGGCCTCCCTCCTGCTGTGTGCCCAGCCTGGAGGCTGCGGTCTGTGACCGGCTCCCGGTGCAGACGGCTCCCTGTTATAGTGTTTCCTCACTTGGCCCAGCCCAATTTTTACTCTTTAAGTGTGCTCGTGTGTGTGTGTGTGTGTGGGGGGGGGGATATGTGTGTATTCACATCATTTATGTTAATGAGAGTGTGGGGAGTGAGTTGGAGGGTGGGGTGGGCTGTTTTTAACTATGTAAAGCACTTTGTGCTACATTGTTTTTTGTATGAAAAGTGCTTTATAAATAAAGATTGATTGATTGATTGATTGAGTGGTAGGACTGAAAAGGTGTTAGAAAAAGTGCTATTAAAAGTATAAATGAAGTCACTTCAATAAAAAATGGCAGGTGTGCTATAAGAAACTGCAACAGAATTTAAAATAAGGCCTAGCATTCAGTGTATAAACATTTTTATACCAACAAGAGAGACTAGCATGCTCAATAAGCTGTGACATTTCTATAATCCTTATTGTCCATTAAGCTGAAAGGCATTAAAAAAACATTATCATTAAAATTAGGAGCATCCTGTTTCAGAATGATGCTGAAAATTGTTACTTTGAGGATTCACGGCTATAATATATATGTCAGTATGTCCTAAAAGCTCTCTGACAAAGTACAAACAGTACTGTTTATGATGCTAACCTCCATTATACCTCAAAATGCCTTATAATATGAAAATAAAGCTCTCTGCTTTCAGGAGTGCCGGCTTACTTGCTGTTATGAGAAGCAGAAATAGATGTAGAACCTTCATTTATTAGGCTAATTTCACAGTTTAGGTTAAAGTCAAATATCCTGCGATGTTCCCAGTCTGCTAAGGAATCTACCATAATGCACTGACCAACTCGTTTACACATGCATTCACTGTTGATGGCTCTACTGCATGTCATTAACTAATCTTTCTGATGTGTGGTTTTTTTTCTGTTTGTTGATCACGGTCTCTCTGTGCTTCTCTTTGTTCTCTTCTCTTTCTCTCACCACCCAACTGGTCACTGCAGATGCCTTACCCACCTTCTGCCAGAGATCTCTGCCTGTTAAAAGGGAGTATTCTTTTTCTCCACACCAATTTAAAGTGCCACTCGTACTGGATCGCTGGATCAGTCAGCTTCTCCTAGCAAGGTTGTAGCATTGTCTACCTTACAATATAAGGTGTGTCGTGAAAATTAAGATTATGTTTTGGCACTATATAAATAAATCATAAAATACATTAAAATACCCTCAAACCACTTAATGACATCAAATCTGTCTTTAGTTTCAGAACACCTCACCCAAAAATGCCCCCATTGTTTACTGATACAGAGGATATAGGTTACAATACCAGGACCTTGGAACTGGAGAAGCCAAATGTAATTCGGCCGTGTTTTTTATTCATATTATTCGCACTTATGCCTTTCCCGCTGTGACATGTTATTATTTTCAACAAAAAGGCCTAATCTGCTTTGGTGGTGTGACATAAACTGTCAAAACTGTCACAACAGCTACCCTCATTAAGAGTAACTTATTTTGAATGCCAGTAAACACGAAAAAAGTGTCAAGTTTCCAATTTATGCTGCAAAATATGATATTAATAAGTGGTGGTTATCACCACTACCATACTATATGTCTACAAGTGCGTGCATTACGTGAAAAACATTTAGGTTGATATTGTGGGAGTGTGCCTTACTGATAACAATCTTAATTGCAAAATCACAGCAGTTTCCATATTAAACTGTAAATGGTAGCACGTAATTTCATCCATCAAGGGACTGGTGTTGGGTATTAGCTTCAGCTATATGCAAGGCTATGTAGATCGGACACAACTGTCAGTGTCCTTTAGAAATAAACTAAATTATGCATACTGTGAAAATAAACAGGGCAGCACAGACTCCAATTAAGCAATGCAAAAGCCAAAGGAAAGCTCAAGGCAGCCAGCAGATTTAACAATGTGGCTGCCGTTACTGGGCGGACGCTTTTGTGCATTCGGCTTTGGCTAACTGACTAGTTCTTTGGGGATTTTTACCTTTTTAACAAACATAACATGCAGTTTTGGTATGAAGCTGAAAGAGTTATCTGTTGGACCAAAGCCAGCATTTTTTTTTAATTAAATGATAACCTGCAGTAAATGGAGCAATCTCCCCCCCGCGGCTGTCTCGCCGTCATCTTCACAGTCCTGCAGGAAGCTGTGCTTGTCCTCGCAGTAAATCCTACAACAGACAGAATCACAACAGCTTGGTTTTAGGCGGGAGAGCATTAAGACGTTGTGGTTAGTGTGACACTGTGACACTTAAAGCCTCTTCACCGGAACATTTTTGTCAGTGGTCTAAATGTCACAATATCCTCCCCGTGAGTAATGACCACCCAGGCAGTGCACCAACGACGCAACATCGACCTCATTAGACGACACTTAAAAAAAAAAAACACCACACATCTCACACACAGGCAATGCCTGAGAAAACACAAACACACACTGAGAAAGGCCACACACACATACACACATCTTTTCACATTATGCACAGTACTGTCAGAAGCCGTCATTTTCTCTGGTGCTTTTTTGACCTTTAATTGCAGCAATGAGCCCTTTGGGGAAGACAGATCAGCCTTGAATCTTTACTTATCTCATGCTCTTCTCCACTGTGGGCGTAAACACATACAGACATATATACTTTATTTATATTAGATCCATTATATATTAAACTAAATAATGTATATTAATTTAATTTATTAGATTGAACCCCCTTTATTAGATGTTTCCTGTAGTGTCCTTTTAATCACAACTGATTCATTTCACATTTCTATACCCACACCTGGGATGTCTCTTTTAAGTTGGACCCTCACTTGCCATCCAAAAGCTTGAATTTTATTCTTTTCCCATTGAAGCTGTTTGGGTAATTGCCTTTTTGAATCAGCCAACCTTTCATAAGCTGCCATTCAATTCTCAGAGAAAAATTTGGTTGATACAATTTTAAATTCAGTGATTACAAGACGTGCAGGCCCTGAAATAGCAAAGCAGGTCCACGCTGTGGTACTCCGTCGTGATATTTTAGTTCAGATTAGTTTCAGCTGGTTTCCAGAATAGATTTTCCTGTTTCACTTTAGTTTTTATTGTTTGAAAATGTTTAATTTTACTGTAGTATTATCGTACGGATGCTATGTGTGAGGAGAATCAGTGAAGATATTACAATAAACACACAGAAGGATTTGAAAGCAGCTGGCTCACAGTCATGTAGATATCTCAGTCTTAATGAACACATTCATCGATCATTAATCAGGCAAGTTGTAGTAAAATTTTGCTACCCAGCTAACAAATATTTAAACTAAGGCTTTTCTAAGTTCACAAAGTCATTTCATTTAGTTTTTTTGATTTCGTTCTATTTGTCTGTCTCATCATAAGCTCATCATAAGCTTGTTGCTGAATTTCCCAACATTTTTGTGGTCTTCCTCTATTTAGAAAATTCTTATTCACTATTTTTCTTGCACAGATCTCTGAAGATGCTTTACTGTTACAATTGCTTTCTTTTACACCTCTTATAGGATTCCATATTGTGCTCCTGCTGTGATCAACTGCTAAGAAAAGCAGCAGTTTTTCATACTGTGGAATATAAAACTCACAGGGCATTAGAAATGCTTTCTCTATAATGTCACTTCTAAGGTTCAGAGAAATTCATGTTTAAGGCACGGTTTACATCACATCATCATTCTTTACATTTAGAGAAGGACAAGTCTACAAATCACACTCCCAATCTTATCTGATCTACTGGAACACTTGAGACTTTGCAGTCTTTAGCACAGTGGTTCATTATTTTTCCAACCCACACTCAAACAGTATAACTGCTTGTCTGTTACTACTTTAGTGTGAATGTGTTTGTCTATAATTACAACTTAGATGAAGAGCAAACCACACATTTTGAATAATCAGTGTAGAAATCCAAGCATTACAAAGGGTTTATACATTTTTTTTTAGCAACTGTATAAGCAATATGTGACATTACTAACCTGTATGCATAAATATTATGAGTGGCACTGGCAATCTTCTTGTTTTCGTACAGCTTCTCCAGGACCATTTTAACCTGTAACAAATAATGTGGGGAGTAATGAAATGTCACTCTCAGATGCATTTACACTGACTTTACTGCAGAAGCAAGGCATCTCCTTTTCAGCACTGTGTTAGCTGGAACCTGCTTTCATGCTAAAATCCTGATTGAAGGCATACTAAAACAGCAGTGATGTCCAAAAGAAGGTCAGACTAAAAATGATGCTGTATTTGTGCAGATGACAACTTGTCAAGTCAACATGCTGTCTAACACTGCTGACTAATGCACAAAGCAGCATTACTCAACTGTTTATGAAGCTAAATCACCTCATGTATTAATTAAACAGACACTGAAAGGCTCAAAATAAAACTGAGGCTTGACTACAGTGTGACAAAAATTGGTTTTAAATTCATGCCTCCCCTGCCTGTTCCATTTTTGTAGTGCTGTCACCGTCGTGTCACCTTCGAGTTAGTTACCAAATTTAGCCAGTTGGCTTCTGTGCTGGCAAAGGCTACAGCAACACTTCAAAAGTTACTCTAAAACAGTTAACACACTGTATGTAACAGACAGACGTAGCTTTCAGCTCTGAAAGATGATGGCATCGTGCCTTAAACCTGCACTCCCTTTAATGACCAGAAGGGGGCAAAGGGGGTCATTGCTTAAATAACCCATTTAATCGATGACCTCTGTAAATGCTGTCGGAATGAGTTAATCACTAGTCTCAAATCTTCTTAAATACAACATTTCAGACATCATGGTCCGCATTAGTCTAAAAATTTCAGATAAAGCAGGGTGTGTTTTAAGGAAGGGCTACCTTGAAAGTTACAGGCTGCCACCATATGAGTGTACAGTGTCCCTCAGTTACCCAGTCAAATCCACCGTCACTGGTCACATCCATTTCCATAACACCAAAATGCAAAGAGTGAAAGCAGCACAACAGGTTCACCAACGGGTGACTTCATTATGGATACTGTGGGTTGATTACTGATATATTCATATATATATATTTATACAGGTCAAATGACCCTAGAGGACACAACTGCAGATAATCACAGTATACAGAAACAGTAAATAAGTTCAGATTAGATTTGTGCAATAGTTACTGCAGACTGGGAACTCTGTTGACTCTGGGACTTCATTGGCTCTAGCACTTTATATTGTGTGCAAGTGGTTTTATGGAGTCCTTAATGTTTTTTAATATCATATTTTCTCATATGCACCAACCGGGAGTCTCACTCCTGAATGCAATGACAATGAAAGCCCTTTTATCTTATGCCATTTAGTACTGACCAATTTAGAAGAACAAAAAAATAGGCTATACTGAAGTTGAAAAAAACTAATTACGTGCCCAATTTGTTTTTCTTTATATCTATAAATGAAATCAGTCACTTCCAGATCAGTATATAAAATTATGGAAATGATGTCCAGCTCTTCGTCTATTTGGTTTATGTCCTCTAAAGAGGACAGCTGTCTGCGTAAATATTTTTATACAAATTGCAATTCACAGCAGGTGGAAGCTTTTAAGATAAGCTGGTATGTTACCAGAGACTCAGAGAGTGAGATTAGCATGCAGGAAGGAACCAGATGATGTTTCAGATATAAATTATCTTCCACTCATCAAGTATTTCTGTTGAATTTTGTATGAATTGTTGATTGCAGAGAGGATTCATCATTCATGAAAAAAACGAGGCACAAAATTCAAACTGTACACTGTTGGAGCTCCATCTTTTTATGCATATCATTTTTTATTATGCTCATTTCCATGCTGTACCTGTCTGGGAGTCACCACAGGCGCCAAATGGGGCTGGAAGGTACTGCGTCGGTCTGTGATCGGATTTCCATGTTTAATTGGAGGCAGCTCCTCATCTACAAGATAAAATATTATCCGTAATAAGACAGAGACTGATTTTGTCAGAAATGATGCCATCGTAGACTAAAATGTGCTTTTACCATTTGCCTGTTCCAGGAAGAGGTGCACATTTTCTGTATTCAGTCTGAGACTGCTGAGATCTGGAATGTCTTCATCATCATCAACATCCTTCTCAGCCGTCATGTTCACTTTTTCTGGTTCTTCCACTGAAGGAGGTAATATAAGAAATGTTATGTCATGTTAATAAGAAAGTTGATTTTTTTATGTCCCTGATGCCTGTAAAGGTCTTCACCGAGCTGTCTGTAGTCTCAGGGTGCCTGGCACTGAAATGACACCTACTGAGCAAATCATCCCCAAATTACCATTACATAACCTTAACATTGGCATGTGAATGCATGATAATGCTAATATAAGCTTCAACCAGAATACTGTAAACGTGACTAAGTAAAGTGCCATCGATAAAACAGGAAGGATGTGACTGCAAATTAATTACAACACATCTGACAACATCTAATAAACAAGCCAATGTCGAGAGATCAAACACCAAAAGCCGATCTAAAGGTGCTGACATTAGAACCCTGTTGTTATGGAAACAAAGGTGTGCCATGTGTGAGGACGGCCTTCATCAGCTGATAATCTATGCACATATAGATCATGTCTTATACGCGGTCTTTCAACACAATCATAAATAAATGTTCCATAGCAGTTAATAAAATCTGCTCTTTGAAAAGTCTGCCAGCATTAATATTTAAGTATCCTCCAACAAAAGTTGGGATTTTAGAGAATAAGCTTTGTTACCTGTCTATATTTTTGTAAATCCCATGAAAATATCAAACCAGCGATGCATTAATAATAACCATGGCGAGCCAGATGGGTTGTTAAGCAAAATCAATTGGAAAGCCTTTGGAAAAGGGCATGCTCTTGTTAAAAATACCAGGAAAGATGTTTCTGTTCTTCCACACCAATCTGATTAATAAACCATAAGATGTATCTATAAGAAGCATGTAGCTTTTAGGCCTGAAACATGTACAAATGTACAAGTGCTTGAAACTTGTATTTATTATAAATGAGCTGTATGACGCATCACCTCTAATTGCAAAAAGAAGAAGTCAGGCAGCACAATAAAGCCCTCTTGGTCAGTTTTTCATAGATTCATTTGCCCGTTGCATCTGAATTTCAAACACCAAGGTGTCGGTGGCCAAAGCTGTCGTCCCAAGGTACAGTGGCCATGTCTTTCTTTTGTATACAGTCTATGCTTCAGACTCAGGTCATTCTCAAATGCACGACCATGTCATCTAGTGTAAGTGCAGCTGAATTCTCTGAGCACGTGTGTTTTTCACACACTGTGAATTTTCCATTAGCGTGAGAGCACCTACATGTAAAAAAAGCTGCAGTCCAAGGACTTTCAAGCATTAGCAGTCAGTGCAGGTAACGATGTCTCTTATAGGTTCTTTATTCTTCAGCACACAGAACTGACAAAATAAAAACCATTAGGCAGATATTTATGTAGTTAGACCCGTTATCACTCTATGATAATTAACTGTAAGCTGCACATGGAGATAAATATAGATTGTTGAATGGTAATAAACTGAACTAATTACTTAAAGCATTAAAATACATATGTCTATGCTACAAATCATCACAATTAATTATTTCTAAGCCTAAATAGCCTTAAGACTAAAAACATTACAAGCTTATAATTATACATTTAAATTAATTTCAAAATTTGACTTGAAAATGTTCCTTCAGTTATTGATATAATGACCTACATCATCCTGCAGTTATCCATTTAAAGAGGTTAGTGGTAGTAAAGTAGCTGCTCTTGTTCATTTTCTTTTACCACTCAGCTGATGCTAAACTCAGCAATGCCAAATAAGTCTGAACTTCTCTACTTTGTTTTTTTCCATCCACTAGTATTTATCTTAGAAGTTATTTTTAACTCAAAAAAATGACAGAACTCTGTGTGTTTGCTGGGCACTATATTCAGCTGTGGATTAGCACATTTTGTTTAGGTGTTCTTGAGTATTCTGTACGCATGAACTACTTAAAACAGACAGTGGAACATGTCACCAAGTGCGATAGTGTGACTCACTCTAGTATTTGTAAGAGTATATCAGCTACAATTCATTGCCTTGGAGAAAATATGCAAATGCAAAATTGTCATAAAAAGCACGTACCTTTAAAGGGAACTAAAAAAACAACCTTGTCAACAACAGGGGTCTGTGGCACAGAGGATTTGCTGCAGCAGGCTTGGCATACACAATACTTTTTAGTAGAATTAATCCATCGTTGCTTGTGTGTGTGTGTGTGTGTGTGTGTGTCTTTTCCTAATAGGATTTGATAAAAAGGCAAATAAAGACTTTAATATGTGTGTTTGTGTGTGTAGTAGAAGTATATTTTTCAGGGAAATAAAAGCTAACAAATCTTAGAGGACCAGAATAAAGAGAAGAAATGGCAAAGTTGAGCTGCTCATGGATCTAGCATGTTTTACGCTAATAAAGGTTCACAATATTTATTCTATGCCTGCACACAGCACAAACAGGACAGAAGCACACACACAAAATTACAAATCATTAAAATGTTCTATATTTAGATGAATAAATTCTGTTTTTCTACCTTTTTTCCTCCTGTGCGATCTAATGAATCCAAACTTCATCATCAGAAACAATATTCTGTCTGTACTTTTCATGTCTTTTCTCATGTTTACCCACTTTTCATTTCCTTTTCTGTGAAGTGTACATCTTCAGACTCATCATCCCCCTCTTCCTCTTGCACACAATGTCCCTGTCTTTTGAATGAATGAGCTGTCAATCCCGCTCCTGAGCTGAAGTGCTGTGACCAGTTATACTTATTACCACATGAATTGCAGAAAGGGGAATTATGACACGCAACAATGGGGAGGACAGTTAATATTTTTCAAGCTTGTTGCTCAAAAGAGACCGTCTGCCTCAATAATAGATGCTGCTCAGCGCTAGATAATTGAGACAGACAAGAAAGCCCCCTTCTGAAAATCTGATTCGGTGTGACACTTGTAGAGAATCTTTAATTTGAGTACCTTTATGTCTTTTTACACTTCAAAAGACTCTGCCGGGGTAACCAAAGGTATTACACTGATATCGATCTCAATTCAGCGCAGTCACTCAGAGTCTTGAGGAGTTTTTAATGCCCCTACAGGTCTCATCTTATCACAGCTTTAGACCGCACTACAGTTGTCTTAGGAACGGAGGAGTGTTCTAACAAAAAAGAAGAAGCATCAAGTGGGTAAGTGGGTTCATCCAATAACTGACCTGCTGGTAATCAGTGGTCTAGATCCCGTCCAATGTGTGGATTATCGTGTAAACAAGTCCTTGGAAAGACTGAAACTGACATTTTTCTAAACCCACTGCCAAAAAGTTTGTCCAAAGAAAAGGTCAAATGAACTGCCTCATTGACTGTCACCCACTTGCTCTAACCCCACTATAAATAAATGCTTTGAGAGACTCATCCTTGTTCGCATTAAGGCAGCCATCCCTGCTGACCTCGACTCACGCCAGTTTGCATATCAAGAAAAATGATAAACATAGGATGCAGTCATCACAGCTCTCCACACAGCTCTTACACAGTTTGTGGGTTTCAACTCGGCTGTAAATATAGTTATCCATCACAAACTAGTTCACAAACCTAAGCTTAGGCTGTTAGTAGTGCATGTGTTCACTGGACACCCTGAGCACCCAGAATGTCAGGATGGATGATACTCTTATCCTGAACACTGGCACATCACAGGGGTGGGTTCTCAGCCCCCTCTTCTACTCGCTGTTCACTCCTGACTGCTCTCCCATTGACACATAAAATTTGATGATGATACCACCATCTGATATATGACTGTGATGAAAAAGCCTGCAGGGAGGAGGTCAGGCATCTCACACACTGATATTATCCCAATAATCTGGACTTAAACACAAGAAAAAATAGCAGGGAAATCAAAGTGGACTTCTGAAACACACTGATTACTCTGCCCTTTACCACACAAAGAAGAAATAGAGAGGTTAGCAAGCTTTAAGTTCCTTTATGTTTGCATCTCGGCCAACCTCACCGGGACCACAGACATCTCCCATCAGGTGGGGAAGGCCCAACAGAGGTTTTACTTCTTGGGGAAGTTAAAGCACGCTCACCTGACCTACTGTTGCACAGTGTGGTTCGTCAGCTGCATAGAAGAGAACAGAAAGGCTTTGCGACAGGTGGTGAGGGTGGCAGAATGTGTTATCGGTGCCACTCTACCCTCCCTCTGTGACACTGGTTGACTCCAAAGAAAAGCCATTTGTTTTATAATGTACCACACCCAAACCAGACTTCACCTGTTCTTCCCTCTGCTCTATGGGAAGAGATTCAGATCAATCAGGACCAAAATCAGCACCTTAAAAAAACTCTTTCTTATTCAGTAAGAATAGACTGTCCTCTAATATCTGGAAATTTAGTTTTAAGCATCTTACTCGTATCTCTTGCACCGTGCAGTGTTATTCTGTATGTGCTACCTCACTGTGTTTATCTTTATTTCTATTTATTTTATGTTTATACTGCAGGCTGTTTGTCTTTTGTTGTGAAAGAGCTTTAGAGCCGCTGAGTGGTTTTTCATTGTTTTGTGAACAATGACAATAAAGATCTATTCTATTCTATTCTGTTCTAATTTATCAGTCGCAGCCACCACTTGACAGATTAATAACACAGTGAGCTACTTTCAGCTACTTTCACTTATTCATGTGGTGGCTCCACATGTTTGATTTGGCAGTTTGTACCCTTCCTGACATGACTTTTCCTGTGAATGTGTAAACCACTACACTATGTAGACAACTAGTCAATGAGATAACACAAAAAAGCCAAGAAAAAAAAGGAGTACAGTTCTGTCAAGGATAGATACATGCAAGTATAAAATAAGAAATTTAAGCTTAAAATGTGATATTTCAAAGTCAATTTATCCGACATGTCTCACCAAAAATAACCTACAAAACCCATATGCTGTAAAAAAGCAATAAATGATACAGCTTGTTTGGGTGAAGCAGCCCAGGAGGGTCATTTAACTCTATAATCCAGCACATGGAGTGTCGTTTTTACACCTTTAACTTCATCAGTTTGTATATAGAGACTGTTAAGCCTCAGTCCTTTAATATGTATTCAGGAATCACGTGCAAGTTTACAGGAGACAGTGCATACACACAGACTGTAAATAAAAGATTGACATAGCCGCTGTAATGCCACCGGTGGGTAAGGCCCTAATTACACCGTCCTACAGACTGGCAGGTGACCCCTGTCAACCAAATATTGGCCCCTGTCAACCAAAGCAATGACAAGGAGGCTTCTGGGGCAGCACCCTCTCATTTCCAGCAATAACTTGCCAACCAGTTAGAGAATGCACATTGCTCTCTGTAGTTGCCAGCAGGTCAAGAGGCTTGTGTGACTGAGGCCTTAGTGGTTATTTTACTTTGTTGTATTTTGCTTGTTTGTTTTTTTCTAACATATGTGAACACAGTTTAATGATATGTTAACTGGTGAGTTATTAGCTGAAGCTAAAGCATTCTCAAACTTGGGTGTCGCCGTCACCCGCTCACCCAGCAGGGTGACAACAATACCCCAGTGTTTTACAGCTAAGGGATACAAACGAAACCAAAACAACACATACTCACAGAAAGACACTATAAACTGAACAGCTGACTCCTTAGCATCTTTTAGTAAAACCAGACAAGAACGTGAAGAAACCCCTGTAACCTAAAGTGGCCACACCCTTAATTCTGCATAACTTAACATAGTTCCCATGGATGAATTATATAAAAACTAACCAAAGTGCATTCACTATCAAGGTGGAAATGATTTACTTTTTGAATGGAATAGAATAGAATAGAATAGAATAGAATAGAATAGAATTCAACTTTAACAACTTCAACAACTAATTTTTGTACCAGGGTGTAAATATAATTATTTTGAGAGTTTGAGACTAAAATGTCTACAGTTACAACTCTATGAATTCAACGAAGCACTTCTGGAGAGGTCAAGACTGAGGTGGTCTGTCAGGTCTTATTCCGAGTCATTAAAAATGGCCATAAAGTGGGACCTCAAGTGGGAATTTCCTTTTTTCACACCTCACCTGTTTCTGAGTTCTGGGACTTCTCAACGAGGAAATCTCTAACTTTTTCTACCCACAGGTAGAGGATGCTCTCCCCCGCGTGCTCCCTATAAAAATGAAATATTTTTATGTGAGGGTGGGTGAAATAAGAGGCATGTAAACTACAGTGATATTAAATCATGGAAAACAATGACAATGAAAGCTTTTGATGTGGCTAATATCCCTCTACGGTATCTCTTCATGAAGTCAAAAATTATGAAAGGCACTCACACATAGATGTCTTCCAGGCTGTTTGCCAATTTGGCCCTCTCAGGGCCTCGCAACCACACTGCACTACAACAGCCGAGAACAAACACGGGGTTATTGAGTAGGAGTAGGAGTGGGCCGTTGAGTGCGATGCTGTTCTTTCAAATCATCAGAGCTCTTCCATATTAAATTTGAAAGGCAAATCAGACTTACTTGATCTGGTATATGGGCGGAGCTGCGCTTGGATAATCAGGTGGGAGAATTATCTGATCAATAAAGGGGGAAAAAAATCAGAACAGCATTACAAACAAAAATGCATGATGGACACTAATATGCAATTTTCTGCACCTGCAAACACGCCGTCAGTTTTGGCTCCTCCAAGTCGGCGGATATTTTAATGCAAAATATCCTGGATGCTTCATCAATCACACACCATTCATCACCATAGATAGAAGACAAAGCCTCAACCTCTTCAATCTAAGAGAGAACAAAGAACAACAAAGCAATTAGATTAATCATATCAGACTCGGTGGTGATTGTTTGGACCATGGATGCACAGAAAGCTTCACTCACTTTATTTAATCCGTGTGTAACTGACATTTAATTTGATTCACAGAGGTACTTCAAAAAAGCATTAATTACCCCTTGAGTAGAGGCAGTAAAGTGTTTAAATACCTGGGGTCAACCTTCCAAAGCAACAGATAGTGCACAAGAGAGGTGAAGCACAGAGTGCAGGCAGGGTGGAGTGGGTGGAGATGAGTGTGGTCTTGGTACTGACAAAAAGACAGGAGGCTGTGTCAGAGATGCTAGCTGAAGATGCCAAAATTAGAAATGAGTACATGAGCACCTCAGGTCAAACAGTTTGGAGCCAAACTAAGAGAGGAAAGGCTGAGGTGGTTTTCGACATGTGCAGAGGAGGGATAGTGCATATACTGGACAAAGGATGCTGCAGATGGAGCTGCCAGGCAGGAGAAAAGAGAAAGACCTCAGAGAAGGTTCAAGGATGTCGTGAATGAGGACATACAGAGAGTTCATTAATCACTGTGGTGGAACTTACCAAGTGAAAGGGGCAAAGATGAAGTGTATTTAATAAGAATATTCAAATTAATGTTTTTGTTTTTACACTCTTCTGGACTAACTTTGGAATAACCTTGGGACCTGGAGCAGCTCCTCAGCTTGGCCTCGGCCATAAATTAGCTGTTGCAGCTCTCATGCCACTCTGCGTACGTCAGTTTCTTTTTGACAGGCAAAGAAGACTTGAACATCAGAGGTGCAGAGCTATATGTCTGAGATGATAATAGCAGGAGAATTCTTGATCATACATAGACAAGACTAAACCAAGGGTGAGCAGTTAATTTTTCCAAGGGGCAACATGGGAAATTGGGCTGTTGCAAAAAAGTTGAACTCAATTCACTTCAATGTTAATTTTTATCTCTTTGTAAATGCTACTGGTAAGAGTAAATATTACAATTAGGCCCTAATTGTGTACACTTGGGAAATTGAATTGGCCAGCCCGGCTGTAAACTGAGTCCTTAGAGCTGTTTTAAGAAGGCCATTGTCTCACTGGGATTACTTGTACTTAGATTGATCTCAATAATTAAAACTTATTGGCCTTTCTTAATATGAGCAACTGTTATTGTAACAGTATCTACACTCAGCAGCCATTTTATTAGTTACACCTTGCTAGTTTCAAGCCCTTTGCTTTCATAACTGTGTTAAGTCTTTGGGAAATAGATTTAAACAAGGTGCTGGAAATATTCTTCAGAGATTTTAGTGTGTATTGACATGACAGCATCACACAGTTCCACCTGCACATCCAACCAACTCTCCTGTTCCAGCACATCATAAAGCATGTGGATACTATTGGATGAGATGTGGTGACTCTGAAGGCAATTTGATTTTGTGACGTTGTGAGGTTCAAGAAACCAGTTTGAGATGATTTGTGAAATGGTGCGTTATCCTGCTGAAAGCAGCTGTTAGAAGATGGGTACACTGTGGTCATAAAGGGGTTATAACATTTAAATGATGCTCAATTGGCACTAAGGGGCCCAAAGTGTGCCTAGTAAATCTCACTTACACCATTATACCACCACCACCCTGAACTGTGATATATGGCAGGAGGGATCCAGGCTTTTATTCTGACCCCACCAGCCGAATGTTGCAGGGTTGGTGTGTTGCACATTTAGAGATGTTCTTCTGCATTACTCGGTTTTAATGAGCGGTTATTTGAGTTACATTCCTATCAGCTGTAAGCAGCTTGGCCATTCACCTCTGACCTCTGGCATCACAAGGGACGTTCACACAGAGAGAACAGGATATTTTCTCATTTTTAGACCATCTTCTGTAAACCCTAGCAGTGGTTGTGTGAGAAAATCCCAGCAGATCAGCAGTTACTGAACTGCTCAGAGCAGACCATCTGGCACCAACAACCTTGCCACATTCAAAGTCACTCAAATCACCTTTTTTCCCCATTTTGATGCTCAGGTTGAACTTTAGCAAGTCATCTTGACCATGTCTAAATACCTAATTAAAATGAATTTCTGCCATGTGATTGGCTGATTAAATATTTGCGTTAAGTAGTCATTAAATAGGTGTACCTAATGAAATAAGACAAGTATCAATATGTCCCCTTAGAATATGTGAAGAAAAGCAATGGGACAAATCTGAGCTGTAAACTGAATGACAACACACACACACACACACACACACATTGTGAGATTACAGTTAGTGATCTCAAGACAGTATATGTCATTATTTTCTTTATGATTCCCAACTTAGATGCCAATGTTTACTTTCCCTGAATATAAAGACAGTGGGTACACAACTGTATAGCAACAAAAATTAAATTATGTATGCCTGCGATGGTGTTCACTTTTTTCCTTTTTTCTGCTGTTTTGACACTTTGCGTTGATGTGTGGCCTCTGTGCACCCTGCTGCACCTGCTGCGCTTCAAACATCACTTCCAAAAGTGTTAATGAATCCAGACACCTTGGGAACAACCTTCAGTATATGTGTGTGTCTGTGTATGTATGTTTATTCAAGTTTTTTTATGTGCTGCTCATGTATATTCATTTTTATCTTAAATAACGCAGCAGGGCTTGTTCAACCTGTCAGCTCTACATCTACCGCATTTGGCTTACGTGCTCTCACCAGGCCAGTTGAAAATATTACAACAAACAAGACATTTCGCACAAACTGACAGGATTGCCTAACTTTTTCTGAGGATTAAAAAAGGAAGTACTTTGTGCTTACTTGAGTCTGAAGATCCTCATCATCCCCCGGAGTTATGATATCCGCCATTTATTCTTCTCATGACTAAGTGTCACCTATATTAAATGTGTTGATTATTCAGTAAACCACAAAACTCATAAGACACACGTACATGAGTTATGTGTTGACGCCCAGCTCTGAGAAACTACTTCCTGGTCAAAGCAGTTTGACTCGTCTATGCGTATTTTAACTTCCGGGTTTTGCATTGGAAACCAGGACAACAATAAAATCGTAAGAAGAAAGAACATAAAAAACCGAGAGCGTCTCAGTTTTATTTTAATTTAAGACAGCAGTTCATCAATTTTATTTATTTATTTGTTATTCATGCTCTTTATTTGCAATAACAGTCTTTTATTTTGAAAGGAGTGGGATTGGGCCAGGGCGAGTTCCGCTGCACGATAATCAGCTGATCTAAGTGTAAACAGTGCACGGAGGTTGTGTCATGTGCTGGGGGAAGAGACAGGGGCAGTGATAGTTTTCGGCTGTCGGTCAGCTGGACGATAAATGGGAAACGTATGAAGTGAAGAGCGACAGCGTGATGTGTTCCGCTGTGTTTGCGCTGCAGTGAGACAGCAGGAAGGGCTTAAAATATCACATGCAGCTTCACAGAGGGCCTGTGTGAGCAGCTCTGCCTGAAAACACTGGATTTTACCTTCACGGGACTGCATTAGTTTAAGTAGTAAGTGTGTGTGTGTGTGTGTGTGTGTGTGTGTGTGTGTGTGTGTGTGTGTGTGTGTGTGTGTGTGTGTGTGTGTGTGTGTGTGTGTGTTTCTGTGCGCGCGCTCGGTATTTATTCAGTCGCTGCTGTGTTTATTCTAATGACACATGAGGAATTTAGCTTGCAACTGAGACGATTTAAGTTGAGCAAGAAGTGAGGTTTGAAGGTAAAATACTACATCAAGTAAGGAAATAAAGGTTCAGGTAAATTCAGTCTAACTGTAGAAAATTGGTCATTGCGACTAATATGTTATCTTTATCAGTGGTTTCACAGTGTAGCTGCTCGACATGGAGACGGTCTTAACAAATTTTTGTACACTCAGGTATTTTATCCACACCGAGGGCCTCGTCTGAGGAGTTGTAAGATAAATGGAAGGGGTCATGAGATAATGAATGGGGGGGGGGAGAGAGAGTCCTCCGCAAATGTGTGATCATTTGCCGACTTTTCTCCAAATTATTATTATTATTATTATTATTACTGTTCCAATAATTAATATTTTGGGTAAATAGTGGATGGGATTGGATTTTGTTCATCAAAAAGGTTTATTTGGAATCGCAAACAACTCCTAGACAGCCATAGGGACAATGCTTTTTAAGGGGTTGTAAGAAGAGGACAACTTTGGAAAAAAAAATGTTGCATTTATTTCTTTAATGTAAAATCTTTCGAATAACTGTAAAAAGTAAATTGCCTGGTAAATGTAGTACTTTTGCGTGGAAGTGTAAAGTAACACTAAATGGAAATGTAAAATTAAATCCATATTAAACCTCATTATACACAAGTAAACATGCTTTCTTTGCACACTGAAACATAAGCCTTTAAAAAATATTTTATGATATGTTTATCTTATTAAAAGATTATAATCAGCCCTGGGTGTTACCGCAGCAAAAATAAACCTCAAATGAGAGAGTGGATTGAGCATTAGTGAAAGAAATTTTAAAAAGCTGATTGACTTAAAATGTTTCTGTTTGTTTTTTTTATTAAGAGACATCAAACCAGGCTTTGCAGGTTTTCTGATCAGGATTGGCAAATGATTGTTTTGTTTTTTTAAAACATGCTTTTCCTGAAATTGCAGTGTGCAGTTTGAGTCAGGTCACTTAACTGTTACTGTCACATGTTTTTCAATCCCAGGTAAACCTGTTTCATTGCTTCTCCAAACCACCCCGGTGCCCTGCCAACGTCATAATTGCACAGTCTGATTTGTCTTGTCCTGTCGATGTGATTCACGAATCCTTGCTCACAGCCACATGACATTTAAAAACATTGCTTAACTAAGCTTTTTGTCTATCTGTTCTTCTTTCCATACTGGGATTTAATTGCAGATATACTAGAATGTCATGTCATGTGGACTTTTTTTCAGAGAAAGGCAAGATGTGTTTCCTTCTTGTAAGGCTGGTCTGGTGACTGCTGCCTTTTGCAATAATTTGGATTTCCTTCTTCTCCCTTATTCTGTGACATAACAAACTCCTGTGACTTTTTCTTCACATGTCCTAAAGCAGGAGAAATGATGACTTATTAAGCAATATGAGCCAACCGCTGACTTTACACTTGTAGCTCAGTTTACTTTTGTCCCAATCACATGATATTGTATGGACTGTAACTTGCCTCAAGATGACTTCTATTATGAATCGGGTGAAATGAATTTAATTGAATGTCGCACGTATGTCATCAGGTCTTTTTATTGAATTTAGACACTACCCATTTTTTTAGCATTAGAAATTATAGGCAGGAATGGTCCAAATAATAATTTATTCCAGTTTCAATGCAATGATTTCAAAGTATATGCTATGATTAGCAATTCTCTTTAGTTCCTGGGTGTCTTTTAGGTGGATAGGTTTTCCTTGAAGCACAATTTTATTCACAAAAAAAATTAAAAAGCCTTAATGTCTTCATTCCTTTTCTTTTTCTTTTTTTGGGGGGTTTTCTATGCAGGGGTCTATGGAGGAGCTGGAGCCAGAGGAGCAGTTCCTACGATATGCCCGGAATGGAGATCTGCCCGGGGTTCAAAGGCTCCTCCTGTCCAAGATAAGGGAAGAGATACAGCTCAATATCAATTGCAAAGGTCTGTGATTTGTGTATATCGAGAAAATATATGTGCCTGCTGTGGGCTGGTTTATTTCATTATGTCCTGTTTTTTTTTTTCAGGAAAAAGTAAATCTAACCTGGGATGGACACCGCTTCACTTGGCCTGCTATTTTGGACACAAAGATGTAGTTGAGGAGTTGCTCAAGGTAATGTTTCTTTTCTTCAAAGCATGGAGATTTTGAGTAACTGCAGAGGTAACACATGTGTCATCACACCCTCCCCTCCAGGCAGGGGCAGATGTTAACTTGCCCAATAATATTGGAGATACGCCGCTGCACAAAGCTGCTTTCACAGGAAGAAAGGTATGTTAATGTGTCAGCAATTTTCATTTCAGATTTTGAGTCCTTTCATGCTTTGCATATCATTAACAGTAGTATTTATGCAAATATTTTATTCATCAATCAATCACATATTGATCAGGAGGTTGTCATGCTGCTGCTGCACTATGGTGCGTGTGCTACTGTCATCAATGGGACAGCACAGATTCCCAAAGACGTGACACAAAATGCAGAGATCAGAAGCATGCTGGAAGGTGAGCCAGATATTCTGTCAGCAAAGAGATGGAAATGTGTTAATTAATTTTTTTCATGCAAAATGCTTATATAGTACCTACATTTTCTTCTTTTAAATCCTGCCTTGTCACTGAAAACAGCGGCTGAGAGAACAGAGGAGAGAAAGCTGGAGGAGAAACTTTTGGATGCTGCACGGGAAGGAGACCTTTCAACGCTAACTCAGTTGGTAAGTACCAGATAACTGAAGCCTAACAATGTAGAAGTCTGAGTCTTATAGGGCTCCCCCTATAGCTGCAGATTCTGCAGCTATAGGGGGCGCCCTATAGTCTGCAGATTGTGTCCTCCCCACTATGTGATTCTGCGCCAGGCTCTTTATCATTAAATAACTCTTAAAAATAGAAGTCTGAGTTTTACATTCTGTCCTGAAATAGTTTGGAATGTCTTTAGCTAATCCGGGCAAAGATCTTTGGGTATCATGGAAGTTTGGTAAAGGAATGTGTTTAAAATCAGTTCTAGCTTGTTAGCCCTGGTCTGAGGTCTGTAGACCCACCACAGACCTCAGTTTCACTAAAGCTTTTGGACAGATGAGGATAAATTCCTGTTCAGTAATGCCTAGAATATGATTCATAAATCCTCTGTAACATTGTGACACTCCTTAAACGGTGTACATTTTACTTTTATTTTATCATATTGTGAAAGCAAAACTCATAAACTGTTACAAATTAAAATATGCAGTAACATGATATATGAGGACAACTGCCATTAAATGACTTGACAACTATCATAATTATGTAATCATTGCAAATGTCTGAAAATTGATGACTTCAGCATTCAGTGGACATTTTCTGCAGTTCTCTCTTTATAATAATCTTTGAATTTAAAAAGCAACATTTGTTACTTTCAATCTACATATCAGTAATACGAGTTTATCACACTGGGGCTTGGAATCAGTGCGATGGCATTTCTAACAATTTAGCGAAACCAAAACATCAACATGTTTTAGACTATAACAAGACATTATATTTTGTTATTTAGACACGTTATTTCTTTATACGTTGTTTCCAGGCAGGCAGATTTTTTTAGCAATACTTCTCCAGTTTTTTTTCAAGATCTTTCAGATTTCTTGGACATTAGCTGCTTCGTCACTTCCAGTCCTCGTACGTGACAGTTTTCTGAGGAATTTTTTATTTTTCCTGTAAGCAACTGAACACACCTATAAATCATTCAAGCACAAAAAGACGTCTAACTGTGTTGTATCAGTGTATCAGATAGTTACAAAATAACAACCCAACAACAGACAACTTGACAACATTTAAACAGTGTCTTTAGGCACTTTGTTACTACCTGCCTGTCACAAAAACCCATGATCTTCATAATGTGTAAAGTGTGTCTTTAAAATAAATGAGAAAACGGGTAAAAACAAATGTTGCAAGCTTAAAAAACAAATACAGCAGATTACCAGTATTTGAACATATGAAAGTAAGAAATAGGAGAAATCCCAGTCATGACCTGATGGATGATCGCAGAGATTCATTCATCTAATGATGGCGCCGCCATTGCGTGCAATAGGTCGGCAGCCTTATGAAATTATGAAATTTCCCATTGTGGGACTAATAAAGGTATATCAAATCAAATCAATCTTGAGCAGAACACAAACACAGAGGTGTTTTTCTGTATTAGATGTAATACTTTAAGTGCATTTGCCTAAATATACTTGTATTTTATAATGGTATGCTTCACTGAAGTAAATGGTGGCGTAATAAGTGAAGGTTAGTACAATAAAGCTAAAATGTTACATTTTAGCAAGTAAGAGTACTTGTTAAACAGCCTGTTGGCACTCACACTGTAAGCAGATTAGCGTGATTACAGAGACTTTTTGTGCCTTAACTGACAGTTACACCCTAAAGTATCACACCGTGTTCACAAGACCATGTGAACACGGTGCCATCAGCTACGCCCTTTGAAATCCAATACTTCACAAAAGCCTGAAGTGAGAAACCACTGGACACAAATCAATATTTTCAATTGCAGTGTTCAGAAAAATAAAGGGAACAGTGGCAGTTCAGTTTTAGAGAGCCATTGCAGTCTTAACTATTCCAGCTCTCTGTGGCTGCATCAGAAATCTAAGGAGTCATGCTTCAGTTCTTAACAGAATAATAAGGAGCATCAGGGCACTTGGGTTCACACAGCACACCTGTTTCTGTCCTGTGTGTTTTCTGTAGCTCTGCAGGAAGAAGCCTCCAGACATCAACTGCACAGATCTGCTAGGTAACACTCCGTTGCACTGTGCAGCCTATCGAGGCCAGAGGCAGTGTGCCCTGAAGCTGCTCAAGGGTGGAGCCAACCCCAACTTCCAAAACAAGAATGGTATGATTCATCAGTCACAGCTGGCAACCATGAATAACTGGGAGATATTCAATAATTTTCCTTTTTGTCACAAATACCAGAAGCAACAATGAACTTATTGTCTTGCCAGGACTGTCTGCACAGCCAAACTTAAGAAATTAAAAGGAACTTGTCATGCTAATTTCCAGCTCCATTTTATGGTTCTTGGACTCTATTGGTCTCCAGTAGACTATTACATGGTTCAAAGTTTAGAATAATCTTTATTTGGCTTTTCTTGGTTTCTCTGCAGCCCATCTGTTCACTTAATGTCAGATACAATGCTTTTGAGCTTCCTGCGCCTTTCTTTTAAACCCGCTTTCTTCTGATTGGCTGTCCCTCAAAAACAGAAGGCCTGACAGAATGTGGGGGCGGGGCTCCTGTGCTCACAGCTAGAGCTGTGTGTCTGAGATGACCATGTTAGAAATATTCTCTCTCTCTGACATCATATAGAGCCAAATGTAGAAAAAAATGTGAGTGTTTAACAGGGATTGCATGTACATGCAATGACCTCATTGTATGAAACATTTGCTTTGTTTAATATGACCTTTCATCTTTGTAACAACATGTATGTAACAGAAAATAAGAAAATTTGCAGGTTTACTTTAAATGTTCTAAAATCTAACAAAGGACTCAGCTGGATAATGCCGTTTGCCCAAAGGTTCATTTGTTGCCTTAATTATTTCAACAGTTTCTAAGCTTTGGTTTTTGTTTATTTTTTTGTTTTGTTTATGAGCAGAAACCAGTCAGAGGCATAATTTTTATTACTACAGGGAGTGCAGAATTATTAGGCAAGTTATATTTTTGAGGAATAATTTTATTATTGAACAACAACCATGTTCTCAACGAACCCAAAAAACTCATTAATATCAAAGCTGAATGTTTTTGGAAGTAGTTTTTAGTTTGTTTTTAGTTTTAGCTATTTTAGGGGGATATCTGTGTGTGCAGGTGACTATTACTGTGCATAATTATTAGGCAACTTAACAAAAAACAAATATATACCCATTTCAATTATTTATTTTTACCAGTGAAACCAATATAACATCTCCACATTCACAAATATACATTTCTGACATTCAAAAACAAAACAAAAAACAAATCAGCGACCAATATAGCCACCTTTCTTTGCAAGGACACTCAAAAGCCTGCCATCCATGGATTCTGTCAGTGTTTTGATCTGTTCACCATCAACATTGCGTGCAGCAGCAACCACAGCCTCCCAGACACTGTTCAGAGAGGTGTACTGTTTTCCCTCCTTGTAAATCTCACATTTGATGATGGACCACAGGTTCTCAATGGGGTTCAGATCAGGTGAACAAGGTGGCCATGTCATTAGTTTTTCTTCTTTTATACCCTTTCTTGCCAGCCACGCTGTGGAGTACTTGGACGCGTGTGATGGAGCATTGTCCTGCATGAAAATCATGTTTTTCTTGAAGGATGCAGACTTCTTCCTGTACCACTGCTTGAAGAAGGTGTCTTCCAGAAACTGGCAGTAGGACTGGGAGTTGAGCTTGACTCCATCCTCAACCCGAAAAGGCCCCACAAGCTCATCTTTGATGATACCAGCCCAAACCAGTACTCCACCTCCACCTTGCTGGCGTCTGAGTGGGACTGGAGCTCTCTGCCCTTTACCAATCCAGCCACGGGCCCATCAAGACTCACTCTCATTTCATCAGTCCATAAAACCTTAGAAAAATCAGTCTTGAGATATTTCTTGGCCCAGTCTTGACGTTTCAGCTTGTGTGCCTTGTTCAGTGGTGGTCGTCTTTCAGCCTTCCTTACCTTGGCCATGTCTCTGAGTATTGCACACCTTGTGCTTTTGGGCACTCCAGTGATGTTGCAGCTCTGAAATATGGCCAAACTGGTGGCAAGTGGCATCTTGGCAGCTGCACGCTTGACTTTTCTCAGTTCATGGGCAGTTATTTTGCGCCTTGGTTTTTCCACACGCTTCTTGCGACCCTGTTGACTATTTTGAATGAAACGCTTGATTGTTCGATGATCACGCTTCAGAAGCTTTGCAATTTTGAGACTGCTGCATCCCTCTGCAAGATATCTCACTATTTTTGACTTTTCTGAGCCTGTCAAGTCCTTCTTTTGACCCATTTTGCCAAAGGAAAGGACGTTGCCTAATAATTATGCACACCTGATATAGGGTGTTGACGTCATTAGACCACACCCCTTCTCATTACAGAGATGCACATCACCTAATATGCTTAATTGGTAGTAGGCTTTCGAGCCTATACAGCTTGGAGTAAGACAACATGCATGAAGAGGATGATGTGGACAAAATGCTCATTTGCCTAATAATTCTGCACTCCCTGTATTATTTTGAATCAATCTGAAATCGTTTTGCTGCTGGAAATAACACGGTGACAAATACGTATGAATACACAGGTATAAAAAGTCCACCCAAAAATGATCTATGTACATGTGCAGTAAAAAAGGAAATCCTCAGGTCTGGCAGCCAAAGACAGGATAGGAAATGGAAACTATTGAGAATGCGTTTCAGCATGTTTCACAAGGTCTGTCTGAATTCTTTCACCCAAACAAAAATAGCAACCGCCTAGGCGGTTTCTCCAAAAATGTTCAAAGTTTAAAATTCTAATCAGTTTTGGCAATTGCAGCAGTTCTTCCTGTGACTCGAACATGATTATCGAGGCAAAAAATTTAGAAACTGTGATTGCATGAGAAGCACAAGCTGCTCGGATGTAAATGAGTCCTTGATATTTATAATTGCTGTCACCAGCATTTAAACATTCTTGAATCCTGCAGTATTTTTCTCCCTCTGTAAAAATGTGCTCTGTTGTGTTAAAGCTCCTCTTGTCTTGTATGTCCATAACTTGTAGGCCAAACAGTATTTGATCTGGCCAGTGATACAGCAATGAAGCAGATTCTTGAGGGCAACATTCATCGAGTGAGTATCCAGCTGATAGTTGCTGTCCTAATTAACTATTTGTTCTCTTCTGTTTTTTTATGTTTTATTTTTTTAAACTGATTCATCTTTGCTCTTTGTCTGCCTGGCAGGATATGACCCGACATGTCAAGAAGTATGAAGGACCTCTCTGGAAGGTAAAATATGGGAACTGGCTTTTTTGGTAGCTCTGAAAATCCAATCAGCGAACGAAAACGCACAATTAAAGAAAAGGAGTAAGGCATATATATCTCTTCCTTGCTAAAATACTCCTCACAGCATGTAGTTCAGTGGTTCTTAAACTTTGTTGGCACGTTTCTCTTAACACATTCACTGCCAGCCATTTTCAAATCAGGTAACTCCCCACTGCCAGGGTTTTTGAGCATTTCTACTCATTTTTGAAGAGCCACAGAAAACTGTGTGTTATGATCATATAAACGCTGAACCTACCAAAATGAAGAACAGACCCTCTTCTTTCATCCAAAAAAAAAAGCTTGTTTCTACCATTTTCCATTCTTTAGTAATCAGCTGTAGAAGAGAGGTGGGTTCCACCAAAAATGCCTGTTTTGACCAAAAAAAGGGAGAAAATGAGCTTTTTGTGAAAAATACATTTCAAGCAGAAAAGTGCCTTTGACACTAATATTTCTTGCTTTGTGACACCTCTAACATATAAAATAGTTTTTCACTTCTATAAAACAGAAATAACACTGCGAAAGGTTATGTTTTATCAAAACAATTTATTTACAAATATATGAAAAAATAAAATTCACTGACAAGCTGCCCGAGGTTGTATTCTGGCCCCTCCCATTGAAAAACGTAATTGACGTCTATAGACGTCAATGGCAGTCAACGTAAGTTTTTCAATTGACGTCTATAGACGTCAATGGCAGTGAATGAGTTAAGAAAAAAAACGTTCTCACCTCCTACCAAACAAATTTTTGTCAGTTAACAATAACAAAGCATCCAAGTTGAAAACTGGAGAAATAAAGGTCAACAAGATAGCATCAGCAAACTGTTGTTTGTTAATCTTCCCCAAATAAATTACGTTAGTTCAACTTCATTTCAGTCTGTATTTTACCTCCAGTTGACCATCTCCCTGTCTGCACTGGCTCTAAGCCCCACCAGGGGGGCCTGCCCCACAGTTTGAGAGCCAAAACTCACTCCTGATTGCTTTTACAGTACCGATCATACTCAGTGTTTATATGCTTTTATTATAAAAATAACTTTGACATGTAGTCCAGAAATCTGGTTTTTTTTTTTGTCATTAAATTGAAATGAGCATTTAAAAATCCAGAACTCCAGAGGTGCGGTGTGTAACTACACCGTCAGCTCGCTGCTTCATCAAATGTCGTGACCGTGAACGCAGACAAAGATCACAGTAGCAGATACAGCAGGCTTTACAGAGATTGCGATTGTCAGCTGACAACTAAAGAATAATCTAAGTGTTAATCATTTTTTAGTTATGTCATAGTGGTAGGGAAGGAAATCAAGAACAGGCTGAATTTTGCAGAATTTTCCTGCATTCTTATCACTCCCTTTTATCATTGCTGGAATGTTTCCTGGCAGTTGTGCATTGTGAAACATTGACGTCAGGCTCATGGCAGTGTAATTTTGTGCACCTGACAATTATGCAAGTCCGGCAGACACAGAGATGATAACACAGAAAATGTGTAGAGCGTTTTCCACACTGAAAAACCGATAAAGAATCAATAAGAGAATTGCTAAAGAGTCTTACGCCTCTGGGGTGGCAGTGATGCCTGCTTTTGAGTTAAGCAAAACAGACACAAGCATCAAATCATCAGTGATCAGTGTGAGCCAAACATTATTGTACTGGAGAAAAACACAGTTTGCATTCCACACCTCTGACTGGCTTCTGTTTCTGAGAAACAAAGTCAAAACATAAATTCTGTGAAACTGAAACTGAAATATTTAAAACTCAACCTTACAGGTTTTTTAAATTATCTGGAAGAATCCTGTGTTAAGTTTATTAAACTTACATTGAACTTATTTATTGCTCATTTTGCTTTTAAGTTATATTCAATATACAATACCCAGACTAAATAAATAAATAAAAACTGCCTATGCAAACAGCTAAGAAACTTCCACTGCACAATTACTGTTGTGATTAATATGTTTCACCTGGTAAAATGTTATTTAACCCAATCTGATTCAGAGAATAGCATCTCATTTCTTAAACAACCATATCCTGCGTTCATGTGAACAAAGGTTACATTATTGCATCACACAAAGAAAACGTTTTAAAACTACAAAGAACTGCGTATCACATTATTAAAACCCAGAAGAAGAAATGCAGTCAAAACAAAATATTGAATGATCATGATCATGGATTAGTTTGAGTGCCTTACAGTGAAATCAATCATTTTCACGCATCGATTGATCGACACGGAATCCTGAGCTTAATATGGAACCTTTGGGATGTGCTGGTGAAGACATTAGGCACCGGTCCGACACTTCCATCACCAATCCAAGATCCCCATATTGTTATGTTGCATCGCTGCAACGCTAAAAGAGCTCCAACAAAATGCTGTTTTGTGGCTTTACAGGTGCAAATGTGTGATTTTAGGATGCCCACACACACACTGCTGTTCAGACTTGTTGTTAACATTGGGACGGCAAAGAAATCTGTTTCACTTAGTGGATGAACTGAGGAGCCAAGATAAGATAAATAAGGATGATTTAAATGTGAATCGTGTGATTTAGTGGTTTGCAGCAATGAAAATATCAAGCTGGAGATGAATATAACAGGTCCACTTTGCTGAAATCTATTGTAATAAATAGTCTCTTTCAGCCACTAGTGAAATCAGAAAAGGCTAAAAAATATTTAATTGAAAAATTAGACTGCTGATTCTTCACTTGTGTGGCTTCCTGCAGAGCTCCAGATTTTTTGGATGGCGCTCTTACTGGGTCGTCCTTCAAGATGGTGTTATATCCTGGTACTCAAAACAGTAGGTGCATCCCTCATTTTGTCTGTGCTCCTTGAATCAGACGTGTGAAAAGGTCTTAGCTAGAGATAAATGGAAGTGCTGCACAGTTTTGATTAGAAAGGTGCTATAGATCAGCGGTCCCCAACCCCCGGGGCCACGGACTGGCCCATGAGTCGTTTGGTACCGGGCTGCGAGAGTTTAGGCTCGGGTGTGAAATTCATCGTTTTTAGGGGTTTTAATGGTTTTTAACATTATTTTTTTTTGTCTGTTTTATCATTAACTCGGTTTCCCTCGGTCTTTTCCCGTGTGTTATGAATAAATCTTCTTTTTTGTTGTATTTATCCGCGACAAGGCCAGTCCGTGAAAATATTGTCAGATCATAAACCGGTTGGTGGTGCAAAAAAGATTGTGGACCGCTGCTATAGATGAGAGACAAATGAGTAAAGAAGAGGAGAATTATTTCCCGTATACCTTTCCTTCTATCATCTATCAACTGTTGAGATTCCAAGTGAAATGGAAAAGGCCTCAATCTGTTTTTCTTTCTTCTATGAAGGTCAGAAGCAGCTGCCGGTGAAAGAAGGCAAGGCTGTAAGTCCCTCACAAACGCTCACTGTTTGGTAAGCCAACATTCAACATTGCGTTCCCTTTTTTTTGACCCCTGTGCTGAATTTGTCTTCGTGTAGCTTCTGCTTTTCCACAAATGAAAGCTTCTGATGTTTCTCATTTCCAGATAAGAGCCAAAGATAACTGCTTTTTCACTCTCAAGTGCTTTGATGACAGTGTGCACCACTTTAAAGTATCACCTAAAAATGACCCAGAGGGAACAAGAAAAGTAAGTTTGGTTTCTCCTCGGGTTGTCATTTCAAACACTTTTTAAAAATTCCTGTTATCTCCTGACCTTCGTTTTCTGCAAAGTTTTTGCAATAGCTCTGAAATGGGGAAAAAGCTAAGTTGCAATCTTAACTAATAACCTAACTTACTACCTTTCCTTACACTGTAAATGTTCCACATGTGTGGAATCCATTGGTAGATGAATAAAGTTCTTCTCTTTACTGGGTTACCCCAGTGTTCTTTAAGTGCATTTAAACAAACAGAAATTTATTAACAGTTCTCTAATCATATGTTTTGAAATCTTGAAGTAAAATGTAATTTTTAGCTTTTCTCAGGCTTTATGCAAAAGTGTAAAATCTCAAATGCACCCCAAGCTCATTAATTAACTCTTTGTTTGTTTAGTCATTATAACAACCCAGGTGTGAGAATTTGCATCATTACATTGAGTTATTCACAGGATTATTACTTGACTTTTGTAGTTGTTATGCGAGCTGTTCAGATGCTAAGACGTTGTCGCTCTAGATGAGAAATCGTTGTCTACTTTGTCTCTTGCATTGCTATGAATTATGTATCAGCGTAAGTAGCTGATAAAGAATGTAATTAAAAGTCCCGGCCATTATGTAAAATATACTACTAAAATTTGAAATGCAAGCTGTGTTCTAAAAGAAAATTTTGGCAATTTGGGAAAACAGTCGTTAGCTGGAAATAAGTACAAGTTTGTTTGTTTTTAATATATATAACAAATCACAGTAAAATTTGTCAGCTAGTAAACTTTAGAGGCAGATTATATATTTTATGACCTTTACAGAGAGAGCCTGGCTAGCTTATTTTCATCTTCTCTCCTGATGCTCCTCTAAAAAGAAATAATAATAATAATAAACATGTTTCCTATAGTATTTCAAAAACACATAAAGGTCAAGATCAGTCAAATAACTAAGTAAGCTTTTTGGTTTTTCTGTCCTTTGTTTGTCTTTCTTTAAGGCATGGGTTGATACATTGGAGGAGCACGCAGCTTACAGCACATACTACTGCTCCCAAGAGCAAGGGAGCGAAGAGGAGGAATACGAAGAAGTGATGTCACTTGGAGAGCTAACAAGTTCACTACAGGTGGCTGCAAACAGAAAGCGAGCCTAATTAGCATGTTGGCTTAACGACCCATAGTGTTTTCTGTGAACTAGTCCACCCACCCCGTGCTACTTTTTGTTGATCTGCAGTCTTCTCCCATCTCTCTAAATCACCAGGTTGCAGATGTCAGCCAGAAAAATCTGGAGAAGGAGGTCGCAGCGCTCCTGTCCATGCTGAAGAATGAAGAGCTGTCAGAAAGTAAAGCCTTTTATTTCACTTTTCTTTGTTATGTAATATACAGTACGTAGACGAGGAGAAACACACTTACACAGGAGGTGAAATGAAAACCTTTTGATTTAAAATTACAAGAGTCTTCAAACAGATTTAAATGCACAGTAATGTCTGAAAGACTGTTAATTAAGACGCAGCCATCTGGCACTGTCATTAGAGGTTTCTGCAGTGTGCTTGCTCTTTATACATGTTCTAAGAGCGTTTAAAAAAACAAACAAACTGTAATAGCTCAAAGTTGTGACTTTTCCATTGCATTCATTACTTTATGTGTTTTATCCCCTCAGAATTTCCATCAACAATACTGCAAAAGATGCAAGAAATATGTGAATTATCCAGCGAAACCACTTCCAATCTCAACATTTGTCTCAGCCTCTTCTCCAGACAGGAAGGGGTGAGTGTGACCTTCCAAAGACAAATTTAAACTTTTATTTGAGAGCCTAGTGACTGTGACTATGTTTTTCAGCTGATTATCAGCATTTTAGTCACCATTAACTGAAGACGGTTATTATCTAAGTTTACTTGGATCATAGAAAGGAGATAAATGAGATTACAGTGACATTTTAAATAACTTGATATCTGTAAGTGTTATATTGAGACTGTTGGGGCTCAGTAAGATGATGTATATCTTTGGGATGTAAAAAGAAATTATCCTACACAAAAAGATGCTGGAAAAATTCACTCTAACAAAAGCAGCTCAGCGGACTGAGTGGAAGTGATTATATGCTTACACATGGGGTTTTTTTCTTTGTTTTTGATTCAATGGATTTGATTAAAATGGAAGGATTCGGGGGCTAGAATACACCCCCTCATGAAAACAGGTAGATTATACCGCTTATAGCAACCTCAATTTTGCAACAATCTAGAAGAGAATGCAATAATCATTTAAAACCTGCAATTGATTCAAAATACCGTAAAGACAATGAAAGCATAACACATGTTGAATAGGAGAAGGGTTTTTTTTGTTTTTTTTGTTTTTTTTGTTTTGTTTTTATGAAATATGCTAATTTATGAACTTCTAGCAACACATTTCAAAGTGATTTGGGAGGGGCGGCATATGAAACACTGGAAAAGTTGTATTAAAAGCAACAACAACAAAGAAGAAAACACCTGAAAGAACTTCTCACAGCTAATTAGGTTAAATGGCAAAAGGTCAGTGCATGACTGGTATAAAAGAAAAGCTTTACAGCAAGGATGAGTCTTTCAGCAATAAATGTGGGGAGGGATTCGCCATTCTGCAAAAGTCCAAGCAACACGTTGACCTATAAAGCTCATTTATGTATGCATATTTTTTATTACTCTTGAACCACATTAAAGTAGCTTTGCATGACTGACCGTTCAAAAGCTGTTTTAAACAGCTGTTCTATCTTCATAAACACATTTTTGTTATGCCAACTTTCTTCTCATTAGCTGTTCCTCACAAACAAAAGATTTGAACAGCAGTTGGGTGGATGTCCTCTGCTCCAAATTAGGGGTTATGCTGTTGAATTGGCAATATTGGCGATATACACTTTCTTTAAATTATGTAGAGCAAAGAAAAAAAGGAACAGAGTGTTTGAAACAAATTTTGCCTTCCTGATGATGTAAAACTTGTTTTTTATATTAGTATCGACCCTACAAAGATTGGGGGATTTCAGCCTCTGTGCTTCATAATATTTTTAAAGATTCAGAGAAAAATTGAAAATCTCTGTACGCCGGGGACAAGGCTGAAAGCAGATTCGAAACGGCTGTGATCGTCAGGCTCTCAGGCAGCACATTTGAATTTTGTTGCTGTTGGGCTCAGAACAATTACAAAAACACTGTCAGGTGGGGACGGTTTGTTTACACATCAATAAATTAATGAATATTTGATCCTCTTCGAACGAGATCAGAAAAAAACAACAAGAAAAAAACTTTTTCCATTAAAGCAGTGGTTCCAAACTTTTTTGCTGGGCCCCCCTTTGTTTTACAAGAAAACTGTTACACCCCCCCCCCCCCCCCCCCCACACACACACACACACACACACACACACACACACACATTTTGTTTTCAAACTCCATTGCAGTTTATTTCAAACCTCAAACATTTAGTAAACAATTAAGCAAATACAAGTAAACTGCAATAAATTACAGGCAGCAATAAAATACACTACTAACTCTTTTACGCTGCGTCCACACCTACACGGGTATTTTTGAAAACGCAGCTGTTTCTATGAGTTTGGACCTTTCGTCCACACGTAAACGGCGTTTCGAATCACCGAAAACGGAGAATGATGCTAGCAGTGTCCAAGGGTTCGTTCTTTGTTTTTGCTTTTTGTTTTGTTTTTCATACCGCGGGCCCCACACTTTGGGAACCTCTGCTTTAGACATTATGGGTGTTTTTGTTTTTTTTTTGTGTTTGTTACTTGGTATTTAGATTTTTTTTTTTATGAGTTTCTATTTTTGTCTTTCTAGGCACTAACCTTTCAAAGTTATTGCAGAGCCAAAATATATTACTTTAAAATATGTATTATATATGTACGTAAGTAAAATTTTATTTGTATAGCACCTTTCAAGATAAAACATAAAAACAGAAATCAACCAAAAGCAAGTTTTAAAAGATGAGTTTTTAGCTGTTTTTTTTTTTAAGTGAAACCACTGAGTCCACAGATCTCAGGCTCAAAGGAAGGGAGTTCCAGAGTCTGGGGGCCACAGTTACAAACGCTCTATTGCCTTTTGTTTTCAGTCTCATATGTTGGACGACCAGCAAGCCCTGGTCACATGACCTCAGGGACCTGCTGGGGATGTAAGAATGTAAAATATCTCTGATATAGGTTGGTGCTTGTCCATGCAGAGCCCTGAATGTCAAAGTCAAAATCTTGAAGTGGATTCTGAATTTATTTATAAATTGTTTGACCTAAGTAACATGTGGTTCTGATTGGGTATTATGGGGTGTGGTTATGTCGCCAATCACAGGTGATTTAAGATAGAGACCGCCTTGTGTTTCATTATCTGAAGAGTGAGTGTGCTCGAAATGTCACCCTCTACTAAGATGTAATAAGATAATTTGAAGTACTGAAGCGTGTGAGCTGATGATCACTTTTATTGTGCTCTACCTGAACACAATTACAAGGAAAACCTAGTAGCTTTTTAAGATAATTTATAGAACAAATAAATATATATCCATGTGTAGAGTATATATATAGCACTCTTAGCCTCAGATGCTAGTCTTGCAGATGTGGTGGGGTTTTTTTTTTTTTTTTGCACTATATCCATTTAAATACATTCTTTATATATTTGAAAGTAATTGAATTCCATTTTGTTACATTTATGCAACTTCTCATCTTTCTCAGATTAAAATAAGTTTGTAAAACATGTAACACAATTCATAATCTGCTCTTTAGTGCACGAGGTTTCGCCAGCTGATGTGGATTTTTTTTTTTTTTTTGAGTTGTGAAAAGTTATGAATGAATTGCAGACTTGCATAGAGTAATTCAGTTGAAACTAAACTGAAGGCATCAGGTTGTAAAATTGGATTAGGAGCGCAAAGACGAGCAGGGTGTTCAGCCAAGTTATTACACTGGCGTAAAGCCCGGTTGTATTCAGGGTCAAACATAAGCCAAAGCAGTAGACTGATAATTTCTCAGTAAGGGGATATACTGCCACAGAATATTTTGGTTCAGTGAAACTGATATTGTCAATCAAATGTAAAATTGTGTGTGGTTAAAAAAACAGGACTAGAATGTCTCATTTTCTATGCACGATTAAACTAGAAGAAATGGTTTTAAACATATTTGGTCTTAAACCAAATATTTAACGGGCTGATAATGGCATTGTGAGAAGGACAAAAGTCAAAGGAGTCACCAAAGTAAGTAGAAGTCATGAATGGATTGCAATGACACTGCTATAATATTCTGGGTAAAAGAAATGGATTGCCAGCCTCATATTGCCATCCCTATATCCATGCTATGTGCATGGCTCAAACTTTTATTACATAAATCAGCAGCCAGTTAATACAATATAAACAGTGCGGCACAGTCATTTGCAGTACATATCTTTAATGCAAATACTAATAATTCTCAGTGTTTATTTAACAGTCGAACTCTGTAATCTGTGTGGGTATGTGTGCAAGTTCTTCAGTGGAAGGGCCGATGTGTTTATAGATAATTCCGATTTAATCTGGTTTTTGATGCAGAAGAAAAACCACTATTCATTGATGATGCATATAATTTACAACATGTCAACGACTGCATTTCTGATTACTATCGTAATGTGAAAGTGCCATCTTTTTTCTTTTTTTTGTGCAGTAAAGCACTGAATCTGTAAAAGTGAGAGTGTTAAGTTGCATCCTGTCGCGGTTTTAATTTGCAGCACTTTCTGAATCAGATTTGTGTTTGAATGTTTCACCAGAATAAGAATTTGTCCCTCTTTTGATTGTGAAAAATGATGTCTCGTAGTGCTGCTGCTTTTGATGCACTGCTGTGATAAATGTACACTTGAGATGCTGGCTATGTAAATCAAGGCATGTTTACCTTCACATCAATGCATAGATTCAACCCTTTTATGCATGACATTCCCACTGCTGCTCATTTTCTGCAGCACATGAAAAGACCAGACAAAACCAAACCCTGAATATAATCATTAGATGATGGAGAAAAAAACCCTCTCTTCAGTCACAATGTGTATGTCCTTTTTTTCCCAGTTTTTTATATAGACTCCGTCTCTTCACAAATGCTCAGTAACACAACTTCAATAATTTCTGTGGGGATCTTTAAGAAGAAGACAGCAGCTGATGAAGCTGGGGCTGCCAGGAACAGTTTGAATGTTCTGAGTTTAACAGCCAGTCCAGTGCATTCAGTCTTTACATGTGGGCCGGGCCTCGATCGCTCAGCTGCACAGCCTTTTGAACTGCAATCTGCAGAGGCAGAGCACATGATAAAAGACTCACAGAATCTCAGAACTCACCATGAATAGGCCTAGTCTCAATAGAGATAATTCAAACTATACAGTATAGCTCCGTCTGTAAATGATGGTTCGCCGGCTAAATGAAGAAGTTGGGCCTATGCTTACTCCCCCTGCAAAGGAAATATACTGACTCACTTCCAGGCCCTGCAGCCCTGCTTTGTATTTATACACCACCTGTGGAGGGGTCAGCAGGAGGAATTTCCTCTCTAAGTTCATAATTGTGCAGAGATGTCAAGTGATCTGCACTCTGTCATCATACAGCACTTCCACCCCACTTCATTTAGCTTTCTCTTCTCTTGTGGATGATCATTTATAATCATTTCTCCCTCTTCTGTTACTTTGACAATCCAAAGTAAACCCCTGCCTCGTCAGTGGACTTTAATTTTGCATTTGCACAATGTCAGCCTTTCCGTGGAAATAGTGAAGTAAAAGTGAGCACACCTTCATATTATCAGCACTAATGTTTTGTGTAAAAGGAAGGTTTAGCTAATGGTTTATATCGGAGTCCATTATCCGTCATTTGATTCCCTCTCTTCTACGGGACTCGTGTTCTCCGGCAGGCTATTTGAGACGGCAGCATCAAGGCTGCTGGCCTCCATTACAGATAAACATGGCTCAACCCTCTCAGCTCCATCTCTGTCTCTCTCGCCATGGGTCTGATAATGAGAGGACAGAACAGAGGGGGGATCAGTCAGTCAACATGGTGTTTACTTGCAGACCTGCTGCCATCAAAGCCTGTCTCATAGTCATGCACATTTGTCCTCTGTTTTTAATGAGACTTTGAATAAAATTTTGGTAGCCTGGAGAACGCTTGGCCATCTTTTGCTCGTGGTTATCGAGTGCAGAGGATAGAATTCATGATGGTTTCTGTTTCTGAGAGTGATTAGCGTGTTTCCTTTTGTCTGTGTGTGTTTGTGTGTGGTGAGCTCAGGTGCGCAGTCTGAAATTGGAGCAGGAGGTGGAGAAGAATAAGATCCTCTCTGAGGCACTGCAGACTCTCGCCACAGAGCACCACGAACTTGAGCAATCCGTCGTCAAGGGATCTTCACCACGGAGTGCCCTCAGCGAGGATGAGTTCCACGACGCCGTTTCTGGTGAGTTGACAGGTTATTAAACACGCAGGAGACTTTGTGGCAAGCTCCTACTCACGCTCAATGCTCTTTCATCCACCTATAGGACACTGGAGTACTTTTTCCTGTCAGTGAATGCTTTCGGTATGTTTGCCGCTCCTCGAGCCCCAAGTGGTTCTGTTGAAAATGAATATGCTGTGAAAAAGTCCTGCATGTTCTACAAACATAAAAAATATATACCAGCAATGCTTGCTAAGATTAAAAAAAAAAAAAAAAAATCTACAAAAGAGAAAATTTCGGACTTGGTGGTGTTTTCGCTTGTTTTGAATTTATTCAAACTTTTTTTTTAAATTTCATTTGTTTGATTTTCCTGATGAGTTATCTAACCAGCTTTCATAGATAAAAGGGAGTCATGGCTGAAGAAAATGAAATAATAACAGAGCTGCATGGGACATTTGCACTGATTGTTGTGGAGCATGACTGAATGTTTTTTGTGAATAATGGTTTAGGGTTGTTTTTTTTTTGTCTTTTTTTGTAGCACAATCAAAGTGTTAGCATAAAATTAGTTTTAAAAAAAAGAAAGCATCCAAACAAGAAAAAAATGAATAATTGTATGTTTTGTATACTAATAACACGAAAGTGACAGAATTACACTTTGTTTTTTGGTTACTCCCTTAACAGTGGTTGTTGAGTAATCAGTGTATAATTTGTTCTGAGAATAAAAAAATCAGAAAATGATAAATGCGGCACAGAGAAAAATCAAATAATGCAGTGTTTTTCCTTTTCGTCTTTTTATTTTGAATGCAAAACTGGGAAACAAATATCCGAGTCACAGATCTGATTTGATTTTATATACTTCATCAGGAAGTAACTAACTTCTTTGTATCGCACACTTTACCGGGCGGCTACGAGTAAACAAGTCGCTGCCTAAATAAATATCTAATCAGTCAATCACATGGCAGCAATTCAATGCATTTAGGTGTGTAGACATGGTTGAGATGACCTGCTGAAGTTCTAACTGAGCATGAGAACGGGGAAGAAAGATGATTTAAGTGACTTTGAATGTGTTGATCTGAGTATTTCAGAAATGGCTGTTATACTGGGATTTTACTACACAACCATATCTAGGATTTAGAAAGAGTGGTCAGAAAAAGAGAAAATGTGGTAGCGAAAATGCCTTGTTGGTACTAGGGGCGACAGTAACTCAAAGAATGAATTGTTACAACCAAGATACGCAGAAGAATGTCTCTAAATGCAAAATACTGTGAACCTTGTAGAAGATGGGTTATGGCAGTTTGGGCTTGGCACACTTTTGGCTCCTTAGCACCATTTGAACATCGCTTAAATACTATAGCTTATGCCGAGCATTGTTACTGACCATGTCCACCCTTTCTGCTTCTAGCAGGCTGATGCAACATGTCAGAAACCATTCACATGATCTCTTGAACATGACAATGACGTTAATGAGCCCAAATGGCCTTCATAGCCACTAGATCTCAATCCAATAGAGCACTTTTGGGATGTGATGGATAGGGAGATGCATATCATAGATATGCAGCTGACAAATCTGCAGCCCCCATGTGATGAAGTTATCTCAGCTGTCAGTGCTTTAGATCATTCACAGCAAATTTAAGCTGCTAATGATGCGTTTTGCAATTCTAATTTTCCAAACTGCATCTAAATTATAAGACAGAGCGCTTGTTAGACTTTTATTTATCTGTTCTTTCGTAAGTTGATAGCTTTCCTTTTCGTAGGTTGTGAAAGTCACTTTTTTTAGCATTCTTATATATTTCACTTGATGCTCACGTTTTCATTACTTCAATTACTGAGTCAAGTGTAACACAAGGAAGCGAATGACTTCTCAATCACACAAAGCTGTTTTGTGAAATCAGATTTGGTCCTTGATCAGCTTTTTAAATTTCTATTTGATGCATTCAACCAAAAGTCATTCATATTTTTTGTGCTGTGTATCTGTTGCAAAAATGAATACTTCCAACTCGTAGTACATCTTTTTTTTTTTTTTCAAAATTTTGGACGCTGAGCTTATAAATTTAGTTTTGGAAAACAATATAAATTTTACAACAATATATCCGTATCAATTAAATTTGTCTTTGGTGTTTTGTAATCAAACTCACGGCAACACTGTTCTCAAATGTACAGGCACATTCATAATGCCCATAAATGGGTTTTTTTTTAATGGTGGGTGTTTTACATCGATCGGTCAGCTTACAGTAATGGGAAGGAAACTATACTGTCCTTTTAACATTTGATAAACAAAAAGTATTTCTTAATTTTGAGATAATACACAATTTTCTGTGCCTTCTAATTGACAAACTATCTAATAGCAATACTTTTTTCTAGATACTCAGAGGATATTCAGTTGAACAGTAATCCTGCAGTGACTCCTCTACATGTGTTTGTCTCCACCAGACTCAGAATCTGAGCTTTCCCTGAGCGGCTTTGAGACGGTAGCCAGCCAATCCTGTGAGGAAGACGAGGACGAGGACGAAGGCTCTGTCATGTTAAGCAGCACTTGCAGCAGCCCCGCCAGCACGCTGGAGCAGGATCACCATGGTGACAAGGCTGAGACTCAACCCAATGGGATAACAAAGCATAGGTCAGCTCTGCAATACGCCATCACAGTTTCTTAAATGGACTGTTGACCTCTGGTTCTTTTAATCTCACATCCAAAGATGAACAAGCCCATCAAAGTCACTGCCCTTTCATACAACATAGCAGCCTAATATTGTTGAATTTTTAATTCTTTAATTCAAATTTGTTATTAGTGTCAGATATGTGTAACAGCATATTAGGTTAAAAAAAAAAAAAAAGAAAAAATTTAGGGTGGCCTAGACAATGGGTCATATTCTCAGAAAATTGATTCTGAGGTTCTGATTGTACGATAGATTACAAATGCACTTAATGCCTAATTTGACCATTTAGTAGAAGAACTGACTGCAAATTTATAGAGTTATCAGAGACTCCATTAGCTAACACATGAAAGTATTTTATTAAGCTGTCCTTCCACTTTCTTAAACACTTGTCCAGTTCAGGGAATATTTAGTCAACTGTGTAATTTAAAGACTAAAGAGCTGATGCTAATCTAATAAAAACATACCCGAGGGAAACCACTAACATATGTTCAGTCTGTCAGGAATTGGAGAATTTTTTATTTTATTTTAAAGCAACACTTATTTTTAAGTTAAGAGAACCTAATTCTTCTTGAGATTGTGAAGGTTTATGAAAATTGATTTAACAGCTGGTTTAAAAAAATCTGTGTTTTGACCAAGAAATTCAAGTGCCAACCTGTAATTGAACAGAAAGTAAGGATAAAGTAGTAGGACTGGTATTTTTCTTACTTGAAGATCCTCATACTATGAATTCTGAGTCTCTTTAACATAATCTTAAAGAGATTATTTCTTCCCAGTAAGCTTTAAGCTAGTTTTGAGGCATGCTTGAAAAACTTAGAGGAAGTTGAAATTGCACATCATGAGCATTCTGGAATGTCCGCTCTACTGTCAAACGGATGTTCCACTCCAGAATAAAACCTTTTCCAGTGCCCGTTCTTATGAAGTGGAACTTTGTGGAATGCCTGCATGGTTCTGTTCTAAGACCAACAATCTCTTGCAGATATATTATGCATATATTATTATATTATTATTATCAGATGCCTACTGTATAAAGTGTCATTTCTATGCTGATGATGCAAACATTTATGTATCATCACAGAAGGCTGAAGAGTTTTTCAGTGATCTGTTTTTAGTTTGCAAAATATTAAATATAATTTAAAGTAAAATATTTACTTGTATCTTATTGAAAATCAGTCAGTACTGATGAGAAGGGACTAAATAAGACAATAGATAAGTGAATACATAAAGTAATTTATGTATGTATAATAATTTTGTATAGCTTGGTGTTGTCTAGGATTCCAAATTAGAATCCCAGTCAGACTTTGGGAAATATTTTTCATTTTGTATGTTTGAGTGGAGGTAACCAAAATAAGACTAAATATAACCATTAATAAAAAAAAATAAACCATTATGCATTTCAAAAGATATATAATTTATTCAGCTCTGAGAATTTGATACATTTCTTGTTCATAAAATCTTTTTTTAAATCTGTGAAGGGCCTTACCCACATAAAATAAAACTTTAAAAATGGGCCACTACAATTAAAATCAGTTTTATTTTATTTACTAGTACCAGTTCAGAACCATGTTCACCTCAAAACAGTTTACATTATAATGTAAAGACCCTCCAATATTAGAAACAAACCCTAACACTCACATGACCCACAATAAGCATGTACTTGGCGAAAGTAGGAAGGAAAATCTCCCTTTAAACAGGAAAAAATCTCCAGCAGAAAGAGGGAGGGGCAGCCACCTGGGACCAGTTAGAGGTAAGGGAAGAGAAACAACACTATGGGAGAGAGGGCCAGAGTTTAATGATTACTAATGATTAAATGGAGTACAGGTGTATAAACACTCACAGAGTGAAAAGAAAGCAGTAAAGAAGAAACAATACATCACATGAAGACTCTGCAGTCTAAGCCTACTGCAGCATAACTAAGAGAGGGTTCAGGGTCATCTGATCCAGCCGTATCTATGTGCTTTATTAACAAAGAAAGCTTTAAGCCTAATCTTTAAACTAGAGAGCGTGTCTGTCTCTCACATGTAGACAAGCTAGTGTAAATAAGCAAAATCTAAACTATTGCTGCCATCACATATAACGACATTCACTGACTTTAAAGTTCTATATTTGTACAACACTATGGTTTAAACTAAAGCAAATATTTCATCACTTAAATCAGTTTTTAATGCATGCAATGTCTTGGGGGGGTTGTTTGTTTGTTTGTTTGTTTGTTTTTGTTTTCAGTCTTTATGTCCAGTCTTTATCATTTTTGTTATAATTACTGTTTGCGTGGTTGTTTGTCTGTCTCAGTTTATAGATGGTCTTTATGTTTATATTAGAGTGCTGTATCTTTAAAAGCCTAAGGTATAACAGTCAGTTGCACTTTCATTTAAATGTAACAGTGTTTACATGTATCACTCCTGTCAAATGAATTAAATTTCTTTTATTTAAACATTGTAAATTTATTTTAAAAATTTAAATTCAAATATTTTCAAGAACACGGTGAATGTATTTTAGTCACTGCTTCACATTACAAGGATGGATCAACCTCATCGTACCACCGATGTCACCACTTGGTTGGATTAAAAGCTTATTTAGTTGATGTAACTGAAAAGCAACGAAAATTTGGCCGGGATGATATTTTTTGTTCATTAGGAACTACAAAGCAAGTAGTAAAGAAGCAAAGATGTTCTTGGTAACATTATTGATATGGTTGCACTTCCTCCCATTTGAGTTTATGTGACATTGTTAATGGCGTAAGGGGTGTGATCACGTTAATCCAACGTTGCTAAGCAAAACAATGTGGTTTTCTGATAAAAAGCAAAAATAAATCAATTTAAAAAGTGTCTTCACAAAAGTATAAAAGTTTTTCTCTGAGAAATTTGAGGGTTTTTTTCTTAAATGTATCACTCTCATTTAATCTTTACTACTACCACTATAATCTATAATCTTTTTTCCATAAGCCTATTTTCATCAAATCTATATTGTTGTTAGACCTATGCAGTGTTAGATATTTAATAACCCACTCGAACAGTCCTTTTTTTTTTTTTTTTCAGTGATCTTTTTAACTTCTTGAGGTGTTTCCACTTCACCGTGTGAATAATTTAGAGTCATGGGCAGCCTGGTAAAGGCACAAGAAGGAGTTGTAGTATAGAAAGGACTCCGCTCTCTGTTGGAGCCGTTAAATATTGATAAGGTCACAGTGTAATGCAATAATCAGTTTGCAGTATGATCCCTTGTTGGCTGATCCCTCGGGCAGCTGGGGAGTGCGGTTCACATTATTTGGGTGATTTTTTTAAATGTCATCATTACGCTAACGCCTCAGTTTTTACATTTTATTTTTGTACTTTAAACGAATCTCCAGCCTGCACACCTTATTAGACAGTTTGAGACAGACAGGACATAAGTGCTGCTGGTGGATGATTCCTGCTAACCACCTTTGCTGCTGGTATTGTCTGTCTGGGCTTTGTTCCAGTGTGTCACATAATACATTAGGCTATTGTTGACTATATTCACTTGATGTGATGCTTGCAGCAGGTATTGTATGTCTGGCACATTTACTCCAGTGGAATATTTTTAGTGCATTAGAACAAAATGAAAGCATCACATACACTTTTTAGAAGTACTGTAATTTTGTCATTTTAGGACAAGCTTACCGGCGCCAATGTTTTCGAGAAATGACTTCAGCATTTGGAGTATTCTGAGGAACTGCATTGGAATGGTGAGAATGGTTTTCTAGAGTTTTTTTTTATTGCCCATCCATTATGATGACGAGGATCATTCCACCCACTGCTTTGGTATTTATGGTCTTGTCATGCAAAATAGCCTTGTGCAGGTGCAGACAACACTTAGTTACACTTGTGGTGACTCTTTTTCCGATAGTTTGCCAGTAAGTTGATTTATGTCCTGATACTAGCAAAAACAAATACATTTTTTTAGCCTAAGCTGCATTAGTGCACACTAAACTTAAATTGACTGTATTATAAATCTGCAGCTCTGAACCAACCCTTAGGTTTAGTTTCCAAGCACCGCAGAAAGCAGCTGTGGAAAAAAACACAATGTACACTATTTTCTCAGCACTAAAGAGAAGAAGAAGAAAGCTAGACAACTGGTGGTGACAATAGTTGAGCGTTTAGCTACTTAAATTCCAAATAGAGGCCAGAAGAGCTAATGGAGAATGACTCTATATTTATCAAGTAGCCAAACATATAATTCCAAACCCTTTTTTATAAAAAAAAAATATGACATCTGTGTAACTAACCTACTCCTAGCAGAACTTGGGAGATCAAGCAAAAAAAAATCACATATTCTGAAAGTCTCAGGTTAAGTGTCAGGGTATTCATGAATCATGATGACTTTCATCTCACAAGGTCACTCTTCTATTTGAAGAATTTTCTGAAGCTTTTTCTTTTATTACCAGCAAATACAGCAATAAATACTCACCTTAATGCGGTAGATACTTTGGTCCAGAGCAACGTAAATGCTTGTATGTACCAAACGACCAAACACTGATCCTTTTTAACACTCAGCAGCTCGGAGCACTGCCATGTCAAAAGACCTTATTTCCTCTTTGTAATGAAACCTTGTCCTTCAATTCTCCTTGATGTCCCTTTCAGGAGCTCTCCAAGATTACAATGCCAGTGATTTTCAACGAGCCGCTTAGCTTCCTGCAGCGTCTCACAGAGTACATGGAGCACACGTACCTCATTCACCAGGCCAACGCATCTTCAGATTCTATTGAGAGAATGAAGGTAGTTCATAGGTTTTCTACTTAAACTGCCCACAGGCACAGCTTAACAATTTTTTGCTTCTAGTTTAGTTTCTCTGATTTGGTGTGTGTTTTTTATCTACTGTGGCAGTGTGTGGCTGCGTTTGCAGTGTCCGCTGTGGCCTCCCAGTGGGAGCGAACAGGTAAACCATTCAACCCTCTACTGGGAGAAACCTATGAACTAGTCAGGTAAGTGAGCTGGTCCAGATTATGTCCAAACCTGACATGTATCTGAGCAATATCTTTGCAATTAAACATTTTGAAGTACCCAGTCTTTAGTGTAGGATATTAATTATGATGATAATTAACAAAATACACTCACTGGATACTATATTAGGTGCATATTGCGAATAGCAGATCAGATCCCACTTTAACTTCAGATTATTTATGTTCAAAAAGACAGTTTGCGATAATTTGAGCTTTGTGATAGGGCCGTTACTCTCCTGGAAGCAGAAAATGGGTATACTATGGTCATAAAGAGCTAGAATTAGTAAGCAACAATACTCAGGTAGGCTGTGGAGTTTAAACATTGTTCAAAGTGTGCCAAAAAAATATCTGCCACACCATTACACCAGCACTAGCCTGAATTGTTGATACAATGCAGGATGAATCCATTCTTTCATGTTGTTTACACGAAATTCTGACCCTACTATCCAAATGTCACAGCTGAGATGGAAACTCATCAGACCAAACAATATTTTTCCATTCATGTATTGTCCAGTTTTGGCTGTGGGAATTTTAAACTTAGTTGGCAGGAGTGGTACCTGGTGTGGTCTTTTGCTGTTGTAACCCATTTGCTTCAATGTTCGACATGTTGTGCATTCAGAGAGCTAACGCTAACTGGATGTTTTCTCTGTTTTGGGCCAAAAAAATCCCAGTAGATGAGCAGTTTCTGCGACACAGTCAGACAGTCCCATCTGGCACCCACGATCATGCCATGTTGAAGTTCAGCAGGTCACGTGCGCCTAAATGCACACAGTTGCTTCAGTGTGATTGACTGATTACATATTTGTGCTAACAAGTGGTTGAGCAGGTGTGCCTAATAAAGTGGCCACTGAGTGTATTTTATCTAGCAACAAGTTCTTAAATTCTGCTGTGCAGCTTACCAAACATACACAGCTGTCTTCAAATGCCTCCATTCATCATAGCTGTGTCCCTGGTTATTTCAGGGAGGATCTGGGCTTCAGGCTCATCTCAGAGCAGGTGAGCCATCACCCTCCGGTCAGCGCCTTCCATGCTGAGGGCTTGAAGCAGGACTTTGTTTTTCATGGCTCTATTTATCCCAAACTCAAGTTCTGGGGCAAGAGTGTGGAAGCTGAGCCGAAAGGCACAATCACACTGGAGCTGCCCAAGTAAGAGCTGCTAGCTGTTTTTAAAAAGGAAATATTACCTGTATCAATATTTATCCTTTTACCAATTCGCCTATCGCCTTTTCTATTACCATTTTGAAAGTGCACATTGTGCCAAACTGTTTTGGTTTTTTTCCCTCCAGGCACAATGAAGCCTACACATGGACAAATCCCACATGTTGTGTTCACAATATCATTGTTGGTCAGCTGTGGATTGAACAGTATGGAAATGTGGAGGTGGTCAACCACAGGTAAGAGGATCAGCATGTAAAATGCTTGTACATAAAGTACTTGTTGAGAATTATTGAAGCATTAAAATGTCTTAATTAAAATAAGGCAAAGAAATAAAGGGAAATGTGATTCACAGTGTTATACTGTCTGCATTTGCATTTTAAACATGTTTTAATGTGCGATAATCAAATAGGAAGCAGCCTTTGGTCTTTATTACATTATTTCATGAAAAACAAAATGAAACCATTGTTATCACTGGCACATGCAGTAAAGTTAAATTGAAACAATGCTTAGCCAACCAAACAAAAGAACTGTGTTTTATGTTGTATTGTTAAGAGCAGTCTGACGTTTGTGTTACAAGATTTAAAATGCTGTCATTAACTTTCATGGGAATTTATAACAGAGGTTTTTCTTTCTTAGATAAAGGCAAGTAAAGAAAATAAAGTGGCCTCAAGCCATGATGTTTCACATCAAACACTTCTTTCATTAGCCAGCTAAGCTACGCTACTTAATAACGTGTTCCTTTTATTCATGCTTCCATTATAACACAATGCATGCAGCCATGAAAAGGAACACGTAGCACTGACCTAATATCTAAGTATCATGTGTTTCAAATTACGGCTAAAGAAAAAGTGTGATACAACTGATAAAATATTTTGGGGAAGCGTTGCTCTTGAAGAAAACAGACAGAGCAAATGAGGAAGTCTTGTGTGACTCATCCTGTTTCTCTTTTCACTTAGAACTGGTGAAAGGTGCTACTTGAACTTCAAACCATGTGGCCTTTTTGGAAAAGAGCTACACAAAGTTGAAGGATATATTCTGGATAAAAGGTAGAGCAAGATGTTCAGAGATGTAAATAATGAGCCGTCTTTGCAGAGAAGACTGATTTCAGTCTTGAATGTTGAATAAAATAGTGATGTGAGAGTGGGAGAAAATGCCTTCTCTTTAACCTTTAAGTCTGAATCTACATCACACATTGAAACATACCATAGGACACTGTGAAACATTAGTTTTCTTCCATATTACATGGAATGACAGTGAGTGTCAGATAGCTTATTTATCTGCCTATACTATCAATTTTTCCCTCATCCACCCCTCCCCATATGTTTGGGTGGATATGTCTGAATAAGCAGCGTTTTTTTAAAGGTGCTTCATTTGTAAATTAGGATCTACAAAATGTAGTATCAACCTATTTTAAAATTGAATCATTGTGCAAATAATCACTTAACAATTCATATGGTTAATAACTCATTGCAGTGTTAATTGCCTTTTTGACAAAATAAAAGTCAAAATACTCGAGTGTGGGAGAGGCGGTTAAAATCAGCAAACGGTAAAAACAAAAACAGGGGCAGTTCGATTAAAGATGGAGGATAAGCAAATCCAGTGAGTCATCGTAAACATAACTAGTGTGCATGATCACAAGAGCCAGACCAGATTTATATGCTGATAAATAATGTGCAGCAATAACAGATGCTAACAAGCAAGAAGATGGGAAGAGCTTGTGTTTTTTCTTGTTGTTTTTTATCTCAACGTGATGTCCAGGCCAAAAACTAGATTTTTGGTTTCATTCAAAACATTACATTTCCAGAAGTCTCCCACTCGCAAAAGTGTTGTGTGGGTTTTTTCTCTCTTTTTTTGAGCTTTTGATATGTTGACACTAAAAACAGAATGGGGGAAAAAAATCATTACAACTGAAATCATTACTAGTGTTTGTGCCTCGGGACATTCGTGTGTGTTTGTGTGGTTATGGTTAAGGTTAGAGTACGTATTCACGAAATTACAACAACTCCTCTGAAGTCTGTGTGTGTTTGACAGCAAAAAGAAGCTGTGTGCTCTCTATGGGAAGTGGACAGAGTGCCTCTATGTTGTTGACCCATCTGCCTTTGAAGCACACAAGAAAAACAACAAAAAAGGGGCAGAGGACAAGAAGGGCAGCAATGCGGTATGAATTACTGAACACTGTGGAATCCCTTCACTTTACTGTTGTGATGTTTGCATGAGTAATATCATCCAGTGGTAAAAATGGCAAGCGACCGAGATCATTAGTGTTCATATTTAACACGTTCTGTAATGATGCATCTTGGCTGGAGCTCATCTGTCTGTTCAGCATTATTTGTGTTTGTCGTGCTGTTCAGGGTTGCGCTGAGGATCAGGAGGAGGTTCCTTCACCACCTGCAGACACTGTGGAGGTGGTTCCTGGCAGCCAGCTGCTGTGGAAAATAGCACCCAGACCAGCTAACTCTGTCCAGGTCCTGCTGATTAATGCACCATTAGATCTTTATTGGGTACTCTTAGAAGAAATCCAATGTTTTAACGTACAAACGCAATCTTTAATTGCAGATGTACAACTTCACATGCTTTGCGATGCAGCTGAATGAGTTGCATAAGGAGATGGAGGGAGTCATCCCTCAGACTGACTGCAGGCTCAGACCGGACATACGAGCCATGGAGAACGGTGACATCGGTAATGATTGGTGGTACTTAACCTAAACTGAAACTGGGGGGAAATTTTCATTTGCTTCCTCAAAAAATGTCAAATATTTTGATAGATCTCGCCAGCGAGGAGAAGAAGCGACTCGAGGAAAAACAGCGAGCTGCTCGGAAAAACCGCTCCAAAGCGGATGAAGAGTGGAAGGCGAGGTGAGACTGTTCTTCTTTCTTTATACTTTGACGCAGTAAACATGAAACCATGCAGGACTGACTAATTCCAGGCAATATTAAACCATCAGCCTTTGTTAGTGCAGATAAAATACCATTGCCTTTCTATTACCTCATATGAAGTTTTCATGGCGTATGAATGAATTAACAGTTCTTATCTATATGGTGTCATACTTTGTGTGCTGAAAAAGCTCAAGTTGTATCTCCATTTTATCTTCACTTGTCTTTTTTTTTCTGCTGCATCCTCGCTTTGACGTTAAGAAGCCCTGCCCTTGGCCCGAGGTTAGAGCTGTTCGCTGTTCGCATCCGAAATGTTTGATGTGATCACGTGACCTTAACACATCTGAGTCTCTAAATTATCTACCACTGTGTGTATTTTCTATCCAGATATGATAGAGACAAATTTAATAAATCCGCTTTTCCTTCCACCAGCATGGCAGCTCCTCTTAATGGCACCAAATGCAATTACTCAATCACCCCATCTTCCCTCCGAATCATACATTTCTTTCTCACTTTCTCTTGTTTGTATTCAGTTTTGGCTCGCCCTGCTGGGATCTATGAATGCTGATATTTCTGTGATGTGTTTTTTAGGTGGTTTCAACAGGGGCAAAATCCCCACACCAGTTCCCAGGACTGGCTCTTCTGTGGTGGATACTGGAACAGGGCCTACAGCCAGATGCCGGACATTTATTAAAGGACTTTCTCTGCACAAAGCATGAACTGTTTTTATTGGAAAATTACAAGACCAAGCAATATGAAAAAAGTGTACTTAAACAGTGTGGCCTTAATCTACTTTATGGAGGTGAAGCTGTGCAGGAAATGTTTGACAGTATAGCATTTGCATTGACTTAAAGAGGTTTTTCTTTAAAATGGACTTTTAGCACAGTGGATAGGGTTTGTGATTTTTACTGTCCACCTGTCTTCTTTTAAATATTCATAATAGTGTTTTGTCTCCAGTTGTATATCTGTATATACTTTCCATAAATCCAGCCGTCAGTGACCTCATGTTATTTACATTCGCTCTGGACTCGCATTGCACTCGAAAACCCACTACTCGTCTAATGTGGATTGTGATTATTTTCTCCTGTATTTTGCTTTGTGAAGGAAAAAAGATTACAGAACAAAACCCACTGTAAATTTTCTGTATTAGTCTCAACCTTATAAAGATACATTAAGAACTGACTAATATGATTTTTTTATTATTTGTGTTTATTTTTTTCTGACTGCTGAAGACATGGATTGATATAAACCATGAGCAAAGCCTCAGTGATGGCAGTTTGGCCACTGTGATTGTGTTTTGAGCCAGAATATCCATATTTAGACATGAGGGCGAAGTCATGCAAGCTTATTGAGCAACTGACTGAGCACAGAAAAGAGACTAACATTAAAAAAAACAAAAAGAAAATAATTTTACTCAGCAAAAATTAAGATTTTGGGGGGGATGGGCCACAAATACAGTGCAGTCCAGTTCAGTGCTTCAACTTGAGCAGAGATGAAGCTTTCTACAGTGATGGTCCACAGCCACCTGTAAATAAAGTGAACACACACATCTAATGCTAGGCCTCAACAGAATCTGAATAGATAGAATAGAATAGAATAGAATTCAACTTTATTGTCATTGCACATGCACAGGTACAGGGCAACGAAATGCATAGATGGATATTTAATAAATCGTGCCCCCATACGGTTACTTTAAGGGGAAATTAAATGTTGAGGATAGAACTGTCTTTTCTACAAGTCTGTAAACATGTTTATAGCTGTTGTAACAGTTTATTGGGTGTGACTCACTTTCTCTTTTTTGGAGGCAGCCAAGTGACCATTAGGCATATTTTGGCATTTCCACATTGGCAGAGCTTAAGGACCATTCACACAGGAAGCAACTATCAGTAAATAGTAAACAGACTTGTTCTTATATAGCACGTTTCTCCTCTGATTCACTCAAGCACTTTTTCTATGCTTAAGTGCTTTCTATCTAAGATTCACACACATTCATACTCTGATGGATGCGGGCTAACGCCAAGGATATTTGACTGGAGCAGCCAGGGATCAAACTGCAATCTTCCAATTAGCAGATGACCTGCTCAACCTCCTGACCTACAGCCACCCCATAAACCATAGCAATTTGATGACATCCAGCAACTTTAAGGGGCAAAATAACCACTGACAACGCAAACTGGGTGGGTCCCAATACTAGAACTGTACTATACTAATTCACAATGAACTGTTATTTGTTAAAAGTCATCTGTTGCCTATATAATAATCTATTTGTAACCCTAATTGATTAGTCATTTAATGCAGCCCGCTTGAATGTGTAGTAATTTACATATTGCACATTTAGAATAATTTATGACTATTTCTTAGACATTTAAAATATTCTGTCACTCATTTAATGACCTCTATGAGTCACTTCTAATTAGCCAACCATTTAAAGTTTCACATGCATATTGATGAACTGCAAATATATCAGAATATACTTACATTTATATTTATATCTGTTACACATTATTGTAATTGACTGCAGTGTTTAGTATCATTTAAAATAATCTGCTGTACATTTATTGTTATTACTTTTTATGACATCTCACTTATTTTAAACGTAGAGCAGATTATTAGACATTTAAAGTGATCTTATTCATATTTTTCGTAATAAAAGTATAACTACACTATAAATAATAACTATATATTTTCTTCTGTACTTAGTTACCCACTCTCTATGTGTGTGAACTGTATAGTAATATCAAAGGGCAAAAATAAAAATAAACAAAAAAGACAAACTTCATTTCATATGACTTGAGCAGCTTTACAGTGCACTTGAATTACAGGGCAGAATACAGTCTTCAAGCCTGTGTGTGCTAACTACCACTACTGCTACAGACAGAAAATAAAAAGCAATTTGTGGGGGGAAATCCATCCATGTCATTCACTTGAACCTTGACACCTTCAAGTTCTTGGTAATGTTTTGCTGCCATCACCAGCTGAGAGTAAATGTGAACTAACACCTCGCATTACATGAAGGGAAGCACTCCATCTATTGGTCAAACGTAGGGCAGAATTAAGGCTATTAGTATGAGTAAGGTGCGTGTGTATGTAATATTTACCTTAATTTTAAACACGGGAATGAACTGATGCTGTTTCTTATGGATCCTGTCTGTTCCTATACTGATTAATAAGGTTTTGTGTTAATGTGAAGCGACTGATATTGCGACAGATAAATATATCAGATGTTTAAAATTCATTCATCTATTTTCTCCAGTGTATGGAAGTCAGGGTCATGGTAATGCCGGAGCTTATCACAAGTGTCATTGGGTGAGAGGTGTGTTGCACTGTGGACAGATCACAGAGCTAACGCAGATAGATAAACATCCATTCACACTCACGCCTGCAGCCAATTTAGAATGACCAATTAACATAACATGGATGCCTTTGGAATGTGTGAGGAAGACAAAGTACCTGGTGAGAACCCACACAGACATGGGGAGAGCATGCACACTCCATGGGGAACAGCCACAGAGTCTCGGGATTCAAACGCAAGACCTTGCTGCGAGGCAGGGTGATTAGCGCAGCTAATAGATGGGATTGGGGTGGATTTGTTTAAAATCCACTGCTAAATTTATGGCAAATTTTGCTGTTGTGCTCTTAGATGGTGTTGTGGCTGCATTGAACTGAGTCTCTATCAGTTTTCTCACCTTATTGGTGTTCTGTGGGGAAATAAAAGTAGACCGTAACAGGTTTTCAGCTTCAGGGCGACTATTTTAATATCAATGAGTCTGGAACAGTGTAGGGAGAGTAGAAAATAAGCTTGCAGGTGATTTACAACTCGCTATCATGAGTTTGGCGTCATTGCTTTGTAATGAGCAAATATCAGGAAAACATTCCTGTGGTGGAAAAAAGGAACTGAAGCTTAGAGAAATACAATTCCGTTAGATTGGAAAAATTGTTGCTTGATTTCAGCCTAACTAGGTTTACTATTCCCATCCCTGTTTGTAATGATGTATTTCATTAGTTTGCGGGGCATCTGTTGATGCTCACTGGACCGACCACTCTGGAGGCTTTCGCAAATGCAACCGGCTTTCCATTAAGCTTCACATTTCGCAAGCAGCCCACAAAAGGTGAAGGCACAGGGGCTCCATTTTGATTTGTTGTCCCTAATTCAGGAAAGGAAAAAGCACAAAGAGATTCTGATCAGATTATACGACAAAAAGCTGAAACTCTCTGAAAGATATAATGCCCAGCGGTTCATGGATTTACCCCCAATGTGAAGCGATTCCAGGGCCGTTGAATATGACGTGGATTTGGGGCCTGCTTTCTCCTTGGACACGGAGTCAACCACTAGTTGGAATGCGTTCCTTTTTTTGGAGACTGAGAAACAACAATAACAGAAGAATTTTAAAAGCACAACTATCAACATGTGACTCACGTTCTTGAATGTTTTTAATACACGATGTCCTACCTGTAACCTCGTGAAATTTTCCATCACAGAGGCTTTTACGAGGTGTTACTGAGACACTAACAGCTCCATTACCATCATTTGCTTTGACGCCCACCTGGTAAAACATAACATATTTTGTCATCTCATGCAGCTTTTCTTTTGAATTGCTGCCCAATTAGCTGTCACAAGAGCGAGAGGTTTTACCTTGTTTTCCATTAAGAACACATTAAGGCTGGTCTTATCACTTTGAACGTGGAAGAGAAGACCCGTGAGGTGTTGAGGGCGCAGCTTGAAGGACAACAAAAAGTGCGAGCCAACGGTGAAGTAGTTATCTAGAATAGAAATGTTCTTTATGAGTGTGCGGATGATTGAAACACATCAGCAGCATCAAGATTTTTGAAATACAAGGCCAAACCTAAGACGATGTGACCGCCACCAAAGTATGTCCCTTCCTCTGCAAGCCCATGAAAGCACGGTAAGGCTTTGTGGCTCACCTCAGCTGCACCAACAAATACATCATTCATTTTGAATTCCCTTATACAGCTGATAACACTGTCTGTGGGGATGTTGTGTCCCTGATAAAGGACAGGAAGAGAAAAGAGAAGCCGGTCAGTGTGCAAACAAAAAGATGTGGGAAAATATTTGCCATAGCTTGAGTCTGATACAGACTTTAGTGTTTTTGCTTTTTGTACCAGCTCCCAGATACACAGGGTTGTGCAGGTCTAAAGATGATCCCTCATTGTTTGGTAAGCGGCCATCAGTCACACGGATCCCATCAACCAGAAGATGAAAAGTGCTGTTCTCCACGCTGAATTGAACCTGCGCACACGCAAACAAACTCAGCCATCCACAGAATATAACTTCACCATCACTGTGATATGATTGTGATATGACACACAGATATGAGAAAAGAATTACTACATTTTTTCCCCTGCATATTAAGAGTTATGTCCTGATTGTTTATGATAAAAGTGATTTAGAAATTAGTTGTTCCTCCTGTTTTCCATTTATGCTCCAACAAACTTTCAAAAATCAGTTCCATTATGTAATTGCCCACTATGTCATTATTTTTTTTAATGTATTTTATATATTTTGTATATATATTTCTTGTTAGCGGTGTTTGAATTCCCATTGGAAGCTTTCTGATATCAGTAATTTTCTTTTCTGCACCATTTAAATCCTTAACGCTTCATTTTGGCACTGCCCGTTGTTTAGGGAAATAAATACATTTACTTTTTGAGAAGAATAACATATATATTTTCTCTGCCTGTGAGACACTTGGGAACAACAAAAAACAAATTGGTTTTTGTTGTTGTTAATTTTGTCATCCAATCAAAGCTTAATTGGTGCTGCTGTAAAGGTTATATTTGTTTGCTCTAATGAAAGATACCTGCTGCCCAGCTGCCAACAGTAGTAATATTAATTATTGTTTTTCTTTATTATTTTTTTTTATTATTTATTTTGTTTATTCTTTTAGTTTTGGTTACCTTTTTTTGTTCCATTGATCTCCTCTTTAGAGATATCGTCTCCTCCCTCATGTTTCTTAGTGTTTGCCTTTTTCCTGTGTTTCTTTTGCTTCTTTGTTCAATCCAATTAGTCTGACTTGCATTTTGCTGGTTTTCTAGTTTTCTAGTTTTATCCTACTGCTGATAAAATCTATGTGAGATAAGCAACCGAAATTCCCATATATCTGCAACTGTTCCTTTGAAATCAGGAGTCCAATGTTTAGAGCTTTGCTGCTTTTATCACTTAATATTTGTAATGAGACTTGGTTACAAACTCTATGCCAGTTGCCATCATTGCTCTTCTCCTTGTGCTGGATGATTCTGTTTTGACCAAGTGACATCTTGATCTTGCCGTTGGCCATGTACAGAGCCAGGAGGGGGACGGCTCCTCTTCCTGCGACATGGAGGATGAGCCCTTTGGACGATTTGGTATTGATATCAAGAGAGAAGTGAGGCCTGAGACACATGAGAACAAGAACAAAGTCCCTTTAAATGTTTATGAATGAATTCACAGCTGGATGAAGGTTTGACGAGGCACTCTAAAGGTTACCAAACCAAACCAGTCATGGAAAATGCCATTATAATTTTCAGGTTTTAGTATTTTACCTATAATTAAGGTTTTCTTGTGGGAGGTTGTAACTGACCCAGCTGTCTTTCTCATAGAGTTGGTATGCTCTCTGGGGTCTACATTGACTGCCAGCTGGAGTCGTAATCTGACACACAGCAGAAAAATGACTGCTGTTACTATGTCATTATCCAGCAATAGGGGAGCTGAAAAAAATAATAGTTTGATGTGCTTACAAGGTTGTGCGTCTGGGGCCTTTTCATTGTGGAGTGCGGTGGGGGAGGCTGACTGCACTGACCAAAGATAATGTCTCCAGTTTGCGATAATGAGCTTAGATCAGCAGGTAAAATACTCGGCCTGTGTGAAATGAGGAGATTTTGTTTCATCAAAATTGAATCGTGTTATTGTAATAAACAGATATATATTGTGAGATATATTATAAAGCAACTGAAAGAATGTATAACAAACCTGCTTGTATAAAGATTAGCAATGCAGCCTTTGAATTTTCCTCTTTGCATGCTGATTTGGTCTGAATGTGCCGGACTCACATTTACATTGTCAATGCTAAGCAGCAGCCTGAGAAAATCACGACAACATTAGCGACGTGCTGATTTTAAATTTTAATTGCAATAAAATCCAGGTATCAGCAAAAAGCTGACAGATCTTACCCTGATGGCTTCCCCACTGCAGACACGTAATGCCAGACTCCATCATTATACCTTTCATTTGACCTCAGGGTATAATTAAAACTATAAAAAACCACAAAGCCATCGTCCAGGGACAACTGGAGATTGTGGACAGGTTTGGAGCCCTGCAGTGAGAGTACTACTAAAGTCATCTTGATATTTTCCTTTTGATTTTCTTTTAAATCAAAAAGTGTGGCACACGAGATTTACCTGAGAGCCGCTCTTCAGAACAACGCCCCGCTTGCCTGTGCTCCTGAAGCCTAATGAGACTCTCACTGGCTGTTCGTCCCAGGCAAACAGAGAATCGACAGAAAGAGCCGAATTCAATGTAGCTGCACGAACACCCTATACACAAGCCAGAAACACACTAGTATTAGACCCCTGTGTCTACAGGCTATTCATTTAGTGTTTTAAAGCTAGACAGAGATTGACTTTTGAAATAGGAAATGTCACATTTTTCCACCTACAAATGAAAAGTTAACTTTTTAAGTAATAAAGCGCACTATTGTTGAAGTTGAATACACTACTATATCCTTAATGAGTAACCACTGGCAACTAATTTAAGCCCGTGACAGTTATATTATTTTAATATGAATATAAGAAACAAACTGCTGCTACAGTCTTTTTTCCCCTGTTATTTCCAGGTAGGTGTGATAGCTAATATTGGCCACATCATGCTACTGACTTCATGATTATTCTTCACAATAACGATTGGTTCATCATGGTTTATGGATTTGTTAAGTGAGGGGTGTCTCTGACTGGAAAACTGAGATAAGGGGTTTGTCAATCACAAGGTACCTTGCCGTGAAGCGCCTCAATTAAACATCTATTTTACACTTAATGGTGCCATAATTTTCAAAAAGAACACGCTGCTATGTTACATAAGACACAAAGTTAATAAGGCAACAATTTGATGGGGTACTGAGATCTAAAAGTGAGAAGTAAGTACATTTGTACGAGCAGGTACAAACACACTAACGAGGAGTTTTCCTCCTGCTGTGCATTAGAAACTAGGCACATTGGAAGCACCGCTGCACAGGCATCAATTCTCATACTTAGATACTTAATTGGGCCATAATTTTAAAAAGGAACACTCTGCGTTATTATATAAGACACAAAGTTATCAAAACAACAAGTTCTTGAAGAGCTAAAATGAAGTGAGAAGTAGGTACAATTTCTCATAAACTTTTTAAAAGTCTGACTAAGGAGAATTACCCCCCTGCTGTGCATTAGAAACCAGGCAGGTGCCGTGCACTTCTGCACTGGCTTCACTACTCAGACTCTGCGGTTAAGTCCATCTTTTATTTAAAAAAAAAAAAAAGTTTCAAAAAGTCTATCCTCTGATCATCTGAGAGAAATTTTAATGCAGATTTGTAAATGGTAAATGGCCTGTATTTATATAGCGCTTTTACTAGTCCCTAAGGACCCCAAAGCGCTTTACATATCCAGTCATCCACCCATTCACACACACATTCACACACTGGTGATGGCAAGCTACATTGTAGCCACAGCCACCCTGGGGCGCACTGACAGAGGCGAGGCTGCCGGACACTGGCGCCACCGGGCCCTCTGACCACCACCAGTAGGCAACGGGTGAAGTGTCTTGCCCAAGGACACAACGACCGAGACTGACCGAGCCCCGGACCGAGACTTACCAGTGAGGAGACTGGACATCCACTGCTGACACCTATTGTCCTGTTGTACTCGACAATCTCAGCATCTGCTTTCAGGTTATCCACGCATCCCCTGAGCGGTGCAGCTGTGATGTTGTGTCTGAGATTCAAAGGCAGACAGGCTCATAGAAAAGGTCAGTTTGATTAGCTGATACTGTTTTCTTCTAGACTACTCAACACACACATTGGCACTGGCATTTATATGTCATATAGTAATGGTCATGAGAGTGGTTTGATTTTTTTGTAAGTCTTTCAGTAGGGAATTATTTGTTTCCCTCCCAGAGGAAGCTGAGTTTGACATGATTTTAAAAGCATCGTGTGTTGCATTACCTCTCTCTGAGCTCTGCTGGAAGACCCCCAATGTAATAACTGATGTAGTCTGTTTGAATGTGATCTGTGGAGACCGTATTTTGCCCATAGTACACAATTAATTTATCTGCAATGGCAATTGCAAACTGCGTGTCCTGAAACAGGAAGCATATGCTTAGAAAGGCATGAATTTAACAAAAAGACTTTCAAGTTTTTTAAAGTAACTAATTGTATTGTTGTTCTTACAAACAGAGACACTCTTTCAGCACTCCGAAGTCTAATCTCTCTGTCAGCTTGTTGACCTTGTAGCACAAGGAAGCCTCTCTCCACAAACACACAGAAAAAGGACTCCTAAAACAGAAGAAACACATGAATTTTAAATCTTTTTTTGTTTGTTTTTTTGTTAAACATGCAGTTATATAAGTGCTTCAAGCATCTATTCAAAAATTAAAATCCTACGTTGTTTCCAATGTAGAATAACAAGGCATTTGTTTCTCGGCTGTTTGTGTGAAATCTGAACAGTCGCCTCTTTTTCCAGTCAGGATCCTTTATGAACGCCATGCGGTAACCTCTTCCTTCATAATAATCAGACACCTCTTCCTGTGCAATCCTAAACACATAATTTAATCATTATTTGACCTTTTCTAGTCAACACAATGTCCGACCTTTATTTTTAATTTTTTGTTTTATGCTTACTTCACAGTGTGCTGTTTTGCATCCATATTGACAGCATGTTTGAAGTTAAAAAGGCAGACAGGATTATCATTCAGGTAGGAGAGTTTTATGGCTCCTCTGTACTTGGGGTAACGCAGCTCCACTGGAGGCTATGAGAACAAAAGAGGACTGAAAATTGGACTGAAAAAGTGAACATGTCATTTACTAATGCAAATGATTTTGTTGAGTACACTCCTGTTCTCTAGGGCTCAGAAGCTCTAAGCTATTTTTCATTAACCCATTCCCACAAAAGGATGATGACAGACTGTGATAGGGACTTTGTATTTCAACTTCTTCACAAAAAGTACCTTTCTCACTAAATTGTTCAATTTCAGTCTCTGAATAAGACTGTTGTATGTCATTCATGCAGTCTATGGAACCCTATTTCCACAAAACAAATATTGTCATATATACTATAAAACAGTGATATAATATATAAAATCAAATCCATATCAAAATTGGGAGATCATGGCTTCCATCAAAACACTTCTTTCAGCATCAAATAAATTCCAAATAGTTTTCAAAGAAAACTTAGAAAATCATGCAATACGTTGAGTTACCCCATGAGTCAAAATCTTGACAATAAACAATACAATAAACCTTTTTCCGTACTTTTTTCTTTACTTCTTCCACCCATCAAGTCAACTGAAGCTGTGTGTGCTGGAAACTAGTTTTTATATGTTAGCTTTTCCTTTATTTAAAACCCATTATCTTTGGCTAAACAAATGAAAGACACAGTGTCTAAACTTTCTGTGTGCTTGCTTGTGTGTTATACAAAAGTTATCATTGCTATTGCAACGTTTACAATTTTACACAAGCTTATTAAATGAGTTTGAATTGGCTTTGAGTCGTCTTTCAACTCTCTACCCCTTTAAACACTATAAATTTGCAGGCAGGATGAAATGAAAGCAGAGACTTATTACAGTGAAGTAATCGGGATAGCCCCCCACGTAGAAAACGACACTGCCTGGATCCAAGTCGAAGACGCCTGTCATTGTGTTTGGGAGGTTACGTTTAGGAGGGAGACTGACACGCTCCTTTGACGTGAAGTTCTTTGTGACGTTCACTTCAGCATCCTGGTAAACCCTGCAGGAATTGTTGGCACGAAGATAAGAAACATTTTGGTGACATCATGTAAACTTTCAGCTAGCAAATCCATGTTCATTTTAAAATACACTTCTACCATATGTACTCAGTACCTGTGGAAGATAACTCTGTCAACGGCTGAGGAGTTCACGCTTCCGAGTGTTATTTGGCTGGTTTCTATCTCATGAACCACTCCACCCAACTTATAGACACAAACCAACACAGTGTTTCTGATAGCCATTCCAATGTAGTCTCCAGAAGCCTAGAAATGTAATAAAAGAAACCTAAGGTATATTAAAGAAAAAAACAAAAAACTACATCATGCTTCCTGTGTAGGCCGGTATGCACGCTCACATTCTTGCTGCCCAGGTAGAAAACGAACAGGTTGGCATCTCTGTGTTCATCCTGGTGTCGTTTTCGTCTCACATCAGACTTAGCCGGGATTTTGTGATGCCGATTGAGGAGAAGATCGACAGCTGTAAACGCTTTAATGTCCTCAAGGTCTCTTGGAGGGTGAAGCTCAATGTGGCTCTTTCCATTGAAAGTGGTGCCAAGAGAGAGCTGTGACAAGAGACGGTAGAAATCGTGTGTGTCACAAAAACAGATAATTTATGTGTTTTTAAAAAATAAACTATTGTATTCATACATTTATTATTTTATTTTTACAACTTAGGGGTAATGGAAACAAGGTTGCACTACTTTGAGTTCTATTTTTGCTCCACCAACTCAAGCAGAATTTCTGGTTTTTTTGGTATTTCCAATGTGAATGTTTGCATCAGAGTTACTAAATGAAGCAGCTTTCCACATGTAAATAATTCTAATGTCACCATCCAAGTAGTAATTCTAGCTGGTAAAGTCTGTTGATTTCTGAAAGGTCAGACTCAGCAAAAAAAAAAAAAAAAATGTAACCAAGTATATTAGCTTTTTGACTCAGCACCAGCATTTAAGGCCGTATTGTGTTCAGCAGATTATCTAAAACTTCCTGAGAGCAGTCGCATGTAGCTGACCCTGTAACCTGGTTGATCCTCCAGACAACAGATGTCAGTCTGGGCTGTGCAAAAATTTAGTTTCCCATAGCTGGCAGCCTTGTTACTCCTGATCAGAGGGGAAAATACTTTCAGCTTTGTCTATGAATCAAGCCAAAATACAATCCAGCTATCATGCTCTGTCCTCCTTTCACCAAAAACAAGGGAAATACTGAAGATAATCTCTGCACACTCCAAGGCCAAATGAATTCTCTTTGGATAGTGCTTACATAGCACTTAATATATAATGTGTTAATTTGAAACAGTCTTAAGCAATATATTAGTACTTTTGAGAGTTTATAATGACTCTTCTATATTGTCAATGCTGATCACTCATCTGTTCTTATATTACTTGATCTTACTGTTGCATTTGATACAGTGAATCATGAAATATTAATTTCCTATCTTCAGCAGTGTAGTGATATCAATGGCACTGCTCCAAACTGATTAAAGTCATATCTGATTAACGGTTCTTTTTCCAGTAGGATTTGTTCTAAAGCGTCCACTTTGACCCGTGGAGTACCACAGGGGTCGATTAAAGGCCCTATTCTGTCTCAGGCTTCATACCTTAATGTCATGTAAAGAAACCTGGTGTAAATTGTGATTCCTCTCTGAAATTAAAGACAGATTAAATCTGTCACTATAGCTAGCTCCTTTTAATAATGAAAGTCAAACCTCTTGTTTAGTTTATTAACCTTTAATAACCTTTCATCATATTATTATGTTTTCCTAATTGTTGTATCGATTGTTGTGCAGCACTTTTGTCAGGGTCTGCTGTGCTTTAATGTGTGAAATAAATGAACGTCCCTTGACTTGAAAAGTAAATTGCAAACATAATAAAATATCTGTCTCGGTAATAGCAGGTAACACTTTACATTAACAATCATTAAAAAATTGTAAATATCTTGTAATTAGATCAAAAGTTTGTATTATTGTTTTTGCTCGTATTGTTAATACTCCTGTTTGAGTTACTTCCTGTTTTATTGAATAATATTTTCTTTGTGATCGTTAATAACATCCTGCTTCCCTCTATTTTCTGTGCCACTTTTATTCAACTAGTTAATCACTCGCCCCAGCATATGTACCACCTGTTGTTCATTTTTCTGTTGCCACATGGTCTTTTAATGTCTTGGAGTCAAGCATTTAATTTAGTGCAATTTTTTGTGACATGATTTTATTTATTTATTTATTTTATTCATTTTTATTATTTTAAAGTTTTTTTGAGAAGTGTGGATTTTTTTAATTAGTTTTTTTATTTCACTTTTGTGTATTTGTTTGGCCTTTCTGAGTTATTTGATTTTCTTGTATTGCATTTATTAATGAAAGCAATGCAATACTGTGAATTTTTACATTTTAGCAGTGCTAATTTCTCTTGAAAACTTGAAGATACCTGCAAAGAACCATGAAGCTGAGGAAAACTGCAGACACAGCCGACAGCTTCATAAGGTTCAGTCTGCAAGCTACACATTTCATATGCACACTGTACTGTCATACACTGTGAGGCTGTTCCAGCTTTAAATCAAATCTGACAAGTCAATTAAGAAATTAATAGGAAAGATGAAATTAAAAAGAAAATGTTACCCTATTAACAAAGTTTCTTGTCTCCTCTATTATGTCCTTGATTCTCTGGATGCTTTCTGTCATGTTTGGGTGAGGTGACATCCTCCTACCAAGAGCCTTGACTTCTGCGAGCTTGTCACTCATCACAGGGAATGCTTTGTTGAAGCTTTTTACTTAAGCGGATAAAATAACAACACATAAAACCTTTAAATGACTGTATTTTAATTGCAAGAATATGTTTAAGGAATTTAAACACTTACCAGCCTGGTCTGCATCTGTCAACATGTCATTTATATTCACACTGATATTGGTTAAAGTTATTCTTCCCACTTCCTCGCTGATATTTCTCAGTCTCTCTTTCACACTGCTGACTGTAGCGTTAGCATCAGAAGCAGCAGTTTTCACAGACACTATCAGTGCCGCTGTGTCATCTGAAATACAAAAGAAAAACTATCATATGCAGATACAATAACTAATTTGACGTTTATTTTCTGATCTGCATCAATTCCAAGTGCTCTACAAACCTCTTTTGATCTCTTTGAGTTTGTCACCGATGGATGAGGTGTCGATTCTCAGTGATCTTCTTTTTTTCTTTTGTTTATTTACACGATTCCTGTGAGCATTTACTGTACGTGACACCGCTGTTCAAAAGAAATTAGAACACCTTTTCATTTTGCACATTCAAACTCAATATATTTGTCTTGATACTTGTTTTGTTTTTACATACTTTTAAGGTGACTTTGAGTGTCTCTGGTTTCCCTCCATAGATAACTTGAGTTATCTTTCAGCTGTTCAGACCTGCTGATCAGACCTCCCTTCTTCACATCCTAATTTATCATTCAAATATTGCATTAATATTTTCTATAAACACGTAGATTTTTTAATAACTCTTACTAACAGCACTGAAGTTACCTTTAAGGTTTGATCAGCAGCCCTTTTGGACTCCTTTGCTGCCTTCTCAGCCATTTCTACTGCCTTAATGATGCTGTCATAGGCCCCTATACCCAGGAGGCTGACCAGTGAAGTGCTGTTAGTAGCGGTATGAAGCGCTCTGTAACAAAATCCAAGATGGTCTATTATGTTAAACAAGAAACGGGGCCCAAGCTAATCTAAATCTGCCTTGCTTCTTTATTTGTTCTTGGGATTCACACTCACTGTTGTAATTCTGTCACCACTCTTTTGAGCTCCTTTGCATGCTCCTCTGCCTGGGCTATAGCTTCCACCTCTGCTATTTTTAAACTGTTGTTTAACTGCTGAAAGTGTTCCAGCTTGGCACCATCCAACTGAGCTGCTCGCTTCTCAAATTCCTGCAATTTAAACAGTAAACTTTAATGCAAAGTCCAATACTTTTGAGAAGTTATAAAAAGCTGCTTATTACTTTTTTAACTTCCTTAAGTATCGACAAATTGTCAGTAATGTTCTTTAGCAGATCTTTAGTCATTTCAGTCCCAGGATGGAGAGTGCTTTGTTCTTTATCCAGCTGAGCTTTAAGATGCTGGAAAAAGAAGAAAGATAAAACAGTGTGTCATCAGAAATGTATGACATGGCCAATGAGAGCTTTATTTCCCATTACCTGCAGCTCCTGTAGGGCAGTACGACTCTTGAGGTTAAGACCCCTTGCTCTGTCAACTCTGTCCTCTGCATCCAACAGCAGCTCGCCCAACTCTCTCACAGCAGAATGTGAGGCCATGAGAGAGTCTCCACTCTGAAGCAGGATGAGTTGTTTCATTTCTGCAGCAGCTATCATGTCGTTGCTGATTAGTTCTAACACTGAAGAGAGTATGCAAAATTTAGATATCAGAGTTATTTGATATTGGCCACAGAATGTCTTCTAACTCTAATTTTGACAATTATATTTTCATTAATTATGAAATTATTAATCTGCAGTTGTGTTTCTGAAATGGTTTGGCTGATTGTTCATGTCCTCTGTTCTGTTTAAAGATCTGAGACGCATTCCTGCCACTACAGTTAGGTCCATATATATTTGGACACTGACACAAGGTTTTATCATTTACTGAAACATATTCCAATCATAGTTACATCATGGACTTGGACATTATCTGTAGACTCAGCTTTCATTTGAGGGTATCCACATTCAAATCAGATGAAGGTGTGGGCAGTTTCTTCATACTGTCATTATCAATTAAACAGAGAAAAGACCTGGACTTAATTTGAGGTGTGATGCTTGAATTTGGAAGATTTTCCTGTGAAGATGCGGTCAGAGGAGCTCTCCATATCTTTTTGTTCAACCTACTGAACGAAAGCCAAAGGCCTGCACTTCAACTGCATCTGAGTTGTTTTGTTGGAAATCATTGTTGTAAAGTACAGAACTAAAATTGGAAAAAAGGTGTCTCTGTCCAAATATTTATGGAGCTAACTGTATATCTGCCACATATTTGTGTTTGCTCTGGTTCAATAAACGGTGAGAGCCTGGGTCACATACACTATGGGAGTCAAAACTATCTCCACATCCAGACTATTTGATTTGCACACACAGATTAATCTTGCTGCCAGTCAGTCAAGAGTGGAGGATTAAAGTGAGAATCACCCCAAATATGGAAGTATAGGTTAAACCAAGGAAGTATACTGGGCCTGATGTTTTCATGAGAATAATTCTGCTATCTGGGCATAGATGGATGTATCGACCCATTCGGTATAAAGGTACATGCTGGCTACTTAGCCTAGCATAAATACCGTAAACAAGAGGAAGAAGAGAACATCTGTAGTGTGTAAAGTAGTCACCTTTTTAGTTATTGGTGGGTATTTGTTCCTATTTCCATTTGATTTCAGCAGATATGCTGCAGTTTCATTTTTAGCAAACGGACATGCCAGTTGGTTATTTCTTAAAATGTCAATTAAATCTTTATACAGTCATTTTTATATAAAAACATTAGTGAATTCTCAACTGGTGAAAGGGGGTTGGTCTTTGTGGAATAATTTAACATGAAACACAATGTTTGTATTTAAAATACTAAATGCCAATGTGTCCATTTTCAGCCCCACTCTCTCTCCTCATAAGCATACTGTAATCTCTATGCTCAAGGAAAAAAGATCTCTAACATTTATGTGCCTTCTCCTGCTCGCTTCCTGCTTTGTCCCTCTGAGCAGTGCAGCCTCTCTTTCTCATTTCCTGCATGATGCGCTGAGCTTCTTCCATCATCCTGCCTTTGTCCTTTTCAGAGAGAGAAACTGAATCTTCAGGTTTCGCCTCAGTTAGCTGCTTTATCAGATCTGACAAGAGGAGAGACAGTGCTGTTAAATGATATAGCTGAGCCTGATGCCCACTTTGACATAACAGGTAATTCGGTTTCCTTAACAAGTGTCACAAAGTCTTTGGCAGGAGAGGCAGGAAAGGTCTGCTTGTACCTGATATCACTGAGCAGAAATTATTAAAGTTAGGAACACTCCAACTTCACGCTGATAAGACCACATATATTTTCATATTTCAGAGATGTACCTTGTATTGGTGTGAGAAGACCTCCTGTTTTAAATAGATCTTCTGCCTTTAACTTCGTTTCATTTGCAGACTCCAAGGTCTTCTTCAAATATGATGTAATGTCAAGGTTCTGGTAAAATTTTGGAAAATATTTAAATATATTTAATAATAAGCCAACATAAAGAGCTGGGAAAGCTCCCTGTGGGTTCTCTGTCTTTCATTCTATTTGGCTATCCTCTACTATTCTAATATGAGTTTGCATTTACAATTAAAAAGGAAAAATTATCAGTCTCTTGGATGAGTTACATTTTGATTAGCATGGGAAAATTCACTCCAGGTACCTCATCACTCAGTTGAGACAAGTCATATCTGTCAGCAGCCACATCTGCTTCCAGCTGTTCAACCTTTGGATCCAGGAGTCTCACAGCAGTACTGTGCCTCCCCATCTGTACCTAAGAAACATTAGATAAGAAGTACTTTGAACTTGGATAAATGTTGCTGCATGATCTGAAATAGCAAATATTCTCAAGGGCAGTGTATTTTCTCAGAAAAACACCTATTCCCTGTGTGAATCGCTACCTTTGCTTCAGATATGTTAGCCTCCAGGTTGTTCAGAGTAGATCGTGATACAGGACTATGACTGATGTTCTGCAGCTGCTGCTTCAGCCAAACCAGATCATCATCCATCTTCTCCGAGTCCACCAGCAAAGTGTAAGTACAGCTGTCACACTCTGCTGGTAAAGGCAAGATGAAATGTAGTGAGTCTTAGTTTTATAGGTCAAAACACGACTGCAAGATGAACTTTCAACACAGACTCACCATGACAGTGATCCCCACAGTTACTATTACCAGATGTGATGCACTCTGTTGAAAGGAAAAAATAGTAAAGTTGGATCTCATCACATGAAGGCCACTTTAGCTTTCATATTAGCCCATGTATGCAAATCCATATATGGAGATACAGGCTACAAAAATATACAGTAAGTATAAGTAAGTTGTAGGAAATCAAACAAACAACAAACAACCAAAAATACATAAATAAATAAATAAATACAATTTCATTTAAAATGTATATATACAATAATATTAATTTTATGCCTTAAATAACTAAAATTACATCAAGAACATGTAATTAAATTAGATGCTGAGGAGCATGCCCGAGAAATATGAGAAGAATTGAAAGCAGACCTTCATTAAAGCAAAATAAATTGCAACCAGACACTCTGTACCCATGGAGGTCATGTTTAGTCTCTCACAGCTCAATGACTACAGACACCGTCCTTCAGCAATGTTTTCACTCTATGTTACTGAGTGGTGATTTCCTCAGCTGTATTTGTAGACTATACATTACAGATGCATTGCAAAGTGAACCTGGAGAAAACATCGGTGCACTTCTGGCACAAAGGGATTGAGATCTTTTTTTTCTCAATGAGTAATTATCTATTTATTCATTACTTATTATGTATTTCTTTATTGCATAAATAGTCACCTCCAGTCAGAGAATCACACATGTTCAAACCATTCTTCTTGCAGTTGCAGGGCTTGCACATGCCCCCATGCACCATGGGATTGCCATAATAACCAAATGCACATCTTAAAAGGGGGAAAAAACACGAGAAAAGTAAATAAGTTTGAGGGTTGGGGCGTTTGCTGCAAAGATGAAGATGCAAATGATGTACGGTTACCTCTCACATCTGACTCCACTGTAACCATGTTTACACAAACATTCCACCACTCCTGAGCCAACATCGAGGCAGGCCAGTGCAAAACTAAAACAAAGAGTGAAGGTCTTCATATTCACGCAAAACAAGGAAAAGGAAAGCTGTGCAGGAAGAGTAGGACATAAACAGATACTGACTTGTTCTCTGTAAAGGGACATGGACAGGCACGACAGGTTCTGTTCACTGGATCTTCAAAATAACCCTCCTTGCAACATTCACAGCGATTTCCTGCAGTGTCGAACTGACATTTCTAGAGGCCAGTTAGATCAAACAAAAGAAAAGAAACATGGTTTCCATCTGGCCCAGCAGCGTGACTACAAATGCTACAACACTGACATCTGCTACAATATTGTTTCTCAGCAGCAGAGACATCACTTGTATCTGAGTAATTATTGTCTTTTTGTGTGTGCATGTGTGAGTCAGCACCCACCACACAGTTCCCTGTACGCTCATCACCCTCATCGGAGAGCCCGTTGCAGCTGCATGGCACACACTGGCCCCTGTTCGGTCCGGCCCACTCTCTGTAGAAGCCAGAGCTGCACTTCTGTAATGACACAGCGAGATGAACAGTCGACTATGGGGCGATTAACATAATGGAAAACTCCAGGGGTGCTTGACCTACTTTAAAGTAATGCATTACCACAAATCAATCATTATACAAGGTGTAAATGCAGTTCCTGCTGTAGTATTTGCTGTAAAGTGCACTGTAAGAAAAAGTCCTAATATAAAAGTATTTTACAGTTTTGATCTGTTCTTCTAGAATATCATTAAATTTACATAAATAGACTGTGATTTCACATTTCAAATGTAAATTAATGTAAAATCACTGTAATGTAATAAAACATAATTTCCTTGTTTTGTAAATGTATTTGTCTGTACATATGCATATTTAGATTGTTAAAATACATTCACAAATGCATCATGATTGCACAAATATTTGTCCGTTATGTGAAGGATTGAACTGTTAAATTCAAATGTAATGCTATGGAAAAATATATAACATGATTCCTATAAACTTTGTTTACATCAAATAATTATTACTATTATTGCTATTTAGGGTGATCGTGGCTCAAGAGTTGGCAGTTTGCCTTGTAATCAGAAGGTTGCCAGTTCGAGCCCCGGCTCGGACACTTTCGGTCGTTGTGTCCTTGTTAAAGACACTTCACCTACTGGTGAGGGGCCGATGGTGCGATATGGCAGCCTCGCCTCTGTCCCAGGGCATGCAATGCATTATTATTTAAACCAACTGTTAACTGTATATTTCTGTACATTTAAGTATTATTATTCATATTGCCACATTCATTGACCTTGTTTATAGGTAATTTCATTGTTTGATCACATTAAAATGCTCCTAATTTAATGTTTAAAAGCACATGAAAAAGGCAAAATCCCATGTAAAATTAGGGCAACAAACTGTATTGTCATTACTGAAAATAACCATATTTTTATGGGAAAGTTATTTTCTGTTATTTCATGGTATTATTTTGGCGCCCCAGCTGCCGGAATATTACTGTTTTTCTAGGATTTTTTTTTTTTAACAGTGTGGTGTGCGACATAGAGATACGTATTGAAGAGCATGTGCATGTTGGAAATTAGTCTGCTCCAGGTTATTATATATCCAAGTAAAGGTCTGGTGAGCTTAGGATATCTGGCACGTAAAAAAACTCATGTCTGATAGTGACTGCACAAGAGTTAATAGTAGCTTTATATGCTCAGATCACAAAAACCGAGTCACTAAGATTTCTTGACCTTGTTTTCTCTCACTGCACATAATGTAATAACAAACAGTAGTATAGAAAATAAGAAGGAAAAACACAGTGAGTAACAGATAAGCCAAAAAGCAGCTGCATTACCTGAGTGGCAGCACCTGCTGTCTGGTTGCTGAAGGAAGGATCACAGAACGTTTTCCTGCTGTGCTGCTTCTGACGGATCTGAGTGCGTCTGTCATGCCAACACTTTGGATATTTCTGAGCAGAGGGACAACTTGGAGCAAAGCAGAGCAAAAACAAAGGCGCTGCAATGCAAAGCCAAGAAGCAGCCCACTGCATTTTAAGTCTTTCAATGAGCCCTGTGAGTGTATTAAAAAAAATCCTCCCTGCTAGGAGGGAGCTTCGACTGAACCTTGGAGCTTTTTGTGCGAGAGAGTTGCAGAAAAGCTGGATTGTATAAGTGACTGAGAGTGTAACTATATGTGTGACTTAAGATCAAAGTTCAGTGAGGTGTGGTTGCACACGAAGGAAGACGCAGTGTGTGAAATAAGTGACAAATGAATCTAGAAGAAATCACAACTTTTGAACTCATATGGAATATAGTTTATTAAAGCAAACAGGAGTACCAAAAATATCAAACAGAAACAAAAAAAACCACAGATGTAAAAGCTTTATTTGCACTCACTTTTAAAATAACCATTACATTTGTTCTGTTTGCTCACAGATTCTTGTTGAGGCCAGGCTCAGTTTTTTCTTTTTAGATTTTCAATTTTTTCTCATTTCAGCCTAACAAAAATAACAAAAAGTTGCAGTCTGGCAATGAAAGTTACAAATCAACTGTGACTAATATTGCTTACACAGGGTACCCTGATTTGCTTTATATGGTCTAATCTACAAAATCTATATGTTAGTGTGTATAAGGTAGCCCTTTAATCCATGAGGAAAGTGTTTATTGAGGTTACAGAACACAGGAGCCGAGGACCATTTTCCTACTGACTTCTGTACAATTTTGAGTTATTTTTTAAACCAGAAGAGTCGCCCCCTTCTGGCTGTTAGAAAGAATGGAGATTTTAGTTACTTTCACTCTGAATTCACTTTTCAGACTAAGAAACTACATCTATGTTTAACACAAAGTCTATGAATGAAGGTCACACAAAAAGGAGGGCAACAAAAACAAAACAAAATCCAGTATATGATGATATGTTGAGGGTGGGGGCATTACTGGACAGGGCAAAGGCTCCACTAATTTTGGACAACATCTAAAGGTTTTGGAGCAATATCGCCATCTAGAGGATGTCTGTTTCAGGTAAGACTTTGACAAACTACATTTTGCACATAATGCAACAGCAAGAGTTCAAATCTAAACTGGTCTGCTTCCAATTTAGTCCTATCAGCCAGTGAAAATATCAAAGGCGGCTCTAATCTTTTGAGTTGCTGAAGGTGACCCTGGTATTAATCACACATTTATTTTAGTTATTTTATTATATTTTTTTATTTACCTCACAAAGATGTCCCTGAGAGAAGCGACATGTTCATTATTAAAAGTTTTCAACTTTTCATAAACATTTACTAAACTGTCAGAAAGGTGATTTGGGCTGTATGAGCACTGACTGTTGATTTGTGGAGATGAGGTCCAATGGAAGAGCGTATCCTTGAGATTGCCACATCTTATTAAATCATAGAATAGGGTACAAGGCGTAGCTGGCGAGGCCACAAGCGTTTTGGCCATTCCGGACGATTCGCATAAAGCCGCCTTCACCCCAGCCAGTTCCCCAACTATTGGAGAAAAAAAAAAAGACATTTTTAGGTGAAGAAAAGTGGAGGTTTTGGTCAGATGCTATCTTTTTCTTTGAACAATATTGAACAAACCTGTTCTTGATGATCCAGTAGTCTTGGCCTTCTTGTGAGCCATAGCCGACCAGCAGCACTGCATGATTCAGATTATTGGGGTTGCAGTTGGGCTCGTCATATATTCCTGCAAAGGAAACATGAACCTACTTAACTGATTTTTGGAAATTTGTGGGAAGCAAAAACAAACTGATAACACAACAGTGACATAGAATAACCCTTAACTCAGAGAAGGAAAATTCTTAGTGACCAGTTGTTAGGGAACATTACTTGTGGTATTTCTTACTTTTTACATGGTGGCTTCTTATACATAAAATGCACAAATTTTTAAAAAATGAGGTCCTGTGAATGTAAGCTTTTTGCTTGGGGAAGTTTTTTTTATTCTGTGAAGAAGAGGATATCCTCGGTATGGCACAAAGCTTGGATTGTGAAAACTGATGAGCAACCCACATGCTCTTCACATTTTATGTTTGTGAGGTGTAGGCAACTCAGAATAAAGTTAACCTAAAGGGAATGTGGTTTTTAAGGGGGAGGCACTTAAATTGCACTTTTTAAAGGCAATTTATGAACCAGAGCACCAGTATAAGAGAAATGAAGCTCATCTTGAACCATCAATCATGCAGAGTTACTCAATTAGACTCCAAAAATAAAAAACATGAAGCTGAAAATTACCATAGTAAGTCCTGTTTAGCATTTAGTTCAATCTCCAACAACTCCTAATGGGAATTTCTGGGTCTTTAGTTACTAAAAGCTTTGTTGTGTCCCCAAGATAGTTGCTAACTTTGTTTGTCTGCTCACTGTTGCTGAGTATCCGATGGGATTATCAAAGCTTTTTTGCTGAAAAAAATAGCTGCCATACAATGAGAACAAAAACAACTAACAACAACAAAGTTGCACTTTGTCACTCTTTTCATATGTGGCTTAATGTGGCTTTGTTAATCTAAAAATTCTCATTATAGCAGCTCTGAGTTTAAAAAGTCCTCTTCTTATCAAAATCGACTTAAGATAACATAACTGTTATTTTTAAGGCAGTTAACCTGAGCTGTAGAACAGGAAGCTTGCATGATCTGCATCAATAGCAACTGTTATTGGTCCAATAGTTGCCAGAGCATCAGCCATAGCTTGCTCATCTCCCCTGGGAATGAACCTGTAGTCCCTGATGTGAGCAACTGCAAGCCTGCTGTCGTAGAAACAGGGCTGAGTGTCCTGTTAAGAGAAATAAATGTTAACCACAGCATGTCCGCAGAATTATTTACTTTTTTATGATGTAGGATAAGACAGCAGAGTCCTACCACTGAGGTGTATGGGTAGGTGTTTGAAGACTCCAGCCCGTTGCTGACCACATAGTCATAAGCATTGGCCATCCAGGCACCACTGCACCCATAGGTACCAAAGGATTTAGAACAATCCACTAAGTTTTGTTCGCTCAAGGATATCAGCTGACCTGTCTTTTTGTACAGCTGTGCCTCTATAGCTCCCGTAGTGCTGAAGGCCCAGCATGACCCACAAAAGCCCTGCAAAGAACATTTAAAACAAAGATCTGATTGTGATTCAGTCTGAATATACCCACTCATGTGATGGAGGGACAGTCTTACCTGATCTTTAACCTCAGTCACAAAACCCATGTTTCTGTAGTCAACAGCATAGCCATCTAAATGCCTTGCATTGTTACGCAGTCTTCGAGCTGAGACTTCTTTCCCTCTCTTTACAAACTGAGCATTCATCTTGGCACCTTGCAAAACCCGGTATTCTTGTTGTGTCTGCAAATGTAAAACAATTTTTGTTCACAGTATCACAGTATTCACAGTTTGTTACAGCAATTAATCAGACAATTCTTTTTTTTAAGGTCTTTGTGGAAAATAGTAGGTACATTTAGGAGCTGGTTAACTCTGGTTAAGTTCTTTGTTGAAACAAAACACTTCTACTCTACTACTAAATTCTACTAGAACAAAACAATACTCCTTACTAGATCTCCATATCTATTCATAGCCATACTGAATGACTTCATCCCCATGAGAAACCTTCGGTTGTTGTCTTCAATCAACTGCTTATTCTCCTCCCAGATGGCTCTCCTTTCCATGTCATCCTGATGGTTAACACAGGAAAAGCACACGCAAGAAAAACTCGAATAAATTAGAGAACATGTGGACTTTTCGTTAGAGAACATTTGCACTTATTGTTGTTGTGAGGATTTTAGATGTGGAGGCTGTCTCACTGATTCATCATAGCTTATGCCATATCTGCTTTTCCAGATCTCCCACTCAGTCGGGGCCTCCTCATCTGAGTCTGCCAGCACGTGCTGCAGGCCACTTAGCAGGACGGACAGCAGAGCAGCTTTCAGCAGAAAGCTGGCCTGCTGGACTAGAAGGACCAGAGCATTGCACAGTTGCATTGTGTATATGTATAATTCATCATATTTCATCATATCATGTTGAAAGGATGGCCTCATGAGCCCTCTGACTGCAACTGTATTATCAATCAAAAGAAAAATGGAAATCTAGTCAATATAAAAAGTGTTCTCTGAGCTTATGTTAGCTTAGGTTAGTTTCTTTAAAAATCAACAGTGAAAATAGACTTAAGGGATTTTATAGAACAAACCAACATATAAAAGAGACATATAACATTATATAAGATTAGTTGTTCTTTTGATATTAAACAAAAAGCTCTGGTCAGCTTACCTTCATGCATGTGAGTCTGTTTTGGTCCCATATTCTGAGAGCAACTCTGAACAGTGACACCGAAACAGACCTGCCTTATAAAGCTTGTCAGTAAGTACATGTTACTACTATACTTTAAGTTAATCCCTAAATCAACACTCATGACAGCAGCTGAGAAGGACATTAGTCAACAAAAATAAGATGCTTATCATGCTCCTCCTTGGCCATAGTGCTGTAATCATTTAGAGACAGCTAAAGCAGCAGTTGTGTAAATCCCTCAAATACTGGTTTATAATTGAGCACAACAACCGTCACATAACTGTGCAAAACAAACTGTGAAAGGGGAACTTTATCTAAATAAAAGTGCCAGTGAACTGATGTAAGAAAGCTGAGGGTAACATTTCTGCATTCAAGAGTGCATACAATAAACAGTAGTTAAAACTTAACCAAAAGCACAGAGCTTGCAGGCATACAGATCCGTTGTGTAAGCAGGATTTCACTGCCATATTCGGCTTCATTTTAAGTCATTCATACTCGGTATAATAGTTTATTTTAGCAAAGTTCTGCTACACAAATTTGTATTCTGTTTAGACATTTTGGATCTTTGTTCTGAGAAGATGAGGGATTTATCCTTTCTTTCTTAGAAATGTGAACTAAGGATAACCACAGCAGACTTTTGCTCTCTGAAATAATTTAGGACTAAAACACAAACAGAAAGTTTCAGAGAAAAATCCCCAAGATCAATACAAGGGCTTAACAGAGAGGGATTTCTTTTTCAGTTGCTCCAAATCTTTGCTCACTTGTTCAAAGTTTTAACGTTTTAAACACGAACCACATTATTAATTATTTATTATTATTATTATTAATAATAATAATAATTATAGTTTATTTCATTTATTTAGACTTTAAGATTAGATCCTTGGTTTAATTTTTAACAATGATCTCCTTATATGTATGTCAATAGTGGAGTAAAAGGCGAAGTTTTTTTTTTTTTTCAGAAATGTAGATTACAGTGAAGTATAGTAAAACACAAATGCTTTAAAATTAGTCTTAAGTGCAGTATTGAGTAAATGTAGGTTGCTTAATAGCCATGGCTTCACGCCATAAATCTATATTTATATACAGTTCATCAGTGTGAGCAGCAGCGCCCTCTGCTGGCCCACGGTGTTGCTCCCTCGCAGGACACACTGCAGAGGATGAGCTCAGCTGATTTTGTGCCTCCCCGTTATTATGTCCGCGATCGGGCGCCGCCAACACCCAAAGTCAGTGCGGCAAAACAGGCGAGTGGCGCTCAACATCTCGTCTAATGAATGAGTGCGCAGGAAGAAGTATGAGTCACGAATGAGGTCTGCAGGATGTCTTTCAAGGTAAACCAGCTTTCTCCGTCCATCATTCTGTGCACGCAGCCTGAGAGGGCCGCAATAAGGTAATTGATCGCACCCGCTTCCTCTTGAAGTGCAGACTTGTTTATTTGGGGGTTATTGAACGATCTGCTATGTTTCACTATGAGCCCGGTGAGGTAGCACTTGCTCTGACATTTGAATGGCTGCTTACTGGCCTGGGCGATCATAGAGTCCAACTCGGTGTGTGTGCATCCGGATTTGCTGATGTAATAGCATGTCAAACGGCCCATGGTACTAGCGTGCACGTGAATGTGCGTGCACAAGTATGTCCACATACCTTTTATTACCGGTACTGAGAGGAAACAAATCATTTTACGCACATTTTGGACATGTCCCCCTCTTCTGAGGACAAAAAGCAAGTCCGCATTATTCATGAGTAACTTGTTAAATTTTATGGTAAAGACTTAAAGTTAGCACAAACTTTAAACCCTAACTTTGGTTGAGATGTGATGTGATGTGATGTCATAAATATGATTATTAATCTCTTGGCACACTTTATTGATGACTCACCTGTCATTCATATTCAGGTGCATCACAACACTGAACAGTAACACCTGGATGCACTCTGCTGTCCTTACTGTCTGCTCTCAGCATTCCTAATGCTCTAATGGTAACTTTCAGGTCAGTTTTTGTGTTGTTGTGTGTATTTATCCTCCAGAAGGAAACACCCCTGGCTAATGCTGTGTTTTGGGCAGCGAGGAAGGGGAACTTGGCTCTGCTTCAACTGCTACTCAACAGCGGGCGAGTGGACGCAGACTGCAGAGACAGTGTATGGACACTGCATGCTGTGGCTGCTCAGATGCACACTTTAACCATATTCCACCTGTGGTAGGGACACAGAAAGCTTCAAGCCTTACCTGTGGGGTTCATGTAGTGCATGTGTGTACCATCACAATTCCTCATCCATTAATTGTTTTCTCTCTCTCTCTCTTTGTCCTATAAACAGTTGAAAGTTTTGCATGTTAAGCCAGAAATATGCAGAATTCTGTGGTTTCATCCCTGCCATCACTACACTGTTTACCAGGTCATTGCAACAAAACAAATATGCTCATTAATGTTTCTTTCCAGTATGGAACAACAGCGCTGATGGTGGCATCATACAGCGGCCATTATGACTGTGTTAAAGAGCTTATCATGCAAGGGGCTGATATCAACTACCAAAGAGAGGTATGCTGGGGAAATGAAACCCAATGAATTAACTAAATACTCTTACAGACTCCAAAACATAAAGTGTTGGTAAAGGTGTTTTTACATTGTCAGAATTAGGCAAATACAATATTAGTGAATGAACTTGACAGATGTTGACTGTCCAGGCTTTAAATTTAGATGTGTTGACAGATGGATTTATCTTATTTCAATGGAAGCATACTCATGCTAGCTTTACCCCCTTTGTCCAGCCTTTGTGCTGAGCTAAGGAAACTCACTGTCTGCTACCGCCGGTGAATTTAGAAGGTCACTACAACCTGCTGGCACATAGCTCCTGAAAACCCACTAATTGTTGTTTTTACACTTTCCAGTTTTCCAGACATGGATTAGAAATTCTTCCAGACCAAAAGAAAAATATTGAAGTTTTAAATTGAATAAAGTTTTTAGTCTAGGACTAGACTTCCGCCATGTCTGGAACACTGTGCCTTTAACTGTTAATTACAGAGCAAAGGTGTGCATATGTGGATTGTTCTGCTGGAAGACCCAGGCTAGCTTTACTCCCTTTGTCCAGCAGTTGTGCTACGCTAAGCCAGTACTGCATCATCTGGTAAATAATGTCTTAAGATCTTGTATTATGTAAATTCATGTGCTTTAAATTTGTTTATACACCCTCTGGCCACTTGATTAGTTACACCTTGGTAGTTCTGGGTTGGACCCCCTTTTGCCTTGGAAAATGTTCCTAAGAGATTTTGCTCTCTATTGGCATGACAGCGTTCAAGTCGCTCCAGATATGACATCCGTGATACAAATATCCAGTTCTACCCGAAGGTGCTTTATTGGATTGGGATCCTGTGACTCAACTAGAGGTTGTTTGAGTAAAAAGGCAGAAATTGATCCATGCTGTTGTTGTTCGTACTAAATTCTAACTCTACATTCTGAAAGTTACAGCAGACTGTTGTCCTATTTTGGTGAGCCTATGTGAATTGTTGCCTCAATTACCTGTTCATAGCTGATAGGCCACAGCAGCGGGTGCTAGTTCTATCTGCTTAAAAGTTAAGGTTTTGTGTTCAGAGATGCACAACATGTTTATGCAACCTTTGCATACCCTGAACGCCTTAGTTGTAACAAGTGATTATTTGAGCTACAGTTGCCTTGGTTTCAGCCCAAAGCAATCTGGCCATTTAATCTGACCTCTGACATCAAGAAAGCAATTCTTGTTGATGTCAGAGGTCTTGCTGCTTGCTCTTTTTTTTGGGACCATTCTCTGTAAACCCTAGAGATGACTGTGCCAGAAAATCTCAGGAAATCTGCAGGTTTTTTTTTAAATACTTGCACAAAGTAACTTAAATTGACTTTCTTGATTTGAACTTCAACAGGTCTACGTGCCTAAAAAGATTGAGTTGCTGCCATGTAATTGGCTGATTCAATATTTTTGTCAATAAGCAGTTGAACAACAAAGAGGCCAGGGAGTGTAGTCTATCAATTTAGTATCTTTTGGATGTGTTTATACGCGGATTTCTCTCACCTACAGGCAGTAGGTCACCAAGGTAGTTTTCTTCCTTTTTCCAACCGTTCTTATGCTAACCGGCTGGTGTTTCACTGGGAAGCGACAGCAAGTTGCTGCTATAGGTTTGGTGCATATAGTCCTCATTAACTCTCTGCCCTACACTTTGGTTATATTTCAACCTTTGTGCTAAGTTCTTTTTCTGTTTTTTTCCCCGCCAAATAAAACTTTCTATAATGTTAGTTTTATGCTTGAGTAGAATCTTATTTGTAAGAAAACAGGGCCATATGTGCAGCAAAATTCCCCCAATTGGACACTTATTTATTCTATTCCTCATGTCAGATATTCATGAAAGGTTATATTGTGTACACCATTAGGGTAAAGTTGAGGTAAACAGCGGTGTCTTTTTTTTTTAACTTTCCAGACAGGTTCTACCGCTTTGTTCTTCTCCTCCCAGCAAGGACACCATGAAGTTGTAAAGCTCCTCTTTGAATTCGGTGCCTCCACTGAATTCCAGACAAAGGTATGCAACAGGGTGCAATGATGTGTATCATGGCCTTTAGAATACTGGGTGTGAAGGAGAATGCTGCAGTGCTATCATCAGACTTCAGAATGTGGAGATAAAGAGACAGCGATGCACAAACAGTGCTGCTGTGACTTTAAAGATATTTTTGTTGTTGCCGAACACTTTAGTCATTCTTGTGCATCCATGTGTGTTTATGTGGCAGGATGGTGGCACAGCTCTCACTGTCGCATCTCAGTACGGTCACTCCAAAGTGGTGGACATCCTGCTGAAAAATGGAGCCAATGTTCACGACCAGCTGAACGTGAGGCTCTTTGCATTTACGTCTGCAGCCTCTCGCTCTCAGTACGCCGTCACTGTCCTGTCTGTTAAGTCTATTTGTCTGTCAGAAACACAATGGTTAGCTGCACACATTGTCCCAGCAACTGGAATCTAGCCTCTCAGGTTTCTGCAGACTGCTGAGTCAGACATGAATCATACTGGGCAGGATAACTGTGTGTTTCCTTGGTGCCATGGAAAAACAACCTGCTTACACAAAAATGTGCTTATAAATAGTACTGATGGAATCTTGTTTTAGTGATGTAGTCTATGCCTAATTGGAAGATTTTCCAAGCAGATTTCGAAAATCTAGTGTGAGGTAATTCTTGTTTTGCAGGATGGTGCCACCCCTCTTTTCCTTGCTGCCCAAGAGGGTCATGTGACTGTGATTCGTCAGTTGCTGTCATCCGGTGCCAAGGTCAACCAAGCAAGGGAGGTAATGTCCTCGCCAAACTCTGCCTCTTTAAAACAGAGCTCTAAACATGTTGTCACCTACTCCTGCTAATTGTCCCTCAATACCTACAACCCCCCTCTTCGTCAATTCCCTCCTCCAGGATGGCACTGCCCCCCTGTGGATGTCAGCCCAAATGGGTCACAGTGAGGTGGTGAAGGTGCTGCTCTTACGTGGTGCTGATCGGGATGCTGACAGACAAGTACATTGATCTTTTAGGATTAATAAAGTACATCAAAGTGTACATAAAGGGATTTTTACTATTGATTCCTGCCATTCTGCAGTGTGGAAAGTGTGACATTACATAAGACTAGGAGGCTGCGATCTGTCTTTATAGAAACATTTCACCATAAAAGGTTTTTGATTTGTAATTATATGGACATATAGATTGAATTTGCAACTGTATGCAGATACTTACACTTATATTTAACATTTCAAAGTTGGATGAGAGATTATCTGTTGGTGGGAAACGTGATATAGTCAAAGGCTTTTAAGGATGTGAGTAACTGAAAATGGACTCGTGATTTTTGTGATAATTTTAACAATTGTATGCTTTTTTTGTGTCTTTCAAGGATGGATCAACAGCGCTGTTCAAAGCAGCGCTGAAAGGCCACAATGGCGTCATTGAGGAACTCCTCAAATTTTCTCCATCACTTGGCCTTCTTAAGGTAAAACATGCTGCTGTAGATGTCTGTTTTGGGAAATAGCTATGGTTAAGGCACAACTTGTCAAGCTCTCAAGCTTTTCTTCAACACCAAAAAAATTGTCTGGCACAAACACAGTGTGTTCTTTTACAAACTTAAACATATAGAACAAATTGTTTTATCAGCAATGTTTAGTGGGCTTGTAGATAGATTTTGCATGTTTTGTAGGATGGATGTTACCCGCTTAGAGAAAGTCAAGATAGTGATTTCCTCTTTGTAAAGATTTGAAGATTTGACATCAGTAGAAGCACAGAGAGTAACTTAAAAATATTTGCAAACTATTGATCCAAAGAAACAACATCCCTGGGCAGGTAAAGCTGTGTTTTCATTCCCAGGGATTGCAGATGGAAAATGGCTAATAGCTAAATCTAATACAATATACAACAGTGATATAATTTTTTTTATACATGGACACTAATAATAAAAAGGTTTAAAAGAACAACAACAACACTGATATCTTTATGTAGCAATGAGTAACTTGTATGTACAGCACATGACAGTACTGTTGGAATGTAATCAGTAAAAAGGAAATCAAATAAAAATAATAATAACAATAAAAATCACTGTCTAGGAAAAAATGAATAAGCCTATAGTGTCAAACCAAAATAACGGTGCTAAATTTTATACCTAGATAAAAAATTATTTTTACATTTCCAACTGCTCATAAACAGAACAAAAGAGGATCTAAAAAAAGCTGAACTATCAAATAAATACTATTAAAAACATATTACTAGTAGTGTCAGACAATCCCAAAAATACCACCCACATCACGAGTAGCTCAGTGCTCAAATAGCAAGGAACACTGGTTCAGAGGCTCTATATCCAGCTCCACTAACAATCAGATGAATTTCCTCCGTGGGCAGCCGGGCAGTCAGAGTGGGTCATGGCTGACAGGCCTGAAACATGGTTACAGAGACAGCTCTCTTCCATCATCGTTATATTCATCATCATTTATTTGTATAGCACTTTACGAACACACCAGGCAGACCAAAGTGCTGAACAACACAGATCAAAACAACAACCAAATTAAAAATACCATAAAATCATTACATACAATAAAATAAATAAGAAGGTGTCAGTTTCCTACAGAGTTAAAAGCCAGGGAATAAAAATAGGTTTTCAATTTGGACTTAAAGACCTGCACTGATGACGCTAAAAGACAAAAAGACACAAAAAGAAAGTCAGTGGACCTGCCATCCCCATTTCTGTTTTTTGTGTTAAACTACATTATCTGGCTGCTGGCTCTTTCTTTTTATTTAGTGTCCCAATATTAGAGCTGTTAATCAATCTTGTAATCTAATGCTGAACAAGAAAAGGAAGATGCATGCTTGTGAAATACCAGATACTATTAAAGGAAAAGTAATAATATTAAAGAAGGGTAGTTCATATTTGTGTCTTGTCTACAGAATGGCTATACTGCCCTTCATGCTGCTGTTATGAGTGGAAATCTTCAATCTGTTCTGCTGCTACTTGGAGCAAATGCTGACCCAACGCTACTCAATAAGGTGGGATAGCAGACAAACAGCAGACAACCTAAGTATATAATCTCATTAGATATTATAATCAAAGTGTTTCCCATGTATCTTTTGCAGAATAGTGAACTCCCTGCAGATCTGACAAAGAATGATCGCATCCTTAAGGTTTTACGTCCAAAAATCCTGAATGGACACAGCTGATAATGGCACAGGTTCCTGCCTTCACGCCTGTCTGTGTAAGGAGGGGGAAAGAAAACAAGTGTCCAATCCACCCAATTACAACATGTACTGTACACGGTGCTTGCTTTTGGTTGAAATTAAGCTGTCGTATGCCGAACAAACCTGGACAAAGTATAGCGCAACACAAAAAACATTTGTCTTCCATGTGCATCATCCCCTACTGGTCTCCTGTTTATTTGTGTTTATCCCAAGTGTTGTCAGATTTCTATATATTTTGCACTCTTTATTTGCCTTTTTAATAAATGTAATAAAGTGTAATTTTATTTATTAATGCAGGAGTATCTGTGTGGATGTGTAATATTTTTTTGAATTACATTTTATTTGCGGTTGGAAAATGAGCAGTCATGATAAAATAAGGATCAGATATTACGTACACATTTTAATAATACAATGGTATGCTAGTTATGTGACGAATACCCACTAGAGGTCACTATTATCCCTATTAACAGACACCTGTAGCTCACCTGTGCTGTGATTTTAATTACATTAATTCCGTTTTTTCCCTCAAAAACGTTAAAGCGGTTATGAACGTACACGTTTATATGGTAAGTTCTATTAATTAAAATAACTTTCAAATGTACGGATGAAACACGAGAAATTACAGCCGCTGTTAAGCTACTTTATGTCACGTGACCATCGCGGAAGTGACTGGAGCTCTTGTTGATGCGGAAGAGAGACACTTGGGATGTTTGGCTTCTAAAGTTGTTCGACAGTAAACCATATGTGATAGATAATAGAGAAAAAGAAGAAGTGAGCGAGTTTACGGTTTTATTTAAAGTCAAATACTAAACTTTGACCGACAGAAAACCATCTAATGGCGGGCGGTAATTTACAGGTAAGTGGCAGACATTTACTAACAATGATTACATAAGACTGCCCAAATCAAAGAGATGTTAACTCGGCTTTTAATAAACTCAGCCTTTTATTAAATAAGCAACTAGGGATTTTATATTGTATGAATGTCTAATTTAGAGACTAACAATAAGCCAACTTGAATGTATTTAGCCATAAATTCAATTATAAGTAATGGAAAAAAACGGCACTACTGCGTAAGGAGTGTAAATCACTACTAATGCTTCATAGATGAAGAAACTCTAACAATATTTAGTTGGGGCTTTATTGTCCCATAGTGAAACATATTTTCTAGCTGTTTTCCCTTTTCCAGTGATGAAAAGTAGGAAAGTAAAGAACTAAATTACTTTATTTACATAAAAGTTAGCTTTTTGCTACTTTGTTTCTGTCTCAGGGAATTTAAATGGGCAGAGTTGTACTTTTTACAATTAGAAAACAATGTATAACTTAAACTGTACAGGTAATTGTTGCTATGGATAGCAAAAACAACAAAAACAAAACTTGGCTCATTGTTTAAGCTGTCCATGAACTGTTAGCAAGTCACTGAAGTAGCTTTAATATCCCCCAAATTACCCAGTATTTCACAAACAGAACAAATATGATGTACAAGGAGGCCTGAATGTGTATAACATTTATGTAATCATTTTCTTGTTTTCTTGTTTTTTGGCCCTGAGGTGTTTCTAGTAAGACCCCACCCATTGGATGGAACAGCCTAGACTGAATTATCAATATAGAATAATTATGTCTAATTTTAAAATGCTGCATATGTAATCACAGGACACCACAATTTAGAATTTTAATTTATGGTGTTAGTAATACTTTTGAATACTATCTTTTTAAAGTGTATTTTATAAGTTTAAAATGGTAAATGGCCTGTATTTGTATAGCGCTTTACTAGTCCCTAAGGACCCCAAAGCGCTTTACACATTCAGTCATTCACCCATTCACACACACATTCACACACTGGTGATGGCAAGCTACATTGTAGCCACAGCCACCCTGGGGCACACTGACAGAGGCGAGGCTGCCGGACACTGGCGCCACCAGGCCCTCTGACCACCACTAGTAGGCAACAGGTGAAGTGTCTTGCCCAAGGACACAACGACTGAGGCTGTTGGAGCCGGGGCTCGAACCAGCAACCTTCCGATTACAAGACAAACTGCCAACTCTTCTCCACGATCGCCCCACCATGCTAAACAACTTACCTGCATATATGACCAAACAAGAAGCACAAACAAGAACCAAAAAAATTCATATAAGTTCTATAAATGTGTAATAAATCCTTCTGTTTCATCTTGTTTGTTTTCAGAAAGCCATAGATTTGGCCAGCAAGGCCGCAGAGGAAGACAAGGCCAAAAACTATGAAGAGGCCCTCAGATGTTATCAGCACGCAGTGCAATACTTCCTTCATGTTGTGAAGTGTGAGAAACTTGTACCACTGTTAGATTTGTACATCCTTTTTGCTGTTTTAAACTCCACTTCGGTTCCGCATGAATGATCTAAGTCAGTTTTTGCGTTGCAGATGAGGCCCAAGGCGATCGGGCGAAGCAGAGCATCAGGGCAAAGTGTGCTGACTACCTGGACAGAGCTGAGCAACTGAAGCAATATCTGAAGAAGAAAGAGAACGCTCCTCCAGCCAAACCCGTCAAAGAGTCTGGTGACAAAGGGTAGGAGCAATCAATAAATCTGAGTCCATTTCACAATGTTTGTTGCTTTGTTTACAGTTTAGACTTTGTTCTGCAGGCTGGGTAATTTCCTGAAAGGAAAGCTAAATGTAATTTGGTCTGAATAATGGACAAAGTTGAGAGTTATTGTTAGTTGCCTTGAAATTCCATGTGCAATTTTTTTAACGGACTGAGACAGAGATCAGTTTAAATGTGTACAAATATATATCCATTTATTTATTAAATTTAAAGTTAGATCTGTGACAGATATTTTAAAATGTTTTTGCGTCATTGTAAATTCAGTGGACTTTCTTTGAGTCTTAAACTTTACTCTCACAATCGTTCGCTCAGAAGCACATTGCTCAATCTGCATCCACTTTGCGGATTTAATCAATAAAAACAAGCAAAGTTATTGGAACAGTTGTTCAACAGTAAATACTTATGTATAACACTTAACGCGTAAATAAACCATTTTAATGAATCACTTTCCAGTCAGCAGATGCATTTAATGAACATTTAATGCAGCTGAAGCAGGAACATCTGTAAACCAGCCTGTATTTATCTATAAATGGATGAGTAAGTCCCATTTAATGAGGTGTCAACAGCGTTTTTATACTGCATGAAAAATGTTTCATTCAGTTCATTAAACCTTTCCATTCAGCTGAAGGCAGCAGAACATGTATGTTAATGAATTTGAAGCCTCTGAATTTTTATTTATTATTTATCTGTTGAAGTGTTGCTCTGATAATTTGCATGACGACCCACTTACCTTTACAGTTGTTAAATCACCTGCAGATGTCAGCCGGTTGCTATAACTTAATCACACTCACTTGTATACACATCAGCCAGGTTGTTCTACCAGTTATGCTTTATTATTGAAATGCATTACATATAAACACTTTTACATAACATTTTAACCACTGAAATACAGAGTTATTACTTGATGTGCTCGGTTCCATCTGGTTTATAACACGACTTACCAAAGAAATGTCTTTTCATCATCTGCAGCATTGCTGTGTGATTAGCTCAGTCTTATAAAAAAAATAGGTCTAAGGATGGGATTTTCTTAATTTCCAATTGCTCTGATCTCTATTTAACTTCAGCAGCTTTAATTTAGTGGGTTTAACAAAAATACTGCATAATACTTTGAGGAATTAAAGCATTTTGTAATACAACTCAAAAGTAGTTGAATTAAATAATTGAAACTAAAATGTTCATTTCTATACTTGGTTGAAAACCCTTTTCTGGCAAATACAGCCTGAAGTCTTGAACTCGTGGACATCACCAGATGCTGGGTTTCCTCCTTTTTAATACTCTGCCCAGACTTTACTGCACTGATTTCAGTTGCTGTTTGTGAGCCTTTCTGTTCAAAGTTTAGTCTACAACAAGTGAAATGCATGTTTGTTTTGGTTAAGATCAGGTCACTGACTTGGCCATTCAAGATTATTACACATCTTTGCTTTAGTAAACGCCTGGGTTTGGCTGTAAGTCAGTGTCCAAATATATATGGACCTAACTAGGGCTGTTCGATATAACGATATATATTGGATGATGATATAAAAACGTCTATCGTTTCGTGGTGTCGCAAAATAAACTGTTTACAGCAATATTTTTTCATCGTTTTGATGATCACTGTAGTGGCCATATTAATTTCTTAAAGTTCTCTCTTTTTCTTACATTTAATATAACCACAGCGCCTGTTTTTATGCGTTGTCGTTAGCAGCAACGACGGTAACACCATCGCGTGTCCACTTGTTTATGTTTCACATAAACCTTTCACAATAAAGCTCAAGATCCTGTTGAGACTTTTCAAAGTAAACTGAATCGCATGAAAGAGCAGATTATTTATGGATGAGAAGTAAAAAAGAGCCGCCAGGCGCTAAAAAATAAACCTTAGACTCAAACGTTAGAACAGGCTTTTCCCTGCAGCACGCTGTGTAATAAATACTCACAAAGAAAACGGCGGCCGTTACAACTTATGTCTAAAAATGTATCGTTTCATGCATCTGTTAAAACACTCAATTCCAGCTACATGACGCGCAGCTGGAAACACTTCCCGCAAGACGAGCTGCCCGAGATTCACAGAATTTACAGAAAATATTACATTTGTGTGATTTATATCGTTATCGGGACGAATTCTATCGTCCCGATAACGGTATAAAGATTTTGGTCATATCGCACAGCCCTAGACCTAACTGTATTATTCTTTAAATCTTTGTCATAATTTCCCCAGAAGTGTCTAACTCTGTGACTGTTGCTGTAAAATTGTTATGAAAGTGTAAGTGACATAGTGTCACTATCTAAACATGTTTTTCCTGTTGAATTTTGGTTTACTGTATGGCTCTGCCTTTGTTGGTAAAGTGTGCCACCTGGTGTTCTGATTTAGAAGTCACACATAAGAGAACCATTAGTCAGTAGTTTGTAAAGAAAGGATGATTCCCGAATTTAGGTGGATCTGTACAGCTTTTTATTTTTACAATTAATTTGTAATATTCTTTACTAAGTTTGTTTTTATTCTTACTCCCATGGGTTCTACAGTTGTTCTACAGAAGTGTTCTGTCTTCTTCTTGCCCTATGCTTATAACCCCCTGACCTCCACCTCTCCCCACCACCACCTTTTAGGAATGAAAGTGATGAAGGTGAAGACCAAGAAAAAAAGAAGTTCCAAAATCAACTGTCAGGTGCATATCACTGACATACAATTTCTTGAAAAGCCAAATGTGTTGGTATTTCTGAACCTCATTTATTTTATAGGTGCCATTGTTATGGAAAAGCCAAACATAAAGTGGGACGATGTAGCTGGACTCGAAGGAGCCAAAGAAGCCCTTAAAGAAGCTGTTATCCTGCCAATCAAATTCCCACATCTGTTTACAGGCAGGGATTTTTTTATTTTTTATTTTTTTTGTGAAAAAGTTTTGTGAAAGTGAAGTTTTTCGTTTCCTTGTTTTTTTAAAGACTGAAACTTCTTTTGTAGGCAAGAGAACACCGTGGCGGGGGATCCTTTTGTTTGGGCCTCCAGGAACAGGAAAGTCCTACTTGGCCAAAGCCGTGGCCACAGAAGCTAACAATTCCACCTTCTTCTCAATCTCATCCTCCGATCTTGTGTCTAAGTGGCTAGGAGAAAGTGAAAAGTGAGGCCCAAGTTCTTTACCTAGGGGCAAAATTAAGACTATGACAAAGTTACTGTTAAGAAAAATGAATCTATTTTTTCCACTTCTGTCTGTCTTTAGGTTGGTGAAGAACTTGTTCTCTTTAGCCAGAGAACACAAACCATCGATCATTTTCATTGATGAGATCGACTCCCTCTGTGGCTCCAGGAGCGAGAATGAGAGTGAAGCAGCTCGCAGAATCAAGACAGAGTTCCTCGTTCAGATGCAGGGTGAGAAAGAAGATACTTACAGATTTGAACCAACAGCTGGAAAGACGATACGAAGTGTCATGAACTATGGCTCATAGTTCAGTTATTCATGACAACTGATTGTTTTAAGCATTTATTTGTCTAAAAATCATCTGTAAGCGCCCGCAGCCCAGTGTCACCTATTTTTTCTTTATTTTGTTGCAACAAAATCACAAAAACCTGAAAATATTTAGTGCTCAGTTGACTAATTGTGCAACTCTTTTCTCCTGTCAGGTGTTGGTAATGATAATGACGGAATCCTTGTCCTGGGTGCAACTAATATACCATGGTCGCTGGACTCAGCTATCAGGAGAAGGTCAGATCCACTTGTTTCTATACAAATGATCCCTACCTTTTTATCTATGAAAAGCGCTATATAAATACATTTTACTTACTTTTACTTACCTAATCACCTCTTATATTACCTAGTACTGTTCATCAGTGTTTTTGGGCTAACAACCAGGATTTAAGAGGTTTAATGCTCGTTTATGTCTCAGGTTTGAAAAGCGAATCTACATTCCTCTGCCGGAGGAACATGCCCGCTCCTCCATGTTCAAACTGCATCTGGGCTCCACCCCCAATAACCTGACAGAGGCGGATTTCGTGACTCTGGGCAAAAAGACAGATGGCTACTCCGGAGCTGACATCAGTATAATTGTCAGGGACGCCCTGATGCAGCCAGTCAGGAAGGTTCAGACAGCCACACACTTCAAAAGGGTAAAACCACAGTAACCGTTGCTTGACATGCTCTTTTTGTCATATTTCTAAATGCAAGAAAACCTGGTTCAGGGATCCAGTGGAAGTATATTATTCCAAAATCAAACTAACTGTCATACTTGAAATTCATACACCTGACAAGGTGCTTATCTCATCTTTACATACAACTGTACTCAAAGAATTTAAAAACGCACCACTACATTTCTTTGCAAATGCACTGGTGTAGTTTGTGTTATATGCAAATCAGCACTCATATATTGCTTGTCATTACCTTTTAACTTAATCAGTGATAAAAACAACCTGGAAAAAAGACCAAAAAAAATGTCCAAATTTGATATATCACTATATATTGTGTGTAATATAACTACAGGTTACAAAAAAAGGCAATCCATAATTAGTGTACCCCCCGTCTGCACTGACTTTGGCTGTAATATGCCTCCTCATGGTCAGGTGTCATCCTGTGGGATGGCAGCTTACTCTTCAGTCACTGTTGCGCTGAGTTGCTGCTGAGTCCACGTAGGAGGATTACACTGTTTTACTCTGTTACTAAAATGACTCCACTGGTTTTCTGTGGAGTTGAACTTGTCTGGTGGTTCACCCTGCCTCCAGCATTCCAGTGGGAAGATCCCAGTCAGATTGTACCAGTCGTGGCATTCTTACAGATGTAATTTTCTCCAAAGCCGTAGTGCCTTTTTATAGGCTTGGGTGTATTTGACAGAGGAGTGGTCATTTGGGATTAGCTGGTTAAAGGCATTGTGACTTCTTCCCCAAATTTGTGTTTTGAGACACATAGCTGCTCACAATAAACAGTCAGGCATGTACTTTAATTGTATACATATCAAGTTTATGCCTATAACTTGTGTTGTTATGTCTGCAACTTTTCTTGAAGCTCATCCTTTGGGCAGGAGTCTTTCTTGTAACTCCAAAATAAACTTCTATCCACTTCCACTTATCCTTATAGCTGTTGGAGACTATCCCAGCTCATAATAAATTTATCAATCTAAAATATAAATTCAACCAGAGGGAGGCAGCACTGTGTGGTGTTTCTTTTTATAATTTTTTATTCCTGTCCTTATGCCCATACTAATTCAGGTTCGAGGGTCAACATGGAACAATCCTGGCGTTGTGGTCGATGACCTGCTGACTCCGTGCTCACCTGGAGAGCCCAACTCCATTGAAATGACATGGATGGAGGTCCCTGGAGAGAAACTTCTAGAGCCAGTTGTATCCATGGTAAGAAAAGGGCTCTTTCATCAGTTGATATTCGGAAAACCACACCCACTGGATAGAAAATAATCCAGCCCAGCAAAATGTAACCAAGAGCTGAAAGGTTAACAAAGTCATTTTTGGTGGCTAAAAATGTTTGATTTTTCTAAAATGCATCTCGAATGAGTGACTAAACATTTCTCTCACTGAAACCAGATGAACAGAGTCTGCTTTCTGGAAGAAAAAAAACATAGTCTGTTTTGTACATTTTTGTAATGTTATAGAGAGGAGTCTAAGCAGTTAGCATGGATACTGTTACCCATCATTTTCAATGCTTTACATTGAAATGAAATTAACATTTGCATATTTGACTTGCCAGTGACACAGTGTTTGCTGGTTGGATCCTGCTGATTGTCAGGATTCTGCTTGCATCATACATTATTATTGCTCAGAGAAAAAAATCTTCAGTTACAGGTTATTGTGTTCTTTGCCCTCTTGTTAGTTGTTGGTCACATAACAGCAGCTTACTGGCATTTAACAGTGTTTTGCTTGTGGATGAAATTGACCAGAAGGCACCATCAAAGTCAGTGAACAATTATGAAATGTTTTTTTTTTTCCTTCATTGTGGTTAACAATGAATTGCAATCTGTCTCTGTCAGTTCTCTCTCTGTGTTATTGACAAACCCAGTGACTGTAATCTATTCTGACCTACCTAATGTTCTCTATACAGGCTGACATGCTGAGGTCACAAAGCAACACCAAGCCTACGGTGAACGAGCAGGACTTGGAGAAGCTGAAGAAGTTTACTGAAGATTTTGGTCAAGAAGGCTAATAATATCTTTGTACTCAAAAATAGGACTGTACTTAACAACTATCTTTACTCTCAGTTATGCTTCAGATCATTTGATTCGCCTTTTCAACTGCTGTGTCAAAAATGGTGGAAAATGTCACAGGTTTAATGGACCAGAGGTTGCAGCAAATCAGTCTTACAGCTGACAAAAAAAACATTTATCCTTTTGTCACAATCATAGATCTTTTTTTTTTTTTTTTAAATCAACCAACCAGTTGAGGAATCGCCTCTTTCAGCCACATTAACCTATCGATCCACCGAGGCTTGTGTTTACGTTATTTTTTTAAGGGTTTTTCTTATTATATTTCAAACTGAAGCGTTTTTTTTTTTTCTGAAACTGCATCACTGTTAGAAAAGTATGTGCAAAGGCTACAGTGGGTAGATCCTGGCATCTTTCCATCACTACATACTTTATGTAGTCTAAGGAAGATTTTAATACTTTGATTAACAGAACTGGTGTTGTGGTTGACATTTAACAGGAATTTATGCAATGAAGTCTGTGAACACTGGCAATCTTTTTTTCACTACATACAAATCATTAATGGCATCCAAAAGGATCTTCTGGGATTTAAACTGATGTAGAGAAAATGAAAGAATTTCTTAATTCTGATATGCCGTTGCACATTTTCTTTCAGCCTTCTCCTGTTAGATTACTGACACTTTACTGTGTTCTAGTTATGTTCTGACTTATTTATAAATGATTATGCTCTAGCTGTGTTGCCTTTGGGTTTTAAATGTATTTAAGAATTTCCTTTGGGTTTACAGGGGTTACATTAATAAAAAAAAAAGGTCAACTTGTACTTTTCTTGTATTCTACTGGATATGTTCTGTGAACAGAAGTCTCAGGGCTAAATAAAGGAATTAAAACATTAACTTTGTAAATATGTTTATTTGTTAAAATACATCTCTTAGTTAACTATCATATTTCTATATTTCTAATGCAGTGTAAATCACAATTTAATTTCCTTATATGATAAGTGAATATTAATTTCACAGCAACAAACAAATTAAGACTTGTAGAAAAAATTACATCAATAAGCTGCTTGCAAAACATTTCTTATACATCTCTTAATTCAGTGTCAGTAGTGATGAAAAAATCTGTTTGAAATGTAGACCAAAATGTTTTCTATTGAGCAGAAGTTTGGATTTTAAAAGCGGTCATAATTTATATGCTGAGAAAAAAAGGGTCCTAGCCAAGTGAAATGTCTCAAGAGATTTACCTGCTAAGGGTTTTTTAAGTCCATGGAGATTTAAAAAAACACTTTAAATGAAAGGTATGACTGAAAAGCTGCCAATGAAAAAAACATAAACCAAGAACTTATAAATCTCAAGGAGTGATGTCCCATTTCACTTCATGTAAATGCCAGGGTTACAATATAACAGACTATATAATCAAACCAATGTTCATCAAACGGGTCCCTCAGAAAACTATGCTCATCTGAAGCTAGCTCCACCACTAATTACCTCAGGAGTCAAAGATACGATGCAAATTCACAATCAAAACAACAAAACATTAAAATAGAAAAACATACAGTAAACGGAAATAAACACAAAAAAAACATCTGTGCACCGTGAAGTGGAAGCAAATTGACAGGAGAGAACCTGAAATGTGCATGAAAGGAGTAGTGTCTTTTCTGTCATTTTGACAACTTTGAAAATTAAGTAATGCTTATATTACATTATGTTTTTTGGTTAAGAATATTCATATTCAGATAACACAAAGATGTTGGTAAACAGCAACATAGACTGTATTTGAAAGTGCTGAGTATACATGGTGAGTAATTCACTGCACATCACAATTATGCGTCAGATAGATGTAGCCCATCAGACACGTTTCATTCTAACTCACGTGATGATACAGAGAGGAGGCCATATAAATACAGGGGGAGGGAGTCACTGGCTGCTAGAAGTACATTAGTTCTGACGCTAGAATACAGAGAAGAGAGAGCCGAGTGCTAAACCGGTTGCCGCTCCAGCGAGCATGCCCAAAGCCACATCTCCTCCGTCGTCACGCTGTCGCTCCCGAATGATGACATGGTTCACTCCAGGAGCAACGTACCCACCTACAAAACACAAGTTTTATAATGGTAAGTTCATACAATTTAAACTCTGTTAAACTATTCTACTTTTTCACTTTATCCTCTGGTCACAAATAAGAACATCTAGATGGGTTTTTGTGACCCATTTGTTTAAGAATGAATTTAAAGTCCATGATACATTTTTATCTAAGTACCTGAAAAACTAATAAAGATTTTAGACTAAGCTGCATGTTTTTCTATTTGTTAATGAGCAAATGTTCTTATAGTAACTAAGATGGTATGTAATACTCTTGTTAAGCATCAGGATGACAGCACTGGTAATTACTGCGTCAGAAATCCCATTCTATGCACCATTTCCTCAGTATGGGAATCTCAGAAGTATGTTGACAACCACTAAGTTCAGTCACGTTCTGAAATGAGCCAGTTACGGATAAACAAATATTAGGCCTTTCAAAGTGGAAAGATTTTACTTTTATACTGAAGACTTCTTTTATAAGGATCAAATCCAGCCACTTTACTGCATTATGGATATGCATATTGTGAAGATGTCCGCTTGTCGACAATCAAATTTAGGTCAGAGTTTAGTTAGTCCGCAATTTTGTTGTACATCTACAGTGACAATAATGGGCTATTCTATTCTATTCTAGCTACCAGGATTCCTATAAACTAGTGGTGGGCAATGTCCAGCTGTTTACCTTGGTATTGATAAGGATAAGCAACTGTGTAGGGCTGCCCATCAGCAGAGTATACGACCTGTGTGGCCTGTGGGGGCGGTGCAGTGTAGTCTCCATATGGGCCTGGGGCATAAACCTGGCAAAAAAAATTACATTTAACAAAGTGACACAAAGGATGTTACTGTATTAATAAACCCTTTGTATTAGATGGCTTATAGAAGAAAGACTGGATTTGTTGGTTTTTGTTTTGTTTTACATTAATCACTGAGTTGATTTTCACTTGAGATAGTCATGCTAAACCACAGACAAATGTTGTAAGTAGCACTATTTTCATAAAAGACTTTAGACCTGAAAAAGTAATTTTATTCAGTTATGAACATGAAAAGAGATGTATTAATACTGTTTTTCACCGTTTGGGGAGGATATTCCGAGTAGGGGGGAGGAGCAGATGCAATCACCTCCTGTGCAAAGCCGATCTGAGGAGCAGTGACCACCTAAAAGTATCAAATAACAAAAATCAGCAACTGAAGCTTGCCAACACCAAAAAAACTCAAGCACATAACATTAAGATAAGTGAAAACAATAAAAAAAAAATCCAGTTTTCCTCCCAGGAGGACAGTTCTTCTGCTGTGCTCAAGTCACTCTTAGTTCAGCTTTATTCAGAGCTTATTCAGGTAATGTGACAGAAAATGACAGACTGTCAGTTACAACAACACTAACTTTAAATAACGTATAAAAATCTCACCATATTAACTCTGGCATCTTGAAGTGCCATTGTCCATGCCCTGCAACAAAAGCAGACATTATGTCATCTTGAGTTAAAAATGTCTGTTCTAATTACCTGTACTCAAATACATCTAACTAATTTTATGACTTGGTGTGTATGTGCAGTCTTACAGAGCATCATCTGCACTGTCTGCACACAGGCTGATGACCCGTCCATCTCTGCACACTATCTGGAACAAGGCATCACGCGTCTTTCCCTCCGGTGGGTTCAGCTCTAAAAATGCAAGTGGGGTGGTGAAACATTTAAAATTAGTGCAAAGAGGTGGGTAATAATAGCATAGGGATCAGCCGCATGAGATCAACATTAAGCGTAAGACATGTACCCTGACATCCAGCGGAGTTGCGGATGTTAATGCAGTTGACCCTCATGTGGATGTCGTCCTCCATGTCGCGCCGTTGTTGATCGTTGTAGAACACAAGTCGTCCGTCAGCCCATAAGTCAAACCAGTTTCTTTTCCATCGACGCAGTATGGTACCTGACATAGTAAAGGTAGTTTGTTTATTTTTAATGTGACATCATCTTAACCATCTGAGTATCTGACATATTTATGGCTATATTGCTTTCTTATAGATGGGTGACAAATGAAAAGAAAAAAAGACCCCTCTTTACTGGAGTAATGAAATATCATTCTTCCAACAAATATTCTGCGATTAGGTTGAGATCCAAAGTCTCCTGTGTTATCATTTTCATATCTCATCACTACTATCAGGCTAAAAATGTTTCATTGTAGGATACAGGTCATCTAAACCACACAATTGCCCCCACTTACAGCATAAACACTAATAGATCCATTACTGTGGAGGTCAAGCATTCATGTTTTTCCTTTAATGTGTCTGGATACTCACTTTGTCGATGAAGCCAGCCACTCTTTACCATAGCCATCTTGGAAGTAACACCTACAGAATAAAATGTAAACACATTAGAGCGCATCTGTTATTACTGAGACACTAGGAGCATATGACTGGGTGTGGCATGTCCAACACAAACCTCGTGACTGTTAGCACTATTAGCAAGTTCACAAATCTATTTTCAGAAACATAAGCTTATATAAGATAAGATAGGATAGGTTACAATAACAGCTCAAGGTAATATGGCCACATGGCCAGAAATATTAACACCATGTTTAGTTACTCTGTAGTCCCCCCATGCTTAGTTAGACAATGTTTAGGACATGACATTGGTGGAAGCCAGATAACTGACAGTTCTCCTGCTTTAACCAATGTTTAGGCTATTTACTTAGATGTCATCCTGGTTTTAAGTCAGACTAGGCCAGTTGTGAGTAGGTCGTCCTCATGTTTAATAACTGCTATGCCACCCATAGCAACCCTGTTATAATGTGGATTTTATATGATATAAGTTATTTGATATGTAGGTTATCGCTAACCGTTAGCGGCTTTTTAATATAAACACGTCGCCATTACAAAGCTGACCTATCGGTTAACCGTGTTTATAATACGCTAAAACACCACAACTTGTCGTTTTACCCGTACTTGTAAACGCATTGGATAAATTAGTTACCTACTTGATTTCTTGTATGCTTTTTGGGGGGAGAGTGATATCAAGCTTTTCGTGGAGAAACAGCAAACACGGAAGTGAGATGCAAAAAAAATAAAAAGAAGAAGACTCCTTCCACGGAGAGGAAAAACCCTGACCGCTAAACTTAGCTGACACTGTTACTGTCCACAACGGAGGCCTTAAGCCACGCCCACAGAGCATCTTCACGAATGTTCAGTCTTTCCGCGAGAGGGAGGTTTTTGTTTTGGATGACGTAACCTATCAGCTGACAGTGGTGGAAAGTGCTAGCAAACGGAGCGAGGGCGCGCTTGTTGAAGTTCGTTTCTAACGTTTGGTAATCACATGGCCGACGGCGAGGCTTGTGTTAATATTCCTCATGTTTATTAAACATGATTCCATTAGGAGTGTGTGTGTGTAACGAATTTGCCTGTTGGTTTCTTCATGTCTTGTCTAATGTTTTCATGTGTGTGCGCATGCACGGGTTTGTTGGTATGGGTATATATGTATGTGTATATGTATGTATATGTATGTATGTATGTATGTATGTATGTATATATATATATGTGTATATTGTTAAGGTTCAAAATATTGGGGATGGAGACAAGAGAAAAAACCACAATAACAACACTGGTCCGGCCGGGTTGAGTCAAACGATGATTTAATGATCACACACGTGGGAGATGGACACTGATGCAGACAGCCTCAAAATCTCAAAATGGTGGAGCATTGCTCAAACTTTTATAGCCTCTGGTGCCTCCACCTTATCATAAAAAGCCTAAACATTCACATGCTCTCTCACACAGCGCCTAAGCTACGACCTTGGCTCCCTGTTTATCTGCTCCTGCTGAAATGGGGCAGAAAACTCCAGCACACTCTGTTCTCTTCTACTCAGACAAATTAGACAATAACCTTCTGCGAACAGTATTTCTTATAACTCAGCAGTATAATGCATCATAAAACAATATCATTCATTCACAACAAGTCAGCAATTTAATGTAATGCAAATCAGTTTAACTAATGCAATAGTTATCAGCTTCTTCTAATTCAGGAGAATAATGCAAACTAAAACTACATAATAATTCACAATCTTTAATTAGGGGTATAACATGGCATAAAATAATATCATAATTTTACAATATGTATATATGTATATATATATATATATATTTATTTATAAGTGACTTATGTATGTATGTATGTATATATATGTATATATTGTACTATTCTTAGTTAGCGTATTGTCTGTCTTGTCTTAATGTTGGTTTAAAATGGAGCACTGTAACAAAAAATAATTTCCCCCAGGGATCAATAAAGTATTCTGATTCTGATTCTGATTCTGATATATATATATATATATGTGTGTGTGTATGTATGTGTATATATATATATATATATATATATATATATATATATATATATATATATATATATATATATATATATATATTAAATATATATAAAATTGTAGGTTGTGTATCCTTCAGGTGTTAATAGGGTTATTGAAAATGTGTATATGTGCGTATGTGTGTATATACGTAGGTATGGATAGATAGAAACATATATGTGTATATATTAAAAAAAAAAAATTACACATAACATATAATGTAATTACAAGGAGGTATTTCTGTAGTCTATTGATACTAGATAGTGGAAAAGGGGTGGGATTAAATAAGTTTATGCTTCTTCCTGCTCCTTTTGAACATGGACGTTATTTGGAGTTGTGGTTGCTCGTTTTCCTTTTGTTTGCTTTGTTCATTTGTCTCTTTTAATTCTATTTTTTTATATACTTTTTCAACATGTTCAAAATAAAGATTCAATCAATCAATCAATACATTTGGTTAATTATGCATTAAATTGGCATAGAACGCGTATAAACTAGTATAAACACAGTAGCTGAGGAGATTGGGAGCAAAGTTACGTGTTCGCAATACTTGAGTAAATGAATAGTACTTAGAAACTTTTTTTTTATTACATGTGAGGTACCAAACTTAAAAAGTTGTGCCCTGTCCTCCAGCACGCATGTTCGGAGTGAAGGCACGCTTGGGGTAAACTGTCACTTCCTGTGTTTTTGTGAGCCTCGCTTCATTTAATTCGGCGAAGCCTGTGACTGCAGACAAACTCGCATTACGCCAAGCCAACTGACCAACGGGCGACCCAGGGTTACAAAACAAACCCAACCTCTCTGGCCAACAGTTTGAGGAGCTAACGAGGGTAACGCAGAAGCTAAACAGCTAATTCGAAATGGCGACTGCAATATACTTGGAACATTACCTTGACAGTAAGTATCCAGAATGTGGTAAATTTCTGTCAACAGATAGAAAATGCAACTTTTAAAGGTTTAATTTATTATACATTTTTGGACGGCGGTTTCAATGCAGTGCGTTTGCAACTAACAAGCTGTTAGGTCATTAGCCCGCCAGCTAACTGGTTAGCATTACCTTAGGAGTGATAAAGGTGGGGTAGGTAAGATCTTAATGTGTCTTGTCAGATTCAGTCAAAGGGGAATGTAATAATTAACTGTTTTCACATATTTAGGAAAACTGACTATAGGTTGCAACCGTTTCTGATTCATGCGCTAGCAATGTTGGAGCAGCCTGTAGCTACGCAACTAGCATTAGTTATATAAGGGCATTTAGAGATAAATTGTTATATTAACAGTCTTTATATTTAAGCTAGGTTCATTTTAGTCACAGTTTGTGTTTTTATATAGGAAATCATTTACAACCTGTTGGTTGCCGCGTTTCCCGTAACAGTTTACGCGCCTGGGCGGGGTGTTTGAAGTGTGTCACATGGCATACAGAGTGTATTTACTTGACAGTTGTTGTTATCATGAGCCCTTAATAATGTCTGCTTTTGGGACAAATGTAATACATGTGAAGCGTTATTTTGTACAGACAGATTGTTACACGACAACATTCTGCAATTCATGCACACGTGAGTGTATGGTTGTGATGGTATTTGTGTTGTGTTTAATGTGCAGATTTGACCTCAAGTATTTTAAATGTTGTATGAAATGTTATATAAGTATAATGACAAAAGTAATTTTAGCCTTTAGCATTAAAGGTGAAGAAGAGAATGCAGGCAGGATGGAGTGGGCAGAGACAAGTGTCAGGGCAGATTTGTGACAGAAGGATAGCAGGAAGACTGAAAGGGTTGAGTAGGTGGTAGTGAACGCTAACAAAAAGATTATGATTTGCATTGGGAGTGACCAGGTTGGACAGAATTAAACTCATAAAGAGAGGAAGTAGAACAAGAAGGGCTTCAGTGTAAAGCTTAATGATTTCTAAGTTGTAATTAATGTCATAATAACCTCTGCTCTTTACTTCTTATTTATATTTCTTTGATTTTAAAGCATTCAGTTGAGTTTGTGCATTTGCCTTTTTAAAAGGCATTACAGCACAGGTTATAATTAATTAAGTGTGATGATTATGTTCAGAAAATGTAATTGGAATGAACTGTTAGGCATTAATATTGTCTAATCTTTTCTTTAGGTATTGAAAACTTGCCATGTGAGCTACAAAGGAACTTCACTTTGATGCGGGACCTGGACAACAGAACTGAAGGTGATCATTTAATCTCTTAACATTACAGTCAATAAAACGCTCTGTGGACTTATACAAAATAAACAAATGGCTCTGACAGTATAATCTGTGATACCTGAAAACCCAGTTTAGCCAGGCTCCTTATGTATTAGGTTGTGCCACTTACCAGTAGTCTTAGACAAACAGTTGTCAATAGTTTACATCCACTCACTTTCGACCCTTTGTGACTAGAGAAAATCCAAAATATATTCAAACTTGTGCATCCAAGTCTTGTTTGATAAGGGTATTAAAGATTTATGCGATGCAGTTTTAGCTCTATGCAAACTTACCATGGCATTCATGCCTACAATAACTGTATGAAAATTTCTGACCATAACTGTAAATAGGAAGCTTACATGTAATATTTTATCACTAGTTTTATTCAGCACTTTAATAATCATGTTGTTGTGCAGAAAAGAAAGGAGAGATCGACAAACTGGCTGAGGAGTACATCGCAAATGTCAAGAATCTAGCTTCTGAGCAGAGAGTTGAACACCTGCAAAAGATCCAGAATGCCTACAGCAAGTGCAAAGAGTTCAGTGATGACAAAGTCCAGCTCGCAATGCAGACATATGAAATGGTTAGTCCGAAACAATGTGTCTCCTGTCACTGTCCAGATTCTAATGTCATATTATTTTTGTTTTTTGTCCCTGTTTATCAGATTTACATCATCAATGTGTACATGTACTCAGATTTAAATATGCACAATATCTTTCTACCGTAGGTGGACAAACATATCCGCAGGCTGGATGCAGATCTGGCACGGTTTGAGAATGAACTCAAGGAGAAACTAGAAGTGAGCTATGACAGTACAGAGGGCAGAGGTTTGAAAAGTAAGCTGAGTGACTGCACGCCTTTGATCATAAACGCAACAAAAGACAAGAGTTTTAAGTGTGTAATAATGCAAATATTTTCCCCAGAAAATGATGTGCGGGGGCTGAGAGAGAAGCGTGGATCCAGGGGAAGAGGAAGGAAAGGTTCAGATGAAGATTCTCCCAGAAAGAAAAAGATGAAAAACAGGTAAGTTTGAACCAGTGCTTCAATCAAACTCAAGTTTACTGGATAATTGGCTCATGTTTATATTTAGTTCTAACCATGCTCTGTATGTTGGTCTTTTAGCCCAGACTTGAGTGACGCTCTCCTGCCTATGCAGCCATCAGACGTGTTGGACATGCCGGTCGATCCAAATGAACCTACATACTGCCTGTGTCATCAGGTGTCATATGGAGAAATGATAGGATGTGATAACCCAGATGTAGGTTTTCACTTATAATTTCTTCTTAAGCTTTATTGTAAGAACCTTTTTGACTGAGCAAGTTTAGGTTTAATTTTTAAATTGACATTTTTCTTTGTTATTCTTGGTTTTAGTGCCCCATTGAGTGGTTTCACTTTGCTTGTGTTGATCTCGCCACAAAACCCAAAGGAAAATGGTACGTTTTTGAGTAGTAACAGTGTTATTCTCTTTGTCTGTGATGAGAATATAGTTATTCATGGAATCTTACGCTTTTTCTTTCTGCAGCAAATTAACATATTCCCCTCCTTTTACTCTGTCAGGTTTTGTCCGAGATGCACCCAGGACAGGAAGAAAAAATGAGTTTTCATATTTCCAGAAGTGCTTCTCTAACATCTGTACTTTGGGTAGAGTTTCGTAATGTCATAAATATATAAAATATTTTAGTTCGTACAGCGCACCATATAAATGGTGGATCATAAAGCTTTCTTTAAAGGCCTAATCCGGAGTTGGAGTATATCTATACTTGTTGCTTTACTATGTCCGTGTTATTGGATTTCAAGATGCCTGTCTTTGTCCAGTAGCTCTAAAATGACTAGTTTACCTATGTATTATTTGTCTAATCTGGGTAAATCTGGGTAATCTTCTGGGTGTAGTTTTCACAAATTGTCATTCAGAAAGTTGTTCCTCTTAAGTCATTTGCTTTGTGTGTATGTGTGTGTGTGCGCGCGTGTGCATGTGTAAAGACTAACTCAAAAACCCGGATTGTGTCTTAAGCATACTTGAAATGTCAGTTTTATAAATGACTTTTTAAAATAAATTAACAGCCTGCTGAGAATTTACAATTCAGATGCCCTAATCCATGTGTAAATGGTGATGGGAAAAGGAATTGTCAGTTTTTTTGTTACTACCTCCTTAGGGAATACATCGGCACTGCAAAAATGACTGCAATTGATAACAATGTAAAAAACTGTTTTGATTAGCTTAAACCAAACTAGCAAAGCAATGTAAAGTCATTCTGTATTGCATTTTAACAAAAACCTGCGACATCTTTGAATGTATTGTGGTACTTATGGTCAGTCAGTCAGTCAGTGTCTATTGTCAACTGAATGAGGTATTTAAGCACTTTGAATGACATTTTCCCCTTACAAGGTTTGATAATGCAGGCTTAGTTTTATGTTATAGTTTATCTCTTTTAAAACTTTGCCATAGAACATCATGTCAGACCATATATATGGAAGTGTATATATATATTTTGTATGATATAAAACTATTTTGTGCACACATTTTTTCCCCCAAAGATATATTTGTTGTATTGCTTACTTCCTGGTGTACACTCAGATTTTATTTAATAGGATTTTAGAATCTTCATATTCAACTGTGAATATCACTCATCTAGGTGTAAGCCACAAATAAAAGAACCAAAGTCTTTGTATTTTGTAAAATTCAGTATTTTATAACAAATAAAGATTCACTATTATCCATGCATGATTTTGTTTACTGCAGCTTAAAATGGAATTAATGTTTGTTATCAGGTTGTTCTCAAACATTGTTTGGTTTTGTTTCCCCTGATTTAGAAATCTTCCTCTAAACTCTGCCTGTTTCATTCCATGAATGAAGTCTAGGTGTTGCTGGAGGCCTGTTCCCAAAAGCAAGTTGTTAAAATGGAGTTTATTAACCCTGACCTGAGGGAAACTCTTAACAAACTTAAACTATGGGTTAGTTAGTTGGGTAACAGTATTTCAGGTGCAGTAATTTGCCTTAACATGGGTGCTTTGTCATCAGTGTTAGAGACTGCAGTCACTGGATGTCATAAATTTAATATCTGTCTTTTGGTTGTCACAAAGGCTACGTTCACACTGCAGGCGAAAGCGCATCAAATCCAACTTTTTTTGACCCTATGTGACCCATATCCGATTATGGTATGACAGTGTAAACAGCACAAATCTGATATTTTCACATCCGATCTGGGTCACTTTCATATGTGGTACTGAATCCGATACATATCTGATGTTTTAGAAAGCGACTGCTGTTTGAATGGTCATGTCGCATTAAATCAGTCTTTTACGTCACTGACACAAGACAGATGCCAATTATCAGCGCCCGAGAAGATTTTACAGATAAATGCTATGGTACACAGACACCAAATCATAGCTCTAGTTTCCCTTGATTAACAGGCTTTGGTCTTTGCTTGCCATTAACGGAGGTTCAAGGTGGTTTTTTGTTTGATTAAAGGCATAGTATTTCTACTATATTGACATTTATTGAAGCATTGCCATCTACATCAGTTGGGTTGTATGTTCCTGCAGTCTCACTATAGATTTACAATCTACATTCTTAATTAAAACATTGGTAAAAAGAGAGTTTCAAAATCCATCATCTGATTCATCATCCCAGCTGCACTTTTCTAAGGTGGTCTTAGTGAAATCAACTTCAAAGTCGTAAACAAAGTCAGGATCATCTTTGCGTCTCCGGTTTTTCTCAAACAGTTCGTCCATTTGGCCTTTCTTGCGTGCCAGGTCCTCATCGTCCAGTTTGTTCAGGTCTTCGTCAGGGTCCAGACAGAACGAGGAGAGGCTGTGCTCCAGACTGAAGCCCTGCATGTGATCGCGCAGGATAATGTGAAGCTTCTCAAGCTGGCTTTGAGAGACACCCTCCAGGTAGTCCCTGTGCCGAGGGTTGTTCTTCAGCCTTTCAGCAGCCATGCTGTAGTCTGGAAGAGACAGCATGAGGTAATAGGTTGGTTGTAGTCCTGCCCAGTTACTTTGTGGCAATCTACAAGAACAAACTAAGCTACATACATATGTTAATGCAGTGTGCATTCATGACTCCAGCTCTGATCACAGCAACTATGTCTCAAAAAATGGGCTAACAAGAAAACAAAACAAAAACAGGAAGGAAAAAACGCAGTACGATAAAGGTAGATTTCCATGTATTACATATTAGTTATTTATTATTAACATTCACTAGCAATGACCTTAGTTAAACAAAGTAAGATGCTCCTATTTTAGTCAAAAATAGGAGCCTGAGGCTCAACAGCTTGCAGGTAATCTACCTGCTGCTATCCACAAGATATAGAAATTAAAACTTCAGGGGCTCATGACTCTGACAGGTTTGTTAGATTTACTAGAGTATCATATAATTATTAATATACAGCAAACGAGGCTAAAATAATATTCTCACACTGATTCTAGCTATTTCTATTCTTATATCTAGCAACATGTGACATGGAGCAAAGAGAACGAGTCCCAACGTGTCCGTGGTGCCTTACCGGAGTATTTGGAGAAATTTCGCACAGGTATTATTCTTTTTCGCACCTTTTTGGTTTCCGTGTGCTCATAAATTAAAACTATGGATGGAGGGCTGAACTGCACCCCGCAGCGCTTTGCCGCAAAACGCATCCTGTACTTCTATTACAACAAACAAACTTAACTCAATCCGACCATCAATTTAAACATGTTTAAAACAGAAACATCCCAGCCATAATTGTTGCTACTAGCGCACAGTATGAATAAAAAAATTGAGCAGCGGCTTCAGGGATGATTACGCGTTGCCAGGTTGCCAGCAGAGCCTTCACGTAAAGACTGTTGGGATGCCTGACGTTAAATTTCGGATTTAAAAAAATAATATAAAATCATTTAACTTTCACGTATCATCATTATTCATTTTATTCCTGAAAACTACTTTCTATGTCTATAAATGTTACTAAATGTTTCCTTAAAAGCTTGTGTTTTTCAATCTCTACACAGGCACATTTGCAGGCTCCTTGAAACTACAAAAGGGGCCTTCAAAAATCCTCTTCCGTAAACACTTCAAAGAAGCGCTTAAGCGGTAGTAGCTGTGCTTGAGTTAAATAAACACGCCTCAGCGTTGGCCATTATATTTTTTAATGTATTTTAAACTGTTCTATGTTGTTTCTGCGTTGAGCTTATTCTCGAAATGTCTCTGTTTGGGCGAAAAGGGTACGTGAACTAGGTTTTACGTGAAAACTCGATAGTCATTCAATAAGCTCTCATTATTATTGATTGAAGGTCATTTAAATTAAGTTGTTGGGTTTTTTTGTTTTTGTTTGTTTGTGGGTTGTTTTTTTTGGGGCGGGGCGGTTAAAGTTTGAAGGAAGCAATAGTATTTTTACAGTAGACAAAAAAGTGCTGTAAATATACCCCTGTATGGATAACATGACTTATATAATCTAGCACAGTTTGAAAAACAAATGCACCTTGTTCAAATTCAAAAAGCTTTTACCTGATCAGTGTAACCTGCTAATTTGTGCAGATGAGATTCAGAACCACTGTGATCTTCTGAGGCAGTGGCTTGCGCCCTCATCTGTGAGAGTGGAGCTCAAAAAAAAGGGTTTCCACAGGTATTCGGTTGTTTGTTTTCTCAAAAGAAAGCTGTTCTGCCTTTGGGGATGCTTGTCAGGAAAACCAATGATATTTTCTAATATGTTTTAGGGAGGTGACAACTACAGTTGAGTTCAGATCCAAAGAGCTCAGTAGTGTCAAAGTTTTGCTGATTCATAGATGGCCCAGAGATGTCTATGTTGATCCATATCAACTTGCATCCCTTAGTGATCAAAATGATTGGAAGGTAAGATGCCGAGCAACTAGATATAGCATAACACAGTGTAAAATTCTACTACAAACCACAGTCATGTACAAAACATGTGTATAGTATATATATTTTTTTTTATTTAATTATTTCTGTGTTAAACTTTGTAAGATATTACTAGATTCAGCCATTGACCTTGAGGTTCCTGCTCACAAAGCTTCAGGATTTGTCACCTATGTGTATCCTTTCTCCACTGGACCAACTTCCAAGTTATTCAAAGTAACAATTCCAATACATGGTCGCTACCACAAGCCCTCGTTTGATGGAAAAATGTTGAAATCTGTTGACATAGAAGTTCCAGAGCTGCTGCTGCGGTCAGAAAAATGTAAGTGGATTCATTTCATTTTATAGCAATTTCTGACACTGTGTAAATCTATACAGACGGAAAACAATGTTAACCAAATGTGATATTTAAAATACAATTTTGTGTCATAATGTGTAATGAAACAAATTAACTAAATACATTAAATCAACCTGTTCACAATACAATTTTACCTGACTGCATAATTAAACTAAATGATGTGGGAGCGTAAAAACCTAAATCTGTATCTGTTTTCTATGAAAGTGGAGTGTCAATGAATATTACCAAATTATTTCACTTTCGTGGTTGTGGATACAACAGTCATAGGTTACATACATATAATAAGTTTAGTGATCAAAACTTTATAGTGTGAAAACAAAAACGTGACTTAAAGCCTTTTCACGTTGGCTTTCTGAAACACTTTCTTCTAAAACTATTTCTCTTATCCAGGCGCACAGCTCAGCAGCTTAGAGCCTCACACAATTGTGGATGCACCATGCACTGCCAGCAATTCAAGCACTTGTTCTTGGGTTAAAGTCAAGCCTCAGCAGGTGATTGTGAACAATATTTCAACAAATCTTGAGTGAAAAGGTGATAAAAAAAACAAAAAACAAAACTCAATTATTCACTTGTTTCCCTTTTGCCTTATAGGATCTCAATCCAGTGAGTTTCCAGCTCCCAGTGGGTGATGGGTCTTTGATGGCACATGTATGCGGAGGGACTCTTCTTGTCACAATGATCTGCTGTGTGGCACTGTCCAAATACATGTGGAAACATCAAGTCATTTAAACAGCTAAAATTAGACTGGCATTATTTTATTTTTTTTATCAAACTGACAAGGAAGAGGCACTTTCAGTGTTGTCATCTTATCTGCAGAAATGTTGCAAGCAGAGGACAGGACTAATTGAGATGGGAAAGAATACTGAGATATTGCTGAAACAACAGATAAGTGCTGAAAGATATCAGAATTTATCTTTTTCCATTCCAGCTAATGTAACTATGTTTATCTTTGTGAATCCTGCAACCTGTGCAAGCATTTTTCCTGCTATGACCTCATTTTGGGAGGATCATGATTTTTTATCTGTTCAGTTTAGCGCACCTAATTAAGGAACATGTTTTTATCAATTAATTTGTTCAGTTTTGGGCTATTTGGTTGTGATTTTCATTTATTTTTGACTGTAAAATGGGCTATTATAATAACACAATTATAAAACTGGAGTCTACAGTAGTATAATCTGTATTTTAACACTGAATAAAATGTATATAGTTCAGATTGCTATAAATACAATATAACAACAATGTTATCAGTATTCTTTTCTTGTGGCAGTTTAAAGAATGCCATGATGAGGTAAAGGTCATATCCATTTGAGAGAGAGTACCAGGTGTCATCCTGTGCCAACGTTTGGATGTTTGATTTATGAGTGACAAACTGTGCTGCCGTGCATGCTGTCAGGAAAAACTAAGTTTTTTATTCTTTCAGCTTATGTCTTGTCTTATTACATCTGTTATCCAATTTTGGTCTCCTACAAGGCTCCATTTGTAGTTGTATGTTCTTGACCCTGTTGGGTAGTGCATGTGGCACTACACAACATGGAACATGGAAACGCCTTCAAACAATGCAGTCAATGAAGAGCCAGTCCAATATTTTTCTTGTTTTGCAGAGAAAATGCTTAGGGTAATTTAGAAATTGTATAATCACATAGTTTGTTAAAAAGAATTAAGTCTGCAACATATTATGCATCACCAATGAGCAAAGAGAGGCGCATAGTCACACAGTGTCAACACAGTAGAAGTGTTTTTTGAAGTCACCCTCTGTAAAATTTAACTAGAACTTTCACCACCAGGTGCAGCATTTTACTAGAAATACTTCATGTAAGTATCAGCTCCTGTGTAGTAAGAAAATGTACCTGAGATCCCCCAGTAAAGATCTGGATATGCTCTCTACCTGAGAGGATCACAACTGTCTTTTGTCTAAATCACATATCAGTAAGAGCACACGCACTGCAAATAGCATCTGCTTCATAGCTATTTTTGACTGGGAAAATTAGCACCAACAGCTTTTATCATACCAGTAATATACTCAGCATCCTCATTAACTCCTCCTCTTGTTTTACTTGATTTCCCTCTGGGAGGTGATGCTGCTGCTGATAACGGTTACTTTCCAGGTGCTTCCTCTGCTTCTCCATATTTCCTCTTCCTCTCATGTTGACTTTCTACACCATCTTGTGGAACAAACTGTTAATACAGAATAGTACGATCTAGCCCTATTTTAACTTCAGTTGATAACTATATGCACAAAATATAGACATTTTTGTTGTAAAGTCAGTTTTATCTGTTGGAGTTGGTGGAAACGAGTGTCAAGGGTGATTTGTGACTGAAGGATAGCAGTAGAGTGAAAGTGAAGGTTTACATGATGGTAGAGAGACCTGAGACGAGATGGCACTGATAAAAAGTCAGGAGGCCAAGCTGGCGGTAGCGGAGCTGAACATGTTTAGATTGTCATTAGAAGGGACCAGGAAGTGCACAGTCAGAAATTGAGGAGGATGTTGGGATAGGGTGAGATGGAGGCAGATGACCCACTGTGGCGACCCCTAAAGGAAGCAGGGGAAAGAAGATGAAGAACCTTATAAGTTCTAACTAGTTTATGTTCTAAGTAGTTTATGAACTATACTGCAGGAAAACTAATAAGTAGTTAACCCATCATCTTCCTTTTTCAATATAACTAATATATTATATGTCTATATTGTTTTTCCTCTCTCAAAATAGGCCTTTGTTGTTGTTATAAAAATTTTGCCCTCATTTGGAATGAGTCTTTGTTACTTAACATAAGTCTGTACATTTTTCTGTCGTTTCTCACAGCTTGAGAAACAATGATGCGTGTATAGAAAGTAAATTTGCTAGTATGTTATTTGCTTTTTTTTATTTACGCCATAAAAATCTGAGTAAAATTAGGCTTTCAAAATTAGGCCATTTAAAATTTCTTAAGGCAGGAAAATAAACAAACGTTACATTAATGTCAGATTAGTGAGAGAAACCTGCCACACTTCATTTATAATTTACAAAATAATTGCTCTGCAGCTGGAAAATTACGTCTGTAAATGCTGAACTACATTACCTTAAACATCCACTTTAATAGGTTTCAGCATGTTTCACATTTTTATTATTCTTAATGCTTAAAAACGTGTTATTGGAGCTCCGGGTATGATCTGTGTGGTTTTGCACACGGGCTCTGATTTTTCTTTTCTTTCTTTTTTTCTTCTTTGCTTCAGATAGCTGACTGTCTTCGCCATGTAGTTAATGTGTTGTCTTGTGTGGTTAGCGTGTAGTGTCAGAACAATGAGGCGACTGCTGTCTTCAGGTAGAAAAAGGAGTGATACACCTGCTGCTGTCAGACCTGCAGATATCAGGCTGTGATGTTCTCCTTTATAGTGGACAGAAATATTTGGAGTGGCACAAATAATTTGTGTGGCATCTTATTGAATGCAGAACAGCTGATTGTTCTGTAAATAGTTTGAAATGGTTATTTAAAAAATCAAGGTAAAAGGTAAATGGATGCAAATAACTTTGTTGTTTGCAAAACTTGTGCATAGGATTTTAAAATTGACAATTTATATTTGCATTTAAAATTATGAAATATGATTCATTAAACAAGTTTGTGGTTGTTACAGTAAAAAATATAACTTTTTTCTACTCTGATTTTATGTTTTTTGTCTGATTTTAGATCAATTGTGTTAATACAGCATGTCAAAATGAAAACATAACTGTAAATTCAGACACGTGAGGTTGTGCTGAAAAGGATGATACCAAACAAGGCAAAGTAAATAGTTTTTAAAGGTAAAATGTAGAGGGAAAATCAAAAGTAGTTAAAAATGGCCAATTATACCCTGGACCCCAGAGGGTTAAACGCAGAGGAGGAGCCAGACATTTGAAACACCCGGGGCTTAGCCCTAAAGGGTAGTATGCATGTGGGATTTTTTTTTTTTTTTTGAGGGGGGGGGTGGTGGTGTAGAAATGACTGAAAGATTAATAGGCTCTGTTTTGAGTTTTGTTCAAAAAAGAATGACTTCATATAGGGAAATATATATATCACACATGCAGGACACCTTAAACTAGTTTTTTAATTGAGCAGCAAGACAGAACGAAGTCGGGGCTGTATCAAGACACAGGGACTAAACCCCAATTCAACCAGACCCAGAACTGATCCAGAATTAAAACAGGACTACAACAGTTCAAAAGCAGGATTACTGAGGACTTAACCAAGACATAACCACAATCAGAACTAGATGATAGTAGCACTAAAAATCATCATAGACCTGCACTACACTTATTTATTTAATTCTACCAAAGTACAATATTTAGATTGAGAAAAGTTTATATAATTATTTAGCCTTGTTGTGCAAACAAGCCTGCAGAACTTAATAAATATAGAATTTGAAAAATAGCAAACCTAAAAAGAAACACTAGGTACGAGATACATGAGGACCTGTGATACAGTGATACTTTTAGTAAGCAACCATTTGACTAACATGTGTGTCTCACCTGCTCTTGTTCATCTCTGTTCTGTCCTTATTCTCCATCTCCCTCTCTGTTCCTCTCTCTCCCTCTTTGTGCTGACAATCATCAAATATACAGTTGAAACCAGATATTTACAAACTCTTCAGATCAAAACACAAACACTTTTTTAATTGTAACAACAAATCAGACTAAATGTTTATTTTTTTAGATTGATAAATATAAAAACATATTTGTTATCTTTAAGAGTAAAGAGAGAAACTGTCTGTGTTTTTTAATTGCAAATGGCACCAAATTGTATTCAAACTGAGCCACACTTATGGAGCTCCACGATTCTTTTCCTGGTCTTTTGGTTGACATCTCTTGATGTTCCCATGTCACAGAAACAGGCTCTGTGTTTTGCCTTATATGCATCCACAGGTGTGCCACCAATTTACTCACATGGACTCTACTAACCTATCAGAAGCTTCTTCAGCTCAGAATGGAATCGTCTGGAGTTTTCTTATTAATTAACAATAAACTTAGTGTATATGTACTCCTAAATTTGATGAAAGTGATAAAAAATAGACAGCTCTGTCTCTCTTTATTCTGACATTTAACTAATTCAAAATATATTTCAATATTTATCTAAAACAAAAGTTTACTCTAAATTGATGTTGTACAGTAAAAATGTTTTATGTTTTCTCCCTAAAGTGTATGTAAATATCTGGTTACAAATGTGAATATCCTGCTGTGTACTGAAATCCCTCTTGTTTTGCATAGAAATATACTGAACAACATACAAAGCATAATATATAAAATAACATTTACCTGAGTTTTTTCTTTGAAAGAACCCTCTAATGTCCATTCTTATATTTCAGTACATAACTGAAACCGATTTAGTCGGGGAGGGTAAGAACTGAAAATATGAAATAAACACACGTAAGCTAAGACTCTCTAAAAAATAGCATTTGTTCGGCTTTTCATTTCGCCATTTGTTGATTCACTTGAAGAGCAAGTAAAATAATATTGGTCAAGTGATCAGTTTCATATCAATCTTTCGTGATGCACCGTCATATTTACATTATTTGTACTGTACGAATGATTTGCTTTGGTACCTGCTCAAACTTAAGCTCTCCTTAGTATGGCTGGCTCCGTCTCTCCAACAGCGCACTCACGGGCAGCAGCTCCCCCCGCCCCCTCGCTCAGTCGCTTAGTGCCTGAGCTTGGATCATACCAATATCAGGGGGGGATTCACGCACAGTCGTAAATTCCCACAGTGTGCACTATGTGCTTCGAATATTGTGTGTACTTTTTGTTTTATACAGTTGTCAGCCAGGCATCTAACTATGAAAAAATTACACTCCAAAATACCCCGGGCTTCTGACAAAACAACCCGGGCTTAAGCCCCGTAAGCCACCCCCCCGCTCCGCCCCTGGTTAAACGTTTTTTTTAAAGTAACACAATAGTTACTTTTCAAGTAATTAATTACTTTTAGAATATTGTAACTCAGTTACTAACTTGAAGAAGTAACTAGTAACTATAATTAATTACTTTTCAAAGTAACTTGCCCAACACTGGTTTTCACACACCATTCATTTGAAACATTTTATTGAACAGGCCAGGGCTGGGTCGGTAGTTCCGCTTCCCCTTCGCCATAGCGGAATTATCCAAGGGCCGAAAAGATAGAAGAAAAGTTGCACTGTAAATAGTTGGAATAACCTTTGTACTAAGTTATTTATACGCCGGCTGTACCACCGGGGAGCCCTTGTTACGGGGGGATAACTTTTAAAGGATATACAGACGTTTTGCACACCGTCGAGGATCGTTCTGGACTGAAGTTCCAATCAAGTTTAACTGGTGTGGATTCTCCGGTAAGCTTCTCTGCTCCTGCGTCGCCTTCTTTAGCTAAATAAAGCTCATTTGTGCGGAATAGTTTGTGAATTGGTATGTTTAGTGATTTCTAAAGCACCGCTTAACAGTGTTATTTTTGGCGGATCATGGGGAGGAACCTTCAAGCTTGGTTGTCAAGTTAGCGTTAGCTGAAAGCTCTATTTAAGGCTTGCAGTCGCTGTTATAGCTTGCTAATGTTAGCTTCTGGCTAGCACACTTGTTGGCCAAGTAGTTATCCTAGCGTTAGCCCGCTAGCCGCCCCTGTTGTTACTCTCTTGAAGGGCATTTTGAGTAGACATTACAGTACAACACCGTTATATGGAAATATGTGGGTCATTCATGAGGTTGTGCTCGTACTTTATAAACCTTAAAATGAAGAAAGTAGGTGCAAGCTTTTCATTTTTGTGCACTAGATAAGGAGCAACTTCGTTCTTTGATTGTCATCTGGGCTCCTCTTCCACCTTTCAGATGTTAGAATACGAACTGATTATTCGAGTTAGTCTGCTGTGTATCATGCTTATGTTTATTCTTGGGTACCCCTGTCGACTCTATGCGCAGTTAACTTTGTAAAGTTGGTGCAGCAGGTCTCTGCAGCAGCTTTTTCACAAGTACAGAGAAAGTGTGATGTCTCTGAAAACATGTCAAGCTTTGTGTAGGCTTTTCTGTCTGCTCAGGGTTCTTACGAAACATTACACCTTCCAATGTTCCTACTTATTGAACCTCTGTAGCAAATTTAACTTATTATTTTATTATAGAGGGTGCTTGCTTTCTTGTCACTACACCCTGTTGTATTTCTAGCTTTATTACAGCGTAGTTATACTCTTTCATATATCTGTTTTTTATCCAGGTACTTCTTGGTGTTTTCTTTCTCCTGCAGTGCATGAACACACTAGTGTCTCATGCTGATGTGAGCGCCGCCTTCCTCCCTCACCACTTACTATCCTCACACGCTGTATTCCTGTCCCGGTTAGCCCTCTGAGGCTTGTAACCACCTCCTGGCCATGTGTGATAACGGAGATCCTGAGGATAAACCCCCTGCCCCTCCGGTCAGGATGAGCAGCACTATCTTCAGCACTGGCTCTGGCAAAGACTCACTTTCGGCCAACCACAGCTCTAAACCGCTGCCTTCTGTGCCTGAGGAGAGGAAGCGCAATAAGATCATCTCAATCTTCTCTGGGGCTGAAAAAAGTGAGATAAAAAGATTAAAAGTTTGGCCTAAAATAAGTTCAAGTCTAGTGTTTGTAGCGAGTGTTGTCCTGGTCAATTTGGATAAAGGTTCATTTAATTTCAGGTGGTAGGAAGAAAGATCGAGACAAAGAGCGACCAGAAATCTCACCGCCTTCAGATTTTGAACATACCATACATGTTGGGTTTGACGCTGTAACAGGGGAGTTCACGGTGAGTTCGCTGTTTGGTTATTTTCATTTTTCACTCACTAAACTCTGCTCTCTTGTTACCAAAGCACAGCATGTCCTTTAGATTAGAGCTTACATTATTGGACACATTTTCCTTTCTGTTTTTAATACATAGGGTATGCCAGAGCAATGGGCTCGACTACTCCAGACGTCAAACATTACCAAGTCAGAGCAGAAGAAAAACCCACAGGCTGTGCTTGATGTCCTTAAGTTCTATGACTCTACAGGCAACGGTCGTCAGAAGTACCTCAGCTTCTCATCCTCTGGTGAGAATGTTATGTTTTTGGTACCCTATTTAGGGGTAAACTGATCAGTGAGTGTCACAGCTTAATGACACTCAGACTTTAAGTTTTAAATTGACTATACCTCCATGGTTACTAAAAACACACTTTTTTAAAATTCACAGAAAAAGACACATTCACAGTAGGGCCTCAGTCTGTAAGTATCTTGGGACTTTTAAAAGGTATTTTTTTATGTATTTGTTTTGTCTAATACATGTTAACAAAATCTGCTGTGACTTTATACAAGGCTGCCAAAAAAGGCACTGAACCCTCATCTCCAAACATCAAAGACATAGATGATGATGACGATGATGAAGCGCCTCCACCAGTTGTGGCACCAAGACCAGAACACACAAAGAGTGTAAGTCACCTGCCAGATGTTGGCCTTACTGCGTAACGATTATTATCAGAATTCATTATAAGATATTTTTATTTCAACTTCTAATTCTAATGATTTTGTTTTTCCTTTTTTAAATAACAATTTAAAAATAATCTTAATCTTTGGCTAATGTTTGTTGTATTTTGCAGGTATATACTCGCTCTGTCATCGACCCCATCCCTGCTCCAAGCACGTGTCCGGACGGAGATGTGGCCTCCAAGGCTGCAGACAGGCAAAAAAGGAAGGGCAAGATGTCAGACGAAGAGATCATGGACAAACTGAGTAAATTTTTCTTACTTCATCATTAGTCTCGCATAAATACAGTAGACATAATTCATTTTTCCTGTCACTTCCATTTGCCATTTTCTTTTAACACGTTTTAAATGTGGTTTACAGGAACCATAGTCAGTATTGGGGATCCCAAGAAGAAGTACACCCGATATGAAAAGATTGGCCAGGGGTGAGTTACTTTTTATATTACAGTTTTAATTGTTTATGTTATAAAACAGGCAGTTGATTTTCAATCTTTATTGTCCAGACCTAAGTAAATATTTACAGCGAATAGCCTTTTTGATATCAGATTGTAGGGCTTGATCAATATTATCCATTTGCATATACATAACATTTCGAATGACTGAAATGCAAAATAAGAAAGTGAGGAAGCGATAGGCAAAACACACTTGGTCCACGTTAGTAGTGCTGATACTGAATAGTTTATTCGTCAGAGGCCGCTCTACAAGTTTCCTCTTGGGAGCAAGTGTTTGGAATGCCACAAGCAACGTAAAGGAGTAATTCACATCTGCTTGTAGCTGTATGAACAAGTTTGTTTTTAAAATGGACTGTTATATTATCTTGGCAGGGACTGATACATTAACTAATAAATAACAATGAAAGTTTGTTTGCTGTATCTGAAAGAAACGGTATCAGTTGATATGCGATATGAGATTTTTAAATCACCAGAGATTGGTATTGTTTAGTCTCTTGTAGATACTCACAATAGGAGGAGCTGAGTTTTAAACTGGTGAAGTTATTTACTGGCAAATTTTGCCAGGAGGGCGGTCTTGTCTGTAACAGTTTCACCATTTCTAGTTTGACAAGTTCTTTTTTTCTGTTGTGAAAAGGCCCTGGAGCAATGTTACCATGAGAAAAAATAGTAGTAGACTAATAACTTTCATTATTAATAGCAGATGTGTCATATTATTAATGTTGATTAATATGTTTAATGTTTTAAAATCCCTTGTTTCTCCAGAGCAGGATTTTTAAAAGCTTTTTCCAGAAGGTGTTATAAAAACAAAACAGTATAGCAGTTTGACTCTGTTTTTACTTCTGATCATCCCACCCAAAAACAAAGTGAAATTTCACAACCAGCTTTTAGGTCGGAGAATCTTCAGCATTGGGTTTCATGTCAAAGTTTAGTTTATAAGATTGACAAGTTATTTATAAGTTACACATGAATACTTGTTTTTCTCAGGTAGTACATTCCTAATCAAGATGTGATTCCTCTCAACTCATACAAACATAAATTCTCTTCAGTATTACTGACCTTAAGTAAAACATTTAGTGAGTAAAAATGCATTTGAAGAATAATTGTGAGTATATAGTTTCTTAGAATATGTGTTGAAGTAAATAAATAATCTTCCTCTTTTTACAGGGCATCAGGAACAGTATTCACAGCCATTGATGTATCCACAGGACAGGAGGTAAAGACTAAATCAGTAATGGACTAGGTGGTGTCAAAAAAAAGAAAAATAATATGGATCATAGCAAGCGGGGCTGAGTGACAAGCTAAAGCCATTTTTGAAAGGATTGGACTGCACCTTTTGTTTATTTTTTATTATTCGCTTATAAAAATGATTGTGAGGCAGCTGGTAGTTACTAAAAAGATTATTTGGGTGGTAATACGTAGGTGCACAGTTTTAGTTTATAGTGAGCAGATGAACACTGAACATGTTGTAGCTAGAAAGAGCTTTTAGGGAGTTTTACTAGAGAGATAACATGGTGAAGGTGTTCAGGTGGTACATTTGAGACGTTGCTGTGGAGTGAAGTTTGTAATGATCTGGGTTGCCAGGAATTTTGTAAGTGTTGTGAGTAGTTGGCTGTGTAGCCAGAATAACAGGGAGACCCATCCAAACAACTTTAAAGTGAGAACTGCAGTGCATTGGGTCTCCATCAATGCACCTGACAAGTAGATCTGATGAACGATGTACTTTATTTATCCCCAGAAATGATAAATTATTGTGTCATAGTAGCCACAAATATGAAAAACAATCTAGCTCAATAAAAAACAAAGTTTTATTATTTTAATTGTAGCAAACAAAAAATGAAGAAGTTGAATTAAGTTAAACTGAGCAAGAGCTATCTGTTATGCAACAAGAAGTATCTAAAGTCCAGCATCTGCACCAACCACTAAATCCACTAAACTGCTTAGAAACTCATTTTATCTCTTAAAGGCATATGCGTATGTGTTTTTTTACTTTGTCTTTCATAGGTTACTGTGTGACGCTTTACATTAGGAGGAAACATTTTTGAATGTTAAACCTAGAGTGAACTAAAGGTCATATATGTTTTTTCACACTGCCAGGTCGCCATTAAACAGATCAACTTACAAAAGCAGCCGAAGAAGGAGCTGATCATCAACGAGATTCTAGTGATGAAGGAGCTCAAGAACCCAAACATTGTCAACTTTTTAGACAGGTGAGAGTGAACGTAAACCTACAGCCTGGCAGGTTTTTAAACTTTTTTACAGTACTTTTTGTCTGATTGTTCACATGCGTTTGTTTTATGTGCCAGTTTCCTGATGGGGGAGGAGTTATTTGTGGTGATGGAATATCTTGCTGGTGGCTCGCTGACAGATGTGGTTACAGAGACCTGCATGGATGAGGCCCAGATAGCTGCTGTCTGCCGAGAGGTACGTTACATTTTGCAGTCCTGTAAAACAAACTGACCCCCACTTTATGTAAAAGGTATAATAAAAAACACCATCTTTCCCTCTCTCAATTCTTTTTTTCACCCAGTGTTTACAAGCATTGGATTTCCTACACGCAAATCAGGTCATCCACAGAGACATCAAAAGTGACAATGTGCTGCTTGGGATGGATGGTTCTGTCAAGCTGAGTGAGTCCTGTGCTGTAATTATGATAAATATTGCATTGTTAAATCCTTCCGGTGTAAATTGTTTCACTCTTCTTCATGTCTTCGACAGCCGATTTTGGCTTTTGCGCCCAGATCACTCCAGAGCAGAGCAAACGCAGCACCATGGTAGGCACGCCTTACTGGATGGCTCCTGAAGTGGTGACCAGAAAGGCTTATGGGCCTAAAGTAGATATTTGGTCACTGGGTATTATGGCCATTGAGATGGTTGAAGGAGAACCTCCCTACCTGAATGAGAATCCACTACGAGTGAGTGCAGAGCACTTTCACACATTTTAGTTTAGACACCTTTAATATAGTGTAGAGCAGCATAGGGAAATATATACCATTTTTAAATGAAATGTTTCCAATTTATTCATCTGTACAGTGTCTACAAGGTCACAGTAAATCACTTAAAACTGAATCGGTGATTTGTGTCTGTCGGACTTTTGGTGTAGTTAGAAAATAACTGTGGGCCATAGACTCCCATGATTCAACAGAAAAGCAGGATAAACACTTGCCTTTGTTTATTTTTAACGTTTTCTGATTTTACACCCTGCTCCTTTTTACCACTATAATGAACTTTATTACCCTATATTTCACACTTTGCTTTTTCTGACTTTGTCGCTCTTGGTCTGTTTACTTTATAAGTGACAAGCTTCACTTCTTGTGTGGAATGTGCTCATGTGGATTGGAATATCCCCAGGCAAATATAGAAAGTTGTGCAGCATTAACTTTTGTAGTACATTTCCCTCTCAGCCAGTTTGACTTGATTCATTTCCTTTAAGTGTGTTGTTTCCCAAAACTCTGCTTTTAAAGTTTTTGTTTGTTTGTCTCTTCCCCTTTGGCAGGCATTATACCTAATTGCTACAAATGGCACACCTGAGCTTCAGAATCCTGAGAAGCTGTCTCCAATTTTCAGAGATTTTCTAAACCTGTGCCTGGAAATGGATGTAGAGAAAAGAGGCAGTGGCAAAGAGCTCCTGCAGGTTACAAACGATTCCAGTTATTGGCTACTCTTTGAACTCTTCAGTGTTTTACTATATTTGTGTTTCAGGCCAGTAATATTCTCTTTTCACATCCACATCTTTTTCAGCATCCATTTTTGAAGCTGGCGAAACCCCTCTCCAGTCTCACACCTCTCATCTTGGCAGCCAAGGAGGCCATGAAGAGCAATCGTTAGCTGATGAAAGTAGCTATCCTGCCTTCCCATGCTGTGCACAGATATGTGCCAACTATTTAGATTTTGTGCCAGACAATAGGCTGAGAGTGGTGTGCCACTCTTGATGCACCAGCCTTATAAGCCCTGACAAACCTCACTGTGAAGAAGACCAAAAATCTAGAGCACAACCCCACCGCTGTCCATATGAACTCTATTCATTCTCAGATGTCAGAAGACAAGTCAAACTCAAGTGCGTAGTATCAGAGTCGGGCATAGTTAATTTTGTACATCAACTCTTCTGGTGATAAGTTAGGGCTAGGCTTGTATTTAACTTGGAATGAAGAAGATGCCTAGTTCTACTTAGTTTTTTTTAATCAACTGCCTTAAACAAATGCAAAATGTTGCCTAATGTATTGTTGATTGTCTCAGTGTCTCTCTTCCCATGATTTTTACTACCTTTGTAATTGATCTTTTCAGCTTGTTGGTGTCTTAGTTATTTTGATACTTGAATTTTATGTTTGTCCCCCTTCTTGTCACATATTGTCTCATTCAGTGAACACTTGTGCTATTTCCACATCCACCCATTGTTTAAGGACATTTCTTTTATTGGTTTTATAGGAAAGATTTCAGTGGAGTCATCATCATGAACATGTGTTGTGATTATGTCGTTCTACATTTGTTACACACAACAGAGCTACTGTACCTGTTCTTCCCCTGTATCTTTATAGTCTCCTGATACCAGAGGCGCACCTTACAGGTAAATTAAAATGTTAGATTGACAGGGTTTCTACTTTCTTCTCTGTTGTTATTAAAAATGAGTATTGTATGTTGAACTTTGTCCTTTGTGTTCGTGTTGACTAAACAAATGCTCTTGTTTTTCCATGTGTATATTGTGTACTTAACTAGTTTGAAAAACGTGACCATATGATACTGGTTGGATACAAAGGCTGGTAAAGACAATTTGTTAACGGTTTCTCTTCTGGACAACTAACAACTTTGTCTGCACACTCAAATAAATTCAACTGTTTTTACTTTTGTGATTTGGATGTGAATGTGATTGATGTGTAAAGAGATCATCCGTTACTTCTTAAACCACACAAAGTCAAAGTAGTATAGAACAAGAATTACAAGCCCTGCAATTAATTGGTTGTAGAATCAATGAATAATTTCTCTGTGATATCGTTTGATGTTGATATAACTAAACTACAAAGATACAAGATGCTTGTCGGGTCTTTGAATGGTTGTAGACAGTTAATTCCTAATCGGATGATTTTGTATTTTTGATTTTCCGAGGTGTGAATCACGTTGTGTGCCTTTATTTTGAAGGATTAACCCGGAAGTATATCAGTTGTAGCTACTTGCAGAGGGTCATACTGCTGTGGTTAGAAGTAATCCGCTGTTACTATTAGGGCTAATTTGTTATCTGACTTTTGTGTGTAATGGCGCTCCACTTGAAAGACAAAGAAGCTTACCAGAGACTGAACTACCTTTACCAGGTTGGAGAAAGTTTTAGTTAATTATCGTCACGATGCTTCCAGCTACAGTCACATGCTACATAAATGCTAGCATGCTCTCTGTTTTGAATGTGGTCGCTCAGCTGGTTTCTTACGTTTTGTCCACAGGCTGCACATTGTGTTTTAGCTCAAAATCCGGAAAATGTGGAGCTGGCTCGTTTCTACTGCTTCTCACAGAAGACGATTGCAAAGCGTCTCGTTCTCAGACAGTAAGTTGAGATGATAATCACGTGTACTTAAATACTGATTTTTAACAAATCCCGTTGATCACATTGTCTGGGGAGCAAAAGAGTAATGCAGGATATTTCGGCGTGCCACAGAGCTCCCTTTAGATCAAGTATTGAACTACTGAGATGAAAATGTCACAGTTAAAAAAACAAAACAAAACACAAGTTATTGAAATAGTGTTAAATATACGATACCGTACGAACTACACAAGCACACATAAGGACCAGAGATCGTTTAGTGGGCCCTGTGCTCACAGACCAGCAGCTCAGTTGGCATTTGTCTGGAACATCTGCCACGTTTACCCTGCTGTATTCACAAATGAGAGCAGTCTCACACTGACAATGTGTGGACAAGTGTTATGATGTTAATGTGTAGCTGTGTGAAGATTCACATATATTTACATGAAACTGGTCTAGGAGCTGATGGACAGTAGTAAAATCAGAATGTACTTAAAGATGGACTAACATTTTAATGTTTCAATATATGTAGAGATCCATCGGTGAAGAGGACATTGTGCAAGAGGTGCTGCTCTTTGCTCATTCCAGGTGTAACTGCTACAACAAGACAAAAACGTAAGCCCCTATTATCTTTCAATCCCTACTTAATGTAGGCTGTCACTTTCTTGTTTCAGAAATGGTTGATAATGAATAAATATTAAAAATTTACTTATTTATTTATTTAAACTGAATTTCTTTAATAAGGAAAAAACAGCAAGACTCGTTTTACCGTGATGAGATGTCTCAGTTGTGGACAGAGGAAGACCTTACTGAATAATCCAGATTACTGTTTATGGGCAGACCGAGCCGAGGCTCAGCTGGAGCAGCAAAAGCAGAAAGGTGACAAACTTAAAACTTATATTTAAGACGAAACATACCCTAACACAATATGGCTTATATAAGCATGCTGCCAAATTCAGTAATTAAGAAATTCATGTTTGCTTGCACGGGACTTTTATGACAAAAAATTTGTGCTGATTGTTTTTTCTTTCTTTCATACAGATTCAATCACTTCTGCTAAAAATCAGCCAAAAGACACAAAGAATGACGGGTCACAGACATCAAAACTCAGTTCTGCTCCAGGTGCTACCAGCACGTAGCAGCCATGGCTCTGCTCTATTTGCTTAAGGAAGTCAGATTGAATTTTGACATGAAATTATGCCAAACTTTTTTTTAGAGAATTTGGCTATATTCCATTCAACACAGTGCAAATGGCTTGTAACTGAAAAACTAAAAGGACCAAAAATGGTCCCAGGGCCTAAGAGGGGTTAACATACAAAGGACTGTTCTTAATAAAAGCTAATATATAGTTTTGTTGTGTCACATCCACCCACAGACTAGAGAAGGGTTGTTTTTTTTTAAAATGTTATTTAAATGAAATTACTTCTTTTCATTTTATTGACAGCTTGTTTGTTTGTTTTTTTACTTTTCTGATTACAAAGGGGGGGGGGGTTGTTTTGTTTTTTATGCTAACACTCTAACATTGCTAATTTTTTTTTCATATGTATCTTGTAAATTGTTTTTTTTTTTTTTTTTGATTTTTTCAAATAAAAACTTATGTCATGATTAAAAAAGAAACAGAGGACAAAATTTGAAGATTTTCTTTCTTTCTTTATTTTTGATAAATTGTTAAATTAAAAACGTCTCTTTACAGCTGAGAACTGGTAAGTAAAGATTTCCATTTCTGCTTTGTCTGTCTTGGGCACTCTGAAACGTGTCTTCTGGGAGTATAGCAGATTCTTGGCAAAGATTCTGGGAATATGGCCCATGTACAGGAGAACAGCCAAAGTCATACCTAGAAATCAAATGTTTATTTTATGTATTGTGTTAATTTTTTAAGACCTGAAAGGACATGCACATTTAATCAGTTTACCTGTGAGAGAGCCCAGCCAGTAAACCACTGCATACTCTGCAAAGGTAAATCCAGAACAGTGGAAGGTGAGTCCATATGCCAGTGATGGATTCATGTAAGCTGAGGTATAACCTTTGGCTGAAGAAAAGAATAGGAAAATACAGTTTTCGTTAAATTTCCAGCTTTAAGTCCTCTGAACTTTCAAAGTAAAAAAAAAAAAATGCAAATAATGGATCCCAAAAAGCAGAAGGTAAAACGTTTAAATAAAAGGAAAGGAAAAGGAAAGCCAGTTATTCCCAGGCTTACCTGAATGGGACAGGAATGTTAGGAGGACAGCAATCAGCGGCACTCGGATCAGAGCAGATCGGCGGCATAGGTTTAAGTGGATGATGTGCAAGACGAGGGCACAGGCAAACTCGGTAAAAAATCCCTGAAGCACAGAAACCAGCAGAGATGTGCTGCACTCACTGATCATCAGGTTTTTGATCATGTGCATGTCTGTCAGCTCCAGGCTCCAGTAGTATTTGGCTGCAAGAAGGCCTAGGTGAGCCCCAATAAACTGGGCAGCAACATCAAGCAGTGTGGTTACGGTGGTGGCCTCAAGCTTCATGAATTTCTGCACAGCCAGGCTGGGATTCCCTGATGCATCACCACAGATTATACCGTGTGTGAGCAATACCACAAACAGTATGGTTAAAGTCACGTCAGGGCCCAAACCCCCGGCCCACTCGCCCACCTCCACGATGGTCTGCACCTCCAGCCAACATGCCACCAGCATAAAAGAAGATGTAAACTCTGAGATGAAGCTGAACCGTGGCCGTTTTTTAAGGAGAAATCGAACTGAGACTACAAAAGTCACAGCAGCCACAAAGTATCCGAGAGACGCATTCAGTCCAGACATGGCTCATGCGAGATGTCCCCTTCTGTGTTTTGAAGAAAATGAAATTAGTGAGGGGCTGAATTTACCACTGTACTCGCTGTTTGACAACGTGGCACATGCACAGACACAATTCTTATCAGAGACACGTCAGGGTTTTTATCCCGCAACCACCTGCCAAAATACACAAGGGCTTTTTCAAGGTAAGGTCACGAAGCTGGCCTTTATTCAGTGATCATTTATTATCATCATTTTGTAAAAGCTCAGGTTAAAATGACTCCCCACTCTGTCTAGAAGAAATAAATATACTGTGAATTTCTTGATACTGAAAGTCTTGGGGGGTTTCTTGTTTTTGTTTTTTTATTTTTAGATAAAATTAATATATGAGGATTATACAGCTTGGAGTCTGTATAGTAAATTGAAGCATGTATTGGAGATAGTTATAATTTTTAACACTGAATCAGTGTAGACCTTTTTCCCTGAGGGACTCAAGCTACTGTGAGCTATTGCACAGAAAATACATTTTTGCAAGCAGGTTACCATAAAACCCAGATTTCATCTCCCCAGCTACCTCCTCCATCTCACCTTGGTGAATACTGAGGTGTTCCCAGGCCAGCCAAGAGATGTAATCTCTCTGTGGCAAGGGTGTACCCTGGGGCGTCCTTCCGTTTGGACATGCCTAGAACACCTGGCCCAGGAGGCATCCTGATTAGATGCCTGTCCACCTCGGACGATCTGATTTCCTCGTGTCAGCATTGTTCCCACATCATCATAATTAATGTTGTTCCAGGTTCAACATTGCAAGTGACCAATCACCTTCTTAAACCGCCGCCTGTCCGCCGAATTTGAAGTCAATTTAGGATACTTTCCTTTAATAAACGGTAAGCATTATACATATGTTCCTCACTTGGCTTGCTGTTTGTTTGCTAGCGATAGGCTACTTGACGACAGCATTAGCTAACCAGTGTTCTCTAGACCAGCGTTCCCCAACTTTTTGGGTGTTTCGTGGCCCGGGGGTTGGGTCAGGCAAAATTGCAGTAGCTTCCCTGATCATTTTACAAACATAAGTGAAGAGAATCTGGACTAAAAGGCCTAGACTTATGGTTGTGTGCTGAATCTATGAATCAAACTATCACCTGGAAACATAATTAACTGGTCCATAGCTGTGAAACTGGACATGAGTTCTTGATTCTATGGAGATTAACAGTAATCCAGAAATTTACAAATTTGTCCTGGTACATCGCGTAAATGTTGTCCCTGGGACATCGCGTAAATGTTGTCCCTGAGACATCGCGTAAATGTTGTCCCTGAAAGGAATGACGTCACAAGAAGGCGATTGGTCACTTGCAATGTTGAACCTGGAACAACATTAATTATGATGATGTGGGAACAATGCTGACACGAGGAAATCAGATCGTCCAACCACCTCAGCTGTAGGAGCCATTCATATGACCCCTATGGAAAAGAAAACATCAGATGGAAAGAACACCTGGTGGTTACACCTTAGCCCATGGGGGTGCACATACACACACTTTTTATATGTCTATACATATATAAATAAATGTAGTATGTATGTCCTAAGACGGCAACATGATGACGAGTAATGCTACAAGAACTCTACCACATACATAGCAGATATAAATGGCAAAGGACAGAAGTTCAAGACATTCCTGATCATAGGACAGATATGAGGCAGCAATAAAACTCTTAATCTTATCTGCACATATCTTAACATTTCCCTCGTGTGCGTTAATGCTTTATTTCAAGCCTTTATAATCTACAACCCTCAAAATATAGGAAAGAAAATTAGGTTTAAAATACAACCTGTTAATTAAAGTGACAGAAAACTGTTAATAATCTTTAACAAGAGTCAAAAATATAAAACACAATTCAAGACAATCCATCCAACAATTAATGAGATATTACAGCCAGGCATTTTTTCTTAAAACTAGACTGAAAGAAAACAAAAATTATCTGCTTTGAATCAAATTCACCTTCACCAGTTTTGTGTAAATCTGTGTGAACTCTAGCTAACCAAACTCATTATCCAGAAGACTTTTAATATCCATTTATGTTTGGGATAAAAGCATCACGTTTTTTAATCGTCCCAATAGCCGTGGCCTCAATGCTCCTGCAAACTAATCAGGAATAGCCCAAGGAAGAAAAGTAAACCCCCATCAACAAAGGCCCATCTTGACAACCTATTCCTTTTCTCCAAGGATCAACAAGTTATTGTTGTCTGACAAATTTCAGCTTATTACTTCATCATGATGAAGGCAATAAGCTGAAAATATGTTAGTCAAACAATAAAGTTATGACATTTCCTACACATGTTGCTGTAGCTTTAACCTCTGAACGTGCACCTTGGAAGTAGGTGAGGTGAGCATATTTCGGCACAGGGGACCCTCAGAGCTCTGTTGTCTCCAGAACATACTTGTTCCTGTCATGTGCTGTGTTTAATGACTGAAAACAGCCCACTGAAGGAACAATGGGCTGGGAGGTCAGTTCCTTCATCATGATTATATGCAAATTCTCATGACTGTTGATCAACAACAGTCATTATGCAAATGTACTGTTTAGAAGACCGGGGAAACCTGTAGTCACCAGAAACTGAAGAAGTCACTTGGATGAGTGACGAAATGTTTCTCCCACTGAAAACGCTACGTCCAGATGTACAGAATCAACTTTTGGAGATACATTTTATACTGCTGCTGCATGTGATCATAGTGTGAAATACGATTCATGCAATTAATTGCATGGGTTACTTATAACTTTATATCTGTATATGTAAAACCACAAATCTAAAACTTGTGTGAAAAATCTTGGTGCAACAATAAAAGAGGGCTTTAGTTTCACTAACTATATTTGTGCTGTAACTAAATCAGCCTTTTGGGATCTTAGTAATTTGGCTAAACTGGGATATTTTTATCTGGAGAAGCTCATTCATGCCTGTTTTTCTGTAGACTGTTGCAATGATCTTTTCCTTGGCCTCCCATATCACTCCAATTGTCGTCTCCCTGCATTGGCTTCCAGTAAAATACAGAATTAAATTTAAAATATTACAGATTGTTTATACATCTTTGAATGATTTTGGCCCTAAATATAAATCTATAGTGTTTAATGTATACAAACCTAGTAGATCTCAAGGTCTGCAAGATCTGGTTACCTAGCAGTTCACATATGTACATTTCTGTTTTTTAAATGTATTTTTATTATAATTCTTCCAAACAACCCATTGCCCTGTAGGAGGCAATGCCTAGTTATAGCCTTCGTAGTTGCCACCATAAACATTTTCAATAAATATCTATTGCATTTGGGCATTTTGGAACCAGCTACCCATTGCGGTCACATCGTCTCCAACCCTAGCTATTTTGTAAAGAGCACAGCTTTAGATTCACGGTTGCTTTTAACTAACAGTGTAGCTATGCCATCGCCCTTGTTTTAATTTTTGTTGTTTTTATTGTTATTGCCGTTATTATCTTTTATCTTGGATTTTGAATTTATCTTGACTAGCTGTGGTGTTTGAAATGTGGTGAATAAATAACTTATCTCGCCTAACCCCCAATTACATGTAATAAAGAACAACAACAAAAACCTTCTAATTTGTGATTGGACTAATCGCATCACATGTCAGGTTAAAAACCAGGAAGTGCCGACCTGCCTGTAAATCAGATGTGTTTGTGAAAGCTGGGGGGATAATAAAGCTGCAGGAAAGATCAAATATCCGTCCGATTCTTGCTTTAAGTTTAATGCTCCATGTCAAAAGAAAGTAGAATGCAAAAAATAAGCTAAGCCTGGCTGGTGATTTCATTCGCAGTGCTAGATTTGTACAAACAAACAAAAACAAAAAAACTCGTTCATTTCATGGTTAAATTTCGTGGTTAAATTTGTTGCGCGTAATGTGATGCTCAGACTTGGGGCGGAAGTTGTGAAACGTGTGTGTGTGTGTGTGTGTGTGTGTAGGTGGGTGAGCCTACAGTGAAGAAGTGATGGGCAGGGGAAGAGCCGACTCTCAGAGAGGAATGAGAACTTGTCGGGGATGGCGGACAAACCTCCGACGCTGGTCGTGAAGCTGTTTGCCGCCGGGTTTTACGGTCTCAGCTCGTTCCTGATCGTCGTGGTGAACAAGAGTGTCCTCACTAACTACAGGTAACGGCATAGCGGTAACGCCTGTAACGGTTACGGTCGATAAGCTGTTTCCATGCTAGCTAACCTAGCTTGTGGAAGTTGTGCAGGCTGAGCAGAGCAGGCAACACCACGGTGCTGATTAGCCTAACGGCAACTTTTATCCAGTGATGGTAATCTTGTGGTTCACACTGCAGGGAGCCTCTCTTTCTGTTGCCTGTGTTGGGCAACATTTTAACCCTTGAGTGTTAAGTACGAGGTTAGCTTACTAACTACAGTGTGCTGAACTTCTAAAGCATTAAAATTTACTGGAGTTTCATCTACTTTTTCAGGTTCCCGTCGTCGATATGTGTCGGAATAGGACAAGTACGTGATACGTGTAACTTCTTCTTTTACGTTAACCAAGCTGACACCACACCTTAAAACCAGGCAGGTATCGACACTGATTTCTTCATGAATCTCTGTGCAGATGTTAGCCACCGTGATTGTGCTGTGGGTGGGCAAGGCTGCAAGGGTGATCAGCTTCCCAGACTGCGATGAGACCATACCTCGCAAGGTGAGATATTCTAAATGAAGAGTACCAGTCATTTATTACTAGTTTCCAGAGGTCCATATGCAGTCTGTTCATCTCTTAATAAACAGTCCAAATATCAAATGCAGAGGCCTAACATGTATAATTTGGCCAATATAAGCAACTATTTTCCCATTAATAGCATATCAGTATTGACATATATTAAAAAAAAGAAAACAGATTCATTAGAAATAGTTTAGCAGTGTCTGCAGTACCTGAAGTGACTGTGGTTTAGAAAGTATACAGAGTTATTATCTTTTAATTGGAAAGGTATAAATGTTTTTGGGCTAAATATTGAACCCCAAATTGTGTGACACATTAAGCACTGTACACATAGAGTAAGTGGCTTGTAACCTCAAAGCATTTATGCATTAAGTCAAGCTGTGTCTAACTAGATTTTGAAATATATTGCTGAAAACTAGCATACTCTATATGCATTAGATATATTAGCCTTTATTTTTTTCTTCACCCTTTGAAAAATGGCATTGCCCCCCCCCCAGAAACTGGAATAGGTCAGGTTTATGGTGATCGCTGCCTGTCCATCAGAAAATTCATTTAACCATGCTGGAGCTGTTCCTACTTAACAAAACCTCCCTATCCTTTTTTTCCTTTTTTTTTCCTAGACATTTCCTCTACCTCTCCTGTATGTGGGAAATCAAATCACTGGTTTATTTGGAACCAAAAGGCTAAAGTAAGCTCCACATTTTGTAAAAATTCACACAGTTAAAAACTATTTGGCTATTAATGTTGATGTTTTTCGTTTAATGGATTTTCTGTCACCGTTTACGCCCTGGTGCACCAGTCTGCCCATGTTTACAGTCCTCAGGAGGTTCTCGATCTTATTCACTATGCTGGCCGAGGGATTTCTGCTCAAGTAAGATCCCACACAACAGATAACCTACTTTTCTTCGCCATTTACTGGTCCTTTTTTTGTTCGGTTCCAGTTCTAAGTGGTCATATTGAATTTCTTTACTGTATTTGTGGCAGGAAGAAATTCTCCAGACCAGTTCAGCTGACAGTGTTTACAATGATCCTTGGGGCATTTATAGCCGCGAGGTAAGTTCTACTAAATCCAGGTGTGCTGGCTGTTAACCAAGATTTACCTTCACTACAAAGAGGTGCTTTGTCGGGATATAGGTCCAAGTTTAGTTGCCATTATCTTCAAGGAAGTTGTAAAGGAGCCCTGCCTAAATGCAGCTTAACTACAGCTTAAATGTTAGCCAACTGAACACATTATTTATTTTCTTGACACTTTCGATTGCCTTTTCTTCTTTCTGATCCTAGTGCTGACTTATCATTTGACCTGCAAGGCTACATGTTCATTCTCCTGAACGACATCCTGACTGCAGCCAACGGAGCCTATGTAAAGCAAAAATTAGACGCAAAGGTATGTGATGGCAGCATCTGATGAATAGTGACCATTGTTGGGTGGGAGCTGTATTTGGCATTGAGCTGATTACGTGTGAATGTAGAGAACTCGAACTGTCCTTCAGTATCTTGCTCAAAAGAACTTGGCGTGTGGAAATACATTGAGTCAGTTCTTTTTACTCCCACTAATTTGATTAGATTAAGAGAAAATATTTGTGATTCATTGTTTTGGTAAAATATCATTGTGCTTAACTAAACATTTTTTTTTTAGATTAGTCTTCAGATCTGTTTGGACTGACTCCGAAATGTCTTGTTTAAGCTCGTTCAAGTCATATTTAATGTCACAAGGGCAAACTGAACTACTCAGTTCTCACGTTTCTGCAAGGGCCGATCCAAATTTAGTGTATGACGCCTATGGAGCGCCATCTCCTAGGACTGAGCTCCAACTACGAGAGGGGTGTGTATGAGTGAGGGGGTGAAGCCGATGAAGCCATGTGAAACAGAGCATACACAAGAAGTCTTAGGTGGTGCCATGCATGACATCTGTATGCTACTTAGTGAGGAATGCACTGAAAGACCTGCGAATAGCACTCTGTTCTGGCTCTGCATATTACTTGTGTTTTCCTGTTGCTCCCTTCCCACCTGCTTCTCTACCCTTTTCATTTTTTCAGGAGTTGGGGAAATATGGATTATTGTACTACAATGCATTATTTATGATAATTCCCACTCTGCTGTTGGCTCATGTGACTGGAGATATGCAGAAGGTGAGGAGTTAGCATTTATTATTCTACTTCTACTACTTTAACACTATATTTGTTAAATTAATGCTTTTTTTTTTTTTTTACCAGAGCTGTTATGATTTCAGTACCGACCGGTTATTGCTTGGTTTAATTCTGCATTTAAGTGAGCGAACATATGTCTAAGCATGGGTGTGCGCCGTAAATATGAGCTGTCTTTTCATTTGGTCAGTGTTGGCAGACATTCTGGGTTGCCCAGCTGGGGCCCAGCAGCCAGAAAGGCACAAAGATGCTATTATGCACCTAGCAGAGTTATTACAGCAGCATCAAGTACTTCCCTTGACTGAGCAACCACCATGGATATAAACTAAAACGCCTCAGTTTTTAGGCTGCTCACTTTCTTTAAGTGAATGCGTGACATTACACATCAAAAACCACTAATGTAATATTTTACTTTACTAATCAAACGTGTTTCAATCGTTTTTTTCTTTGCTTTTAATGCTGACACAAATATAATGTTTAATGTATTTGTTAGTTGTCAGTTTGTGTTTCCCATACTCTGCTTCTCCTTTCAGGCAGTGGAATATGAGGGCTGGTCGGATGCATTGTTCCTCACCCAGTTCACCCTGTCGTGTGTCATGGGGTAAGTTACAGGCTTGAGATTAAATGTGGCATGCGTGAATTCACTATCAGTGCAACATCTGGATGATGGCAAATTTCTGTGATTTGCTCTTAGATCGGTATTGCAGTCTCAGTTCTGTCTTGCAGCTTGTCTACAATGTTGCATTAACATTTTGAAATCCAATTTCAGGCTCCAATAAACGTTGAGTGATTTACAACATGATTACTTATTTATTTTTCCTAGGTTTATTCTGATGTATTCTACTGTGCTGTGTACACAGTACAACTCAGCATTAACAACTACTATCGTGGGTTGTATTAAGGTGAGCTGCGTGCTTGAGGGAACTGTTGAATACAAAACAATGCAAAATGCTCAGGTTTGTTAATGTTTTCTCCATTTTTACAGAATGTCCTGGTGACATACATTGGAATGGTACTCAGTGGAGACTACATTTTCTCATGGACTAACTTCTTAGGTTTGAACATAAGGTAAACAGATCTCATGTTTCTCCTGAATCTGAGGGTTAAATAATGTCACCCCCTCCTCTCTGATACCCTGGCATAGACCTTCCCCTAGGGGAGTGAGAACTCAGGACCCGTGTAGTTGGAGCATATTCTCTGGTAGTAGTAGAATGCAAGTATATCCACCCCTGCTCGCTATCTGATCTGGGACACTTCCAAAGTGGAACAAAGTCCAGCTCTTCTGTAAGAAACTGGTTACAGATCCCAACTATATGTAATCAGTATCTCAACCCCATACACCACAAGCGTCACCAGAGAAGTTACAGTCCATGTATTGCTAGCTAGTCCTAGAAACTGAGGATTGGGCCACTGCCCCTCTGTGAATTGCCACCTTAATGTGGCAGAGGGGTTTGTGTTTTCCAAATATCCCAGAAACTATGTTGTGAATGGCAATCTTCCCCTGGTTGGGTCTCCTAAAGGAAACTTGGAGTGGTTCAGAAAACCAATATGAGCCAAAAGATCAATGGACCAGCTTATCCTTCCTGGGACTTGGTTTCCAGGGTCCCACCATGGAACTGGGAATGGCCCACAGGGGCCTGAACAGACTTAGCCTGAAGTAGTTACAAGTCTGCCCTCCTGTGATCCCACCACCTACAGGAGGGGCTGTAGGGGTTCAGTTTTATGCAGATTGGGCAGTGGTGCACAAAATGTTACTTCTGTTGAAGTATGAAAAATCTGATACAGAATCAGAAATGAAACAGTCTGATTAAATATAGCATGATGAGCACTAGCATGATAATTCTTGTTTCTCAGTTTAAATACAAACTGTTCTCAGCATCTGTTTATCTGGTGGGAAAATAAAAAGTTTCTGTTAACACAGATAATATTGTATTCCAGCCCTGCGGGAATTCAGATGTGTCAGCTGGATCTTATTTCTAGTTCTACAACTTTGATGTGCTGTAGCATGTTGTTTTGATACAACATTTTCATGTCACCTCTCTCAATTTTGTTGCAGTATTGCTGGCAGCCTGGTGTACTCGTACATCACTCTTACAGAGGAACAGTCCAGCAAAGCAAATGAAAACACCAAGCTGGATATCAAGGGCAAGGTGGTTGTATGACAGACACTGGATTGTTTTTTTGTTTTTTTTATTCTTATGCTGATGAACAAAAAAAACTCTATTTTTTAGTAAAAGTGTAATTTATGGAGTATTTTGGCAGTAAAGGCATGGGATTGGTGGGAACAGTGTTTCAGACACTTCCGCAGTGTGTTTTTGTGGAAATGGAGCAGTACCATTGCCATGCCTCTCTGCTGCTACCATGGTGACGAAACCCTCCCAAGTGTTTGTAGGTTGATTTTTAGATAAGCTTCTTTGTTGTTGTTTTTTTTATGTTGTATTTTGATACTGTTCTTGTGAGCTTTGAGAATAAGGGAACATTAGGTGAAAAATATTTATACAAACATTTGATATTTAGACAGAACATTTAAAGTTAAATGTTGAGATTATGGAACACAGGCGCGATCAGCTGGTTTTACACATTGGTGTGTACTTATGAGTCAATGGGAATATTAAGGAAGTTATTTAAAAAGGCACAATCCTTGTTCTTGCCTTTCAGTTTTGCTGTTTACAAGGAATGTAACTATAGATGCCTTTCTGAGCACAGTGAGATGCACTGACACTGTCATTTTCCGTTTAACTCTTTGTCTCCATACTTTATTTTATTTTTTGCGCAAACACTGTCACACGCTTGTTAAAGACACACGTAACGACACTGACCGGACCTCATCCTTCAAAACAACCAAAGCGGATGGGCAGCAGGCCATCAGTTCTCATCAAGGATTGTGGCTTTAAATAGTATCGCCTTCTTTTTTGGGGTGATAATTTGAGATGACAGTTTACATTTTGCTCCTTCAGTATTAGAGAAAGTTTGTTGTGGACTCTTAAAGCTGTAACTGGTTCTCTCTATGCAGAATTAACAAACAGTATATATGGTTTGTTATTTGTACAAGGGGAATCATTCGTTTGTGTTTTTTGACTAAATGTGATCGCACTTTTAACTGAGGTAGCATCTGCAGAAGAGTGACTAACAGCCACGCCTCCTGTTACAGTCATTGAGATTAATGTATGTTCCTGAAATTTGTTTCAGGGTTTTTATTGTTGTTGTTGTTTTTTTAAGTACTATGAGAGGAACTCTTTTTTTCCCCTTCTTTTTTCAATTATCAGGTACAAGTGTCTGCTTTTAAAAAAAAAAAAACATAAATATCATCAGTTTATATTTATTACTTTTTTTTTTAGACTTATTAATTTGTAGGTGGAGTGGCTAGTGAATTGTAGATGCTGATCACATCTCAAACACAGTACCCATGATCTTGTAGCTGGAACACAATGTATTTTTTACATTAAAAACTCTTGACTTAATGCAGTGGTTGTTTGCATTGCTGTAATGTCATTCCAGCATCTAACAGAATGTTCAGAGTACACACTTGAGTGTTTTGTAGGATTGCGTGGTAAGATAGCATTTATGCTGAGTAAATGTTCAAAGTTATGATGAGTTACTTTACAGTCTTTGTACTTTTCAGACTTTGTTACTCCCTGGTGGGGAAAGTGCCACATTGATTACAGCAATGCAGGATGAAAAGACTAAATATCTGCCAGTTTACCTCACAGGTTGATAAGTTATCCTCCAAGGCTAAGTCCAGCTTCTCTAGTTCAGCTCCAACCAGAGACTCTTAGCTGTGTGCCTTTTTATGACACACCATAAAAATGTTAGCCAAACTGATGTTTTTTAACATCTGCATCATTAGCATTCCCTGTTTAGCCAGATTTTGTGTTTCTAAAGTAAAAACATTTTCTAGTTTCACAGAAACTATCAAAAACAAGTTTAAAAACGTTGATGCTCACTCCAAGTAAATTCAGCGCGGTTCTATAACTGACTGTTTAAATATTACGTTTCCAGCTCTTCACAAACTACAGTAGCATGATGGCGCCCCCTTCTGCAACACCTTTAATAAAATGCTGTTGGCCCACTTTTAAAGTTTTATACTAGATAATGTGCACTGAGATCTACTCTAAAACACTGTTTTCTCAGGAACGATTTAGCATTTAAGGCATAAATGTAGAGTTTAGTACGCACTAAGCTTAACAAAAGGGCTTCTACCTTAATTATTTTCTAATTTGCCACCACTAGGAGGCAGCAAATGCTGTAGAAAGCAAGATTTTGTTTTTCAGTTACCATCAAAGCCCTCACAAATCCCACTATTAACTCCTCTTAATGACCAGACAGTACAGAAGTATGAGTTGGCACTCTATGGAAGCATGTGGTTGGTACAAGTCTGTAAACCAGTGCTGCTCAATCCAAATATGCAAAGACTCCCAGAGTCAGTAATTTCAAAGTCGTTTCAGTCATACTTCAATCTAGTGCATGAAGCACAGAAGCAGGCATTAAGGATATATTCTCTCACGGATATAAAAGGCCAAGAGGAGAAAAACGATCTAACACAGCAGCTGAGCTGTTATGAATTACTTTTTAATAAGTATATTCACTGTTACATTGGCAAACTACAAGAAGTCTGATGGGCAGTACCACACTAGATCACCACAGCTAAGAAGAGGGCCTTGTGTGCTGCTGAATGTGGAATCTGCCAAAGGACCTCCCTTACCTAAAATCAAATGTATTTCCAGCACAAAGAACATCTTAATCAACCCAAAGAGCCTAGAAGAGAGCATATTTCTCCAATATTCAATTCATAGTTGAGGCTGGATCAGGTGACACTGAAACCTCCCTCAGTCATAGGCTGAGGCTCTGCTCTCTCCAGTGTGTTTTTAGCCTCCCCCCCCCAGCCAGTTGCACCAGTTGGTTGCAACTACCTGAGTCTGGTTCTGTCTGAGGTTTCTTCCTGTTAAGAGTTTTTTTTTTCCCCTCTTGAAGCTACTCCTATATAAATAAAATAAAAGTGAGTTGAATGGAAAACATCTTACATTGTGTGCAACATATTAGTGTACAACTTTGGAGGGATAAAAGATAGATAAAAGAAAAAACCAGCAAGCTTTGGTTGAGGCATGAAATTTATAGAAAATAATTTGAATACAAAAAGTCACATGCTGAAACATCATGGATACAAACCCACTACCATTAACTCATGACCTTCTCTGACCTTGCTGGTCATAACTTAAACTGTCATAAATATCCACAAATTAATGTAAAAGGTAACCTAAACTAAATACTCATACCACATTTAAATTGATATACAATATACACATTAAAAATCGGCTGAACTTACAGACAGCAGGGTCCTGTCTTACATGTGCAGCTATCAAATGTTGCATTGCTTTGTTTTTTTTTTTGTTTTTTTTTAAAGTCCCACAAATGGGCACATAAAAAGGCACCTTCGTCAGTCCAGTCTGAACAAAACAGCAGTTTTAACATCCACACTATGCTGTAAATTCTCAATTATGGAAGTGCTGGTGTTAACGGCAGTTTTACATAGACATGTGCTACAAACAGAAGAAAGATGAAACACATTGATGCATTTCAACCAGGCAGGTACAAAAAGGAGCGACCGTCACTGGCAGGAAGGGATTTAACATTTCAATGTGCAAAGACACAGCTTAAAAGAAATGAGCACAGATCCTCAGTGTTCAGAGTGTGAAACAAAGACTTCAGAGATATTCAAACTATGACTAAAACAGCCTGATAAAACTGTAGTGGAAAAACACAACTTAAATATAAATTGATTTCACTTCAAGCCTACATAATTTTCCCCATAAAGAGAGTGCATAAACACCCTAATGTACAACAAACTGAGGTTTTATAAAATAAAGCACAAGGAATTCAAGATACAGACCAAACAATACTTTAAATCTTCACCATTATATACAAAATAATATTCTCCTTTTAGACAAAATGCAAGGTTCAAATTTTTACAGAGGCCATGCTTGGATATTAAGTGAAAACATCAAATGCAGAGATTCATTCAGGTCTTCAGACATTTGCTTACGGGGCTCCCGGAAGGTCACAATGGGTGTTCTTATGCTCGATGCTATGCATCACTTCCCCATTTGATCCAAAGAGAAAGTCTGAATGTATTATGATGTAATAATTATGTAAAGTGTTAGAGCTGCTGATTATAACCACAAGTAGGCAGAACCCTTGCTGGCAAATTAATACAGACCTGCCTGAGCTACAAGTCTAGATGTACTAGAACCATAGTAGTGTGTGCCGTGTGTACTAGCAAGTCTCCTGCCATATCGGATAGAAGAAAAGGGGTCAAATGAGTGTCTGCTCAACCAGCATCACCTGTGGTAAGTGCCAGTACCAGTGCCTTTCACACTGAACACATGATATCAAGTAATGTAGGATGCAACACCTTGTAGGATGTTTATCGGCCAAGGGAAATTCAAGAGGTAATGGAAACGTTACTGCACATGTATTAATGTACGTCTTTCAGTTTCATTGTGACATTCTGGGGGCACTATTATTATTACTACTATTACAGACATTTAGCCTAAGTAGACCCACATCAACTCAGCAAATTCCAATACTTTCAACCACATCAAAAAACATGTCCCCACACTATTTTCTGGATCAATGCATCACTAGACAGCAGATCACTACAACCATCAAAGCTGTTAAACAAAAATAGTTATTTAATGCCATTTGTCACCACTGATTTACACTGATCAACAGAACAATTATCTCAGCAGGAGATCAAGGGTCTACCTGTTAGACGACTCTCACAACTAGACTGACCTGCTGTACGGCAGAATAGTCTTCCTCCCTCGCCTCAATAAATACAAACGAGCTGTTTACAGTTTAACTAATGCACAGCACAGCTAAAAGCAGCGCCGAATGCATACCACAGTAAAAGTGTTTTTTCATCTCAACAGGAGCTAGGAGAACTAAAGATAGTACAACCTTGCACTCTGAAGCATGAAGCACACACGCACACCCACACAATCTTAAAGCAATATAAAGGGAAGCTAAACAAACCTGTGACACTACCCTAAATATGGGATAAAAACTCCACCCAACCAGAAAGAGTGGGAGTGAGCAGAATTGGAGCAGTTTCCCTAACTAAAGGGGCCCTTTTGTTGCATACTTATAAAAATATCAAGTGGATTGGGTTGTTTTCTGATGTGGCCTCTTCTGTTTTGCTACAACAAAGCTTAAAAAAAATCCACTGGCTCGATGTTACTATTAAGGCAACTGTTGTAGTGAAAGGAAATCTACAGGCTGCCGACACCGTGGACGCAAACTAGGTGAAAGTTGAGGCATTCCACACTGCACTCACTGACTCACCTCTCCACAAGCCTCATGAGAGAAACAAGGCAGTGTCCTTTCATTACTCCCAAAGGCGCTAGGAGGGGCAACTAGGCTTACCTGACATTTCATTGCACACTTTACAGAGGAAGACAATATGAATTAAATTATATTATATTAAATATAAGTTATAGGTTCAATTAAAAAATGAAGTGTTTGTCGATTTGTAAGGGACTGATTTAAAGGTTCCAACAGTCCTGATGTGTCAGCTTTATAGTGCAACAAGGTTCTCGGCCATGTAACATAGGCTGTAGAAGTTACAGCCAATGCAGCAGAGGTTGCACAGAGAGGACAGCAGTCTGTAGAGCCAAAGGCGGCTGCTGAGGTGTCTGTATTTGACATCCGTCTCACATAGTTTAGCGTAAGCTTCACGGTTGGATGACAGCCCGATATCCTGACCCAGTCCGCATGCCTGCTCAATAAGATGCATGTCAGCCATAATCTCTGATGTCATTTGGCCAAACCACTGAGCATTGACGGCCGAAACCGTCACGGACACAAAGAAGATGAAGATCTGGTGGCAAAAGCAGAGAAAAAGATTTAGGAAATGTTTCAAAATGAGTGTCATGCAATGTAATGATATGATAAAACAAAACATACCTGAAAGGCTTCTTTGTCATCCAACATGTCACTTGGGTGATACACAGCATAGATAGTGAGGTTAAAGAAAGCACAGGCTGAACCGAGGTGGAGATAGAACGGGACCAGACGACTCTGAATAAAGCCGTACGTGTGTCTGTTCAGGTGGTTGTTCATCACAAAACCTGAGCAGAATCGAGGACATTAACTCCACAGGCAAAATCAATACTATTTTATTTAAAGAAAAAAAAAAAAGTTTTTTTATTATCTCACAGCAGTAACAACAAAGTCTGAAATCAAGTTTCATCTCAAAATTATAATTATATAATATAGATACAGGAATACATTTACATGAAGAGTTTTTAGTGGCACTGACATAATATGACCACAGTTATACTAAAGAAAAGAAACATACTGCAGCGTTAAAGCTAACAGGAAGGTCAGGTCACAAGTTTGTGAAGGGCATTCCTCCATAAGCAAGGAATGTACACACCTTATAATAACAAATTCAATATGTGTAAACTTTGCAAGCTACAAAAAGCCAGGTGCAACCAATGTATTGCACTTTAAAAGCATTGTATGCTTGATGATTCTGAAACTAAAAGTGTGTCACAAACATCCACGGTATCGTTTTGTCCTCATCTTTCTGTCCCATGATATGCATGTGGTGGTGTTAATGAGTAATCTGGTGAAAGCAATCATGTTTAGAGACTGTAAAGTTACCAAGTGAAATTCAAATATGTCAGAATAGTGGCACTAATTTCTTTTAGTCATGGCCAAGTGATGGGCCTGTAAGAACCAAAACCTAAAAACCGAAGTATGACATAAATTGGGGTTTTGCAGAACTGTTACAACCCCCCCTGCCCCCGGACATACTGAACACACACTCTGATCCAATTGTGTCACATTCAGGATGGCTGAGACTACACTGATACCAGGGTTTTTTCTCCAGTTTTCACTAGAAAAAAAAACTGTGCTTCAGTAATGATTATAAACTAAACAGGTATCTCTTTATTGACCACTTGTACTTCCTATCATTCTCTTATCCTGTATTTGTGTGCATGTTTATACCCACCTGAAACGAACGTGACCCAAATCTGCATCCCCCAATAAGTGGAGATCAGAATCAGCTGCAGTAGCTTCACAGTGAAGGTGGGCTCTTGGTCAGTGGGCATGCTTTCTCCACGGCCTCCCTCTCCTCTAGGATCAAGTGTGCAAAACAGGTAATGCTTTTTCTCCCACCACCTGGGGTTTTCCTCTTTTTCCCCCCTGAATGGAGGACTAGCAGGAGTACTCAGCTGCAAACATGCAAAATCAAAGTGCCATTAGCTACAAATGTTGGCTTTAAATGCCGAATTATCAGCAAATTATTTGCTACTGTGGCAAATCTTCCACAGTAGCAATAAACTTTTGACACAGCTTTACAAACAAAGCTTATCGATCTTTCCAAATAACAATACATGCAATAAACGATTTTAGAAACTTTCCTGTTAGGTTGCGGAAACTAATATATTTTCAAAATTAATAAAATTACGAAAATCGTACTAAATACAGTAAACCGACAACAGATACATCTTATTTAATACGTAGTTTATTTTAAGGAGCTGCAGAGGCGGTGTCTAATGTGTTGGGCATGAAAATATTCAGTTAATCTGGAACACCTCTGTTGCACATAAAACTACACAGGGAACTTCAGCTACAACTCAGAAGTGCTGTGATAATTTTTCACTCGAAGGTGGTTCGATAGCTTTAAGTTTTAACGAGTCGTGTGGCTTCTACAAATCGTCAAAGTCACCTTTACAATAATAAGTCACGGCTAACGAAAATTGCTGGGTAGCTGTAGTAACAAAACTACACTGACTGACAGCTAACAGGTAGCTAAGGTTAACTGTGTGACTCACTTTATAAAACGTTTACTGAATAGCTAACTGAGAGCTTTATAATGATAAAAGAAAGAAGACTTAATGCTATAAACAATGTGAAGAACCTACCTGTGCTGGCAAAAGACTGCGGGCGCCTTGCTGCAGTTCACTTTATAGTAAACTTACCAAACCGGCTGGCAGCTACTATCGCTGTCTGTAGAAAGGGCGGACCCGCGAAGATGTCCCCTGGAAAAACTTCTCGTGTAGTCTTAACAGCAGATACTCGTTCCCCCTCAACGGGTAAAAGTTTCCATACACTCTGCAGTAAGAAAAAAATAAATTAAAAAAATTAATTGTGGTAACTAGGATGACTTTGGAAAATAGCCCACTCCTCGTGTCCCTCTAGAAGTAAAACGATGTAATTTAATAGCTCATGACACTAGTTTTAAAGCATGATCTTCAAAATTAGCAAACCACAAATTTACAGACCACATAGGAATGTAGGATTGGATATTCTGCAGACACAGTCGGTGACCCCCAACTGTCTAAGTATGTGGTGAGTTCATTAATCTACCTCTGCATGTCTTCTTTTGTATACTTTGCAGTTGAAGGCAGATATTTTACTGCGGCTACATTTATCTATGATGTGGTTTAAAGTGTCTCGTTTATCTTGTGTAGCCTGTAATTGTATTGGAATGCCTCTTGCAGTATTATCTTTAATGTAATCAGGTCTTACTTTGCATTTCAGTATAATCTCTGTTTCGATTATCAGCTTTACATGCTCTGCCCTCTGGTGACAGTAAGCAGCTACAGCATGTAGATGGTAGTCTGTAAAGTTGTGCATAGGTTTGGGTAAATGGTAAATGGCCTGTATTTGTATAGCGCTTTACTAGTCCCTAAGGACCCCAAAGCGCTTTACACATCCAGTCATTCACCCATTCACACACTGGTGATGGTAAGCTACATTGTAGCCACAGCCACCCTGGGGCGCACTGACAGAGGCGAGGCTGCCGGACACTGGCGCCACCGGGCCCTCTGACCACCACCAGTAGGCAACGGGTGAAGTGTCTTGCCCAAGGACACAACGACCGAGACTGTCCAAGCCGGGGCTCAAACCGGCAACCTTCCGATTACAAGGCGAACTTCCAACTCTTGAGCCACGATCAGTTCACAACCACAGGAGCAGTTCACAACCACACCTGTTCTTTTGAGTCTTTTCCTCAAGGAGAGGAACGGGACGTATTTTGGACACTCATTAAAGTAAACATTCCAGCCTCAATGTTAAATAAAAACAACAATGCCTCCTCATACTCACTGTACAGACTTTTACCAGAATGACAAAACTAAATATGTTTCTGTTGTATTTTTATTTAATGTATTTATTTCAGATAGTATTTTTTCACACGTAGTTTTAATTCCTAGTATAGTTTCAGTTGATTATAATAACCTTGTTAAAAACTAGTTATAAAATGGGTGGCTATAATTTATCTGACATTTCAAATAATGTGAAATAACTGATGGGAAAAAGGCATGGCAATGAGCTTTATTGTAGGAAAAGTTATAATTACATGTTATACACACCTGGAAATATAGTATAACCATACACTGATATCAAAATAAGTTACAATATATACTTTTTAAAACTGAAAAACAGGAACCATGTATTATACATGTCTTCAAAGTGTATGGCACTTAGGGGAACAATAAGACAAAATTGCCAAACAGGGAGAAGTTGCATAATATGTGCAGTATTAAACAGTTTGAAGATGAACTAAGCATTGCATTTTCATATGAAGGCAAAAAAGTCATAAAAAACCCTTCATAATAAAATGCTTCTGCTTCTTTGTCACACTGATAAAAATGTCCCCACAGGCTGGTTTCCAAAATAAGTATTTCAGTGTGATTAGTCCCACTTTAGAAAATTTTGAGCTCTCTTTTTTTCCTAGAAACATTCAAAATGTAGCAGCTTTCACGAAAGCGTGAGCTGCCGACAGAAGCTTCGTGTATCTGCGACACGGGGCTGAATTCAGGCACCAGGTGATGGGAGATAGGGGTCAATGTCGGGCAGATTTACAGATTTTGTCATAGACTTCTGGAAAGGCTTCTTTACAACCTAATTCATCTCTCAATTTGTGGTACAACTGTCCATCAAACATCTCCCAGAACTCCTCTCGTTCCATGTAGACATCTGCATACAACATCTGGAATCTACATGCCAACGAAACAGCAAAAGCAGTGTGAATTAAAGCAAAATATTTCATATCACTTTTGTTTCAGATGCTTCAATTTGTTTGCTTAATTTGAGACTCACCCATGAACATCTCTGACAAACTTCTCCAGCTGGCTTGTTGACGATTTAGCTTCAAAATGTTTGACTTTAGGTTCCCCATAAGCCCCGATATCTACATACAGCTCCTCCTCTTGACCTTTGGGGTGAACCATCCCTCTGCCTGGTGGCAGCAGGAATGGACACAGCCACAGTGGGTACACCTAAAACAACACAAACAATTTCAATATTAAAGCACAAGTACCTCATACATAAACTAAGTGCCCGGCACACTGATCCATATCCATATCCACATCTTACTTCAATGTCCTTGTGGAAGCGTGTGATGGCATCCTGCAGATGTTTCATGGGTACCAGCATGTCCTGGAGCACGTGGTGCTGCTCATAGAGACGTCTGATGGTTTCTCCCTGGGTGAGCTTCAGCAGCGAGATCTTGGGAGGCACCATCCAGCCGAAAAGCCAGCGGAACACGGGGTTGTTGCCAAACGGAATAATATCCTGCAGAAAAGGCACAAATGTACGCAGAGATACTAAAATGTCCCTCTGTAATAGAGTGCTGACTCTTTTTTTTTTTTTTTTTTAAAGCGGAGAATTCCCTGTACTTGATTTTCATGATTCAATGTCTGATTTTAAAATCACAGATCACATCCTTTTTTTTCTGTTTATATATTTTTAAAATTTAAAATTCAAAAGAAACAGAACATGTAGACATACAAACATACGTAAAAATAAAAGAAAATCAGGTTTTAAAAAACTCTTCTTTCTTGAAAGTTTTCTTTCTATCACAGTGAGAATTTTAATTAAATATGACAGTCCTGAAAATACAGTATACCACGACTCTGCTATCAAAATAAGTTACAATATATAAAAACAGGATTTTAGGTGATAGGTTTGTAGCTTGAACCCATCCGCTGGAACGTTGAAGACAATATAATTACACTGCAAAGCAAGACACAAGTAGGCAAAGTTCTTCATGTTACTCATGCATGAGGGAGTCCTGCCTGGAGCCAAGTGTCGTTCCACCACTCGACCTCCGTCAGACTCTCAGCCAGGTTCCCCATAGCACTCCTTTTATTGTGGTTACATGAATATGCATAGGGTCATTAACATATAACATCTTACATAGGTATACATGTAAACAAAGAATAGTGTGTGTGTGTGTGTGTGTGTGTGTGTGTGTGTGTGTGTGTGTGTGTGTGGTCAAAGTGTGACCCCATAAATGACTTCCTTAACCTGCTGGTCTGGAAAATCCAACAGTTCATCTAAACAAAAAGCACTTAGACTAGAACAGACGTAGCTACGTTAATCCTACCATAAAACAATAAAACAAGGTACGACCTCTCCATGCTCCTAGGATGTAGGTGTGCATTCCAGTGTGGAATACACACCAAGCCTTTGCAGCCTGCTAAAGATCACAGTCCTATCATTACACAATTGATTATACACCTCTAAGCATATATGGTTAAATATTTCTAAGCATAAATGACAATCAACAATACAAAACCTAACATTAGGATTCTTCTTATTAATCACAGTCTGTAGCCCAAAATTAGAAGTAAAAAGTAATTGCTTTGAAACTGTAAGCTGCACAGAGAACTGATTCATAATCACAGACCAGGGTTAGAATAGCAAGCTGTGACCAGATGTACTAGGATATTGTGATAACTGTTGACCCTACATTTGACATATTATTGATTCTGACATATACTGATCAAGCATAACATTATGACAACTGTTTGTGATGGCTAGACGACTGAGTCAGAGCATCTCCAAATCTGTGTATCTATCAGAAGTGCTCCAAGGAAGCGACAGGGTCATGGGCCGCCAAGAATCACTGTCACTGATGCATGTGGGGATCGAAGGCCTGCTCATGTGGTCTGATCAAACAGACAAGCTGTAGCTCAAACTGCCCAAAAATTTAATGGTGGTTCTGATGGATGGCCAGATGTGTGTGCATCTCTTATCTGATGAATACCTGGCAGCAGAATGTGGTATAGGGAAAAGGGAAGCCGGCAGAGGCTGTGGGCATTGTTCTCCTGGGAAACCCTGGATCCTGCCATCCGTGCGGATGTTACTTTGACAGGTACCAACCTACCTAAGCAATGTTGCAGAGCATTTACAGCCTTTCATAGAAACAGTATTCCCTGCTGGCTGTGATATCTTTCAGCAGGATAATGCGTCCTGCCATAAAACAAAAATGGTTTAGGAATGGTTTGAGAAGCACAACAAAAACTTTGAGTTGTTGACTTGGCCCCCAGATTTCCCAGATCCAATCAAGCATCTGTGGGACAAGCAAATCCTGGACAATTAAATGCAATCCATGGAGGCCCCACCTCACAACTTTCAGGATTAAGGATCTGTTGCTAACATCTTGGTGCCACAGTACACATTAGGGGTCCAGAGGAGTCCATGTCTCGACTGGGCGACCAAATATTAGGCAGGTGGTTATAATGTTGTGCCTGATCAGTGTGTCAAATAGCATGGTAGCATCAGTACTGGCTTTAGTCTTCTTACTTTCCACCGGAGGGCAGTGTTAACCTACCAATCACGGTCTGACGCCACCATGTCCAACAACAAAAACGATTCCTATCACAGATTGTCAGTTAGCGATTTAATCAAATCATCATTAAGCCCTGTTTCTGCCTGCTTTTCCCTGCACTGTCAACAAACACAAAATCCTTTGGAAAACAGAGCATCCAAAAGCCCAGAGGTGACTCAACTAAATCTGTCAAACCAATACAATGCATAATTCATCACACCATTTACTGTTACAGAAACAAAGGATGCCAAGCCCTCCTCACTAATGGCTAATGGTGTGTGAGGGTGAGGGATAGGGATAGAGAGACAGAAAGAGACAAAGAGCATGCATTAGAGCCTACTAAAGAGAAGTAAGACAGCAAATTGGTAAGATGATGACAAGCTAAAATGTGACAGATTTATGCACCCCCTCAATATAATCCTAAAGCAGATAAAATCTGTTGTGTGTGAGTACCTGAAGCTCCCAGAAGATACTGCGTGTGTGTCTGTGATAGTAGTGTCTCAGAGGGATGTACTCAACTCCAACGCAGTCTTTCTTCAGGTAGCCCTCCACGTGTTTAAAGAACCAGGGTTTAAAGTGCAGGCCGATTCTGTTAATCTGATGTTGAAGAGGAAACGGGAAGGTTAATATGATAAAACAAATGAAAACAAATCGCAAGCACAGTCAAAGATGCCTTACCTTGTCAGGCTCTGCGTGGTCAGTCATGGTTCCTGTCATGATAACAGCACTATCCAGACTATACTGGAGTCCCTCAACAAATGTGTTCTGCTTGTTCGCAGAAGCTTCGGTGAAGCGTTTACAGATGTTCTCAAGCCCTCTGACTGGCTCATAGTGCAGCTTCACCCAAGGCTTAGCTGGGACTATTTTAATCTCAGCGGCAACCAAGAAGCCCAGAGTGCCACAGGACCACGGGACGGCGTGGAATAGATCCGTGTTCTCCTCCTTTATGAAGAAGAAAAATTTTTTCAAAAGTGTGTGGCCCTCTTCTGAATATGACGGTGAAGAGCCAGGCTTTCTGAGATTAGGCTATTTGTCTCAGTTTTTCTCACATACTTCACAGTAGCGACCAGTTTATCTTCTCACAAAGATCACGCTGTCTGCTTTTGGGGTGAAAAATCATAACATGCAAGTGTGACAAACCAGAAACGGGGCTTGGAACACAGTGTATTTGTCTTTGATGAACCACATTACTGTGTTTAGTTATTTTATTTTACCAGCAAACAGTTGTCATCTTTTGATTCTACATTATAGAACAACGTCTGATAAATAGCCTATTTTTAGCTCGAGAGCGTTAGAGGGAATTACGCAGGAATTTTTACTCAATTCTTGCCCATTTCTGGTAAACAGAAGGACTTAAAATAGATAATATTAACTAGAATAGACTAAACAGAGACAAAAATGATAATCATAACATCAGTGACATAGTAGCTCACCCCAATTCAGAGGTTACTGAAATGTATGAAGTACAGAAAGAAAACTATAGTTTGTGTTGTTATTGGTTGGCTGTATTACACAAACTAATGAGAATACAAATCTATTGTCATTGAGGCTCAGAATCATATCCAGGACAAATGAATTTCCTTTAGCTAAAATCTAGGACTACTAGCGATTGTTATGAAAAATGTAAAACTGCCTGTAAAATGACCAATGTGACACTGATCTTAAGCACAATTGGGATGAAGACTCATCAGGGGTGGGCAATTAATTTTCCCAAGTGGCCACATGAAAAACTAGGCTTGCTGCAGAGGGCAAAACCATCAAACTTATAAAGAGATGAAGTTATTATTTAGCAGAACTGAGTTCAGCTTAAGCTGGGATAGGCTCCAGCACCCTCCTATGCGACCCTGCTAAGGATACGTGGAAGAGAATGGAAGAAACAGTCGTAGTTTCTCATGTGGCCTATTAGGAAAATTAATAGCCCACCCTTGCATTAGGTGATCAGTGTGCACAAGTTTCACTAAAATCTGATCATAACTTGAGGAGGAGTACTGATTTGTGAACTGTGCAGAAACAGATTAGCTCACTGGTCCTTTGACCAGGTGAGCTAAGAAGGAGAAATGTTTCTATCCACTGAAACTGAGGGTAAAAGTTTCCATAGTTATTTTTCATGGTGGAATTTTAGTGCTTTCTTGCTAATGAACCTTCTACCATGAATTAAAACCATGCTAATATAGTGAACACCAGATACTCCATCTGAGCAAAGCTGATTTCACTGCCTATGGATATTTCTTCAAATATAAAAGCAGAGACAGCGTAATTGAAATCATAATTTTGTTATCTCAAAAAGCAGAGATAATTTAGTAACGCATGAGTGCAAGGATGGCATACTAACCCACAAAACTCTCTTTAGAATACAAGCTCCTGGACTCAGACATATATCATCTATATACTTAACACAAAATCAATACTCACCTCTGTGCAGCGTACTAAACTGCCATCAGCTAGAACCAGTTCATAGGCAACACAGATGTGCTGAAACAGCCCATAAATATGGGATGACGACTCTATGCCGGTACCCATCACTAGCCCACCTGAGAGAGGACAGAGAATCATAAACGTCCTTTACTAATTCAATTTCTACCCGGGTGAGTACAACACCAGGCGGACACATGAGCAGACAGGAACATCTGCCTGCTGTGAGTGTGCGCGCGTGTGTGGACATGAGGATAAATGAATGTACTGCGGCCTGATTGGAAAACATTAGACTGTTGATGCGTTGTTTATAACATCAGGAAATCCATTATGAAACCCAATCCAGGGGTGTTTCCAACACTGCAGCCATTTCCTCCCAGTTTCGTCTTTTGAGCTACAACATCAGTCCTCTAATGCGATTAGAAAAGTCGTTGAGGCTCTAAACAGGATGCAGTGACTGACAGAGGAAATGCAGGATTTACATCAGTGAAATCGGTGTCGACATCATCGGTACATCTCTCTATTTGCAGAAACCACAGAAGGTGCCGATCCATGATTCCAATGAAAATAAAGCACAACGTACCCACAGTGAGGTCATCCAGCTCTGGCAGCACTGGCAATGTCCAGCCGATGGAATTGAGGAGAGCGGTGACTTGACCCATGTTTGCCAGCGGTTCAACTCTAACCACCTAAAAAACAAATATATTTTTAAGTAACAATCCACCAGCAGGTTCTCCTGCTTCCATCTCATCCTCCTTTGTCACACCAACCCCTCTGCATGTCATTCTTCACTACAGCTTCCTCTTTTGCTTCTGCCTGCCAACTCTATATTCAACACTATCCCTCCTCAAACACATGTCCAAATCATGTTGCCTCTCTATCTTTGTCTCAAAAGATAGATCCTCACAATTTACGTGGAACTCGTGCCTGCATGAAAGTATTGAGCCAAATAATAAGACAATCTGCCTTGCAGAAATAAACACTTTCTGTGAATGTAAGAAATGGCCTCAGTCTATCCATCCATGTACAAACTGTTTGATTCCAACACTGTCTGGACTATTTGGACTGCATGGACTACATGGACATTTATAAACTGCTCAGTCTACCTTAAAGACTAAGGGTTAAGGACGATCAATAATTTTCAGTCGCTGGCCGAGAATAGTTTTCCACTTTTAATTAGGTCTTCAATTTCTCTCAAAGTTTTAACACTTAACATTAATGTCTGGTTAAGATATTGCAATAATTCACCCAACTTTTATCTGATTGGCTCATTGTTGCTGAGTTTTATAAATAAACAGACAAAATCAATCAAATAGCTGCCATTCACATCATAAAACAAGACGTGGTAAATTAACATAGCCATTCTTTTCCCTACAGATAGAAAGTTTTTATTATTGCGGTAATATGTTTTAATGATAGATGTCAAAGTGCAGTTTTTTAAAATAATACCTCTATTGTATTTTCATTACTATCTGACTTACTATCTGGGGAACTTGACAGAACTGAGCCCAGGTTGATGCTGTTTCATCAGTTACAAATATTTCTGGTTGAGTTCACAGATACGAAACACTTGGAGTTGAGTTTGTTGCCCCCTCATACCTGCCTCTTTGTGTCCACCTCTAGAATGTCCATCATGTTGATCATAATGTTCTTGTGGGTTTTCTTGTACTTGCCCACTCTGAGAGACACGGTGAGCCAGCCGGGGCGACCTGTACACATGTAGGTCTTAGTGCCCTCCTTTCTCCAGTCGCGCACCTGAAATGTCACATATGGAGATGTCATGGTTGGTATCCATTAGGTGACAATGTATATGAGAGGACATTTTTCCTAAGATAGTTTTCCTGTATATGAAAGCCTGCATGACATGGGGATAAGCAAAATCCTTTTAGTGATACAGCTGTTGAGTGATCAGTTAATAAGTTTAAGTTATTGAATAACTGATTCCCTTTAAATGAGTCTAATTAGTTGAGGTGAAGCCACACCACTGTTTAACTTTACAAAGCTGCTTGTAATCCACAGAATATACACACACAGTACATGTTATCCCATCTGAATCAAAAGCAGCCTGTTAAAGTTTTCACAAGCATGACTCACTGCAAACAACACATGAAACTTTATGATCACTAACTATTTGACTGTAATTGTTATTGATCATTAAATATCACGGTGGCCCAAATTAAAAGGGACGACTCTGCAACATGAATGAAACATTGAGATGTAATAGAAATGAAGCTGCGTGCCTTATTAGTTTAGTAATGATGGATTGCATTTATATAGTAATGACTGAAAAGGACAGTGCAGCTCTGACACCTGTTCACGCGGACACGCTCACCTGTCTCTGGATGTCTCGCACGCGCTGGTCGTGCAGTTTGGGCGCAGAACACATCTTGAAAATGAGCCACGCTCTCGCATAGTAATACGCATCAAATATAACGGAGAGCGGCAGCAGGAACAAGCACACAAATATCCACCTCTGGTGAACTATCACGTAATCTAGACCTTTGACTTTGATCCACAGCAGGAACAAAACCACCAAACCTCCTAAATACAACAGTGGAACCATCGTGTCCGGGCAGATCGGCACTCACTCTCCTCTCTTTCCAAACTAAAGATATCCGCTTCACTTCTCAGCTGGGGAAGTAGCGCTTTGGTGAACTCTGTATTGATTATCCCAACCCTCAAAACTCGATTTCTGATCACCCCTTCGCTGGGATAGGTGAGCACGGCTAGGTGGTAGGCAAGCCCCTCCCCTGCTTAACATTGATTGGGCGATAATACCAAAGGGGCGGAACCTGTCATGTAAGCTTTAAGTTAACTGGTCCACTAAGTGACTGAAGGGAATGCCAGAAAAGTAGCCTTTTTGTTGTTTACCCAATCACGGAGCACGCAGGCTGTCACGCCATGCACCCTGTCCTCAAGACTGTGTTACAACACTGTATTTACACAGTATCACAGGTTGGACCCTGTAGTTTAATGCGGACACTTAAGTTTAAATTAACTTCTGTAGTTTCTTGCAGAAGCAGGCTTTGTCATAATCAGTGCATGAATGCACTCCCAACATGTCCATGGCTGTAGGTCAGTTACATGCATTGTTTCCCCCATCTTTTATAAAGTAACTGGTCCATTTGATACATGTTCATTTATAGTGTGCGCATGTAAATCAGTGGATAGTAATAAATCTAAGTGCGCCTACCCCCTTTGGTGCAGATTAGCTGTTGAAAGGAGAGACATTAATGATCCTTTCTGGTCGAATCAAAGCAGCCTATCTTTCCACAGTATTGGCATCATTAGGTTAAATGTCTGGAGTTTGTGTTTACTACTAATAGCAAAATTAAAAAGCTAAAATTGTCACAATTACACCTTTTAAAATAAAAGCTGACCTATATCTGAATACATTTTCACAAGCATGCGCTTAGCCAGCTATGAGGCCACCAAGGTTCACAGTGTGGTCTTTTTTAAATTCATTTTTTTAAATTTTATTTTGGAGTTTAAAATAAAAATTGAAGCCAAATGAAAGTAGACACTCAGTTTCAGATTATTTTTGGCATTTAGATTGGACATCCCTTTTTTTGGTCCTCTCAGCCATACAGCTGTGTCTGTGAGCTCACAAGCCCCACACACTTGCTGTTCGAACTTTCTGTCTCTGAGGGGCAATAGGTGGTGGACTTGATATGGCAGACTTGAAGATGTTAAGGCTTTTTTCTACAGTGGTCAAGATGGACAGATTAGAAATGACATCGAGCCAGCTCAGGTTCCAGCGGTTTGGAGACAAAGTTAGAGAAGAAAAGCTGAGATGGTTTGGACATGTGCAGAGGACAGATAGACTCGACAAAGGATGTAAAAGATGGAGCTACCAGCCATGAAGAGACGAGGAAGACCACAGAGAAAATGTAGTGAAGGAGGACAATCCACAAGATTGTGTGACATAAGACGATGTGAGGGATAGGGTTAGATGGAGGCAGATGATCTGCAGTGGGGATTTAAAAGGAGCAGAGAAAAGAAGAAGGGGAAGGAGCTTAACAGCCAACTTTTAGACAGACTATGACTAAATCTATCATCACGTTAAGTTTTAGGATGCATTGGTGCAAATGACTGGGATGTCTTCATAAAGGCAAATCAAGTAGCTTCTATTGTCATTTCTGATCTGAGCGCCCTAACCTCATCTGAACCTCATCTGCTCCTGACAAATACCTCCTACAATATAATACCAGATTGACAGGTCTCAGTCCATAACAACAACCTAAAGGTCCAGGTGAAAATGGCTTGTTTATATCAGACGTCAAAGGACTATGGCCAGACTGCTTCAAGTTGATAGTCAGGCAACAATAACTCAAATTACCACTCGTTACAACAATGATATGCAGCAGAGCATCTCTGAATGCACTTTACATCCACATCGAACCTTAAAGCAGATGGACTGCAGTATAAGACCACACCAGGTGCCACTCCTGTCAGCTAAGAATGGTAAATTGAGGCTGCAATTCAGGTACACCAAAACTGCATTACATAAGTTTAGAAAGATGCTGCCTGCTCTAATGAGTCTTGATTTCTGCTGCTTTCATTCAGATGGTATGGTGAGAATTTGGCATAAATGACATAAAAGCATGAATCCATGCAGCATTGTATCATTGTTTTGGGCTGGAGGTAATGGTTTAATGATTAGGGCATTATCTTGAGCCCCTTAGTATAAACTGAGCATCATCTGTACACCACAGCCTGTCTGAGTATTGTTGCCATCCTTTAATGGCCACAGTGTCCCCATCCTCTGATGGCTACTTCCAGCAGGATAACATATCATGTAACAAATCCCAAGTCATTTCAAAAATGATTTCTGGAACACAACAATAAGTTCAGTCTCGTCAAGTGGCCTCCACTGTCACCAGATCTCAATCCAATAGAGCACTTTTGGGATGTGGTGGAACAGGAGATTCCCATCATGGATGTGCAGCCAACAAATCTGGAGCAGCTGTGCGATGCTGTCATGTCAACATCGGTTAAAATCTCTGGAATGTTTCCAGCACCTTTGCCATAAAGAACTAAATTTACTCTTAAAGCAAAAGGGGGTCAAACATGGTGCCAGCAAGGTGTACTTAATAATGTGTCCATTATTAAGTTTACATTGGTCAGTAATTAACCCTGTAACAAATTCAGTAGGTGTTTTTCATCAAACTATGTGGTAAGCAAAAATGGAAAATCCTCTTCCAAGTAATTTTTTTTAAAAGGAAGCATCCTTTATATGTCACTCTAACTTGTTCACGATCTGCTGCTGTGATGTGGATTGTTTCATAATGTGGAAAACATATTATTGTTACAGGATATAGGACTGAACTTGTGTCTATTTTACATCCAGTACGTCCATTTATGTTTAGAGAAGTGGTTTTGGCACTCTCTCTCTCTCCCTCTTACTCTCTTTCTCTCTGAAACACACACACACACACACACACACACACACACACACACACACACACACACACACACACACACACACACACACACACACACACACACAGGGCTAAAGTGGTACCCTTCAGCCTTCAGACACATTAGACAGAGGGAGGGTGGGGCGCCAGTAAAGATTTCTTAATGGGCTCGGCCGCTCTCTCGTCCATCTGCCTTGATGATAAACACACAGCTACTCAACATTAGCTTGATGCGCCTCAAAGCAGTCGACATTTTATTTCTCTTTATTTTTCAACAAACTGTCACTTTTAGGACTTTTCCGCTGCTGGAGACCAACAAAGCAAGAACCAACACACATGGTGAATGATCAGGAGTATTTTATCAGTAATGGAGATGGAAATGACGGGATCAAAAGAGTAAAAATTAGGAGGAATTCCATGTCACAGGATTTCTGGAACTGTGGAGTAAATTTTTTGGATGCCTGGTCAGTGTCAGAGCGCATGGGGAACACACTTTGTGAGTCTGTTTATGTGTGAGTGACACTAACCAGCCGGTCACAGCCACACAGTAACCTCTGAAACAGTTAACAGTCCTGGAGAAGGATGCCTTCCCTGCATCATGGAGCAATCTTCACCGGAGCCTTCCTCATTGTGACTGGGGGGTCCACAGCCTTCCTGACTTCATCCCAGAGTCGCCTGCAGGCTTTCTCCCTCTGCTGTGTGGTGCTGGGGGTGGTCATGCTCATCCTTGGGTTATTTTGGGCTATGAACAGCAAAAGTGCTGCTAATTACAACCACAGCGAGTACGACCAAGAGTGCCCGCATTATTCGTACGAATACACCAACTACCCCGGCCAAGCCTACTTCACTTCCCCAGGGAATCGGTTCCCAGAGTCCCAGTCAGTGTTTCTGCCCAGGTGGGTGAAAGAAAAATAAGCTCAGTTCGTATTATTAGATCTGCTTTTGTTGATCTTGTTACCATAAACTAGAAATTATGAGTCCAACTATTCATAGCAGGTTTTCTAAACAAACAAAGAAATGAAAAAAGACATTTATTTAATCCAAAGAGTAGATCTTATCGTGAGACAGTTATCTACACGGCTAATGTCTGCTTTGTCTTGTTGTCCACTTCCCAGTCATCCATGTCCTTTTTGGACAGAGGCATCCTTCTATACAATTAAATGTCAAAGAGGCTTAAATACAATGACAGTACATTGTCGTCTATTCTAGACACACCCTTTTTGTACTGTTTTTTAATTTTATTTTAGCCAAAAAGCACAAACAAGGTTGAATAAATCTAAAGAGAAAGAAATGACATCTTTCACACTGATGACTGTGAACAACCTTGCAAAATACCCGATTACTTTAACACCATAAAGACAAGATAGAAAATGGTCTAAATAAAGTGACTACAAATTAAAAGAAACAGACTATTTGTTCTCAGGCTCTTTAGATGAGAAGACTCAGACTCCAGACTGGTGTCTGTAGCTAAAGGTACATTTAGAACCAGGAGATTAATTCAATTCAATTCAATTCAATTCAATTCAATTCAATTCAATTCAATTCAATTCAATTCAATTCTATGCTATTCTATTAGATTTATATAGCCCCACTTCACAACACACTCTCCTCAAGGTGCTTTATAGTGTAAGGTACAGACTTAACAAGAACACCCTACTGCCTGTTATAAAGACTATACATGTTGGTTACAGCTATGCTGACTCATGACTTGGCTGTGTATAAATATAATGGGTTTTTCCACTGAGAATTGCACAGATAATTTCCTTACAATGCAGTGTTTTTGGTGGGAAAACCCGAATCCTCTGATTCATTTGTGTGTTATTTCCTCATTTTCCAGCCACCTAAAAGGTGCAGAACAAGCACACCTGGCAACAGTGACACACTGTTGCAGGACAGTGTTCCCTTAGTCCTAGACCTAAGGCTTGCATTGGTCTCCAACTTCCCAGATATAGATGCATTTAAGCATCCAAAGGATGGGCCAGAAGAAGCACTAAAAACCCAACCCATAATTATCAGGTTGCAAATGATCCACTACCCCAGTGCCAGACACCACAAAACATCCCAAGAGAAACTGTGTTCGAACTGAGGTGGGCCTATGGAGAACGTGCTTTTTCAATCCACCAGGGGATAAAGGAAGTAGCTTTACTGACTGATTAGTATAAGTACTTGTTTGCACTCTGATAAATGAACACGGAAGTCACAGTTAATGATGTTGGGCAACTCAAGGCAATTGTCTGTTTATTAAGATTTAATCCTACATCAAGTAAAGATCTACAATTAACCTGACAGAGAAATGTGTCTTGAAGGGGGTTGGTTGATGCAAAGTGTGTGCAAAATGTGCTACCTGCAGACTAACAGTTTCCCCGTTTATGTCTTTATGATGAACTAAGTGTCTAAGTTTACATTTATACATCAGAAATGACAATATTCTGATCTTAGATGTCTCTCTCCAAGTATGAATACTCGTGTTGTGCAAAGCTTCAAATATTGCTTTATTTTAGAAAGTTATGCTATTTCTTTAATCAAGCATGCCTCAGGTATAAGCACCTTAGTGATCCAAAGGCAGCCAACCTGCTGCTGCTGTTTGATTAGAGGCGGTTAGTGAAATAAACATGTGCAAGACTCAAGGCTACAGAGGTGACTAAAAAGCTTTTCATCACTTTAAACATGTCAATGTGACAATTAGGCCTCTGTTTGGCAGGAAGCAGCACTAGAGACAGTCTTGCATATCATCTCTACAACCCCTGATACCTCAGAATTCGGTAATACATATCAGTTTATGGTTACATGTGAATGATCTCACACGATGTCTTACTTTCTCTGAATGTAGGACGATGGAGCGCCACAGGCATGCTGCTCGAGGTGAAGATTTCGACTACCCCCCAATGATTATGGAATCTGGTGGTTTCAGTCCAACTCCTCATCCTCCTCCATGGCTGGGACCCCCACCTCCATATGAGGTTGCCATCAAGACAACATGTAGCTCCACACACCTGCGGCGTGCATACTCAGACACACACCTGGCATCAGAGCCCTTGTTTGGACAGTCAAGGGAGATCAGCTTTGAGGTGTGATGACTGGGGATCCTGCTCAGACTATGCTGTAGTTTTCTTTTCATAGTAACAAACTTTTTCACTCACTTGAAGCATGGGTCTTTCTTGGTCTTAGCATGCTTTCTGCAAGTTTCCTGTAATTTAAATTATGCAATGATGCTAAGGTTAAATGCATTGAGAGTATATATAAAAGGGGCTGAAGGGATGCCACACACTGGTTTGCAAAGTCCCATTTTGAAGTCTCAACTTTAGCACAACGAGCACAAATAATTTGCTTAAAATGCTCCAAAAGGCACAAAACCTCATAGAGAGATTTAGATCAATGGAGTGACTTGAATTATCAGAGCTGAAGCCAAACACCAAAGCGCCATCTGCTCACCCCCACCTGCAATAATAATTACAACTTTAAGCCTTAACATGTACAGTTGATAAAAGGCGAGATTTAGAGATGAAGATCAAAACCGTCTGCTCTACCACGATGAAAACATTTACTTTTTCCTCTCATGTTCTCATATTTCATCAACAAGCATTTCAACATGGGGACCCCTCAGGTTTGGAGCCAGCCTTATGTAGTCTTTAAAGGAACTTCCATGTGGCTTCATTTTTCAACCCATGGTGTTGCCACTTGGTTAAATTTCTATCCATCATTGGAGGCTGGAGCTTATTTCAGTGGTCTTGGGACAAGAGGTGGGGCTAACACAAAGAAACATTAAGCTAAGATGCTTTCATAGTCTTTGGACTGTGGGAGGAAACCGGAGTACCAGGAGAAAACTCACAAAGGGAGGCACATGAAAAACATGCACACTCCACACAGAAAGGCACCAGCTAGATTCAAAACCAGGACCTTGTTGCTGCAAAGTAAAATCTGAATAACAGCACCATTGTGCTGGTCTTGGTTAAATGCATAAGATACCAAATTCATCTTTATTTGACCAAATTAAAGCTTTTTAAACTAACACTGATATATTTATACACAAGAAATTCAATGCCAGGTCCTGTGGATGTGATGCAGGCAGTCACCCATCTATGCCTGGACTACCTAAATGTCTGGATCTTTTGCTGAGGAATTGCTCTCCATTCCTGGATGAGTGCAGTCTGCAGCTGCACAGTCGTCCATGGTTGTGGCTGCCTCTGTTCAACATGTTCACCCAATAGTGCCAATATTGCATTTTGTTGAGTCAAAATGTACACAAAAGTCATGGTTTTATGAGAGGCTACATGTTAGTTTAAATTCCAGCCTTTATGCTAAGCTTTCCCACACCAGAAACATTAAGCGCCATGGAGACTTAATGAAAAAGAAAACCTACAAAGTACTGGGAATGCTGTATTCATCATTTCTTTAAATTTCTGTTTAACTGATCTGGACAACTGGATAATCCTCCTCTGTGGGATGGGGATTGTGGCTTTCAAACAATGCAGATGTTCTCTGGGAATAGCAATCCTTCAGTTCATGTGCCACACATGTACTCATCAGCTCGGTGAGGGCAGGGGAACGATGACTCATCTAACCATATGAGTTTTTCCACTGCTTGATAGACCACTGCAGCTCACTGGCAATGCTGCATGAGTTTCAAGGGTTACAAAATGACCTATTGTGCCCTCACAGTTGCTGTCATTAGTAGGATCCCTTTGTGCGTTCGCATTTTTAAAACATTTTAACATGACTACTGTTGTTGTAATACAGTGCAACATGGAAATCAACTATTAGAGGCCTTAAACATATTTCTCTTTAAGCATGTGACATTCAGGTGCTGTCTGAAATCTACAACTTTAAAGATTTGAGGAATGGATCAACCCCAAATGCCTTTATATGCTTTTAGTTTTTTAAATAGAATAAAAGTTAAACAAGGAAGTTAGGGAAAGGAGACTTTGAGCAAGAAAGACTTTTCAGAACAGTTCAAACTCGGAAGCAGAAAAGTACCCTTCTGTGTTTATAACATATCAATCAAAGATAGTAAACTAGACAAAACTATGGTGTTAATCATGATTATGTTTGTGTCTTTTGTCTCTCCAAGTTCGTTTTCATTCTATCGTAAAATTTAAAAAAAAAAAAAAAGCCCTGGATTTTTTTTCTGTTCTTGGTCATCTGCCGCGTATCAGACTGCTCGTCATTTATTCTTCACAGTTTATTATATTATAAACTACAGTGACATATGAGCACCTCTCAAACGGAACAGCTGGCTTCAGCTTACATGAGTCACAGGATCATGGTTGTCTCCCCGTGTAGTTTGGAACTGTTTGTTTAGCTCTGAATATGCATGTATCTGCTATGCGCTTGGAAAAGGCAACTCAAGAGAGAACTGTGCATTGATTTCAGTCTCTGTGAGAGTGTGATTTCAACTTTGTTTAATAAAAACAAAAAAGCTGACAGTCTCAGATGTTTGATTGTCTCATTAACCAGGAAAGATGACAGGATTTAAGGCTGTACTGCCACACTGCCGTGTAATAACTGAAAATAAAGCATTTAGCATTTTTTGGCAAGTATAAGCGTGTTTCCAAAATACTGCATTTATAAATGCAATTTGCAGACTTTTTTGTGTGATTGATACATTTGATAGAGAACAGATCAGAAAAAATAGCAGCAGACGAGCATATAAATGTATGTTGATGTGTTGTCTGATGGGGTTTCACTAAAACTATCAAAATGAATGTTTTTAATCTTTTAATCAGGAAACAGTGTTATCAGCCTGAAACACACTGGCTTCCCCAAAATGCCCTGTTTACATCACAGCATACTGGCTGAGAGCCACTGGTCTAACTTTCAATAAATCTTAATGCAGCTTGATGTTGCTGAGCTTTCAGCTGAGACCACTATCAATACCAGTGATTGCTTAGAGCAACTTTTACTCACACAGTGCTGCATCATTTGGCTCTCACCGTTTCTGTTGCACTGAGACTTCCATTTAATCTGTTTGGAATCAAAGTTCAGTCACCCAACTGATTTATTCAGGGAATTTAATTATGACCCTAACCATTTATAAATAATAATACAAAAAAGAAGAAGAAAGAAAAATAAAAACAAACTTTTATTACAGGCTTGCAGGGGCCCCTCTTGCCATCATCCTGGGTAGTCTGACCTACCTACTTTCTCCCCATATCATTAAAGCCCCTGTTTCCAGGCATCAAGTAGGCCAAATTGGTCTACTTGGGCGGGTAGTTTCTGGCCCCTGGACTGCATGTTTGACACCCTTGTTTAAGACTTGTGCTTTAGGTAACAAGTTAGATCAAAGATAATGATCAGTAATGGAGCGATTACTAACGCAGTCGTGCGTCACGGAGCTGCATTTTCAGTTTTTTCCGAATCAATCATTAATAATAAGCCAGTCGTTTCCTCCACTATCAGCCTGTATTTCATTTGTAGGCTGTGATCATCCTGCTCCCCACCAGGCGCTTCTTCAGCTCGGCTTAATAGCCTACCCTATATATCTTGCTTTACGCAGAGTTTATCGCCCCGTGTATAAGAGAGGGCTATAACTGTCTCTCTCTCTCTCTCTGTGCAAAACAGCTTTACCAAACATAGGCTAAGTGACAATGTTCAGACCCAGTGGACGCCCTGCCCTCCATTCCTCGTCACCGAAACCCTTCCTAGTGAGGAGGGAAAAAACACACACTTCCTCACAGCGCACGTCCCTGCTGCTGCTGCTGCTGTTGCTGGGGCCAGATGAAAGCCACACAGTATTCTTCAAGCATGCGACATCAGCTGCTATCCAACAGATTTTCGGTATCGTAATCGTTCCCCTCCAAAAAACAAAAACGGATATGCTTCTTCCGGGAGGGAATAAAGCAGAGACGCAGAGGAGCACATCATGAGAGAGGCGCCGCGGATTCTCAGGATATACGGACTGAACCGGACGGACTGCTTTCCCCACATTTTATTCACAGATCGGGAAACAGGCACACGTGTTAAAGTTGATGGCAAGGAGAAGAGTGATGGTCACACTTTCAGTCCACGCATTAGCTGAACATCTTCTCACCGCGACTTCCTATCAGGTAGAGAGGGGATCGATGTTTATCACAACGAGAACGCACGAGAGATCATTTACATGTTGCACGCAATCCGGTTTTTCCTCTTCAAGTCGCTTTCATTTTGTAATGTTGCATCTGTGTAGTTTCTCTTTTGTAGTCTTGCATCTTAGCCTTTTTGTTTCTCTCCCCTCAGACAGGTTGTGGTTGAGGTGAAGGTACAGCTGTAGCTGGAAGAAGTAAACACCTTAACGCAGAAGCTCTGGAGATGTCGGTCCACCATGGCACGCTGCTTTGTCTGGGCGTGCTGATGATGACTGCTGGGGCGGTCATGGCCCTTGGTGGAGGGGTCCAGCCGCCAGGCCTGCTCTTTGGACTTGGGCTGCTCCTGGGATTGGGGGGCATAGGTCTGCTGGTCAGTGGACTCTGCATGGCCATGAAGAATCTTCAGATTGCTGTGCCTGGACACTTTCTGCTGCACCCACGGACAGGCACACGCTTCAGCCCACAGCAGGCTCTGGCAATACAAAGGTACCTACAGAGCTGAAAGAGACAGAAGCTCACAGTTTTTGTGGTGTTGTAATATTTTTTTTTCTTTCTTTTTTAAAAAGGTACTTTAATTTAGCAATACACACAAACAAACAAACAAACAACCCCCCCCCCCCCCGCCCCCCCAGAAAAAAACCCCCAAACAAACAAAGATACTACGCTCTAACAATAACATAATTGTACAGTGAAGCCCGCAGATCTGCTCGGTCTGGGGGAGCTCCCCTCCACCTCTTTACAGGTCCCATGTCGTTAGGTTTTTACTACTGTCCACTCAGCACTTTACAGTCCATCCCTGATCATATTCGGAAGGGTATTTCCAGTCTCTTTTATAAACTACCTTTAAAAAAACAAAACAAAACAAAAAAAAAGTGTGAGGGATATCCTGGAGCAGTGGTTTTCAATACAAGTTCCATTTGTGATGATAAATTAGAAATAAGGACAGCAAAGAACACAAGACATGCTTTTGTTTGTCGAGTGTAAAATATTTGATATTTCTAACGAAGATTAAAAAACATGGCAACTTGTGACAGCATCATAAGTCAACAATACTAGAAATCTACAGTTGTAGCAGCTCAGTAAGGCTGTGCTGAGTGTCAACGTCAGCATGCAAACATGCTCATCATGCTTTTAGTCAGCAGGTATGTGTAACATGTTGACCATCTTAAATAACAGTGCTGTCATTAGTTTTTGCAGGAACTTGATAAGCCAGAGTTGGGCAAATGATTCAGCTCTGCTGATAACGAGAAGCGTGTGTGTATCAATTTATGTGCTAATCTGTCCAGTCTTTGTCGAGATTTTTATCTCAGAACCACAAATGGGCCTAATGATGGCACTAAAGGGGATTCGGTGGATTGTAAAAACTTTGCTAAAAGGGAGCAACATTATCTCAGGAAAGAGAAAAACTCTCTTTTTCTGTAATCCTGTCGCTATTCAGACTTCCCTTTCTCTGTTGCTGGTGACAAATGAGCACACTTCCAAACAATACACAAACACACCATCCAAGTGTCTTTTTGTTGAACAGATCTCTTTGTGTTAGTTTTAGTGTGCAGTCTGACATGCCAAGAACTGGAAAGCAACAGATTCTCTGATTATGTGCTGATTGTAGAAGTAGGTCATGGAGAAAACAGCAAACATGTAAATGTGGAGAAATGACTCCCCTTGGCACTGTCTGCAGTAATCTATGATAGCTTGCAAATTTAAACAAGATACAGTCTGGTCTTTGTCTGTGGAAGAGAGATGGCAAGAGCAGAGTTTTCATCATCAGGGCCTTTTCTCCCCCCAGACACTGACAAAACTCAGACTGATAAGTATTTCTAAACGCAAAGTAACGCTTCATTGTGACAGCGTACTGTCTGAGGGATTAAAGAATTCGGGGTTCTACGTGCAGTAATGTTATCTACATAATGTGTTTCCCAAAAGGAAGCGAACACCTGTAGTTGAAACACATTGCTGGAAAAGCAGTGAGATAAGAAGCAGCTGTGGAGTGTGAAAGTGTGAAAGGAGATCAAATGTAACCCACTAAAAGCATTTGAAGTGAAAAGTGAAGTAAGAGTCGACCACAGAGCTTTCAATTAATTTATTTTTGATAACTTCTCATTGGCTCTCTTTCTCCATGTATTTAGGAGATTGGACAGAATACGTCGCGAGATGTCGGCGGACACTGTCAACAGGTCACCAGAGCCTGAACCCACCATGCCGTCCACCCCTCCGCCGTGGACCATGGAGCCGCCTCCATCCTACGACGCAGTGATGAAAAGCCAGGAGCGCAATGAACAGCTTTAAGCTCAGGTGGACATGCTAAATTCATGTCAGTGCCTTTTGTGTCCGCGGTTCTCCACAAGGACTTTGAAAGAACAGCCGGTGCTATCAGTGAACTCGTTGCAGCGGGACGTTTAGGTGCCTTAGCACAGACACGCTGATCCCAAACATAAGACAAAAAACAGCGACAGACTGCAGCTGGTTAACAACTTAATATTTTTACAGACTGGGCCCCAGTTTGGCCTTTTTGTCTAATAACTATGTGTGTTCTGACTGATTGTGAAAGAAATTGAAATGATTACTACAACTGCTTTTACTCTTTGTACTAAGGGGGGGGGGGGGGGGGGCTTTCTTGAGACCAACATGTTGTAGGCTCAACTTTTACAACCAAGTTCATGGATGGATTTTATTGGCCTGCATGAATTTATGTGACCTACTACTGTGGCTGCATGGCACTCTTCTCCACACGTAATAACTTTCTTTTCCCCCCCTTCTCACGGCTGCACAGCTCCTCTTTGTATCTGTAGAATATTTCAAAGCAAAGTGCCTTACCAAACAGCAGCAGAACCTTAACAGGGAAGTGTTGTTCATCACTCAGCTTTGTTTATACTGTTGTGATTTCACTATAAATGTGAGTGAATTATTAGCCACGAGGCTCCCTGCGAGTGGTGTTGCACTTATAAATGAGAGATTGTTTATTTTAAAAAGAAATTAATGCCAGAAAGGCAAAGAATGTAAATGTCTACATATTTAAAATCATTTCTAATCCAAGCAAACATAAATGTAGACTCAACTCTGTTCCCAAGCAGAGCTGTGAGACTCATTTTGCCAGCAGCTTGAGGCAAGGTGACTTACCAGGTACAAGTACACACCTGCAATTGTATACCCGACCTGGGCAGGCTGTCTGCAGGCTGTAATAAGCAGCAGAGTGGAACTCTAACTGAGTTTTCTCCACCCTCACCTTCAAGCCCTGAAACTGTACCAGACAGAATTTTTCCTTTCTGCGTGACAGGTGCCTCGCTTTGAGACAAGGCAGCAGTGCGATGGTAGAGGGGAAACCATATCGTTATGGACTGATAGTGGCCGGCCTGTGTGTCTTGGCAGTTGGCCTCTTCATCATGATGCAGGAGCGGCCACATGTTTTTGCTACTTTGTGCGTTCTGGGTGTCACTATGGTGTGCGCTGGGACTGTGTGGAGCCTCTGCCAGTGCTATCCTAAGGTATATGCTATGTGTGTGTTTAGTGGATAGAGAGACAGGAAATATGTGATTGTTGCCAAGAAGAAATAGATTTGGTAATGGAGATTGTGTGTTTATTAGGTCATTGTGGCTCATGAAATTCAGGAAAAAAGCCTAGAAAATATCATGGGTCCTGTGGCTGAAGATGAAAGGTACGCTCCCTAACACACACACATACACACACGCTCACTTTGTATCCTAATGGGCCACAGACAAGTGGGTGTTGACTGAGGCCTTAATGATTCCCTTTGGTCTGTCAGAGTAGCTCAGAATGCTAAGTGCCCATCGAGTAGTGGGTGAACATGGCGACAGCAGCGGTGTGTGTGGGCAGGCTGGTGCTATGGGTCTGCACTAAATCACTGTAGATATTCATTTTATTATTGTCCTGTTTGCTTAATGGAGAGAGGTTAGGAAAAGTGGAACAGAGGGAAAGGAAGAGCCACTAGACAAAAGGTTGGGACTGAAAGGGGCAGATTAGTTGGAAACTAGGGCTGAAAACCATTAATTCTGAAAAAAATCCTTGAGCCTCATTTATTCCAGCTGCAGTCAAAAAAAGAGGTTGTACTGTGCAACTCCTGCATGAGTGTTTGCAATTACAAGAGAGTTCTGCAGCCAGATAGAGACATGCATGCTCAGCGAAACCCTGTCTCTGATGCACCAAAAAAAAGTAAGAAAATGAGGACAAAATACTGGAACCAGACTTCTATTTCTGTACCCCCACCCACCCAACCCCCACCCCTTCTGATTTAATTTTAGACACACTGAGGTTCTGCCAGGTTTCTGTGGCCATAAGCTGAGCAGCGTCAGACTTCTCCCAGAGACCCTGAAGAGTCAGTGTCATAGCTGTCCCACTCTGCATCTGGTCTGAGGGAGGGACAACACTACCAGAGGACTCCTCCAGGGTACCACACTGCTCTCAGGATAGTGAGGAGTCCCCTCGATGAGTTTTTATACTTCCTTTCTGCATCGCTCACACATCTTGCTGTTTGAATGTGCCTTTCTTTTGTTTTCTTTTTACATCTAATGGAAGCAACTGACCATGTATCAGCGGTTTTGCACCACTTGTCATTGTGAAATGCTTAATAAAGCTAATTAAGTGTTATATAGTATTTCCAGAAGATGGCACTGTTTACTGTATGAAAGTATGTCTGTGTGTCTGTTAGACAGAGTGCAGCACTGCATTTATACGGTGTACAATAATTCATTTAAGACATTTTGGCCCCTCAGTGAACTTGTGCTCTTTTATAGCTGGATAAGCTATAAGCCTGCGTGATGTGACAAATCTCCATGTGTTTCTTTTCAAAACGCTTATCTACACTGCCTGTTGAGACATTACTGCCACCAACTGTTGAAGAACAAAGTGAAACTGGTAGCAGGAATTTGTAGAGTTCTGCATGTCTCTCTTTGTGGATACGCTGTTTGCATAGCAAAACGGGCGTTATTACCAGTCTATTACCAGTAATAACAGAATAATTCCACAATGCAAGAATTTATGATGTATAGCAGAGAGGTTAGATATTTTTGTAGCTTTCTCTGTTGCTGTAAAATCAAAATGTACATTTCATTATTCTACTTTGGTGTTTCTGGTGTGAAATTCCTCGGGCTCAGTCCAAACCAACCTCAGTGACACAATCAAGCGGGTAGCTTTGTCGAATTTGGGCTCCTCCAGAGCCCCAGAGGGTATTATGTAACAGTTTCCTGAGTTCAAAGAGAAAAGGGATCATGCTTTGAAAAAACGTTTTTTCAAAAAACATATAACTCGTCGTAATAATTATTACTTTTCTTATTCTTTTTAAATGAAAGTGTATGAAACTGCTAACAGTTTTGAGTGCTTAAAGTTAAAAACGCGTACAGTATGTCAGAGTAAAATAGAGACGCGCGCGTTTTGCGTCGCATTCTGCAGTCCTGCGCACATATTAAATAAAAAACAAACAAACAGTAAAGATAATAAAACAACATAGATAACCTATGAAAAATAAACGTAGCCTCCCTGTGAGTGCGCAATCACGGAGAATGAGTTTACGCGTACTTAGACTTTCAATCACAGCTCATACTGTTCACTATAAGTGCGCGTGCTAAAACGACATCAACAAATCAACTTGAACTGAGAGGAAGTGTTCTCTCAGATTGACATGCAATAATTACAGGGTGGTTTGGGGGGGCATGAAACATGACTCCTCCACAGTAAGAGGTGTTTTAAACGGAGGACAATCATTCGATACAAAAGAGGTGGCGTGAGCCATGGAAACGTCACCAGTCCCCGCCTTAAGTTATAAGAATCAATTGTTGGATTCCCCCCCCCCCCCCCCCCCCCCAAAAAAAAAAAATCAGAATAGATTGTTGGAGGCGTTATCTTAACTGCCAGACACAGAGGGCACGCGGCTGTTGGAGACTTATCATCAGGATAAGTCAGACTGAAATAAAAAATAAAAACATCAGTGGTGTAATTTAATAGCTCTCTTTATCATTTTACTGGGGACAGTTCAAGAGGTGTGAAGAATGCGTTGCACCTCAGCCTGGATTGGCTGGGCTTTATGTTTGTGCGCATCTCTGGCCGTGCGTGCACAGGACTACACCGAGGACGACGGGATGATCCTGGACCTGGTCGGCGAGGACAGGACTGATCCTGAAACCGGAACCGACCCGGCAGCCGAGTTCATCAGGTGCAACAAGGTAATGGCATAGTGATTGCGTCAAAGGCATTAAATGCGCATCTTCAGTCATCAGCACCTGTCATTATTCCAAAAACGGGTAAAATATTTGGTCAAATATTTCAACAAACAATCTTTGCTGATGTACCTGACAAGCTGCCAGTTTGAGATACAGATTCGTTAAAATGTGCGCTCACATGCTGGGAGATAATACTTATTCATGTGTTATTGTGAAAACAGCGCAATACACACAATATAGATATATATATAAATCCAACTTATTGCACGCATGCTACATTTCTCCTGTGCACGTGGACATGAAGATCACATGTGCGCTGCATTATTTTTACTGTCCAGGTAGCCTGGCGCATTCCCGGACAGTACATAGTTGTATTGCGTCAGGGGACGCACGAGTCTCAACTCCAGAGGACCATCAGGAGGCTGCGAAGTAAAGCAGCCAGGAGAGGATACCTGGTGGAGATCCTGCAGACCTACTCAGGAGCACTGCGTGGCTTTCTGGTCAAACTGAGTAGTGACGTCCTTCACCTGGTAATTGCGTCACTTCACTGGATGTGTTCGGAAAAAGTGTGATTTAAACCTTTAAGGCAAAAGGGGGAACACAGGGAAATAGATGTCAAATCATAGCAGATCCATTTTCTAAAGGTTAAGACATTCCGAACGGGACATCCTAAGAGCTTATAGGTGGAAGGCAGATCTAAGAAAGCAGCTATAGTCTTGAATAACACTGTTACATTGTAACATTGTATACTGGCACAAGACGAGTTAATGGCAGAAAAGATTGGAGTAATATGGATTTTCTGACTGCAGCTTTTTGCAGAGGTCTGTGCAGTCTGTGTATATTTGACCTACTTGACCAAAATAAAGTGAGAATACGGGAGTCTGGAATGAATGATAGACAAAGTGTACTACTTTCGGTTAAATATTGGCGGCGTTTTCAGGATTATTTATTTCGATTATTTATTTATTATATATTTTATAAAATGGACCGAGAATGATGAGAGGTGTGTGTGTATTTATGTGTTTTTTATTTTAAAATCTGTAAAATTATAAGTAAGTATAGATTTAAAGTAAAAGAACTCCTCACCCGCCTTTAGAATGTTAACAAAGAGGTTTTGTGGAGCATTTGAAATCATTCAGCTGTTGGAGTTGAACAAAAATAATCAGAAACTTTGCTGAAAAACACACAGAAAACGTGAATTAGTTGAACTCTGTATAGTATGAGTGCTGGTGGTAATTTTAGACAGAGTTTCTTGACAGTTGAGAGGTTGTAGACCCACCTTTGGTATCTGCGCATTCTTGAATTATGTCAAAAAATAAAAATACACAAATAAAACGTGAAACAGTGAAACAGACTTCAAAGAAGAATGGTCAGCTTTACCCCCACCTGATTTAACAATCAACTTCCTGTTAATCATTCCTTACCACCCACAGTTAAGTTTGATTGTGTTCCTGTCAGGTGGCGAAGCTCCCTCACGTGCACTACATAGAGGAGGACTCATCCATCTTTGCTCAGAGCGCCCCCTGGAACCTGCAGAGGTTACTGCACCCTTACGGTGGTTTCTCCGAAAATGGAACATACAGACCTCCAAGTGAGTTTGTCTCTGTCCATGACTTATCTGTATTTTTCGTCAAAATATAGGAAACCACGTGCGCTCTTAAGCAATGTAACTACCGAGGCAAACAAAACATTTTGCATTAAGAGTTTCAGGAGTCATTGGGGCGGTTGGAGTAATATACAACTCAATGTAATATACAACAATGTTTCTATTGTAAACAGCTCAAGAACAGCAGAAAACACGACTTTTCTTATTTCATTTTCCACATTTATGACAACAGGAACATTTATTCTACAGCAGCATATTCAGCAGTATCATCTCTCTTATTATATCAAGCTGTAAACAACAAGGAATTCCTGTCTTTGTGCAATAAGCCTGATATTGAAAGGTGCCTCTCAGTTTAATTTCTATGAAGTCACCCGACGGTCACCATCACCATGGCAACCTTTAATTGCAGCCGCTTCAGAAGAACTAATTACATGCTAATATCTGTGTTGTGTTAGTTCAATTCAAGCTAAGCTTAAATACAGTTAAGTCCATAACTTGCTGGGCCAAGACACCATTTTTGTAGTTTTGCCTTTGTGCACCTCCACAGTGGACTAGCATTCAAATTAGCATTATCTGTTAGGGAAGTAAATCCATTTTTTATATACAGATACATTTTCAGAGGCTCAATAATAATTGGAAAATGGACTGACAGTTTCATGGCCAGGTGAGGCCTGTTCCTTGGTATTTCACATGAAGTAGTATATAATATCTGTGGTTGAACCAGGGTGTTGAACTTGCATTTAACTATCTACTAGAAGTCTCAATGCCAATGCAAGAAACATTAATTTGTATAAATTTACTAGCCCTTAGACTGTGATGGACAGGAGCTCAAAGAACCAGGTCTTTCTTTCTCATCTTCCCAAACATTTGTCACTGGAACTAAATGCTTATGGGGCTTTAAAAATGATCTTTTTTCCATTTAAATGACATCTGAGCCATTTGTGCAGTTTAGCTGTCAGATATCCATCAAGCAGTGCAGCTTTCCAACAGCAACCACACTGAGATTTCTCCCCTCAGAAATTGCATTTTCTAATTACATGTCAAATTCACCATCTGTCCTCTGCAGATGATGGAGGGAGGACGCAGGTGTATCTGATGGATGGCAGTGTGCAGAGTTCTCACAGAGAGGTTGAAGGACGGGTACTCATCACAGACTTCAATAACGCCCCTGAAGAGGATGGAGTCAGAGTTCACAGACAGGTTAAACACATGCACGCACAAATGAAACATTTCAATTCAACAGCACTTATGTATTTGCAATTGCAGCTCAATAACATTCTAAATCCTCGTTCCACTACAGGCCAGTCAGTGTGACAGTCATGGTACACACGTGGCAGGTATTGTGAGTGGATCAGATTCAGGTGTTGCTCGAGGGGCTGCTGTTAACCTAGTGCGTGTGCTCAACTGTCAGGGTAAAGGGACCGTCTCAGGAGCTCTGGCAGGTAAGACAGAAACTGTTGAACTGTACTTTGTACTAAAGACTACCAGAGCCAAGCAAAAACTCTTGAGTTTCTTTCTCTTGGGTCATGGTGACACAGCTTGTGGATGGCATGAAAAATATTTCAGTTTTATCAAAACATTGTCTTCCAAAGGACATCTTCTGACTATGACTCTGGCCCTTTCCCTACATGGGGAGTGTCATAACTGAGTTATTGCAAGAACATGAGTGGGTCATATGTTTAATATTTTGGCTGTTGACTGGTTCTTTGTGGGCACAGGTAGTGCAACCATCATCTACAGTGTACAGAATTCTAATCTACATTATGAGCGCCATGTTTCACTCTTACAGCAACTTTGATTTAAAGCTGCAGGTAGAAAAAAACGCCCATATTTGTAGAAAAAAATAAAATTAAAAAAAGACCCCAACTGCAGCAGTTCTTCAGTCTCTGTTCACCAGACAGAAGAACCAGACTTTTCTCTTCTTCTTCTAAAACCTGAGAAGTTCAGGTCAGACTGCTTGTGTTAAAATATAAATAATTATGGGTAGTATGAATCCCTAGGAGACCAATGATCCCTAACCATGCAGCTATAAACTCTTAGTCTGGTTTTAAAGACTTTTAGAACACACTTTCATTTCATTAACTGTATTGAAAGAGAAAAGGAAGATGACCACAGTGTAAAACTTCCAATTTTTCTTGAGTGTATGAGGTTTTAGATTGTCCCTTTCCCCTTTCTGTCAGGAATGGAATACATTCGAGCCACTTTACTGGCCCGCCCAGTGGATGCAGTAGTCGTGTTGCTTCCTTTTGCCGGTGGCCTCAGCCGTTCATTAAACACAGCCTGTCGAGACATGGTGGCTAACAGCGCTGTGGTCATCGCCGCAGCAGGCAACTACAGAGATGATGCCTGTCTCTACTCACCTGCTTCAGAGCCTGAGGTAATTTAACACTGAAAATGCAATCACATTCTGGCCCACCTACACGCGACCCTCACCTTTACCTCCTTTCATGTGTGTGTGTGTGTGTGTGTATAGGTCATCACAGTGGGGGCAGTTAACTCAATGGACCAGCTCATGTCACAGGGAGCAGGTGGTACCAACTTCGGCCGCTGCGTTGATTTGTTTGCACCCGGCGACGACATCATTAGTGCCAGTAGTGACTGCAGCACTTGCTTCACCTCCCGCAGTGGAACCTCACAGGCTGCTGCACACGCTGCAGGTACGCAAACACACACACGCGCGCACGCAAAAGCAATCTGTGTATGCTGTTGGTATATCAATCATTCTTTTATTACAGACTCAATGATCCTTACAAAAAAAATCACATAAACACTAGAAAAAATATAATTGCATATTATAGATCATTGCAGGGAAAGCAGCTGTAGCAGTGTCTCCACACCTGGGATTGGTTGCATGTTGTAATACATCTTATATTTGATAATCCCGCAATGATTTTCAGAGGCATTAAGCCTGCAGATAAATTTATGCATGAGATTTCTGAAAACAACTTTAAAAGTACTGACTTGTGCATCCACAAATATTTCACTTGCGCTGACAAATCAAGGTTTTCTCTCTAATGATCACTCAGAAGACTTTCACTAGTTAGCATACAAGTATGCAGTGTACAGATGTGTACAGCTTGCTTTAAATAGAGATATCTTCACTAAGGTTGCATAAGAAAGGTTGTGCATAAATCATTTTTGCACATCAGTATCGTTACCATTTGTCACAGCACAATTACTTCATAATTTGTTTTTATCTGTGTAGGTGTCGTAGCAGTGATCCTGTCGTCCAGTCAGATTGCATCACCAGTGCACGTCCTCCATATGATGTTGCATTACTCCATCAGCAACACTATCGACTTCCTATCTCTGTCCGAAAGCCATCGGCTCACTACGCCAAACCTGGTAGCAGCCATGCCTCCGGTTATTAAAACGTCACCAAGTTAGTGACTCACATTCCTTTATCACACACAGACTTATAGTATCTATATGTGGTTCACATATGCGTTCCTATTTCTACAAGCAGATGGGGAGCTACTGTGTCGGTCAGTGTGGTCAGAGAGGTCAGGAGTCGCGAGCACCGACAGGGTCATCAGCCGCTGTCGTCAAGGGGAGGAAATGATGGGCTGCAGCAGTTATGCTCCTGAAGGCGTCCGTGTGGGGGAAACCATCACTGTTAGTTCAGTTACATCAGCCATAATATCAACAATAACTTCACTCTAAAGTCTATAAGTCTACGGACAAACCCTCACCCCTGTGTTTACAGATGAACAGCGGACACATGGAGTGTATTGCCCATAATGGTCCAGCAGGTAAAGGTGTGTATGCTGTGGCCCGCTGTTGTGTGATAAGCGGTCTGCAGTGCCAGGTCCATGCTAGTCCTGAGCAAGGACAAGCTGCTCAGTGCGTCGGCCCCCAGCACCACCTGACCGGTGAGTCACGTGTACAAGCTGCAGGAGTTTGAATGAGGCAGTCAGTCTGACATTTTAGGAGAAGCTCTTACTTGTTTTCTTGCTAAGAGTTAGAAGAGAAAATAAATGACACCATCATGTGTGTCTATAAACCAGAAGTTCAACTATCAGCTCATAATTTTGCAAAAATATTACCGTAAAAAAATCAAAGGGGTAATATATTAAATATTTACACTCACAGGACACTTTATTAGGTACACCTTGCTAGTACTGGGTTGATCTCTTTTTTTTTTTTTTTTTTTTTTAACCTTGCTTTAGTTCTTTATGGCATAGACATAGATAGAATAAGGTGCTGGAAACATTCCTCAGAGATTTTGGACCATATTAACATGACAGCATCGCACTGTTGCTGCAGGTTTGCCGGCTGCACATGTATGATGCAAATCTCCTGATCCACCATATCCCACATGTGCTGGATGGTCATTTGAGTACATTGAAGTCATTGTCTAAGAAACCATTCTGAGATGATGTGAGCTTTGTGACATGGTGCGTTATCCATAAAGGGATAGACTTGGTCAGCAATAGTGCTAAGGTAGGCTTTTTCTGACCACTCTGCATATATCCAAGAGATTGTTATGTGTATTTCAGCAGTTTGTCAAGTACTCAGACCAGCCACTCTAGCACAAACGGCATTCAAAATCCCTTAAATCACCTTCCTTCCCCATTCGGATGCCCTGATGCTCAGTTTGAGTTATTTGCCAATCAAAGCTAACTTTATTTATAAGGCACTTTAAAAAAAGTGAGCACTGACCAAGTGCTGAACATAAACTAAAAAGAATAAAAATATAAATAGTAAAAAAACAAAAAAAACAAATGAAATGACAGTAACAATAAAGAACACCAACATCAGAAAGACAATAAAATTAACATTCTATTCTGGGTCTATGTGATTAGCTGATTTGCATTAATTAGCAGTTGATGAGGTGTAGTTAAAGACTATTAATTTGGACTTAATCTTCCATTTAACAAGTCCTATCTATTTTTCATGAACACGTGTACAGATTACATAAAAATATAGCTGGTGCAGAGCTGTTGTCTTTTTAAAATTTTATTTTATTTTGAATATTTGTATTAATTTAATTTCAACTAGTTTTCAGTGTGTTAGGAGTCTTAGTTTGAAGTTAAGCAGGTTGTCTCAACTACGATGTGATTAGTGATATGATCATGACCATTTGTACCTAATATAGTGGACAGACAGTGAATAGGGCTCTTCAGATTTTATTTTATCCATACCAACAATAAAAAAAAAAAATTATAAAATAAATACTAATACAAATCTAATACTGTTAGATCAAGGAAACTATGTTCCAGAAAGCATCTGGGAAAATGTGGAGGAAAAAATTATTTATTTAATATCTTTTTGTTTTAAATTAGTAATCAGAGATCATGGTTTAATAGCTGGCAGAATGAATACAGCTCTTTGAACACTGTTGATATTGCTTATGATAAGTTTAGCCAAGAGACTCCTCCCTCCAGCTTCACACTAAGAGATATAGGAAGTGGGATGAAATGTCAGCCCCCTTTAAAAACAAAAACAAAGTCTATTAATTTAAATTTAGTTGCTGTCGATGTACTGAAGCGATGCACCTCAGGTATATAATCTGTATTTTTTAGTCAAAGTCAGGCTGCTGCATTTAGAATATCTTAGCCAGGTATGCTTGTTCCCATGGTAATCACCCTGAAAGGAAAATGTAACCCTAGCCAGCACAATTGCCAGCTACTCCACGAGTGTGTGATAGAAAAAGCAGCTTTTCAAATGTCATTAGAGCACTTAAATTACTTTACATTACATTTCTCATTGGTTGCCTCCATAGTGGTCTCTCTGAGGAGGATCGGTTAATGCTTGGCAACAGCGCCTCTAAAGTTCTTTGCTCCTTCGTTGTGTTTAAAGATTCAGCTGATTCTTCTCTAGGGTGTACATCGATGTCCACAGCTGAGATCTCATCTGATTCGCATCCACGTCACAGCCAGGGGAAGCGCTGCACGGTGAAAGAGGGGGTCACATCACACGCGATATGCTGCCATGCTCCATCTCTCGAGTGCAACCTGTTGGAAAACATATCAGCTGACAAAGATCAGGTGAAATAAAATAAAAAATCACAGTAAAAACATTGAGAATCAGCTACTGGAAGTTACCTCAGAAGTTATTGTCTTCCTTCAGGTTGAGGTTTCCTGTCCTTCCGGCTGGACTCTGACAGACTGCAGTTTCGTCTCTCGAGGCTCTGCTATCTTGGGGCCAGTTGCCAAGGGAAACAGTTGCCATGTCTATGGTGTCACGGGAGTGGATGGAGCAGCGGGTGCTGCCGTCTGCTGTCGTGTCGCACCACCAGAGCAGCAAGCTGCAACACCTCACTGATCCGGTTTCACCTCACTTTGGTTTCTAACATCGTTGAAACAGCTTTGACGTTGCCATTTTTTGTCTTTGGTCAGTTTTAAACCCCCTTACACTTTTCTGAGAAACCTCAACATCCTTAATATTCACTTAAAGCACTTCTGTAAAGCTGTTTGTGTGTGTTTTAGTTTTAGGATTACGCCAGATTATGCTCCAGTGCACATATTATATGTGACTTGACAACCTGTAAGCTATTTTTGTATCTTTTTACAAAACAGTTATAATAAAAAGAGCTTTCACAAACATACGGTTTGGATAATAGTGTAGTATTTACCGGGTATACCATCCGCATGCTGTTTAGAAGTTAATAAACTGAACAAATGAAATCAAAATGTTAAGCTCTGGTGTCAGCCATGTGTGTTTTAGAGTGGAAAAACATGATGATGTGCACCACAGGTTGTCACAGTTAGCATGTGTTATGTATGCACTGATTTCCTGACATTCCTCAGTCTTGTGCAGCAGAGCTGCAGGTAATCAGCCTGCTTGATTAACAAGTCAGGTACCTTTTGCTCATTTTGTGAAACAGTAGGTGGAAACAAAATGAGGTAAATGGCTAACAGTAGGGACACCAGTTAAACAAATTTCATGTCTACCCAGAGTGTTATTGTGACAGTGGCTTTTATGGCTCCACAGTGAAGGATATAAAAAAACAACAACAGCAATAGAATAATATTAAACACAAAGTGAACCCGTCTTCCTTCATTAAATAGGTTCTTTTAGATGTTAAGGAGGAATTGACTTAACCAGGCTGGCGGAGAATGAAGACAACCGGACACCTGCAGCAGATGGGGGAATCAGTGAACTTTTATTGAGACAGAGACAACCTCTCAAACAGCTCACATCAGGAGATTCCTAATATTTGCTGTGAGGATGGGTATATATTCTCTAAAACTTACAGGAGGGGGTTGTGAGGACAGTGCTGCATTAGCAGAAAAACAACTCCATAAAAGGAAAGCGGCCTTGGGTGTTCTAGTCTCTTCGCTTGCAGATATCTTGCACCTGCAGAATGAGGCGATCGCTTCTTATCGCTCTCAAGGCCAAAGTCGTGAGCGCATATTTTTATTACACAGTTGCACAGTAACTTTAAAGCTGAACAATATTTAAAGCTGAATAATGTTTGATCAGATTATATTTTCTTCAAATCCCCCTTTTGACCCATCTTAAATGGGTCAACACACAAAAATAAGTAACATTCAAAGGAACACAGAGACGTGTCGAAGCCTGGCTCGAAAAACTCCTCGGGTCTTATCATTTGTCTTTATCTGTCATTGCAGATGAGGAGAAAAGAGTCCAGGCACCACCCTGCCCAGGGGTCGGCTGCAAGCAGTCTCGGTTCCCGATGAAAGCAGTAACAGCTGTCCTGCACACACGGATACAACGAGTTAGTGCAACCAGGGTAGTGACACAAAATTAACAGTTCCTGTAACCCAGCAACCAAAAAACATAAGTAATGATAAAAATGTGGAGAGTACAGAGTATACTATAATAATGAGAGATATAAACGTGAAAATGTGAAAGAATAAATCAACCGTAAAATAAACTCAGAACGGTAACTGCTACGGACATTCAAAAGTGAATATGGTAAAACGTGAGGAAGGGGTGTGGAATAAAACAATTCACATCCATTGGTGGGAGTACACATTCGCTCAGGCTTAAGTCCGGAGACCCTGAGAACATCGCTTAACCCTCACAACCCGACCAGACACAGTTCAACCAGATATATCCTTCAAGAGGAAGTGGGTGAGGGAAACAATTAATAACAAGCCTAATACAAAACACCACAGAGAAACAACCATTCTAGAAGCATTTAAACAAGAGAAAGACGATAATGTTCGTCGCCCTCATGATCAGAGTTTTCATCATCCGTTGGCGAGGAGGTAACCGTGTCTCGTTTCTTTCTAAATGGATCGGGCGTGGGCAAAACTGGAGAGGAAGTGGTGGGCAAGACCCTAGGGGCTACATTTGTCAGATTGGGACTGTCAGAAGGGGGCGAAGCTTTTGAACTTGAAGGTGTCAGAAGTGTCGGGGGCCCTTCACAGATCAGGATTATGCCAATGGGAATGAGACCCAGGGCCAGGAAGCAAACAAAGACGCAACATCTTTGCCTGCCTGTCATTTCAGGGGGAAAGGGCCAAGACATGTTTACTTAGCTTGGATGTTGTCTAATAGAGGATGATGGGGCACAGAAAGGTGGTCCAGTTCCCCCCACCTCGCCAAGGGCGTGTTCTAGGAGTTAAAGAGCAACAACCTGAGAGAGAGAGAGAGAGAGAGAGAGAGAGAGAGAGAGAGAGAGAGAGAGAGAGAGAGAGAGAGCCCCTAATGGCCAGTTAGTGGGCTCTAGGTCAAACTGTCCCCAAATTTGTTATTTGTTATTATTACTTGTTTTCATGTCACTTGTCTGTTTTCTACTGCACCCCTCTCACCAAAGCAAAGCAAACATTAGCAGCACATTGACCGTAGTCAGGCATCCTCATTCCATAGGTGCTATAAAACATTTCCTGTAAATACAGTGTAATAGCATCCCCAACTCCTAACCCATAAACACCGTTTCTTCACACATCCGCCCAGAAATCCTGTAATAGAAAAACATTAAAACTGTAACCCTGTAGGGAAGAAAATGTAAATGGTAACGCTGCGCAGTTATCTCTGTAAGCAACACAAGACACAAAAATGGCATTTACAGGTTCACTCATCCTCGAATATTTTGTCATCCTTCTACTCCTGTAAAAGAAACCCACATAAATTCATCCACCCTTTTATCCTATCTAGGTGGAGGTGGTTAACCTTGAGTCATGGTCAAGTCTTGTCATCTTTTACCAGTCAGTCCGTTTGTTTTTATTCCCAGTCTTTCATCCATTCATCCGTTCTTTGCTGATAGTGAAACCTGTCGTCGCATCTAGTTTCCACACTCAGCAAAATGACGTCATCTCAAAAAGAAACAAGAACTTGAGTTTGGATTACCTCGCTGAATCCTTTTTTAAACAGGGACTCTCGTTTCTAATTGTCCCCACAAGTGTTTCCTCCAGAACCCATTTCAATGCGGAGAAACTCACTTACAACAATTTTCTCGCCGACGTGTAATGCTTGTAATTTCCGATGTGCAGATCTGCTTAAAGAAAAGATTCACAAACAAAAATCAGTAAATATAAAACAAAATAAAATGAAAAATAACAAAAACAAAATGCAGACGCCCGGGTCTTAGGACTTGTCACTGAATATTCTTCCCATCAATAAAAATACCAACCTAAACCTACACAGAGTCAAATCAACACCACCTCAACCTTTTCATATTCATAAACCTATATGTTTTGCGTTCGTGAAACAAAATTGAACCATTAAGTAAGTTGAGCTCTTGAAATGTTTTAATTCTCTTAATTCTGCCAGTTTATTTCAACACTTATTCAATGACTTTTATTCAACTGCTACTTGGTCACTCGACTTTTACCTGTTCAAATTGCCTAGGGTTCAACAAAGTCTAGATCCCCGTTATCATGAAACTTGAACGGTGTACGATGATTTACTTACAGTAATTTAGAATCATCACTCAACCTAGCTCTACTACTGGCACTGCGTGACTTTTCTCACACTGGAAACCAGAATTTAGTACAGAACTTTAATGCCTCAGGCAATCGCGTTCAAGGGCTGCCCCCCCTTCTCTTCTTCTTTGTCCGTGTGTTCCTCCTTTATTAAATCTCCATCACAATGACGTGGCGCTCTGAAATAAAACTCACACTGTTAATTCCTCGTTTTCACTCTGCACCACTGCTCAGAGTGTTTTCTTTTCTTTTTAGTGTAGAGTAAACAATTAAGTCGAGGCCTTAAGCCCCAGATATCTCGCACGGGCATCATTTTCATAACCAAACCGCTCCGGACTCTGCTCCCCAGACCACACAAATGCCCTCTGGGCTTATTATTATAGCAAATTCTGTATTTGACTTTGTTGTGTGCAGCATTGAGCCTTTGTCAGTAAAGCATTCTTCATTGCAGCAGCTAGAGCATTGTGTGTCACTTCTTAGTAAATTAAATCAACATTTTGATTTTAGTGCATGGGTATGTATCAGTTTTTACTCCCTCAACAAGTGCATAAGTGTTCATGTGTGTGTTTCCCTTCATTCTAAGTAGGCGCATGCAGAAGTGTGTGTTCGTGTGTTGGTATATGTTTGTGTTCATCACCTTCCTGTTCTGTAGTTTAGGTAAACCAGCGGCCTGACGCATGGCCTAGGGTCCTCCCCTCCTCTTTGGGTCTGTTTTCATCCGTTGTTGCAGCTGCCTGCATCTTCCTTACTTTGCTCCACGGCCTTCTGCAGCTCTGCTGTTCGGCTCTTCTCAGAGGTCAGCATCCTTCTGCTCACCGTCCCTTTTCCTCCGGGCTTAATGCGCGTCTCGTCACAGCTCTGTCAGCTGACGCAGCCTGGGAATTTCCCCCGTGTAGTGAAACGGGCTTTAGGTTTAGTGCTCTCCGTCTCTGCTGCATGAGATCACTCTTTTGCAGCACTGTTGACATCCTCAAGTTGTTGTTGTGAGTCCAGCTGCTGTGGCCTTCAGGGGTCAAAGGGTCAAAGATGGTCGCGGAGAGGGCAACGATGGTAGAGGGGAGGGTAGGAGTCCAGGTCAGCTTCGGCTCTCAGAAAAAACAAAAACAAAACAAAACAGGCGAACAGGAAAATGATGTTGTGTTGGCTGTGCTGTGTTGGCTGTGTTATCCCGAGAGGGGAGAAACAACGAGATCTCGTCTCCCCCCTTTTTTGTTTTTGTTTTTTTTTTTTTTTTTTTCCATATAATCAACTCATAACCCCTCAAGTTGACAGGACAACACAGGTACGTGTTAAAATTCTTAAGATCCTGTTTAGAAACCTAAAAAGGAATTTCCTATCATTCAGTAGTCATTTGTCTTAAACAATCAACAAAAACATGTCCCAAGTCGACCCTTTTAACCACTAAATTTGTCGTGTCCTCACTTAATCCTCAGACCAGTGTCTTTGTCTTTTGACGTTACGTTGTTGTCCTGCAACCCAAAGCGTTTAATTGTCAGTAATGTATGAACTATATCATTTAAAAACAGGTGTATGTTAAGTGTCGCTACTTTAACCTTGCATGTACGTGCACATGTATGTAAGCTGTTTCTTCATTGCATGTATGGGTGCGTCTGTATATGGGTTACTTTAACTTTTTCTCAAACGAGGCATTTCTCTAACACGCACATGTGTCTGTTCCTCACCCTTCTCATATCTTTCTCTGGTTGTGTGTGGTTTTATTTGTTTCAGTGATTTACCAGGAACATCTTTTCCTTTTCTCCATGTCTTCCGCCAGAGGTTAACACTGGTGAGATTCAGGGACACAGCACCCAGAGCAGGTCAGCGAGAAAAACCTGCCTCAAACTACATTCTCTCTTTTTTGTTTTACCGGGAGGGGTGAGGACAACTCTGGTGTCCAGCCGTGAATTTTAGCCAAAGCTTGGCCTGTCTTCTGCTGCCGTACTCAGGCTTCCAGGTTAAGAAAAAACACCTGTATGAAGACACTAAACATACATTTAGTATTTGTATAAACATAACTGCCTAAATCATTGAACTCTTGAGGAGGGTGTATTTCAGAATCAGAATCAAAATCAAAAACTTTATTGTCATTGTCATGAGACCGACGACATTAAGAATGGTCCCTGATCATTGCATCATCCCTAGTAATATCAAATATAAAAAAACAATAAAATTCAATCAATAAAATAGATAGAATACTTAAAATACTAAGTATTCCCACCGTCATGCTTCAGACCGTGCATAGATTAACACAAGAGTGGCATGGTGGACATTTTTGTAGTATTCAGATGTGTTATTGCAGTTGGATAACAGCTGTGTTTGAGTCTATTAGTCCTTGCTCTGATTGCCCTGTACCGTCTGCCTTAGGGCAACAGTTCGAACAGGGAGTGGCCAGGATGTGAGGTGTCTTTTATGATGTTTTGGGCCTTTTTAAAACAGTGGGCGTTGTTTGACTCTTTACTAACTTTAAAACCCCACCATAACAATTTCTCACTGACAAACTTCTATGCATCCATTTAAACATGCGAAGCCAGCACAAAATCACACACATACCCCTACAGCAAAGCTTTAACATAACCACAATGCAACTCCTCCCTTAAACGGGAGAAATCACCCTGAATCAACCAACTCTATATAAAAAGTCAAACAAAGATAAACCACAAACATTTCTACACTTCTGTGTCTTCCACGCAGCACAATAGGCAGAAAAACACCGATTACTCACAGTCTACAACAAAAGAAAAACCTGCTCTTTTCACAACTCTCACAGCTAAAGTCAAAACTCTTACCCAGTGCCTCTGAAATAATAAAAAATCACCAAATACTCGATTACTCTTTTCACTCGCTCCCTCTCACTCCCTTCTTCCTCATACAGCATACACGCTCGCTCCCGCGGACCCGCTCGGCCCCGCGGGCTCACTCGGCCCCCACCTTTTTCCTCTCACAGAGACAGAGAGAGACCCTTTTCCTTTTTTTTTATTTCTCCAGCACACATACACACACAGAATCCCAACTGAGAGAAAGAGGGAGAGAAGAGAAAAGAGTTGTAGAGAGGAAGTTTTTTAGCAGGAGTTTCAGATCTAACAGATTTATACAACTTATTTACACACACCGGTAATTTATGTTCTATTTATTGATTTTAAAGGAGAATTTGGGCCAGCTGGGTTTCTGCCTATGTTAGGCACTAACAGCTGGGGCGCTGCTTTAAAGGTGAGTCAGCACTGAAATATCCCTTCAGGTGTTACCAAGCTTCTACCAAACCGGAGTCTGGCGGGTAACCTTGCCTAGAGCTTCCTGATAGGGGTGCTAGTTGGTTGTCACCTTGTTCACACGTCTCATTCACACTTCATACATTACCTGCAGTCACTCATTACCCTCCTTATGTATGTAATAAATGTGTAAAAAAAATTCTATGTGTGGTGTATTATTTTAACCAAAAGAGGAACCTAGTTCCTTTAATTGTGTAATCTGTGAACACGGAGAACCAAACTGTCCTGCCCAGTGTTCCACAGCAAGCATTCAGCGTGTATTTATGTGTGTCCAATATCAAACAGAACATCAAAACATTTAAAACACTAAAATCATCGGGGTTTTAAGAAGAGATCCGTTTTCTCCTATTGATCAAAGGGACCCCTCCTTTGGACTCCAACCAGTACTTCTCCTTTTAAGTTTTAGAGGATCTTTTCTAATAAAGTCCTCTGGGCCTTCCTAACCCTTCTGTAGTTTAGAGAATATTACTAAAAAATATTCTCAAGGCCTTTAACCTTTTAATTTGTTTAGAAAGGCGTTACTAATAAACCCTTTCAAGGTCCCAGACCTGCACTGAGGTATTTATCCGACACCGGAGAGCAACCCGTCGGCTGCAACCGTGGTCAGACCTCAGTTCACTCTTATCTTTATTCACTTATTCACTTATTTCTTATTCACTTATCTCTTATTCACTTGTCTGATTCTCAACAAGCCTTAAGTAAGCCAGACAATTTTGGTTATGAATTACTAGGAGTTTGGACACTAAGTATTTTTATAATGTTCAATATAGCAGAAATAAAAGGTCTGCTTACCTTGTTTTTGTGTGCACACAGCTTTTGTCCAAACTCCGTTCACTCAGACCACGGCCGATGTCCTCCCACCCGTTCCAGTTTGGCCTGGAGCGGATCCTGTTCCGTGACGCCAATTGAAGGATATAAAAAAACAACAACAGCAATAGAATAATATTAAACACAAAGTGAACCCGTCTTCCTTCATTAAATAGGTTCTTTTAGATGTTAAGGAGGAATTGACTTAACCAGGCTGGCGGAGAATGAAGACAACCGGACACCTGCAGCAGATGGGGGAATCAGTGAACTTTTATTGAGACAGAGACAACCTCTCAAACAGCTCACATCAGGAGATTCCTAATATTTGCTGTGAGGATGGGTATATATTCTCTAAAACTTACAGGAGGGGGTTGTGAGGACAGTGCTGCATTAGCAGAAAAACAACTCCATAAAAGGAAAGCGGCCTTGGGTGTTCTAGTCTCTTCGCTTGCAGATATCTTGCACCTGCAGAATGAGGCGATCGCTTCTTATCGCTCTCAAGGCCAAAGTCGTGAGCGCATATTTTTATTACACAGTTGCACAGTAACTTTAAAGCTGAACAATATTTAAAGCTGAATAATGTTTGATCAGATTATATTTTCTTCAACAGTTAGAGACTTAGTTCTGATACACAGGTGGGTGACGTCAGTGTGAACAAGAGCAAAAGGAAGCATATAAACCACTGTCAGCTAGCTTGCGCCAATCAGCTAGCTGTCTGATTGGCACAAGACAGCATTCTATCCGACTGAACCTATATGACCAAAGACTGATAAAAAATAAAAACAAAGTTTACCCAGAATACAGTAAATGAAGCTAGTGCTGAATTCATGTGTGTAATTCTGTTAGCAGGATGCAGAGTAGGTACAAATGAAAGATTTAAGCTATTCTGATTTAGAATCAGCATTCTCAAAGATTCAGTTCGTGTTTGTTTCTTATGTCATTTTTTGTAACCATTTAACTAGTGACCTGATCCATCAGCTGTAATGGTCAAACTTAGAAGCCTGAGCCTTCTATGAGTTCTAAAACATAAAAGAAACTGCTCTTGTTTTGTATTATTTGGTCTGCTGTAACCTGTAAATGGTTCCCAAATGGTGTGCCTCAAGGCAAGTTCAGGCCTGCTAAAAAATGAGCTGTTTATTGCAATTTACACAAATGGGCACCAAAAGTTTCAAAACCCATGCTGTAAACAAATTAAATTATCTGTTGTGCACTGTCTCTGATGCATAAATTGATATCAGTATCAACATTGGGGCCACAGGTAATGTTTTTAAGGTGCTGTAGACTGTATATAAAAGATGGATGTAGGTTCCAGGACTAAAAAAAAGTATGTGTGGATTTGTGTGCATCTAGTTGCAAAGAGAAGTCCAGTTTAATAGAATGAGAAAGTGGTCCTTAGCTTGTTTGCCTAGTAAAAGCTTTCCTGATGAATTTAAGACCTTAGTGTGTAGATTCAAGCCTTGCTGAAGACAAGCTGGTGTTCATTTAGTGAATTATAGTTCCTATTCGTGTCTACAAAGATAATACATTGAAATGTGGCCTCCAAGTTTGTCATTATCTTGTTTTAAAAGAGCTAAGATGGTGAAAATGCTCCGTTTGAAGCTTCACAAAACAACTGGCGATGTCACAGAGGTTACGCCTTTTATATACAGTCTACGGTTGTATCATGGGACAGTATATAGAAATGCATAAAGACAATATTTGCAAAAGGTTGTGCATTCCAGTTTATTTTATATCAAATTTCCCCTTAATCAAACTCTGATGTACAAATTAAAACTGAGTCTTAACATGCATTACAGAGTCTTGCGATGTCAGAAGTGAAGTTTCAAAATTGAATGACAGTAAAAACCCGTATAGATGCCAATCCCTAACCTCGCACCTACCCATCCCTCCCTGCATCCCAGGATTAAAACAAGATTGTTTTGAAGTTGTTGTTTTTTTCTTTTTTTCTATTTTTAAGTATTTGTGGTGATGTAGCAGAGGGCCAAACCAACAAAACTCTTGGCTGAATGCAACTCATGTTGCCATGGTCATGTAATCACTTGGCACAGACTGCATGCAGCTCCTTCAGATCGCCCATAACCAGCCACTGTGAAGGGGCGTGTGTTTGTGACATTAATGATACCAAATTACACAGCAAACAACATGGGGAGGGGGTGGGGGCTGATTTTGTTTTTTTTCCATCACGCAGAAAAGACAAACCTCACCGTCACTTACTGCCACACATGCAAACGTGCTGGAGAGCACGATGTGACATTCACATCTAATGAGAGGAAATGGGGTGGAGGAGCATGGAAGGGCTAAAGCAGTGTCTTTCCTCTTCTCGGATGCAGAGGAGCCAGCGGATTGATCGCACGTTGATTCAAACAGAAAATCATTTTGCATGGTAGCTTCCTAGGTCCTTACATTGTAAACATTGACCTGTTAAAGCTGAGAGCTAATCTGCTAAGCAAGTTTAGGCTCATGTCTTAAAACATGTTAGTGAAAGCGTGACTTCATTAAAACTACCTAGCATGAATTATCTACAAAGTGTCTCTGTCTGAGTGCAGAGTGAAGAGAAGCAGCATTTTACCATCATCAGAACCCTGTCGTGTTGCCTAAACCCTGTGTTACTGGGTAAAACTTCCACGCCCACCTCCCCATTCACACACAGAGTCAACAGTTACATTCCTACAGTCCTTTGTCACAACACACAGAGGAAATTCCCTGTAGTAGTTTCAAGAATAATGCAAAGGAAGAAGCCCTGTTGCCCTTCTACATGACCACAGGAGACACTTGGTTTAGCGTCACGGGTGGAGCAGATGAGGACGTACCTCATCGGAGATGTGACGAGACAGTGTCCGAGGGGAGACGGGAGGGAGATCGGGAGGTTAAGGCACTTCAAGTCTCCCGATGATGGGGGCAGGGATGATGGTAACATGGGTGTTGCTCTCCAGTAAAAACTAGAGCTACATTTGGGTTTAGCTCCTCTGTGTGTGTTTCCAAAGGTTGACAAAAGCAAAAGGCAAAGCAAAATGTAAACGCCATCGGAAAAAAAAGAAACCTGATAAAGCAGAGGTAACAGTGAGGTGAAGAGGACCTGTTCTCTGTCTTTGTGAGCGAAGTGAATGAGTGACACACGCCTGCATGTTTTTCAGAAGTTCTAGTTTTTGTATGCATGTGTGTGTGTAACCTTGGCACCTAAAAATAAAAACCTGCTCCTGAGCTCCCCTTCAGGCAGCACTGATGGCCCACCACAACTGATCTGCGCTCTTCCAGATCAGCTTTTTCCTGCATAAGGCTCGAGTCCCTAATCCTCTGCAGTAATTCAATTCATCCAGATTCAAAGAAAAGTGGCATTGAAAATAAAACAAAGCGACAAAAAGAATAAAATCCAGAACACGAGGCCGCTTGTCAGCAAGGAGGAGGAGTGGAGGGAGAGTACTGACCATGGCACTGCTTGTTTCAGATATGCTGAGGGTCTGGAACCGTCATACAACAGGACCAGCCCCCTACTGCATCCCGATGGCTACACTGTGGTGGCCGAGGGTCAAAGGTCAAGTCACAGGCAGACTGGCTTGCCATCAGGGCTCTCATGTGTTGCATAAGTGGCACTGCAAATATAAGTTGTTAAAAGCAAAAGAAGACGAGGCTCTAGAGGAACTGACCAGTGCTGCTGTACATCACAACAGAATGGGTTGGACTATAAAGTGCATACTTAAACCCACCCTCCCTCCCGAGTGCTCATATGTGGAGGTGTTCCTGTCTGTAAGTTCCTCTAGAGCAGCTAAATGTGACCTCCCGCAATTTGCATGGCTGTGAGAGAAGAGCACAGGACACTTTAAAATATTATCTTACACTGGAAATAACATCTATGGAACAAAATCTTTACAATATGAATATGTAGATAAATTGGCAAACATGAGCAGAAAATTGTTAAAACACAACCCAAACCCATCCTCCACCTTGCTGTCATTCTGAGTGAATGAATGAATAAAAGGATAAACTGAAGTCATCCATGATTGTGGAAGGTTATTTGCACTTCCCACCCTAATCAACTCTGCTGCCCTTTATGATAATGCATCTCCATCATCGCCTTGGCTCATGTGAAAGGAAGTAATTCATGATTTATTCATAGCTCCTTCGTTGCCTTAGCGACCGAGACAAATGTTCTGATTGGCTTGCTGTGGAGTCCTAAATGTCCTGACCAATCAGAGGCAAAGTGCAGCCTTTTCGAATGGCTTCCCGGAGCTGCCTCTCCTTTGGAGGGATCCCACTGGTAGGACGACCTAGGGGTCCACGTCTTCTAGATCGCTCTTAGAATCACCGAGCATCATGGGAGACTCTGACCCCTGTGGTAGAATAGAGGGAAGTTGGATTAAAAAAAAAAGTTGAATTATCCATCTGTTAGGCAGAGCCAGGAGGATTATAATTTCTATTCAACACACCGATTGTCTATAATGTTTTTATGTGAGCACAAGTGACAATCTGGGGCTGTGTGGGCTTCCTGACAGCCCCAGCGGGAGTTGGAGAAGAATGAAACAGCTTCAAATCCACCTCTAATAATAACCGTGGGCGGTAACAAACTGCCTTTATAGCTTTTGACAGAAGCCAATGAGATGATCCATTTTTGCTCTATTCTTCTCTTTCGGGCTTATGTGAGCTGAGCGGGAACTGCTTTAAAACCATGAGTCATTTGAGAGCTCCACTGTTCTAAGCTGCTCGTTTGGATGTAGCTGAGAGATACCTGTCGGAGACTGCGGTCAGCGTTTTCATTCGCCGGGCTGCCGTCAGAACCATTACTGCTACCAGACTGCTCTTTCTCATTTAACAATGCTGTAGCATAGGCCAAGGTATCCTGCAGAGTGTGACACACACACACACACACAGGGAAAATAAACAGTATGAGTGACTGTGAGTGTAATAGGAGAACTGGAGGTCGTTGATATACGGTATTTTTGTGTGTGCGTGTATTTACCTGTGCAGAAATTGTGCGCTGGAAGGTTTTATTGGTGGATGTCTCATTTGAGACGTTGCTCTGTGGAGTCCAGTAATGTTCTGTCATCTGAAGGCAGAGAGAGTCACTGTGAGCATACAGCATAATTTACAGTTCTTCATAAGTGCCATAGTGGTTAAGCCAAGTGTCTCCTAAACAGGGGGCACTGTAAAGACTCTCGTTTAGCTCCAGTAATATGAAAATTAATGACGGAACAAAACAATTAATATACTGAGTGAGCTGTGAACAAAACTGTATACAGAAAGAAACAATAATGATAATAAATATGACTTAAAAGAGTTTTAAGTTCAGTTCGGAAAAACAGTTCAGTTACCTAAAGTTCGCTGTAATGAATAGAAAATAGTAACTGTATAGTCTGCATACAACAATGCTGTTTTTATGTTAGTTTATTGTTTATCTATTACTTAAATACTTTGGTGTAGTACGAATGGCCATGGGGGAGGTCTTTGTAAGTAGTAAAAGCGGTAAAACTTATGAAAACACAGTTAAAAGTCCAAAGTCGATCCTCCCCTTCACATTTTCCAATGCAGTCCAGTGGGCTGATTTGCTGAGCTGATTCTGGCCCTCGGACCTTATGTTTGGCACCAAGTGGTAACTAATATCAAGGCAAACTTTACTAAACTATCATTTAGCTAAATGAAAAAAAGTTCTAAAAATAAAAATAAAAATTTATGCCGTGCTAAACTGAGTTCAGATTTAAACTAATGTTTGAAAGGCTGATTAGTTTTTAACAACACAGTGTGTCCGAATTCACCTGTAAGAACTTGGAGGTTATGTTGGATTAAATAATAAGAAGGGAATGGGAAACACTGAGGTTTGGGCTTAAAGGCACTGGGGATTTTTTTTTGGCTGCTGTCCTCCATCCTTCTCACTTCTACTGTCAATTACAAAAGCCAAAAATGCCTCACACTAATGTGATGTACACTATATGGATAAACGTACTGGGCCACCTACAGAAACTGGTTGCCCATGGAAACCCAGGCTATGAAGCTCCCAGCCCACAGTTACTGAGCTGATGTTCATGGCAGAGGAGGTTTGGAAATCTGCAGTTACTGAATCATCAAGTGTTGGCATCTCTTAAGCACTATGCAACTCCTCTTAGTAACCTTATGTGATCTTCCATTTCATGGCTGAGTTGTTGTGGTTCTGAAACATTTTCTTCTTTCCCAAATGTTTAGAAATGTTGGGTGCAATGGGACTGAAAACATGTCACTTTAAAGATTAAGAGGTGTGGCCCTGTACTTTTGTTCATGTAGTGTAGGTCAGCGGTCCCCAATCCCCGGTCCTCAGACCGGTACCGGTCCGTGAGTCGTTTGGTACTGGGCCACAAGAGTTGAGGCTCAGGTGTGAAATGTATGGTTTTCAGGGTTTTTATCGGTTTTCAGCGTTATTTTGTTATCGTTTTTATCATTAACTCTGTTTTCCTGGGTCTTTTCACGTGTGTTATGAATAAATCTTCTTTTTTTCGGTAACGGTACTAGTTTGATCTTGTTGTATTTATCCGCGACACCTGAAAGGCCGGTCTGTGAAAATATTGTCGGGCATAAACCGGTCCGTGGCGCAAAAAAGGTTGGGGACCGCTGGTGTAGGTGGTCCTACAGTATTTCTTAGGCTTGCCTTTTTCTGGAGCCACTGCACCGCCCAACTCCAGGTACCAGACAAGTCCTTGAAGTAGTCCTTAGCTTGAGGACACCTGGAGAGTGGGAGGGATGAAAGCAGGGTCAGAATTATGTTGGTAGGTTAATCTGCTAATACTACTACTATTACAGTTGATAATAGTTCACACTGGGGGAAAAAAAACAACAAAAAAACCCCACATAACAACCAAATATTTTTCTGCCCAAGTCTGATCCCTAAACCGCATGTACTCACTTTTGAGCTAATGTGACCAGGAACTTAACACACTGGTAGCAGCGCCTGCTGTCCACATTGTTGCTCTGCTGCATCAAAGCTATGGAGAAAACACATTATGAGCTACAAGGATTTGTACACTGTTGTCAATAGGAAAAAACAAAACAACAGACATACCTAATAGACCTTTCTCTGACTCAAAAGCATACTTGAGTCTCTGGGATTGCAGAGGGTCTTCCACTACCTGTGGAAAAGATTTAAATGAAGTTAGGAAATGTGAGACGTCATAGTGACCACGCAACATGAAAGATCAACAGAGGAAGGGTCACTGAAGGATGTTACTCACTAGAAGCTCCTGCAGCATCAGAAAAATGTTCTTCAGTTCATGAGGTGGAGCTGTCTCCAGCTGTGTCTGTGAAGAGTACAAAACAATTTAGTGCATACTGACTGTGGAGTAAATGTGGTTGAGCTGCTTTTCAGAGATTCTTACTTTGAGTAACTGCAGAACTCCCAGAGAGAAGGGCTCATTACAGAACGAGCTGTAGGTCACCATCTCTATCAGGAGAGACAGTGCGCCTGATAACTCGCGCATTGCAAACATCACCTGTTGGGTATTTACAATTGACAAAATTGTCAATCAAAGAGCTTCTGAGTCTTTTCTATTTAATAATGAAGAAGTAAAACATTGAACTGATGGTTTTTATCTTACCTCTAGAAGGTAAGGCTGTCCTTCTGGAGTAAAGAGTGAGGCAAGGATGTCCGCATGGAGAGGGAGAAGAGGGGTGGAGGACAGGACACTACTCAGGCGCAGCTTAAGCCCTCCGGGAGCTACGTGAGGAACAACAGGTGATAAACAAACAATCACAATAAGACTCAGGCTGTGTCAGTAGGTGCACATTTGTAGTAGTGTGAGAAACAAATTTAGGTGCATCACCCTGTGTGCGCTGGGGGCTGAGGTCAGAGTGCAGAGTGATCAGGGCCAGAGTGCTGTGCAGGTGAAGAAACTCCCGAGCCTGAGCTGGACTCCACCTTCGGTTCTGTAAAAACACAAAGTAAAACCTCTCTGCCTTTCTTTGGAGGTTTTTTCTACGTATACCCAACTGAGAAGTGCCCTCAATACAGACCCAGAACTCGCTTGAGAGATTATATACCTCATTTTACCTGGGAATGACTTGGGATCTCTCTAAACTGTTACTATTGAGAAGGATGTCTGGAATACCTGCTTAACCTGTTACCACTGCAACTCAGTGTTGGATAAGCAAAAAACTTACACTTTGTTTCCTGAGTGTAATTCAGTGAGTGGAAAAGTTGAGTTAAAGTGAAAACATTAAGAATGACAAACATATGAAACACGCAGTGTGTATTATGTAAACTGTACCTGGTTGTTCTGCCTATTGGGGCCCAACAGAAAGATGAGCATCCGGCGATACGCCGAGTGTTTCAACAACAACTGACAAGGACCGCAACCCTGAGAGAGGGAGGGAGAGAGTGAACGAAAAATAGAGAACACTCAGGAAATCAAACAGTCATTAAATTTAATGGCTTGTACTTAAACACTCAATTTTGAAGAATTACCCTCTGAGCGAAGTTGCTGAAGAGGTTGAAATACTGCGCACAGTTCTTCACATTCTCAGGAACATCTTTGTCCAGTAAGGAGAGCAGAGCATCTGTTAAACTGTCTAGTCCTGGATCTCCAAACTGAAGTGCACTCTCCAGAGTCTTTTCGAGGATGGATGCAACCACCACCCTCACCTCTCTTACACTGCACTCCAACAGACAAACCCTAAGGAAATGTCAAAACCATCAATATCAGCACTCCAGTGAAGGGAAATAAACCTCTAAGGCAGGAACTTCAATTAACATGTCTAATGTCTTATCATAAGACACTCAGTATCTTATGATAAAATCTGAAAGGACAGACAAGTCTGCAACACTGTTCATGTGGGAAATTTCTTTGTTGTACTTTGTTTAACAGTTCTGGCTGCTTTGGCCTTGAGGCACATAGTTAAGTGTGACAATCTGTACCTCTGTTCTACGGGGAGGGGTGTGGTATGTAAAGGCAGCTGTGGTGTACTGTTGCCCAAAACATCCGATGTTCGACAACCAATCCTGTCTGAGGATCATATGATCACCCCATGCTTAAACATCAAGTAGTGTAAGACAACACCTTTCTCCCAAACACACGCTTTGGGAAACTATCCCGTGGTTCTAAATGTTTACATTCCAGAGAAGGACTTGCTTTTTTTTAGCCAATCAGCATTAAGTCAGTGAGCACCAAGCACACAAGTGTTTAATATCTCTACTGTCAGTAAAGATGCAACTGTAAGTATGCTCCAAGACTTTTGCAGTTATACTGATGAAGTGTGCAAATATAATAAATTATATAGCATTAAAACACTCCAGAGATAATGTGTGTGGGCATTATATATTTAGTAAAGCTTTAGGCGTTGTAGGAAAAATAATCAAAGCGGAATTATTTGGCCCTGGTCAGAGAGTTGAATGTGCATTGATTAGAATGAGGGCGCAATGCTTGGAGCTGCCAAGTCTAAAGTATCGCATATCACTAGGACAGCTACAAAAATGCTGTACTGATCAAACCTAGGTCAAGCTTCTGCAAAAGCAGTCCTACAAACATGGATTATGGTAAATGGCCTGTATTTATATAGCGCTTTACTAGTCCCTAAGGACCCCAAAGCGCTTTACATATCCAGTCATCCACCCATTCACGCAGACATTCACACACTGGTGATGGCAAGCTACATTGTAGCCACAGCCACCCTGGGGCGCACTGACAGAGGCGAGGCTGCCGGACACTGGCGCCACCGGGCCCTCTGACCACCATCAGTAGGCAACGGGTGAAGTGTCTTGCCCAAGGACACAACGACCGAGACTATCCAAGCCGGGGCTCGAACCGGCAACCTTCCGATTACAAGGCGAACTCCCAACATCCACACCTGATGCAGACATAACTGTACCCTGTCATTTCCACTTTCAAGCAGCAGCAATATAGTATCGCTATCTAAACAATGTAGAAAATTGTTTCAATATTTCATATTAGTCATGAGAAATATAATGTGACAACAGCCCTGTGGGTTAATTAGTTGGCAGGAATGTACTAACTTGACGATTTCGCGGCCCTCTGGTCCCACCAGGTACTGCACCATCCACTGGCATGCCTCACTGCTCTTAGACAGCAACACCTCCACTGTCGCCATCCACTCCTCTGTGTCCACCCTGCAAGAGACACACAAATACAGATATAATGTTGCTCCTCATGAAGGTGCTCAAACTTAACACATGTGGATGCATGCAAGTGAAATCACCTGAGTTTCTTTTTGGTGTGCAAGTAGGTGTGGAACAGAAAGTGAACAGCCAGCTGAAGACTCTCTTTGGCCATTGGCTGGTAGCCTGGATGCTTCAGTTTTGTCTGCAAAAGGAACACAGCTTTTTAAAACATCACTGATTATCATACTGCATGTTATTTTATGTATATAAACACTATGGTATTGCATTATAGTATATATAATAGTAATATTGCAATGGCTGTGGGTTCCATTCTGCATCAGCACTCACAACATTTAAATAATTATCATTCATGTATGTCAGAGTATCTCTCTCTAATGGCAGAATGCGATCTGTCATTAAAGGTGAACAGTACTCTGATTCCTATAAGGAAGTGCAGTTACTGTAAAATGCTGACCTGCAATAAAAGCATTGCCTCAGAAAAGCAAAATACACACTGTTTTTTCAGTTGTGTAAACACAGACCAAAGGTGAAATCCAATATTTTACTTGCATCTACTTCAAGTACCAGAGAAAAACAAACTGCTGAATATGTGGAAGAAAACTTTTATCTAACTTGTTTTATGTCTTTTGATTACAATCGTCAAATACATGAAGCTTAAAGTGTTGTGTATCTTCAGTCTGTGTTTATGTATAATTAGACAAGCCAACAGAGAAACATACTGCATTGACTGAAGCCAGGGAAAGGGTGAAGTTGAAGTAGTCGCTGTTGTAGACATCTCTGTTTCTCATGAACTTCAGATTCTCATCTCTCACAATCTGCACAAACACACAAACAAAGCGGTGAGACAACTATGAATATTTAAAGCAATTCTCTCTCTAATATAACTCGTGTTTAGCTCATGTAAAGGCAGATTTTGCTTTACCTGATAGATGCTGACGGGCATTTTCTCTACAAACAGGCCCTTCTTCTCTCCCTTGCGGACCAGACGGGTGAGGAGAGTGAGACGGTCATTGTTGGCTCTTGGGGGGCGTGGAGAGGACTGTGGGGAAACATCAGGAGAAGATGGAGCAGACCTGGGAATAAAGAGACAACATAGATGGTTCATAATAGTTAATGCACTGGAGCCGTTCCCAACTGCTGTTCTTCTGACAGTGTTCATATACAAATATGACTCGCATCATGTGATTAACATCCGTGATGTTTCATTAAAGTTTCTGTATAATGCATATAAATGAAGTCTTTGTAAATAAGTCTTTAACTGTCAGCATCAAATCTATCACCTACTGCCTGCGGTGACATTTTGCTGACTGTTGCACATGGATGTATGAAAAGATGACAGATGCATTTTCAACAGTCCAATGAGAATGTTTACAAGGTGACTGTGGTACATATGGAAATTTGACTCACAGTGAAAGGTCCTCAGCTTCCTGTCTCATGATGCTGACTCTGCTCTTTTTGGGCAGAACAGGCGAATTCTGGTCGCTGATCTTCTGATAAAACAGCATGTAGGCATTCCAGTATCTCCTCCGCACGTCAGGGTAAGGGTTGGCTGAGCATACATCAAAGTTATTTAAGATTTTGTACTTGTGTGTACTGCTAATCCACATAAAGTAAAGTAATGTCAGCAACTTACACTGGTCATAAACCTTGGGACGATACTCCCCACCGAAGCACTCGTACTCCAAAGTTTCGTCATTCATATCGAACTCTTCTACCACGTTGTCATTGAACTTGTACCACCGACCACGCGCACCACCGCTATTAGTAAACAAAGATGGATGACAAAAAAGGATTTTGAGAAGATAAAGGAGAAAGAGAGACATACTGGAAACTCTATGAAGTTTAAATAATAACCTAATGCAAAAACTTAAAAAGCTTACAAGCAAAAAAAACAGGATCTTCACTCATGTATGTACCCAGCACTATATGGACAGCACACCAGATTAACCTACTGGCAGATCACAGTATTCGCTTGCATCTATCCAGCTCATCTGCTAAGTTTTTATGTCACTGTTCTTGGCTTTAAACCCACACAGATCCCTACCTGACATAAACAATAAGTGACTAAAAAACAGCTTCAGAATGTGTCTGATTTCCTGGAAAGTAAGCATCATCCTGAGAACAGAATTTCTTAAGCATGGAAAGGAACAAGAAAATGAGTGAGAGCAGGGTGCCAAATACAAGCTTCTGTGGGCTCTTTACATTCCACTTCTCCAGTAAGCACGACTGCCTTCCAGAGCCAGACATCTGGAGATGCTTACAAACTAATCCAGGAGCCCATACAAAATCTGATACTGCATTCATATGCAAGACCCAAGGAGGTCTTCTAAATTCTGCCTGGAAAACTAAAGCAACCAATTAATGTATTCCACCAATTGCTGGTTAGGTACTCCTTATGTAAAGTAGCAAAGAGAAGGAAAAATACAATTGGGAAAAGCACATAGCTCTGCCATTAGAAAACGATTCCTGTGAAATGAGGTAAGACTGACTACAGTGTCTCTTACCGTCTATCTTTAATAAAAGAGTAGTAGTGGCCAGCATGCGCCTGACCACTGTGGACAACAACTCCCACAAGCTCATAGTTCTCAGAAATTGTGACTTTTTTCCTGGGTGACCCTCCTGAGGTCCCGTCGCCTCTCCCCTCGCCTCCCTCTCCGCTGCAGTCTTGACGAGCCATTCCAGATACAGTGTAGGGCTCCATGTTGAGCACCCAGGGGAACTGTGAAACAATGGAAACAACCTTAATCCCAATCACATTTACATTAAAGTTAAGGAGGCTGTAACAATATTAGGAAATGTGATTTATTAGGTACAAGTGTTTGATCTTCATACCCTAATCTGCTCATCATATTTGATAGACCGTCCGCTTTCCCAGTCGAAGCCAAAGCGCATAAGGTGAATACAGAGAACACTGGGCAGGGATTTGATACATGTCCTCTTCACTGTGGTCCTCTGTACAAACACACACACTAACACTTATAAGCACATATGATGTCAGTGCTGTATAAAAGCATGAAGGGGAGTGTACAGACCTTCTCTTTGCATTTCTCACAGTAGTAGGCATTGCTGCCCTCTAGCACCTCTCCTCGGACAAACTGGTCTAATGAGATCTCTAAACTCTGACAAGAGGTCACTCCAAGGTTCAGTGCCATGAATGTTTCCTCACGCTCATATCTGTGCAAAGGATGTTTGTGAGTCAAATTTCATGCATAAAGAAAAAGATTTGGTAAATTCTACACAGTAAAAACCTGTGGCTCACCGGTGAGGACAGTCTTTACAGATCTTCTGGTCAGAGAAAATTCCCTGGAATGTGTTTTTGAAGATCTGCTCTCGACCCATTTTCTGGTGGAAAAAGTTTGTCATTGACAAATTAAAGTTTCTAATCAAGTGACGACAGTGTTTCTTTAGTGTGTGAGTTATACCTTGAGATGTTCGTCAAGCTGATCCACCAGGCTAGTGAAAAACTCATAGGCATCCTGCTGTTCTCTTACATATAGCTCTTTGTTCCACATCTTGAAGATCTGCAACAGAAATATTATGCATGTTTATACAGTTACATATCTATTGATAAACTGAGTTTTGTCACTTTAGTTAATGACACTCAGTTGTGTCACTATCCAAGATAACAAACTCTATATGTGTTACACAGACTTTATAGACATAATGATTACAGACAGCACAACATGGTCCATCATTAGGACTTATTAAAACCCCCCACATAATTTTACATGATAAAAAAAAAATACAAGAAACAGCGATGAACTCCAAGATTGTGCAGAACCTCTTGCAAATTAAAAATAGAACTTTGTCTCTGGTTTCTAAATGATTTAACAGTGAACAGACTTTTACCTTCCAGAAGTTCTCAGGTACATAATACTGGAGTTTGCTCTCCATCAGATGGCCAAATAGAGACTGAACCTGATAGAAAACACTCTCTTCAGGCTGGTCTGTGTCATCTTCAATGGACAGGAAAGCCTAAAACAAAAAAACATGGTATTGTAGTCACAGATACTGGTGTTACTGCTAAGTATCACATAATGTATGGAAAAAAAAATTAAGTAAACAGTTCATTGAAAGTGTACCTCTGGGAGGCCGGGCTGCATGTAAAGCTGCTGGAACACAGCATTCATATAACAAGTGGCTCCACCGTTCTTCAACCCAACAAAACCTGAGACTGAACGGCTCTCTACAGGGGGTAGATACTAAAGGAAAGGAAGAAAGAGTTACTTTCACACCAAAAGCACTGTCAGACTACATGCAACACCAAACATGATTACAATTAATTCTATTTTAACCGGTGTCTTACATCAAACTCCTTGCAGAGCGAAGGATCTGACTGGTGGTGCATGGACAGCAGCTCTCTGGTGATGAGCTGTAGGTTTGAAAGAGAGCTGTCTGCCAGCATTACCAGCACCTCATAGGCTGCCAATCTGCTGCTGGCTGTGCTGCACCTAATCACACACAGAGAAATGATTAAATACCGCTATCAGGAATACTACAAAACACACAATGTTGTTTGCAAAATGGAGGGATTTACCCATTACTTAAAAAAAAAAAAAAAACAAGCAAACAAAAAAAGCAGATCCCTTTTATATGAAATCACAAAATGATTCTCAAAATCACATCTTAAAAAATGAAAAGTTGGATTAGAACAGAGAAAAAATGAAACTAATTGGAAGGAAAGGAATACATACTTTGGGTGGAAATCATGGCTGGGGGCCGGGGAAGTTGTAGGGTTGGAGCTGTTGATAATGATGCGTGAGGCTCGAAACAGGAAGTCATCGAGCAACTGCTGGATGAGAGATGGACCTGGACAAAAAGTTACAACATTACATAACAGCTGTGTCCTAAATAAAATAGAATATACATTGGATAGGTGTGGATATGCATGTATACTCAGTGTTTGCTCACCAAGATGTTCTTTCTCATTGCCACAGAGAGACAACAAGGTCTTGATGAGTCTGAGGTGCCCTGCTAGGAGGATGTTATCTGCCTCGCTGGTCTCCATCTCAGAGCTCCAGCTAGGCTCAAAATTGTCAAGCCAAGAGATCTCGTCCTCCAGCATGGTGGCTGCGCTCACTTTTAACACCTCCATCTCTGACGCTTGAGGAGGTGAGGCATGCAGCGAAGCGGGAGGAAGGAAAGGAGGGATAGAAAAAGAAAGGAGCAGAAAGCAAATGTGTGATTCACTGGCCTTTAGTTGGTGAAAAAGCAGTCTGTAAGGTCTGCATTACAACAGAGCCTCAATCAGGGACAAAACTTCATATTTAGGAATGTGTAACTGTGGCTTACTAGTTAGGTCGTCCAAAAGCTGGCATCTTAGATCAAAGTATTCAGTGCACTGGGACAGCAATCTGAAAACAAAAACCAACACTAACTCATGATGTCTGCATATGTTTTAGGGATTTTGCACCTTGTGCTTTATTGATTAGATACCTTTGGTTGACCCCCCTCATGACAGATGTGGGGCTCCATAACGGGAGCTGAGCAGTCAGGATAACTGAAAGGAGGAACAAGTTAGGTTTTTGGACTTCAGGGAAGGCTGATGTGTCAGTTTGGCTCAAAGTGTACAGTTGATCACAAGCCACACGGCGGATCTGAGAGAAGAAGAAACATAGAAAAGATAAGTAAATATAATATAATGTTTGAAATACATTTCTTCTGTTATTTGCTGAGTGTGTTATTTACCTCTCCGCTGGGAGATCCGAGCAGAATATCAATAATAAAATCATTGACAGAGGGCAGGTTGTAAAAAGAAGCTGGAGAAAGAAACCAAACACAAGATTTACAGCCTGTTGGACACAGTACAGAATATCTCATTACAATACACAGTAAAAGTGAGACTGTGATCTTGTAGTGTTGTCTGTACGCCTGCAGGAGTCTTACACAGCTGCTGACAGCGTAACTGCAAACAGGTAACCAGCAGAGACAAAGCCTCGCGAGCGATGATGGCATCTTTGATGGAGACACTCTGCTGTCTGACACATATCCCTGCATGCAATGCTGTTGGTGTGGTCTCGCCCTCGCTACTGGAGCTGCAGTTACTCCCTGCAAAACACAAATACATTTACTTTCAATTCTTTAGGTTTAGTTTCAGTAAAATATTTTGAGCGTGACCTATTAATAACCAACAGTCAGCATTAGTCATAAATTAAAAATGAAGTTGTACAAGCCACATCCACTGACTGAAAAACATGTAGCTAACACCATAAGTTATCTACTTGGTAGACTTACAGAGACAAACAGACAAAATGTGTAATGATTGTTTTTTCTTTGTCTCACCAGTGCTGCTGACTCTAGTGCGTACTCCCTGGGGCAGAAGAGAGCCATGCGTCTCTCTGATTGGCTGTGGGCTACCGACTAGATCTAATCGACCTGCTGCAGCCGCCCAGGTCAGACGCATAAAACAGGCCACTGTGGAAGTGAAGTCCCCCACTTCCATGGTCTATAAAAGAAACAGCAGCAGATAGAGCATCTGGAGTACTTTACATTTACTGGACACCAAATTTATCCTAGAAATAACCTCAAAATTGAAATTATTTCTACCATACCTGAATAGCGACACGTGCAGCAGGTATGATTTCTTCAACTCTTATGGATGATCGCTCAGACAAAGACATCTGTCTGTAGGAGGACTTCTCTGGAGTGCCACATAGAGAGAGCTGTCGCCCTGCTCGCCCAGCATTACGAAACGGCCGAGATGATAGCGCATCGCCATCCCTGATGACATCATCGTCCAGTACAGCAGGCATGCTTTGACCAACCAGAAGGAACCTGCAAACAAAGCCCATTCAGTTAGAAGTTTGGCATAGTATGTGATGATTATATAAACCTTGTATGTTTGTGACATGTATTGCACCTGGCCAACTGAAGACAGATTGAGTAGACCCCTTGTCTGGTCTCATAGTCCACTTCTGATGGGATGGAGTCTCTCTGCATAACATTTACCACCAGACTGCAGAGGTGACAAACAGAAACACAATACTCAAGACTAAAAATAAAAAGATGCCATAAGGCATTTTGGATAGAAGCATATGCCATGTGGAATATATGTACTGGTGTATAATGTAGCTTGACAACTATGCTGACACCTCCTACAGTGGCTCAAAGCAAACAAAGAACAGCAATTGTTTTAAAGGTCTGTTGTTTGTGGTGCTACCTGAGGCCTCCTGCTTTCAGGAAATTCTCACAGAAGGATTTGCTGCTTGTTTTGGCCATCTCATCATCAGATGTGGGCATGAGTTTTGAACTCAACACCTAACAAAGACATAGGAGAGAAAAAGGAAAAGAGATGAAAACTGATGTCATGCAGCTTAGTCAACTTTAAAACAGGGAATTTTGCATTTATATACGTATTTGGGGTTTTACGTTTAAATATACCTCAAGGTTGTATAGCACTCTGAATGTGGACATGCCAGGGGCTGAAGATCTAAAAAGGGACTCCAAGATGGAAGCAGCACTGGGCTGATGTTGCTGCTTGGAGGACATAGAAGGAGAACGAGAGCCTGCACCCTGGCCGAGGGTGAAGAGCGTTTTCTAGAGAAAAGATACACAAAAGATAGAAAATAACTCCCTCAGACAACGGATAAGGCAAAGAAATGCACACAAGAGAAATTTGTTTAGACTTATAATAAACCCTCCTCCAAAAGCAGAAAATTAAAAATTTCAGAGGTTTATCGTTCTGCATTAAGCACTGTTAATAAGAAAAGAGTTCAAGTAACCTGATGGCTCCAGACGCTGGATTCTTTGGGAACAAAGTTGTCAAGTGCATCCTGTACTTCAGGATCTGTTGGAATGAGCAGCAGCAACTTCCTCACACGCAGAGTGATCCTGGAAAGTACAAGAAATATCCAAATACATAAAAAGGGTTATTAACTGCCTTTGGTCTTAATACATGAATTATGAAATAGTAGTGACTTAAATATTAATTACCAATCACTTTTTACCCAGCTAAACATGCATGCAAGAGTCTCTGTCTATGTTTTTATGCATTTTTGTATCTACACAAATTGCTTCAAAATGAGGTGATGTAAATAGCTAAATAGCGTCTTCTGTTGTCATATGGAAGAAATATTACCTTACCTGGACTCATCAAGGTTTGCTAGCTGGTAAAGCATCTCAAACACATTACAGACCAAAGCCATCACAACTCCAGGCAGAGACTTCTCCTAGAGACACAGAAATGTACGCACTTTGCATTAGAACCAGCGGAAAGTTTAATGGATGCACAATTTGCAGTTCTAACCATGTCTATGATGGTACCTGCTCTAGGGCATAAGCAGAGTTGAAGACAGCAGAGCTGGAACTGCTGGAGGCAGAGGCTGAGGACTCGGAGCTGCCAGAGGGAGTGCCAGTGCCTGAGCTCTTCACAGTTAAGCTCTGCTCATCGCTAAAGCCAAGCTGAGACAGCAGCTTATGGTCTCGATTCATGGTCAACTAATACACGTTGGAGGTGCAGTAAAAGGACAATGTGAGAGAAAAAACAAAACAAAATTAATTTTGTTCAAGGACACACAACAGGATAGTGGACGACCTTCCCCAGACAGGCACTGCACTGAATCATCAACACTTACCACACTATCATTGGCAAAGATTTGGACATTATCCACCGGACAGCTCAAGTGCTCAGATATCTTCCACCGGATACTTCCTACTGTTTCATTACTGTGAGTCTGTACAACAGACAGACGAGTAAAATTAGCCATTTCCTCTGAAGACCTGAACTGTGCACAAAAGGGCAGAAGTTTATAATACCTCTAAGGTAAAAGTGTCTTTGGTTGACTCGTAGGTGATGTGAAGAGTGACAGGGTGTCCATTGAAAGAGGCCCCGTGAGGTAGAATAGTGCGAGGAACTGAGTACATATCCTACACAGAAATACACAAAAACATGAGGTTAAAAAAACCCATTATAGCATAATCATTTTTATTTACACGTGTAATGAAACCTTGGAGACAGAGTGCACAGCTTACCTCTATAGTGATGACATAGCGCTCAGCCAACAGCAGCAGTCTTTCAATTATCACCAGCTTAGTGGATCTGGAGGCGGAAATTCACAGAAGCGTCTCAACAATAACAAGCATATTTATACTCAAAACATTTTATCCATCACTAACATGCAAGATAAATTATATAAACACAAATGTATTTTAATAGGTTTAGTAACTATGTTCTTACCCAAACCCCCCTCTGTACCTGGATGGTGATTGTACAGATGTGGCCACAGTCGGCATGGCCGTGGCTGTCAGCATCTTGGTTGCTTTAGTAACAGCATGTGTCAAAGTAGGCCCACCCAGTGCCGAACTGGCTGCCTAAAAGAAGAACAAGAAATGTGCTGCTGGATCCCACTTTCTGTGAAATGGCACAATCATGCTAGTAACATATTCAACAGCTTACCTCTAGTCGTTTGTAGCAATCAGCAATGAACTTCTTGTGCAAAGACACAGAATCCTGTGAGGAGGAAGATTTATTTCTGCGTGTGATTTCTTTGTTTCAAAAACAGCCACAAAGCAGTAATTCAATTTTTATTATTGGAATACTTCTGATCATTTCTCATCAAAGTGAGGAGTGAAAACAATAGGCAGTCTGCAGCATCTTAAAAGGAAAATTCTTCCCAGGATAAAATATGCATATTCCCTCTGGTCCGTGTAACTTATCCACCTAAATTGTTCTGCTTTGAGTTTCCCAGTTTTGGATAGAGGGAAAAGAGATGACTGCCTTGTCTAGAATATAAAGGAACCAGAGAGCACATCCTTTTGGGGATTCAAAGTAATAGGTTCATTAGAAAGGAATTAATTCCAACACCAAACTGCTCACAATAAAGGTAATGACTTTTTTTGGGATCATGTAAAGAGACATTGCTGCTGATTTTAATGTGAACTGTCCTGTTAAATGACACTTCCACTCTCTTTAGAAGCAGTGCTAAAATTAAGAGGCCAGAGCAATAAATGCAAAAATATACTCAAACCTTCTTCATCTTGGGATTGAGGTTGGTGTAGCTATATGTAATAATTAGTTGGATTGCTTCATTGGCTATTTCTTCATCAGGGGTCTCCATGGCGATGCGCCAGATAAAGTCCATCCCTGCCAAGTCAATGCGCTCCACACACTGAAATCAAAGCACATAATACTTTAAATCTAAATGTCAACCAAGATGTATTTCAGTATTCTTTTCCTTTGCACGCTGAATGGTTCACTGTGTACTAAGGATCAAAAGAGAGAAAATGAAAGCTGACCAGCTGAGTTCCTTGGCGTTTTAGTCGATGATCACAAAGGTTGACATTCTCAAAGAAGGTCTTGAAAAGATTAAAACCTGAAACACATACAAAACATGTTAAATACATATTTATAATCCACTGCTGTGGGTCAATAATGTATCACCATAGAGTATCTCTCACCATTCATGGTGATTTCATAGGGTTCCAGTTTTAAGATCTTCTCCTTGAAGAGTTGCTGCTGAACATCACTCTCAAGGTCATGTTGCCCTTTTGTGAACCACTCAAAACACATCTGCACACACAGAAACACACTGTGTTAATCTCAGTTACAGTGAATTTTAGAGACAAATGAGATGGACTGGCTTGAGTTCTACCAAACTGAGCCTAACACAAAGACTAAATGAATGATCTGTTAAAGGCTGGAGGTAGTTAAACATTTGATTCTAACCACTTGTGCCCAGAATGATCTCATACTATTGGAAAGGGCAGAAACCTGCCTCCAGTTCTTTCTGTCCTTTTGTTGTTTTTTTTGTTCTCATACAAAGAAGCACTTGATAAAGCTAAACTTTACTGGATGATACATTGAGAAACCTAAACAGAATGGATGTCACTTTCTTGCCAGCTTGCTCTGTATTTAAAACTTGTATGAACATTCCTTTTATTGTGCTTTAAAAGGAAGAGGTAAAGTTTGTGCATTCCTCCAGATCAGTTATCCAGAGAAAGGAGGCTGCAATGATAAACAAATGGCCAAAGGCAAGGTTTCATTTGCAATGACTGTTTTTATACCTCACGGTCAAGTTCACAAACATCCGGCCCTGACACCAGGCACTCCCACAGCTCCTTGGCTCTGTTCCAGACCAGGTAGAGGCTAGCTTCCTGGAGAAAGAAGGCCAGGAAGCGCAGGTGGCTGTCCAGATACTAAAGACATATTGAAAGAGAAATGTGTTATCTTGTAACACTATCAATATGTAACATTATGTTCTTCAGGTGTAAACCTCATTCCAGCTAAGGGAAACTTGCATATTACCCACATTAATTTCTAATTATGCAATTAATCAAAAATATCTAGCAATACAGCTCCCAGGAGGAGCAGAAGGCTATTACGTTTTAGTCAGTGTACTCAGGTCATTTACACATTTTATTTGATTTTTAAATACATTTTTTCAGTTGTAACCTGGGGGGGCAAACAGAGGAGACAGGAACTATGGAAAATATGCATCCAGCAGATATTTTACTTATGAAGCTATAGTCACTAGTCAAATCCCTTAATAATGGTTTTGGTCATTAGCAGTAGAAAAGATGTTGAGGTTTTTATCTTATTTTTTAAAATATTTTTCCTTTATCTATTATACATTTACAAATCTTACTCAGCAGCATTTAATATCTGGGTATCAAAGTGTGTAAATATTTTAACTTAACTCTTGTGCAGCCTATATTCAACAATGTAATTTCAACACTATCAAAATCATCCTCAGTAATAAATATTCACACATTTCCCTGCATGAAGCTAACAGTAACCTGAGTGTTCATTACTGTGGTGGATCACAGGATGATAAATGACTGTTTACTGATCAGTCTCTTATGTGTCGCTGTATATAGATTTTCTTTATTTAAACAGTAAATGTTAAGTTACTGCAGCCTGACATTTGCCTTTATATTCAAAGAGTCACACTGTTATAAGGCAGGCACATGTTCTTATTATACATTAAACTGATCTGAGGATGAAACCACATTGCTGTGTTTGTTTTTACAATGATGACAGTTTGATCACGAAAAACATCCTGGGTTAAAAAAAAAAGTTGGAGTATCTAACCTGGATTTTGAGGTTTGTAAATATTCAAATTTCTGTGAATCACTGTGATAAAAGAGAGCAGCTTCAAGCCCAGCAGGATGGGATATATCAGAGAGGAACTCTGGGTTTGATCAAGAAAAGCTCTCAGGGATGTCTCACTGACATCACTTTTTGATGTCAGTGAGAGCGAATATCCCTAATATGGCCATCTCACGCACACAGCTCTAGCTGTGAGAATGTAAACTGTTCCCACATGCTGTTTAAATCTTTTGTTTGTGAGGGAGCTAAAACAGCCTGTTTTAGACAATGGTTGAATTAGCATGACCCAGTGTGAAATGAATGAGGATTATTTTGAAATATGAGTCATGCATTGCTAATCTAGTAGCGAGTCCATGGATTCTATAGGGTTGGAAATGAGCATTATAGGTCACCTTTAAATTAAAAAGACAGACATACCTCCTGGTAGGTGTATCGTCCATCTACCAGGGTTGAGCCTGAGAGGCCGCTGTTACCAGCAGCTGTCACGGCAAGTCGATGGCAGCATACAAGGGATCCTGTGATTAGTTTGACAATCTCAAAATTCTTCTTCAAGTCTTGGATGATGCTCTGTTGGGAGACAGAGGGAATGTTAACTTAAACACAACGTAGAGCAGATTATTCAGGTGTGCATTTATATATGTTTTTATGTGTCACCTTGTCTTGTTTCTGGTATGTCTGCTTGATGAATGAACGGGTTATCTCATGCAGCTGACGGAGAGCAGGAACAACCCAGACCGCCTGTGGACTGCTCTGCTGTGAAGCCTGTTGAGATAAATAGATACACATGCGTGCATATCAGATGATGATATTTACTAAATCACAAAGCAAACACAGACGCTTGTTACAAAAATAGAGGTCAGCGATGATCTTTATGAATCACTTTTAATTTTATGTAACTGTTTTGTCATCGTAGACTTACTATTTTTGTAATTAAGGGCGTTGTTAAAACAAGAAGGGAAAAAGGAAAATCAGAGCCAGAGATTTAAACCACGGAAGATCAAATCTGCCACTTTTAACCCTCATCCTAGTGTTTCAGGTTTGCTTTTTGTTTTTTTAAATGACGTTGATAATGATTTAAAATCTGTTTCCTGTCTCTGCTTTGATGAACACTTTTTAAAAAATACAAATATTTTGGAGTCATGAGGGATTTCAGTCAAAAGTACCCATTTGCACCTATGCAGGAACTACTTATCTCAGGTAATGGTTGCCATGGGTCCTAAATTAATTTACCTAGCCACCAAGCGGAACTCTGTTAGTCATTTTAAAGAACAAGAATGGCATTGCTGCATTCATTGTCTGTATGGGGAAACTTCCCACACTGAAAGTTTTCAGAACGTTAGCAACATCGCCAAATCTGCTTGAAACAGCTGGGGAATGCTCTGGTTATGTTACTGCTATATTGCAAACACCAGTTGATTTGAGCAAGAATGAGTCTCCTGGGAGTTAAGAAACCTCTACTGCTGATGTGCCTGTCCAACACTGTGCTGGAAGAATCTACTTGAAAAAGGTGTTACTTTGCTCCCGAAACACAGACAGGAAGCTAGCAACTTTTTGTTCCTCCTTTTACATGCCAGCACGCGCTGATGATGACGCAAACTGTATGCTTTAACTGCCTATAGTAAGGGTTTAGCTTTAGGTTTTGTGTTGCCAGCAATAAGTCAGTCTCTCTCATTGGGTGCTGATCCCTTCCAGAGCTGCTCTTTGTTACCAGTTCTGTTCATATTTATGCATCAAATCTGATGCCGAGTGTAAATTAGTTGGGACGCCGACTCCTTCTTGGGCACAAACTGCTGCCCCAAGTGGAGGACTTTCAATATCTTGGGGTTTGTTCACAAGAGAGAGGAGACTGGAAAAGGAGATTGGCAGACATATTGGTGGGGTCTTGGCAGTGAAGTGGATGCTATGCCGATCTGTTGTGGTGAAAAGAGAGCTGAGAGTGAAAGCAAAAGTACAGCTATGTTCACAAGCTCTGGGTAGTACGGTAAATGAAAGAATAAGATCACAGATGCAAGCAGTGGAAATCAGTTTCTTCTGAAGAGGATTCGTACTCAGCCTCAGAAACAGAGCAAGGAGCTTGGTCATTGAGAAAAGGTAAGAGTAGAACCCCCTCCTAGGTGATGTGTTTTGAGCACATAATGGAGACTTTGGGGAAGACCCAGAATGCATTGGAGAAATTATTTCAATTATTTTATATTGGGATCAAAATAGATCCAGCAGCTTTCGTCATATAACTACAATACAATTGATGTTTACTTAAAATTACTGAAAACTAAGGAATATCAGAATCAATTAAGCTTTTGAGTATTTAGTGTGGATTGGGCGATAAAATGCAATTTTACAAAAATCTAATAATGATCTACTTTTTAGATGACATAGGACACATAACTAATAATGCTTTGAGCAGAAAAAAATATTGCTAGTATTATAATCTTGCTATTGTGACTGGTAGTCACAATAGCAATTAATGATCCTTGCTGCCCCCAAGGACCCCAGGTCTATGTATGTCAAATATGCTGGTAGGATGAGGGTTAATGTGAAAGGCCAAATATCAAACAAAAGCCTCACTTGGGTATCCATGGTTCTGATTAGAGTCCTCGCATGAGTAAAAAATTTCCACCAAAGCTAACCAGTCATCCAGCAGATAAATCACTCATTTATTTCCACAAGCGTTCACCCAAGACAAGACCAACACCACTGTGTAATCATTAGCGAGTGCCAAAGCCCTCTTAGTGAGGCAAGCAGAAGATTAACATACACCTGGTCAAACAACCTCATGTTGCAATCATCTGTGAAATTATCAACCTGAGACCAACGAAACCCCTTTGTGGTCAAACCCCCTCCTCCACGATTGGATGCCAGGACTGAAGCAGCAAGATTGGATACACACCAGTCAGTGGAAATATAAATCATAATGGATACCTCTTTTAATTTGGCCAGTGAGTTAGATTTCTTCTTGCCCCAAGTGCCAATATGAAATGAGCTATGAGTCTCGTTGCCTTTACTGTCTTCCTGAGTGAAGTTCTAGAGACATACATATCATTTGAAGTGGGATATTTGTACACAAATAACAAGCAGGATTTCCAAGGATGACACACATATTTTCTTCCATGTGTGGCAACAGTCAGTCCAGCAGTCATTTTAAAATATGGTTATTGTATATAATTTCAAAATAGGAAAAGCATACATGCAACTGATATATCATGCCAATTTCCATTTCTTGTACTGTGGCTCAGTTTGTCCACTGTCAGTTTTAGTTCCCTTCCCCCTCCCTTAAAGCCTATTTTCTTCTTATTAACTGTCATACGAAATTAACAAAAGAATAAACAGAGAAACAAAAAGGAAAAAGATCTGAATAGCAGGTGGGTGAAGCTGCTGAGAAGACCATATTAAATATATCACAAAGATTTCAAAGTAGAATAAAAATATCAGAAATTGAGCATTTAAGACAGAATCCTGAGGCTCACCAGGACTATTGAACATATGCCACGTTTAGTATGAGCATCTGCGTGTGTCCTCTCTAGGGTGAACCAGTTTGTCATGTTGGACAGCCAGGATGTGCAGTACCAATTTACTGACACAGTTATTAATGACATATAAAGTACACATTTAGAAAAGGCAAGATGAAGCATAAATTCCTCACATACTTGCAGTTTATAACGTTATCTACCACATTTTCCACGCTTTGAGAGTAGTTTACTTAACAGTTCAGTCACACCACTGTTTCACAATATAGTCATTAACTGACTGTATCAGCAAATCAACTAATTATAAAACCTGCATTTACAGATACCCACAGAGGGTGCTACAGATGCAGACAATGACAAAAATATAAACTAATAAAAAAAGTTTAAAAATAAATTATTCTAGATAGATGGGTACTTGTTTAAAAAGAAAGACTCCCTTCATTACAGTGGGGTACACTGTATTGCAAGAGTTTGACAAACTTATAAGGGAATGCTAACATGCAGTAAAACTGTTACTGAAGGCAGAAAAAGACCTAGATATCTAGTAGATCTGTCTAGTGTTTCATTAAAACTGCTGAGCTGCAGTTTTAAGATTCGTGACAAATGCTCCCAGTTTTTTCTTTGTGTGTGTACAAAATAAACAACACCTTTAAAGCACCGGCTCAATGAAATGCTAAACCCCAACAAGAGCCCAAGTAAACAAAGAAAATACTATACTTTGTCTGTCTCACCTTCTTAATGTCTTCAATGCATTTAATAATGTAACTGCGTTTCACCAACTCCTTAACAGCGTAGGCATCGCTCAGAATCCCCAGGTGCTCCTCCAGTGCCTGCTGAACTAGACTGGTAGGCAAGGTGGGGAGGTGAGCCAGTTCCCACAGCACCTCTAGCACCTGGACAGATACACACACAAGGACAAGGTTGACTCAAGGGAACATCCTTATATCAAAACCTTTCACAATATCTTTACCTGTTTTTTCTCCAATTACTTTTGAATGAGCCTACCTTTGACAAAAAGACATTTACACAGCATACCTTTCCTGTTGTGGTTTCAGAGCGAGCTTCTCTGCCTATCCTCCCGATCAGGCTGAGCAGCTTTTGCCTTACACGGTCACTCTCAACTTCCCAGCTCTAAATATCATGCAAACATGTTAACATAAATATCACGCACACATGTAGAAATCTCTTCAAATATAACCTATTTTATCAAAATGTCAGAGAGTGAGCGCTGACCTTTTGTATGAGAACGAAGAGGTGAGTGAGCTGGTCAAAGCTGAACTTCACAGCAGCAGCAGCAATTATTGTATGAATATTTTCTATTACAGTTGATGATTGACCCGCCTGAGATGGTCACACACAAAAAGAAATCAATACATCCACTGAGCTGACAGGTATTTGTCACATACTTACAGATATGCACATATAAAAGCACTCAGTGCAGTTTACTGATTTTCTTTAAGAGTTATAAATAGATAAAACCGATCAGAATGAATAATAAATATGTAATAACACATGCAGTTGAGATATAAATGGTTCTTACCTGTATTCTCCAGATCTTGGAGAGTTCATCTAGTGACAGTTTACTCCCCAGCAGCTCAATGATTCCCTTAATCCTCTCACAGTACTGAGCTTGATCAATGTTACCTGGAACAAAAAGAATGAATCAGCCAAAGTTAAACTGAAATCTTAATTTCCCGATTTCTCAGTTTAAATTTATGTCAGTGGTGACTACGTTTAACTATGTCTGTGTGTTTTGCCAAGCACTCATCAAAACTCTAGTAAGTTATGTTTTAACAAACATCGTTACCTTCCAGTGCTATTGACAGGACAGAGTTCTCTACAAGCCAGTCCAGCAGTTTATCTGTGTCAATGGCGTTTTTCACAGACTTTGAAACCGTGCTCTCTTCTATTAACTTTGTCACCTGAGAGACAAGCATACAAAAATAGTCTGACATGAGCTCAGAAATGGAAGCACTCAGAAAGAAATACTTTAAAATCTTCTTTTTGAGCTGACCTCTTTGAGGGAGTTCATCTTAGTGGAGAAGTGGGGTGTTTTGAGCATACGTAGAAGCGTATCCAGCCGGAGATCATCTACCACAGTAACCAACTCCCTCTGGAACCTCATACACAATAGCTTGATGGCTGACAGCAGGTCCGGGATGCTCACCAGACGCTAGGGTTGAATAACATTTGACTGAGTCATAAAATTCTTGTGAAGTTTCAATAAAAGAACCATTTCCACACTAATTTAGTTTCCTGAACTCAAGATGAGCAGTGTTTGCACTTACCATAGTCTTCTAAGACAGTTTATTCATACTATATGATCTAGCAGGTGCCAACAAAAGTCACCAGTCCCATATTCATTCTGAACTCAAATTTACTGGGTAGCACAACTAAGAGGGCAGTGAACACATTCATCTCTGTCCTCTTTTTCTTAAAATTATAAGGAGGTATAAATTACCTTATCTTTAAGGTCCTTCTCCTCCAGGTTTTGTACATATGTGATCATCTTGTGGATGACTGGATCCAGCATAGGCTAGGAAAAACAATATGAAACTGTGTTGATCCCTGTGGGGTAAATGGACCACTGGAGCAGCAAAACAGTAAGAGGATACAGCAAATAAAAATAGAATATAAATCAGAATGGGGTAGAAGTGTCATGTAATAAACACAGGCGATGATTTTATCACTGGAACAAAACTACGGAGCCACAGACAAACAATGTATATACACATATATATTACTGGCAGAGGAAAAAAAAGCAATTACAGGCCAGATTCTACAACTGTGTGTCCATGTGTGTACATACCTGTACTGCTATTTTTAAGAGGACCATTTTTAACATTAGATGTTAAAAGTGTATGTAACACCCTGTCACATATTATGCACTGCAGCCTTGAACTTCTCTACCACCCAGCAGAGATCCATGTGAGAACATAAATATCAGCACAGTCAGATTAGACATTAGCAGGTTTTTAACCCGGCAGCTTCCTGGTACAAAGTCTCTGTGACTTTGAAGTGCAAATAGAAGGAAAACTAGATTTACCAGCAATCATAATGCCCACCAGTGAGTGTATGCTGCCTTGATCCAGTTAGCTCCTTTGCTTAAAACACAGTAGTTTGAATGTGTCTGAACTTGATAATATCCTTCTGGGTGCTACATGTGAGAGCTGTGCATAAGTATCCCAACCCAAGTGTCTGACACTAATCGAAATCAGCTTAGGACACATAGGCCAGTCCTCACTTTATCCTACAAGGGGCCATTAAAGGGCTAAGACATTGTTTTAAGGTAGAAATGTATAGTGAGCATCATTTAGTGTGTGTGTCAGGGAGAGTAGATAAGGTAGCTCACCTGGACAAGACTGGAGTTAAGGTATTCAGCACAAACTCCGAGGGGTTGGACTAGAGCAGATACATACTGCATGGACAGATGAAAAAAAGTATAAACAAGTCAAGAAAGAAAGGAAAGGGAGGAAAATAATTTATCAGCACCAGCTTTGATTGTCTTAAGAATAATTCACTGACTCTGAAGCATTGCTAAAACTCACTAACAGATGTGTGCAAGACTTTTTATGGCATCACAACATCACTCCTCCTGATGTAAAATGTGTAGGGTAGAGATCAACCTGCATTTAAACACATGAGTGCATGTGAGCGAGAGGGAGTGACTGTTAACACATGCGTAGATGAGTATCGAATACCAGAGCCCAGCTGTCATTTGTCATTCACTGCTAAATCAAGAGAGGCTAATGAAAGCTTCCTGTGTTCCTGTCAGTTTTTTGACTATCCTCCATCTCTGCCTTCTGCAAGTATCTCCCTCTCCTCCACCTTCCAACTCTACCCTTCCACCCTACATGCCTTCCTGCTCAAAGCACACAAATGAATGTGTCACCCTTGGTAGTAAATAGAGAAGTGAGCACTACTCGTTTTTTTTACTTTCACTTTTACCATCATCCAATGTGCCTCTAGTGTGTTAGGGATCTAACGGCTTACACACTCTGCTGAGCTCCCACTGCAACTGCAGAGTGCAACTGTGGTGTGCAATGAGTCTTTGCCTTATTAAAATGCTAATGGTTAGAGGGTGTGTGTGTGTGTGTGTGTGTGTGTGTGTGTGTGTGTGTGTGTGTGTGTATGCACGCGCACTGAATTAATGGCCATGCGCTGCTGAGGTTCCGGCCAGGTTCCCAGAAGGAAGCATCAGTACAAGGATGCCTCAGAACACATAAAACAACAGAGCATTTCAACCATCACACAGTAGGAGGATGCAGGACTGTGTTTGTGTTTAAGTGAATATTACAAAGAGTGAAAGAAAGAGAGAGACATTCAGCGCTGTGCAGCTGAGAGCACTGAGTTCAAACATGATGACCTTTCGCCTGCATAGACTGTCTCAAAGTACTCTGTCAGTCTTAAGAAATGCCCGGAAAAAGATGATAAGAAGACGTAAAAACAATAGTTCTTACAGCTATCTCAATTTCCTCAGTGTTGAGTTTCGTCTGGATGGCAGTGAATCCTCCCAGCTCTCCAAACTTGACAAAAATTACAGAGAGAAAGGAAACATGAGGCAAAACTGATATAACTCTGGTATATATTTATGGAGACAATATCTAAGTGGTGGTTTATTACTCACTCGATTCACCAAATCAACCAGCCAACCATGGGGCTCCTGAAACAGATCACTATGATTTAAGTAAATGCTTTCAGCAATGACACTGAAAATTCTCATGAGACATACACATTAAGTTTTCAAGCAGCTGCTGTGTGTCAGCCACCCATGGTCTCTTGACCCTCTGCGGCTCAGTTATGCAACACTGAAGAATTGGTCTGTCTGAACCTTGAACATGACTATACACCATAAACAAATTCTTTAACATGTAAACATATATAAATACTTGCCAATGCATCTGGATTAACTGCCACACATACAGCACAATACTACAATGCTACAGTACAATCTTATAATGCTTCACAGACAAATTAGTCTTACTTTCTGATAGGCGTTGCTTGGAGAGACGGCAAACATGTTAGCCTCGTCTCCAAAAACTTCAGCCCAATTTCTCTGACAGGCCTTCATCCGGTTCTTAAAATGGTACTCGTTGTCAGGATTAAGGGCCTGCGTGTAAGAAGAATTACACATCATAAATATTTATTTTTATTTCCCCTCATACGTATGAAATAAATTAGCTTTTTTTTTTTTTAGTAAAGCTGAACAAAACCCAAAATAAATGGAATGACACTGAACCACAGTGGTTAATAACATTTTGAATAAGGTGATTATAAAAAGAAAAAAGACAGTAAATGAGATACATAAGCATCGTAACAGGAAGGTTTTCTATCATTTTAGGAAAACATTACTAAGTGAGATGACGCACCATGGTCAACACTCCCATCAGGTTTACAGGTACAGGGTCCTGCTTCACCCTCTCTGCAACCAGTTCCACCAGCAACATGAGCATGTTGTAGATTCCCTCATGAATCTCTGTGCCCCATTTGTGTACGGCACTGCTGGTCAGTAGCTGGTGATAATGAACAAGGCATGTAGAAAGGAAGTAAGTCAGGTATGCTAAATATTCAAAGAGGCACCTTGACTTCAGTTTCTCTTTTGCTTACCTTTTTAAAGGCCTCTGGCATGCAACGATCCATAAAGCGCTTGCAATTCTCATCAGCGTCAGCAAGACCTGACAGGGAAGGAGAAGTTGGATTCACACATCTAAACTTGGAGAATTTTTGGCTGTCAGATTAGTTACATATTGAGTCATGCGACACAAGTGGCCGAAATAACAACATGTGAAAAACACCCGATGGTCCAAACAAAACACGCCACCCACATAATAACGCAAATGTAGTTTACTGCAGACCTTAAAAACAACATTTTCATCACCTCCACACACGCAGTCTTACCATGTCGAGCAAGGCAGGAGGAGGCAATGAGACACTTGCCCAGGGACTCCTCTCTCTTGTAAGGTATGGACCAGTGGTCAGTAAAGACTCGACTTTCCAGTTCATACAGGTTGGTGGTGGGAAACTCCATGCTTCCCCCAGAGCAGTTCCCATTCTCATCATTGCTCCTCTGTAACACACAAACACAACAAAATTGTGACATAAAGCAGAGGGTGACTGCATTTCATACGGCTCATCCCATTGTTTTATAATGACACTGCAAATGTCCTCTGTGTGATGCTAGGATAATACAAATGGCCTCTGGCGATGATAAAGTCAGACAGGATGATGCCTGAGTCTTCTCCTCTCTCTGGGAGAGGAGCGATAGCAGTCATTTGGAAAGTGTGTCCTCTCCTCTATGATCTGCCCTTCATCTCTGTAATATTTTTATCTTTCTATTTCCTCCCAAGAAGCTTTCAGAACAAATTAAGGCAGGTGCTTGTTAGTAAGTCCTTTGGCAGCAATTAAGTCTAAAGAGTGGTGATGTGTAAGTCAGGGTGTGAGAGCTAGACAGTCAAGTTCAATGAATACCCTGCCAAATGACATGACACTGTCTTGCTAGCTGTATGATGGCGTCATGCCTGAGCAGGTAATAAAGAGAGAGCTAAAATTCAACTAATTTAGAGTCAAGTTTTATACCATCTGTAGTTATGATTCACAGAGCAGAATTAAGGCTCAGCTGGAATAAGAAGACAGAAGAAGGCAGTGGCAGTGAAGCCTAGGAGTCTATGTGGTAAAAGCAAAAACAGTTAAAGGGTTAGTAAATTATTTATGCCATAAACTTGCTTACATATTCATGAGGTCAAGTGTATATTTATGATTAACCTTCACAGCCTCTTCCTCTCAAACAGTGCTGCCCAGCCAATTCATTCAACATTTAAGGATGGCGCAAACTAGGTGCAGATGTTAAAGTAATAACTGAACCATTTAATAAAGCTTGACCTGCTGTGTTACATTGGAAATTATGTTAAACTACAACTGCGCACTAGGATTCAACTTCCACTACATTATGACTGTAACAAACTATTAGAGACCATTGCTCATGTGGAAGCTGCACAGTATAAATATTAATTAGCGGTACAGTTAAATATAGTTATATACATATTAACATAAACAGTGGTCAGTGCATTCAGTACATGACTGTCCTGCATATCAATGTATATGAGAAAATATTATTAATCAATCACAGAGAGGAGAAGAGGAGGCAAAGGGAAAGATAAAGCATAAAGGATAAAGGAGGAGCATCATATTTCATCTCTTCCCTTTCTTAGAAAATTAAATACAACAGATAGATGAGAGGAAGAAAAGCTGGAGAAAGACTAAACTAATACAGATCTTTGGAAACACCCCAATGAAAGAGCACAACTGGCAGAATTACCTAACCACAAGTCAATGCCTTGTTTCAAAGAAGTACAATATAGGGAAAACCACAAATCACCATGAAACATGCACTAGGCTCCAATACTTTCAATGCTTCCAGACTTAAGGGCTTTAGAGGGAAAAGGCTGAAAAGCACTGCATGCGTGTGGCTGGCCTGGACAATGAGGTAACTCAGTGCCACTGTTACTATGCACCCGCAATCCTCCTGGGATCCTCTGCAAAAACTGCAACGTGTTTGTGTGTGTCAGGGACACTGCAGGGCTATATTTAGGAGCATGACATGAGGCCAAAGACCTATGACAGCCTTCATGAACATTAATACAAGAAACAAGGGAAGAGAAGAGGGCAAATACAGCACTTTCCAACTTTGGATTATTCTCTATAACTTTATAATTTTTGTAGGAATGAGTGAGATTTATTTCTCTGTAGTATATCAAATACGCCACACACACACACGCACAGACACATTTATATAGCAATTACAATAAATGCTCAACTAGTAAATAGTAGCAAATATGTTTGGTTGGAAAAAGATTCAAATTGTACTTCTAACTTTTTCTGGCAGATGAACAAACAGGGGGAAAATGGGATTAAATAACAGGAGTTACTTGGTGGTAAATTAATCTGTAACAACATCATTATTAGAATGTTTTTAAACATAGGCTTCTTATTGACCTGTGGGTGTGCTCTATTTTCTGCACACTGTGAATGCCAAGTGTTGTTTATATTACACTTACTAAAACAGCCTGTAATAAACCACCACCGTGATAACGGGGTAGAAGAAAAAGCAGATGTAAACAGGAACAGGTCAGTAGTTTATGTGTACTTATTCTATTGACCCACAATCACAGCATCTCACTACAATCAAAGGGACACAACAGGTGGCTATCAAGTCTGAATCAATAACCTCACAAATTGAAGGACTGGTCACTTTCAATAGCCTTAAGTTTTTGCAAATCTATAAAAGCAATGGGTTTGAGGTTAGGTTTGTGTTTAAGGTGTTCAAGGTGTCAGGTGAATCATATGTAGATGGGCATCTGCGGTTTACTGTAATAGCACATAAACGCCGTAAATTAGGACAAAGTGTTAAGACCTGTAGGTAGGTAAATTACTGTGAAAGAACTAGTGACTGGTATTTTTCAATCAACTGCAACCCTTCTCATACACGCAATATGTAAGAATTATCAATGAATGACACAAAAATAGATACTCATATGATGACAACTGACATTATGAATAGAAAAATAATCAAAATGGCCACGTATGCTTAAAAATGAAATTGCGAAACCGCTCTAAGCCCGGTTCGAGTGGACTGCAATTCCTACAGGAGCGGAGCAGTCTGATAACCATCCAGCTAACGTTAGCTAACACATGCAAAGCAGACATAAGAGATCAAACTGTCTGCCTGCAGGCTGACTGGCTGATAGAGCTGTTTACCTGTTACCAGAGGTCCCAGCTGAAATCTCTAACTGCAATCCCCCAGAGTGATGCCTCTGTGCTCCTAACCTTGGTCCCCTTACTGGCGCGTTTAACTCTAAACTAACGTTAGCTAGCCTGCTACAAGCTAACCGCGTTAGCTTTTATGTTCAAAATAGGCTTTCAGCGCAATTTTTAAAGGAACGAAGCTTATCAATCACAGGCAACTCTCTTGCCCTCTCCATTAGTATCGAACAGAATTTCACCTCCTGCTCTGACAGTTCGCGTTAGGTGCATGTAGCACTGAAGATGCTAAGTTTAGCCAGTTAAATGGGCGAGCCCACTCTTTCTTGCAAGCGGCAATTAGCCCGGTTTCCTCCCCTCGCTGCTTCAATTCATGGTTGCTAAAACTACAGGTTTCTCTTACCTCACTATCCACTACGTCGTGGTATGCTGGAGGAGGGTCAAACCCTCCTGTGCCAGTCCGCCCGCTGTTTTCCCCCTCTCCACTCGAGCCCAAGCCGGGGTTAGGCCCACTCTCCATCGGTTCATATCCATACCCGAGTCCGGGGCTTTCGTTCGTCAAGAGCGCCACTGCCTCGTTGATGTCATTCTTAGCCAGCCGGAGCGCTTTTCGTATCACGTCGGGGTCTGGGAAGCCCATACAGAGGAGCGTCGTTATGTGCTGCTCCTCTTCGGTCTCCATTTTTGGGGTGTCTCTGTCTAGCAGACTAGTAGTAACGGGGTTTTCGGCACAGCCCTGTAGCTGTGCACGCCGCCATGTTTACAGTCCGCTGCTACTAGCCTGTCACGATTTGCTTCGCTCACAACAGCGCCGACACAGGTGTTACGGCGACTTCTGCCTGCCAAGCGCTGCATGCTTCTCGCGGGAGCGCGCAGAGGGAAACGAAAATCATTTTATTTTGACGCAAGGCCCAATTTCATATGTAACTATTGCTTAATAATTTATTTTTAAAAATCCCAGCTGTCCCCCTTTCCTTTCACTTAAGTTTAAGTGCATTCTGGAAACGTTCACATTTCATAAACAGTCCATTTATTAAACTGATGAACAACAGCCTGAGATGTCATTTAAATTGGCTCAATGCAGTTTTGAACACTACTTAAAGAAGTCCTGACCCTTTTCTTTCCAATTTTGAACAATAATTTTTCACATTCACCTGGTCTTACAAAAAAATGACGTACTGTAGTAAAGAAAGGAAACCCATCAGTGGGATGGGTTACTTTAGTTGTGGCATGGTAAGTAAAATTATTTATATATATATATATATATATATATATATATATATATATATATATATATATATATATATATATATATAGAGAGAGAGAGAGAGAGAGAGAGAGAGAGAGAGATATGTGTGTGTGTGTGTGTGTGTGTGTGTGTGTGTGTGTGTGTGTGTGTGTGTGTGTGTGTGTGTGTGTGTGTAGTAAAAAGTTCAAAATTCCTGGACTCCTTTTTGCGATGTTTACATTCCCAAGCCATGCAGTAGGCCAGTTCGGGCACTTTCCTCGTCCCCTGGCCACACATTTGACATCCATTCTCAAACTGTTTAACAATAGTGTCATTTTCACTGCTGGTGTAATTATAATGTATGGCCGTCTATTTTGATTAGAAAGTAAAATAAAAATGAAAAAAGACGTTCTTTTTTTTCTAGAAAAATGAGCATTGCAACAAAATTTGAGAAACCACAGAAATATTATAAAGTATTAACAATCTTAAAATTTTGACCTACCGTGGTTATTTTCACAAATAAAACTTTTCTTCGATTAAATTTGGTGTAACCTTCTTAGGGATCAAAACACTTGGTTATAATCATGGGACGAAACATGATAAAAGGGCTATATGTAAGTTTTAAAATGGTGGCAGCTGAAGGAACAGATAATTAATTGTGAGGATCAGTTCAGATCAGACATCAGCTCATACCACCAGCACCTTACTCTGAGAATGGTTTAATTAGAAAAACCCAAGCCCAGGTTAGTTTTCTTTTGTTTTGTTCAGCAAAATGCTTTCAGACATTAACTTAGACTTAGACTTAACCTTCTTAACTGAACATTAACACGTGAGCAATGAATGTTTGAAGATATTGCAGTTTATAATAAATTGCTGTAGTTTATAAAAATGTATAATAATTTAGTTTTGTTAAATAAATAAAATAAATATTTTTTCAGGCATAAGTGCCTGATAAACCATGTTATTTAAAAGTCCAACTTTTTTTTTTACATTTATATTAAAGCTACAGAGGATACCCTTTAAATACCGAAGAGCCGTTTACTAATGAAGGGCGTGGCTTTGCCATAGAGCGCGAGAATGGGAGCGGCGGCTGTTGGTGGCGGGCGTGCGTCACGTGAACGCTCGGCTCATGTGACAGGGGAAAATCAAAACAGGAACAAAATGGCAGCAACTGGAGACGAAGCCGCTGCCATGGACAGCATATCCAGGGCACCATCGACTCATTCGGCGACTCTGAATCCGACCGCAAGTGATAGCGGTCAAGCAGAGGGCCCGGGGGATGCAGCGGAAAGCCTCGCAGCCGCTCCGAAAAAACACGGCACAAACAGTGAGTCCTGGTTTCTTTGCACTTCCCTAGCTAATGCTAATATAGCATACAGTAATCCAATTATTTAGTTTTCTATTTGTGGGTCTTACATTGTCTGCTCTACATGGCATCCTTCTTATTTGTGTAATGTGATTGTATTTTGCGTTATTTCATTTATATTGTGGCCACATTTAAGTTTGCAACTGGATTTAAAAGCTGCGCTGTGTTAATGCTGCTGCATTGTTTTCAGGTGATGGTGGTGTGGAGACAGCAGAGGAGGCTGTGGAGCCTGCAGAGCCCGATATAAACGAGTTGTGCACCGATATGTTTGAAAAGATGGCCATCTTCTTGCAAGGAGAACTAACAGGTCTTATTTTTTGAATATTGGAAACACTCGCATTTTCTTTTCAAAGAATGAAACAGTTATATTCTTAAATGTCAAAGCCATAGGGCCAGTTGCTGATGTTCTTTGCTACTCGTATTCATTCTTACCCATTTTTCTCTAAATGTTCTCCCAATCTCCTTAGGCACTTGTGAGGATTACCGTCTATTGGAGAACATGAACAAGATTACTAGCTTGAAGTATATGGAAATGAAAGACATTAGCATTAACATCAGTCGTAACCTACAGGATCTTAACAACAAGTGTGAGTACAAAAAACTAAAAAAAACTAGCCCCATAATTTTCATCTGTTACTGGAACTTGTAATATAAGAAGACTTGTCTGGTGTGCATGTTTTCTTTAGATGCAAGTTTACAGCCCTACTTGGACCAAATAAACCAGATTGAGGAGCAAGTATCTGCACTTGAACAAGCTGCTTACAAATTGGATGCATACTCCAAGAAACTGGGTAAGACAGTTAATGACAGAGGTGTAAAAGTGTTTGTTCTGCACAGAGGACAGGATATCTTTTGACATAACATAACTGAATCAGAGTCAAGGATGTTCTAAAAAGCACATCTTAGGTTAATTAAAATCAACAGCTGAAAGCAAAACACATTTGGGGCAGTGTTATCCATTCTTTACTATTATAATTTTTAGATTTCACTGGTGGCTCTACATTTTTTATCTTTAAATGTAAAGTTACTTTAGGAAAGTAACTTTGTCATTGTTTGTTTTGATTTCACAGTACCATCTTTCTTTGTTTTAATTTGCTATGCCTAGTGAACATATTATTTTTTTGTTGTGTCTTTGAGGGCACAGTCAAGGTGACAGTGTAGGCTCTTTCTGTATCTGTTGGCTGTTGAGGTTATTATTTATGGTAAAGTCAGCACAATCGTGTTGGCAGCTTCCATGCCAATAGATGGTGCTGTGTCACAAACAATTCCTGACCTAAATATTGTAATGTTAAGGTCAAACATTATTTGATTGTTCAGTTATAGTGCAATGTATTTTTATTACAGTAGAGTGAGAAGTCATCCCTTTCTTTATCTTTATAGAGGCCAGGTTTAAAAAACTGGAGAAGCGATGAGGGGGAAGAGGCGGTAGACTGAGAGCTATGGTGCCTTCCCTTTCACCCTGCCTTGCATTCTGTTTTCCCTGCCAGTGGAGCCAGGACCTGCAGGGAGGATGTGAACTGAGACTGAAACAACAAACAGTCAGAGACACTTTGACACGTAGAAAATACCAAGGAGGAAGCAGCTGAATGCACATGAGTTAGTAATCCAGTGTTTGACTTAGATTTGACTCCAATATCACGCAGCCAAGGTATACAACATATACCCAAATCCTTTTGCAGATTTTTTTTTCTTTTCTTTTTCCCCTTTGTAGAATAAAAACTCTAAATAGACGGGCTATAATAACTGCGAGATGGAGGATATATTTATTACTAATCAGATAGAAATTCAATGGAGTATTCAACAGCAATGTTATACACAATTTACATGGCAAAGCATGGTCACAGATGTGTTTTAAGAATGTGTTGGAATCCCAGTCTCCTTCCTTGGAAATTGTCTGATTACTGAGCCCTGAAAATTTCATTTGGTAGTTCTGATTTAAAATGAATGGTATAAAAAAACCTTTTACACATTCACTAAAGACTTCAAGATGTTTACCAATGATGAAGCTATTGTATAGAGGGCAGTTGATAATGATGACACTTTGACCATGGAGTTTGAAATCTGGAGTTTAAAGGCATTTAATATGACTGGGTTTTTTTTTTTTTTTTTTTTTTTTTTTTTTTGGAATAAATTATGATCTGCATATCATTGCTTGATTGATAATACTTTCCTTACAACGGTACTTATTATTTTGCTTTATAAACATGTACATGAGGTGTGTATGTTTTGGGTGTTTTTGTTTGTTTTAAAGCTAATGTAAATGTAATGACGAGGGGAAGGGAGAGGAGAGGTCCTCTTCAAACTGGTGGAGAGCAGCTTAATAAAAAAAAAAGTGATGGTAGCCAAGGAATACAAAACTCAAGTGTAGCAGTTTATTTTATTTTTTACAATAAATAAATGTGGAAAAAACAAGCTAAAGTCCAACTATATATTATAAGTATGGGTGCAACAGTCTTGAAACAAATGCTCTAGTAGCAGCCATCGGAAACCAGTCACCTGTTCTGTCTCAGGACCCAGTAAAAAGGCCTTTGGCCAGAGGGGCCGATGGCGAGATATGGCAGCCTCGCTTCTGTCAGTCTGCCCCAGGGCAGCTGTGGTTACAACTGTAGCTTGCCTCCACCAGTGTGTGAATGTGGAATTGTACAGCACTTTGAGGGCCCCGAAAAGCGCTATATAAAATGCAATCCATTATTATTATTCAAGGGTAGAGCTCCTTGGCATACATCTGTACTATCGATCCTGTTGGTCCCCTTCCTCTGCTGAAGCTCTGCTGTCTTCTTCTTTGTGCCTCATATGCACCTGCTCTCTTGACTGTCCTCACCTCCCATCTTTTATGCAGAGTGTGCACTGTTGATACTTTGTTTAATTAGGAAGATGTGAGAAGAAAGTAGAAACATTTCAAAACAAAAGCATGCAAAATATGAAGGCTATAAAACATTAAATCTTTCACCTCATGACATAAACAGTGAAAACAGGTTCTCAGATGAAATTTGTATTGACAGCAGATGGCGGACTTGTACCATGATAATGCTCTAAACTAGTACATTGTTGACAAATTAGATATAGTAAACTGTAATTCTGGAAAAACTGACCCACTCCTGAAGGAGGTTTGAGTCACAAACTTCTCAAATGAACTCTGGGAAAACCAAGACCAACAGAGGGAAATGGATGACACACACTTGATAATTCAAAGGAAAGTATGAATGCGTGACTGAAGATGTGTGTGATGCCCTCTGCCTCCTTTGTTTCCTCCTTTAAATTAGCTCTCCCAGAGCCGAACAGAGCCATGTTTGCCATAGGCAACAGATTATCCAAACTGATAGAACCTCCCTCTGTGTGTTGTTTCATGCACACATATTCATGCGTGTGTGTGTTTGTATAAGGGCTAATCTAAAACAGGTCTCTGTCATTAGTCCAGTTGAGGCCCTGGCGCAGAGGGAGCCCATTATTCAAACTGTAATGTTATTTACTGTTGCACTGTGATCCTTCCATCTCTCCCTTTCCCTGCCTTTATCCAGGACCCTGGGGCATAAATTCACCTCCCCTCCCAAAGGCTCTCAAATCAGGTCTATTAGATGATTGAGAGTTGTTTTCTGAAGGCTAAATGTGAGTGCCAACAGGCAGTCAAGCATAGAAAAGAACATACAAATCACGAACCTTATAATATTAAGTTTGTAAAAATATTGTAAAAGCTGGCTGTGCTATAACATCATAATTTGGGTATCACATGTTCTGTGCTAAATGTGTGGATTTAAGACTGGACAGACATAGCATACAGAAAAAAAAGAATTCATGTAATGTGGTCAAGCATATACCCTAGGCGTGACTCAACCATCCCCATCCATTTTCTTCTGCTTATCCATGGGGATAGCATCGTGGGGCTGGAGGTAATCCCAGCTGTCACAGGGCAAGAGGGAGAGAACACCCTGGACAGGTTGCCAGGCTGCCATAGGGTTAACACAGAGAGATAGATAGCCAGTCACGCTTACAGCCAATTTAGACTCATCAATAAACCTAACCACACTACCTGCATGTCTTTGAACTATGGAAGGAAGCCACAGAACATACAAAACTCCACCCAGCAGCTTCTTGCTTTGAGGCAACATTGCTAATATCAACCAGTTAATTAAAATGCAAAGGAATTAAGGAACAATTATATCACATTTATATTTTCCAAAAAAAAAAGAGCTGTTATTCCAAGGTGTTGCCTTAGGAAGCAGTAAAACAAAAATATCTGACAATATTTGGAAAATGGTAAGAATAAATGGGTGAATGTATAAGAGCCTCATACTTGTAATAACTACATTTCAAATTCTTCTCATCTTTGTGGACACACAAATACGCATCCATGCAATGCATTTAGTGCAATCAAACTAAATGTATGTGCAATGTAACTTGTGCGAGATGTTGGTCAGTATAATAAAGGATAAGCTTATAATAATCCATTTACATGATGACTTACACTGTTAGTTGCAGAGTTAAATGACTGCATTGATAATGCCCCCGCATTATATCATTCTGCTAAATATAACGCTACAGCCAACGAATGGTTAGCTTATCATAAAGAATAACATGAAAGAGAAAAAGGAAGCCTGGCTTGTCCAAAGTTTGCAACATTTGCCTGTAAGCACTCGCAATATAACACTCATTAGATAACAAGATCAGACTATTATGAATTGAGACTTGAGGAGATTAGTGCACCTGAGTAGCAGCCTTGCATTTATCCAAATATTACAGAACAAGTGTCTGTTTCTAAACCTTTTTTCAAAAATCAGTAAAATGTCTTTTATTTTTTTCATCCCACCTTTAGAAGTGCATATTGTGTTACATATCGTAGGTTACTTCAGGCAGGCCATAAAACCGCATTCAGTCAGCTAATCTCATTGCCTGCATAAATATGATCACAGTTCAGCTGATACCCTTATACTCGTCCAATTTGCAAATCTCTCATAATGACTTCCAGGACATCCTGGGTAGTGTAGCTGAGTGTCAAGCGACAGAGATGACATTTAGCACCTTCCAGTGTGAGGCCATAGCTCTCGGCCGGAAAAAGTTGAGATGCCTCTGGGTTGCTCAGGGGTTGCGGCTCCAAATAGACAAGTTAAAGTATCTTGGGGTCTTGTTTCACAAGTGAAAGTAAAATGGAGTGGGAGATCGACATTTGGATTAGTGCATAGTCTGCAGTGATATAGATGCTGCGCTGATCTGTTATAAAGAAGAGCTAATCATGAATGCACAGCTGGTGATTTACTGATAATAGCAATAAGATCCCAGATAAAAGCAGCACCAATGAGCTTCCCCCACAAAAGTCTGGGCTCAGCCGCAGAGACAGTATGAGGCGTTGGGTGTTCAAGAGGCGCTCGAGACCTAAGAGCTGCCTGGGCTGTCCTTAGGTGAGGTATTTCGGGGGGAAGAACCAAGGGCAGAGCAGATATGCTTGAGTGATTATAGCTGGCTTGGTAATGGTTTAGATGGAAGGATGGATGATTGAATTGCATTCTAGTCAGAACACAGTGGCTGCACAACTGCAAGCCACTTTGCAACCCATCTTACTTTTAGCTTCTTTTTTTCATGATGTCATCATCTGTCTTCTTTTTTGGTCTTGCTACTCACTGTATGCCTGTGGTGGGGGATGAGGCTTTTAGGACTGCAAGGTTCTAGAACAGAACCATGCAACCAGGTAAACATTATTGCAGATGGAGATAACAATCTTCTTTTGATTATAGTGAATAATAGTGGGGTTTTTTTTTAATACAGAGCCAGGTTTGCTCTTTCCCCTACTTCCATTCTTTATGTAAAGCTGAACTGATACTGGTTATAGCTTCATATTCATTGTAAATACTTGTCAGTAATATAAATCTTCTCATCTAACTATCAGCATTATATTTTATCAAATGTCAAACTCATCATTTAATTGCTGATTTTAGACATGAAATTATCTTGACACTCATTGCTGTTTGCGTTAGGTGACCCTCTTATATTTACAGTGTTACTCAATAACTCAGTCATGTGTTTTGATCAGGATTTTACTCCATACAGGTCCAGAGTGAGTATCTTTTACTACATGCTGTGATGGGCTAACTCATACTTTATTAGATTATTGTAACAGCAAAAGGCATGCTTTTAATTTTTTTCACAAGAAAACATCTCTTTTCATTCTCCTTCTCTTTTGTGATTCCCATCCACAATGTAAATGCCGATTCCCAGAGTTGTAATACACCACAGACAGCAGGGGACATGGTGCAGACAATGAGTCCTCAAAAAATATGCTCTAAAATTGATCTTGCAAACCTCACAGCTTTTCCAGCATGCAGGGCTAAAACAATGCATTACAGATGTCTTAATATATGCAACCTATATATCAATAGAAAAGAAACATAGAAGGATTTTTGATTGAATTACATATTAGTAAGATTTAATCCATTTAAAATATTGGTTACACAATACTGGAATTGTTCAAATTCATATCTTCTGAAACGATATGGCCTCAATCTGAAAGATCTCAAGAAATTCCCAGAAATGTGCCTGAGAAAGCATCAAACATATGTCCATCATCAGCTGAAGCAAAGGCGCTGTTTTCTCCAAGAGGAGATTGGGCAAGTTAACAATAACAGGGCAGGATGCCACACCACAGTGTTGTGTAACTGACAAGCAAGCACAAAGTTTGGGAAATGTTGCCTGTGTTCATGAATGAGAGTGAACAAGGACACTCAGAAAGTCATTTTCAAACCACATTTGCTCTTTGTTTTTAGGCCTTGCTCAAAGTTAGCATTCGGCTTAATTGGGCAGTGTCAACAAATTTACTAGTATTGAGAAATTTAACTTTATCCCTTTGGCTTTTGCTTACTTTCACACGCACACTCTGATGAGATAAACAGCCCCCCATAACTGCACTGCAAGGCGTTTAAATACCCTTCTATGCTGCTGTAAAGCAGACCCTTTAAAGTCAGCCAGCTAGCTGAAGATAAAGAGTTTTATGTTAACATTCATTTCAAAAAATCCAACAGATCTGGGAGGTATTTGGGTGCAAATACAAGCCACATGTGAGATGTGAGGGACTGACTCAAACTTCAAAAACCTTCTACCAAAAGGGCATGAAAAGCCACATGAGGTCAACGTTTGGCATTGCAATCATTCACCTACTTCTGCTGCTCACACCTTTGTCATATAATGTGCACATGTGAGAATGCAAAGGGAAAAAAAACACACAAAACCTACACATGTCACATCTGACCTCACTAAAATTCAACTCCAAAAGCCAGTGTCTGTCAGGTATGTAGTTCTTGGAAACACACCAACCAATGCTAGACAAATGCAATCCATTCTGATTAGACCAAAAATGTCCACGCTATCCTTCCATTATTGCAAATCTAAAATGACACCAGATGCGACTGTTGCACAAAAACATAGCTGCAACGTTGTTTTGAATGTGAGGCAAAACCCAGCTGTTCTCAGTAGGTAGGAGACTCATGTTGTCAGAATCTGTTTCTGGCGTCAGATCACGCATTGCTCCTGGCAGCATTGAAAGGAGGACCGAGAGAATCTTTTCCCTGCAGGGCGTCATAACTAACACCACCTGAGGACAGTTTGATTTAATCCTGCTCAAAATGTGATGTTAGTTCAGTCCTGGTGCACTGACGTTGTTTGTGTTCCTGTTTTGACTTTCTATGAAGAGTCTTCCTTTCATGCTCACTGTGTTCAACACCATGTCTAAATTGATTGAGCGCCTTTAAAGCACCGCTCAAACTCTTTGGCAGCACAGTGTTTTTCTGTCATTTTCTGCCATTTGCACAAAGCCCACACAGTCATAGCAGGGTGGCATTTGATACACAAAACATGTCAATCCTTTGTATTATGACATTATACATTCTTATCACAATCTTTGCACCCTGTAAAAGAATTTGAAACAATTTCATTCACCACTAGAAAAGCACATACAATTCCACAGACTGGTATTTTGTACCAACTATGGGTCAAATGACTACATATAATCTAAAATAGTGTTAATCAGAGTGATTAATCTACAAATAATTATGCCCTAATTCAGTTCCTCTAAGCTCTGTGGACCCTTATGATTCACCTCCATGCTGTTTTGGTGCAGCCTTACCATTCCCACCTTCTTAATTTTTAGCTGGACAATTTGTAGGAAAGACTTACTGCCCATTTGTGTTTAGCATCAGGTGACAGACAACGCTTCAGTAAGAAACATCAATATAAAATTGAAAGGGTTTAGACAGGAAACTGTTTATTAACACGTCTCAATTTTACAATTATGTCATTATTGTTCTTTTTTTATCTAAAATGTGACTTGGGGTTCTAACTTACTGTAAATCTCAAAATGTCAGTTTGTGCTTGTTGTTATAGCCTTTGCATCATTATATTGACTGAGACATCTAAGACCACTGTGGTTGAGTAATAAAGGGGGTTTATGGCAAACAGTGGCTTTCTTTAACAAGTCTCATCCTGTTTATCCAAATTACAACGTCAATAGTTCACAGTGTAAAGGTTTCTCCAAAAGGGCTTTTGTGTGTGCGTGTTTTGCTTTCAGCATGTGTGCATTAGCTCATCCAAATGAGTAATAAGTGTCCAAAAGCCATAAAAGGACATTGTTGACTCATCTTGTTAGTGGAGTGCTACAGGCTGTCCCAAAATGAGACATTTGGAACCAGAAAATAACTTCCACGCAAAGACCTGCTGCTCTTTCTGTCCAGCACAGGCACATAATAAAACGTATCCATTACAGTATAAGCAGGACTTATTTTGCACATACTTAATCTACATCAACCTTTGTGCAACCGTTAATCAGATTTGATCTGATCTGACCCAGTTTCCCAGCTCTCAAATTAAATGGGTAACAAATCGCATACATACCACAGTGCGAAGTGACTGCAGAGAGGCCAAAGCAGAAAACCGTCTTTGTGCCATACATATACTTCAGAAAGAGCTTTAGCTCGTACAACTGTGAAATTAATATTTTTTTCTATGTTTCCTCATCAATATCACTGATGTGTGGCATCCCATTCAGGGTCGTGGCTGTGAGCTTCGTAATCATGCTCCATCAATTCTGTCCAAGGCCAGCTGGTTGTCATTCAGTCAAAATCTTCAAAAGGTAAATTTCAGTTCAGCATTTAGAGTGTTAAGAGAGTTTCCTTCAAGTTATTAATGACTTGAAAAAGATATAACTCCCTGGATTATATGAATCATGGTTACTTCAATGAAATTGCCTTATTTTGTTTTTATTTTGTTTTGTCATGCAATATTATACCATCATTTCTGATCATTCTCTTCATCCATTTTTTTCTGTTTATTATTGTTATCTTCTGGCCTTCAGATCTGAGATTATTCACAGAATTTAAGGTCAAGGCTTAAGAGACCCAGTTACTCCTGCTATTTTCATTGAATTTCACAATTGCATAGATAAGTGGCTGGCACACTGGCAGACTGTTTATCAGTGTTGCTTCACTGCAAGAAGCTGCCCGGCTCTTGAGCGTGATGCTCTCCCTGTGCCAGCATGGGCTTGCTTGTGCACACCAGCTTCTTCCTACAGTTCAAAGAAATACATGTTAGGTCAACCGGTGATATAATACTGAGGTAGACAAAGTGTTTGTAGGGTATGGAATGAAGCACTGTATGAAGGTATGGTTAAAAGGGGACTCTGAGTATTCAGTAAGACTAGAAACAACAATATATAAATCCAAGTAGACTATATTAACAGGCTTAAAATCAAAGGTGGTTCGGTCGCCATTGTCTCTCCACTTTATTAAGTACTGGTTCCAGATAGTTGAAAATCATGTTAAAATCTTCTTTGTTTTTCATCAAACATCCCTTCAAATATCAAAATATTTCCTGGTATGCAGAGCTTATTTTTCTCTCCTTTCAAAAAAAAGAAAAAAAGAAGATTTATTTACATCCGAGAAACCAAGACAGTGACCAAGGACAAAAAAATGTTCTGTTTTGTGTTAACTATAAGTGCATGCAAGCAGTGTGTGAGATAAATTCAACAGAACAATGAATTAGACATGCTTTTATTTCCCGTTTCTTATGAGGAACATGAGCAGTAACTGAGAGAGAAGGCCGGTGGACAAAGTGTACAAAAACACAGAGGCTGTGACGAGAGGCCTTTTGAAATATATACTTTAAGGTAAAAAAAAAATCAAATAATTAAGCAGTTAAATCAGATCTTACCCTTGTTATTATTTTTACCAGAACATAATTTGTTTAAATTATATGCATCAGTCATCTGAAACTACACTGATCACTCATCTCTCACCACTCTGTGTGAATTAGCTTTGGCCATTTGTCCATGCTAAGTGCACCAACAGAGCAGAGTTAAAGGTATCAGGCTGCAATAATATTTACCTTAATTTCTCAGAGAACAAAAAACATAACTGTACCTGGCTCAGCTGGGCTACCTGGTCAGTTCTGCTGTGTGTGTAGTTCTGTAGCAGGTGGTGCTACAGTAACTGTGCTAAGGTCATGGTGGAGTCGATACTAGTCTGCCAAAAAAATCAGGTGGTTTCTTCTTGGTCTGCCTCTCCCACTTTCCTAATGGATTTTAAATAGTTTTGAGACATCATGTGACACAAAACAATCAGCCTGTGTGTGAGTACTGTCTCCTTTAAATTGTCAGTGTCATAACAGCTCTAATCTAAATATCATCGCTAATCTGTGTTTAACAGACTGACATAAAAATAACAGATATAGCTGGTAATACGTGATATTCAAACAAGGCCTCTTCTAGGGAACAGTCACAGCAATCTTACCATCATCAAGTTACTCCAGTTATTTAAGAGGCTTTGTTTAACATGTCACATGGCAGTATAATGTGACTGTGTTTTTGAAGTGTGGTTTCTTGGTTCCTTTGTTTATTGCCCCCAAATCCCCATTATCCTATCAGAGACTGCGAGTACATGGGGAAACTGCTCACCACGTTCAGTTAGGAAGAGTTAGGCCTTACATCTGGATCTGTGATACTATTAGCTTTGAGCATTTGTGAGGCTGTGCAACAACCAACACGTTTCATCCTGAAGCAGTTAAATCGGCCTTTGCAAATCACATGTAACTAAATCTCCTTATTTACCCCCATCTAGAATCTAGCTTACCACAAGTTATTATTACGATAACAGACAATAACCGCCTAAACTTCGATATATACAGCCAAACTGCCTGTAGTTCCTCTGTTCTTTCTATTTTGAGAATAAAAAGGCTTTACCTTTAACGTTACAATAAACACAAACTTTTCCCCTATTGTTGCCTCAAGTGTCATTAAAAGAGAGAAAAAGCAAGAGGGAGGTATGATTGATGGCTTTACCCCCACTGGTTTTGAGATTCATACTCTCTGTAACAGATCTAACCTATAACAGATGTGTGAGCTGTGTGTATCTGTGTGTGGATGTGTGTCTTCACAAATGAGAAAAAGAGAGAGACCAGCCTCTCTAGGCCTTTCTGTATTTCCACATCACCCGTTCAAGGATAGGTTTAGAACTTTACACAACTTTCTGTCTGATTTAAAAGAAAATTCAGGCAGACATATGCATATGCTTCTTCGTCCTCGTAAGATTGCTTGTTTACTTGCTACCTCTGTAACAGTCCTGGCTCTGTGTGAAAAAGAAAGCAAATAGGCATTTTTCAGGAAGTGTCTGACTGTTTCCTTAAGTTTTGTTTAGAGTAACCAAACTATCACAAGAAAATGTAAGCCCCTTGGAAGCTAATGATTTGAACAAGAACAACAATTGATACCTTTTTATTAAAGGCGATATACTTAAATAAATCAAGCTGACACTACATGGTTGTTTTCATCATTTAAAAACAATGTGTCAGTCGAATTGAAAAAGCAAATAAACCTCGATATTAAGTACCAAATCAATAAATTTAGAAAAAGGGGTTCCAGATTGAGAATACTACAGCCAATGAGCTTGACTTTCTCTGGACGTGACGGGAAAAGACTGTATTATGTAACCCGTTGACATGTAGTGTCTGCTGAGGTCTTTGCTATTGAGGCTTGCAGAGACATTTTGACAAAATCTAAAGAGTTATTTAAGGCCTCCATAAAACTAACTAACTAATCCCTATCCCAATATAACAAAATCCAAAAAGGTGTTCCATATTTCAAATGAAAATTTTGGCCTTAGACCAGAAACTTGGCTTGTTATCAAAAGAAGTGTTAGAGAAGCCCAAAACTTTATCAATGGATCTGCAGGTTTAGTTAGTTGTTGGTGTCAGGGTACATGCGTCTACAATGAAAAAGCAATTGGCTGAATCTCAAAGGCATACCAAAAAAAATATCTTATCCTAAAAGAACATTAGAGTGACAACAAAGTTTGGCAATGGATGAACTTCAAGAGCTCTTGGAATAATGTGCCCCAGACAGATGAATCAAAGACAGAGTTGTATGGCCACAGTTTTGTACAAATCAAAGAGAGTTTTTTAGGGGAAAAATCCCATACCAACAGCAAAGTATTGTAGAAGAAATGTTATAGTTTGGGGTTGCTTCACTGCCGGAGGGATGGGGCAGCTTGTAGTCATTAATCCAACCACGATTGTTGCATCATATCAAAGAGTTCTCGAAGGTAATGTTGAAGCTGAAATTGAAGTATCTAACTAGATTGTGCAAACAAAGGGATTGCTCAAAAAGAGCATTACATCAAGCTGAACTGTTGCAGGTGTATTTTAAACAGGCATTACATGCAATAAAACTCTCAAACACATCACATTTGAATGCACTCCACATGAAAGAGTGGTTTGAAATCAAGCCAATGATACATACTGGTGGACAACTATGGAAGTTTCAAAGAGGCGCAAATGTTTCCAAATATGTCAAAAACTTCGCATTTACATAAAGATTTTCAAAGTTATATTTTTGGACAGTTTATTTTTACTGTGTTTTATTCTGTTGGCCATTCGCGTAGCCGAGATCCATGTTTAGATGATGAAAAAGTGGGTTTGTTGTTTGATAAACACTTCCTGTAAACACAACAGTATCCCATTGGAGAGAAATATGTTGTAATGAGCATGTGGCACATGTGGATTGTAATAATTTCCAGGTTAATATCTGCCAACAATCAAGCCATTTCCACTGCAATGCATTTAACTATTTAAGTAGCTAGGACAGAATTATTCCTAGCATGTTATCTCATCTATTATCACAGGTTTCCAGGTGGATCACGGCAGATAATCAAAACATCCCTTGATAAACCACAGTGGATTTCTGGTAGATTATTCTGAAGGAAAGACAAAGTGGATACCAAACATCCTTATGATTCTAATATCAGCAAATAAGTAGGGAGACAAGGAAACGGCTATTTTGAGAGCAGCTCAAAGAACCTTGTTGTGTGTGTGTGTGTTAAAATAAGATTGTTTATGTATGAGACCGTTCCATAGGTGTGTCCATTATGCCACCGGTGACCCTCACATTCCCTCCTGTGCAACATCATGTCACTTCCCTTCTTTGTTTCCCCACTCAAGAGGACCTTTCTAAAAATGTCTTTTTGTTTAAAGAATCTCAACAGCCCTCCTTCCTCCTTCGCTTGGCAGTTTTGCGTGTATGTGCTTGTGCTTCTACATTCACTGTACCACATATAGTTGGTCCCAAAAACAGGAACTGTTGAGATGCAGATGAGGATGCTGAAGGGTGTGTATCTTCCTCTTGGGTTTCTACTTATGTACAGTTAAGGATCTACATTCAAGATTTAGACACCAGGGACCTGAATATCCCTACAGCCTTTATTTAGAATGGCATTCATGCTTTAAACATTTTGTACCTCGCACCTCAGATGATTCATCTTTACACAGGGTAACCTCTGGTCCTGACCACAGCATTGGACTCCAAGTGTCTCTTGAGACCTTTTAGCAACTGTTCATTTAATTTGGATAGATATGATGTAATGGTCTCTTTGGGATCCCCATGCCTATGTTGAGGTGTTGCAGCAACAGCAGAGTAAAGCTGTATTAAATTGCCGTGGGATTTCATCAGTTAAGGCTGGTCACATTTGAAGAGACTGAGCCCTCTCATAAGTACTGAAAATACACAAAAACACACTCATTTATTTGAAGTCAGAGAGAGGAACACATGTGTTTCTCTTCAGTGGAAAGTGGCACTTGTCCAGGTAAATTTGTCACTTCCAGTCTTCCAACACCAAAGCATCCCTCTTTGTAGTAGTACAACAATAAGAATCTGTAGTGGTTAGGATGCACCAGGCTGGCGGCGCTGATAAGCGGACCTCAGGGGACCGGTCTGGCATGGATGAAGCAATTCCGTCTCCTACCCTCCCCAGAGGGACTGCAGCTTCACAGGGAAGAGGACATGAAGATTATAAGAACCCATTGAATATGGATCTTATGAATTTGTATGTATGTGCATATTATAGCTTGTTATGCTTTGATTAGGATTAATTGTCTTTTAGCAATTCATTTGAGTCCGTCTTTAAATGCCACTGTTTACCGGGCTGTGATTTTCTGAATTCTGCAGAACTTTTCAAGCATCTTTAACTTTTTACTCTACATGACCTGCTCAGCAACCAGTAGGCAAATAGAGCTAGCTAAACATGCATGGCCCTGAGGGGCCAAACGGACTGCAACTTAAGAAAACACCAGCAATTAAAAAAAGCGCTGCAAAAGCACACAAAACACAACGGAAATAGGAAAAACGACAATGGAAATTGTATGAATCATGATAAAACACACCTACCATGTTTTGGGTTCCTGCAACTGGTCCGTCGGGTTATTGTCTCCTATTTCTGTTTTGTTTTTTCTTATTTCCGTTGTGTTTTGTGTGCTTTTGCAGTATTTTCTTATTTCTGCTGTTTTCTTAAGTTGCAGTCCGTTTGGCCTCTCAGGGCCACCGTAGGAATACAGCTCTTTTCACTTCCCACAATTCATGCGCCCATCAAACATAGCTTTCCAGGGTAAAGGTTCTCTGCTAAATTTGTTGCACCAAAATGTCTTTTTCACTCCTTATAATACAAATACTACTCGTCTGATCTATTTTGAGAAGATCCAAATCTCCTGTAGCAAGCAATTTTCCAATGTCTGGAAGTAGAGACCAGAGGATGTGCAATAGTCTCCTTCTCAGACCACTTAAATTACAAAATGCTGATAGGTTTTCATGGATTTCTTTTTTGTCCAATGATGCTAAAGACATGTTGCTTACCCCAGCTATCTATGCTGAGTGATGTTTTAAGACACAGGATACAGTTTTCATTGTCAGTGTCACCTTGTTGACCCAACCATCCAGCAGGGCCTCCATGTTAAGATGTTTTACAGCACCATAATGTTATGCTGCTTCCGCCTTTGCCTCAAAAAGAGAAAAGTCACGATTGATTTATATTTATGGTTGCATTTTGCTGTTGATTGTCCTACACTTGGAAATACTCTGTACTGTTTGCTGGAAAATCATTCATTCAACTCAAACGAACACTTCATCTTTGTAGATTTGTATTTTCTTAGAAGTTGGAAGTATATGCAGAATATGTTGACAATGAAAAACGTACATGTATTTTTCTGCCTTTAAAATGACAACATTCAAGTATTCAGTACTTAAAGATACTGTAACTTCTGTTTCTTGATCGCCTCTATCCTTTGTCCCTTCCTCTTACCACTTCAAGTCATTTCAAAACATCTTGCTTTCTACCCACTCTAAGTTGACCTCCCACTCAGCTTATTAAAGGACATCACAGTCCACTGCTCGAGTTGCAGGCTTGTGAGTTTGTTTTCCGGTATCACAGATCTGCTCTGTCAAAGAGAACGGTAGGAGCCAGGGAGGCACCACATTTTGCTCTTAATACGGATGTCTGCTTCAAAACCGAGTGACAGTCCCACAACCAACTATCATATTGAATACAGAATGAGAATACCATATGGTCTGCTACCAGGGATGAGAGGAAATGAGGAGGGACACAGACAGTAGGGAAACAGACAGAGGTAAAATGAAAATTAAGGGAAGTGAAAGGCGGACTGAAAGGAGAACACTTTTGCTGTGTGGAGTCTTTTTGAGTTGAACCAGCAGAAGTCTGCTTTGAAGAGAGCCCTCAGGGGCTTTGAGTGCAGATAAAGGGAAAGGAGAGAAGAGGAAATAAGTGTGTTTATTCTGTGTGTGTTTGTTGTTTGAAGATCAGTTCAGAAAGCCAATTTGACACATCATTGAGGCTGTGCTTCACTTGGCATTTGAAACAATACCGAATCTCACGGTTTGGGCCCTAAAGGACCCCAGCCAGCGAACTGACCTCTTGATCAAACCATTTACTACCACCCACTGCACTCAGATCAGTTACTTGAGACCCCCACTAGGCCTCTTCTAGCCAGATAGGAGTGTTTCATTCCCTGGCAATCTGCTGTTTTACTTGTCAGTCCAAACTAAACACATTTCAAAAAGCAAGGCCAGCACACAGGCATTGTCACACACCTCACATACACACAGTTTTTGTTTGCCTGGCTGTGGATCAGAGCACATCAGTACTTCAGCACTAATACAAGCCTTTGGAGAAAATAGCATCCTGTGGCAGCACTGACTCCAGCCCCTCCATCCACAGCAGTATGATAACTCCAGGCAAGAACCCAGATATACACAAAAACACACACAACCTATTTGCACATAAACACAGCCACACATAAAGCTAGCAATTGGCTACCATACACCTCAACTCTCATAAATACAGAGGGCCCCTGGGCTTTGATCCTTCCTGGCCAACGAAAGACTGACTAATGACTTAACAACAGAAACATGCGTTAACAGCTTTTTCTGACTCTTCTAATGTTTGCCAGGTTCTGGTAGTCATTGTGCTTCAGAGGGCGAAACACAACCAGGAGACTCCAGCAACATGTAGCATACTCTTAGTTCAGTATTTCACCTGAGTGTCTTAGTATAGCACCCTCTACTCTTATTACACACTTTCAGGCAGTGGGGCTGATAGAAAATTGTTTGAAAACTCTGCTGTCATTGTTTTAAAATCTGTTATGAGACTGAGACTTGGAAGGAGGATTTGCCAGATCACAGATTGTGGTTCATGTCTAGGGATAAGGAAAATAGTGTCAGGTTTGGCAGACAAGTCGTTACTTGAAAATAATCTTTGCGGAAAAAGGAAGAAACTAAGTCATCTTATGGGATCTGTTCATCCAGATCTTTTACTCTCTGTGGTATTTCAACCCAGGTGCTGAGTCGAAATGACCACTATTTTTCAATATTAGTAATTTATTTTTTTATACAGTGCTAATAATAATGAAAAACTGCATTTGGACTAATTCATGTGATTATATTGCTTGTGCTCTCTGTAGCACCTCTGCTCTACTCTCTTCACTTGTACTCTTTTATCACTCTGTTCTTGGCATGATCGAACAAGTCGTTAACCTTATCTCACAGCTCTCTGGTGGTTATACGGCTCTGTGTTTTCTCTTCCAGTACTGTTCTGTTGAAATCTCTGCAGATTAATGTTATACTATTTATTGTCTCTCTATGATTTCATTTTCTTTCTTTGCTGTCCCCTCCCCAATCAGACTCCCTAAGTACAATTCTGTCAGAGGTTTCCTTTTGTTCCTTTTGGTGTCACCAAGTGCTGGCTTATAGAGATTCATTGGCTTTATCTGTTTATTACTGTAATGTCTTTTTATTACACTGTCACTGTCATTAATTATTGATTTCAACTGGATTTAATTAGTTTGCCAACACCAGCGTATCATTAATCCTGTCAAGTAAGATCTATATTCATAGCTCTAGAAAGCAGCTGGAATCTTCTATTTTAGAAACACCTCCATCAAATGCCTCATATTTGTAGTTTTTAGTGTGTGTGTGTGTGTGTGTGTGTGTGTGTGTGTGTGTGTGTGTTGGGGTGGAGTGGGGTGGGACAGGACAGTTCTTCTTGTTGTTTTGGGTGGAGGGGGGGAAGCTGTGACTCTGGGGTCAGGAGTCTGACGTCACTGCCTTGCTGGTGTTTGACAGACAGGATTTCCTATCAGCAGGTTGTTTACCTGGTGCCCCGTGTGTCAAAGAGGGCAAGACCAGCACCTGAACCCTGGAAATTATAACCCTGTGCAAGGCATCTGGCCTTTTTTGTGTGTACATCCAGAACCACTGAAATACTGGTGAAAGAGTTTAAACACAGTTTGCTATCTGTTACTTTAATTTTCTTAATGCTGGTAAAATATGTTCTTTTTTTTCACTCTTTAGTGAGTTGGGAAAAACAGAGAAGAGAAAAGTAGAAGTCTCCCCTCCTCTTTTCAAGCTTTGCACCCCTACCTCAGCCCTTTGGTACCAGCAGCAGTTCAGCGCTGTCACTCAACATAGGCAGGAGTCCTCCATGCACACAAACACCACCATGCTTCCCCTCAGCGCTCACATTGCATACACCTGGTTTAAATTTGTGGGGTCAGAGGTGAGGCATAGATGGATCATTATCATAGGTCAGACGTGAGGCAGGCAAAGAGAGTGGAGAGGCAGCTACATAACAGAAACACATACAGTGGATCTTACAGAAGTTATTCCAGGCTCTAGGGCCACTATTTTGATTGATCCTACTCAATTAGCCAGCATGTATATATATTACTCATCCTTTCCTATCATCAACTGATAAGACATCTCCCACTGAGGGCATTAGAGTGTTGATTCGTGGAAATGTTGCAACAGTACGTATCACGACGTCACCTCCCTGGTGACTAAACTTTTGGCAATGAGTGTTTAATCCTGGAGTGGGCAAATGTGAGGGACCAAGCAGCAAAGGCATAGAGGACACAGGAAAAATGTTTTTAAAATGGGCTTTTAAAAAATTTTAACCCCCCAAAAAGTTTAAAAAGATAAAGTCCAAAATATAATTAGCGGGCCGATAAAAGAGGTCAACTAAATATAACTCTGTGAACTTCCAGAAACTTAACCAAACAAAGAAGACACAACTTAACTCACAAACTGACCTAAAAAATAAAGACACAGGAGGGTAACTTTTATTGGCCAAACCATTTACACACAATAGGGGGAAACAAAACCAAAACAAATACTAACTAAGCACAAAATAACATAACTAAACCTAAAACACTGACAAGCACTTGGTTGGTCTGCTGCTGAGCAGGCATTGTGTTTTCAAAGTCCTCAGCCCTTGGCCACACCTTCTGCCCAGACAGGAAACAGCCACCTCCCCAAACCAGGTAACTCAAAGAAACAGAAACATAATTAATATAACAAAAATTTTTTTTTAAAAACCACACAATACTATTATGTGCGTGCTTCATAGTATCACAGTTAGGTTTAAGTGAAGACATATTACTGAAATAACTGCAAACGAAACTAATGAGGTGAATGTATGGACTGATTTTACCCATGTGTGGCTGATGCCATCACAGCAACAATGCCCCCCCCCCCTCCTGTAATTTCCAATGGTAATTCACAAATGCAGGCAACCACATGGACTACCTGATAATATCACTAAACAAACATGACTGGAAAAAGGGAATAAGAATTATTTCACAACTTAAAAGGTTTTGTTTTTGATTTAACCATATACTGGCTAAAAAAATAACATACATGGTATCATGTGCCTTTGTTGGAAAAGTTTGGATGAGTTTTTTTCCATGCAACAATAACTGAGGGATGTTCCTGGTTATCTAGATCTCATTGCGTGGATTAGTTCTTGTCAGAATGATCTCATAAAGAAAGCACTATTTCTGTATTTATTAGCTTACATAACTTGTGTAACCTTTCCAAGAGCACATGTGTGTTATTTATTTTGTCTTTTGTCTCTATTACAAATGTAATTCAACCCTACTCAGCAGGTTTATGGAGACTCAATCCCAAGGTCACTTCAATCCATCAGTTCTTGTGTAAGAGCTAATGACAGCACCACAGCACTAGATCACTAACTTGGCTTATTCAGAAGGTTGTCATTGGAGTTCAGAAATGTTTCAAGATCCTATAATAATAATGATGAATGTGTTTGTATTGATGCAATGAAGCCACACAAACTTAGCAAAAAAAACAAAAGGGCACATGTGGCCGTCTTACCTGCAGATTTATCTGCATATAATCTAGACCTCCCGTCATTTCACTCATAGCCTAATGTAGCTATAACTTTTTAAAAGTGAAGTTTAAACTACACCCATTTTTTAAAGAGATTTAGGAGGTTAGAAATGAGCCAGATGATGGAGCTTATTCACTTGTCAACCTTTTGTGTTGTCTGCACAGACTCAGTGCTGTAAAAAAAGAAAAGTATTTGCCTTCTTCCTGATTTCTGGAAGAAATTTGTCACACTTACGTGTTTCAGACCATCAATAAAATTTCAAGAATTAGACAAACATAACCTGAGAAAAATACAAAATGCAGTTTTCAAGTAATAGTTTGATTTATTAAGGGATAAAACCTTTCCAAACCTACATGGCCTTATGTGAAAAAGTAACTGCCCCCTAACTGGTTGTGGAATGAAATAAAATGTAAATGTTTCTGATAAGCAGTGCTGGTCAAGTTACTTGAAAAAAGTAATCAGTAACTAATTACTGATTACCTCGCCCAAAAAGTAATCCTGTTACTTTACTGATGACTTATTTTCAAAAGTAATTAATTACTTAGTTACTTTTTAAAAACATGATTTACAACCTGAATAGGTAATAAAGCAATAGATCTTTCAGCCCAATTCTACTTTTTCTACATAATCCATCATACAAAATGTAATCAAATGGAAAAGTCTCTTTTTAAAACTTGTTTTATTAGTTTTAATCTTTTAACTTTATGCATCAAGCAAAAATTTAATTATATGCAACATTCTCTGACTGGAAGAAATTTGTTTAACATTTAAACCTATTTTCTGCACATTCCAGCACATAAAATAAAATAGTTTTTTGTGTTTACACTCACCCTTTCAAATAAATGCAAGTGAAACACAGCAGAAAATAAATAAAATCAAAGACTAGCGGTCCTGTTGCTCTATTTTCACCTGTATAGCAGGAGTGGGGCAGGTGGATGTTTGCCCTGGTGCAGATGTGCCGCAGCGGTCAGTGGAAGAATCCGCGAGTTTCTTGGTGAATTTCACATTCCCGTGGCAGCGTACTTGGTGCTTGCTTGGAAGTTTAGGGGGGGTGGGTTTTTCGCTGTAAAAAGAAGTTTTCTTCCCACGCAGTGAACAGAGGACGCTAATGTTTTTGTCACTTTTTACGGAATCAAACTCAAAGTAAGGTCAGTACTTCCATGCTTTAAATGCTGCACGGCCATAAGCTCTCCGGCACTCGATATATTATCCATTGTTGATCTTCACACGGCTGTTGCCACAAACATCGCACTCGCTTACGTCATTGTCATGAGACACTCTCGCAAAAAAAAAAAAAAAAAATCAAAAATCATAGTTTTAGTAACGCAGCACGCTTATGGAATAGTAATCCCTTACTTTACTCGTTACTTGAAAAAGTAATCAGATTACAGTTACAAGTAACTGTACTGTTACTGCCCATCTCTGCAGATAAGTGACAATGAGTCTTTCACATTCCTTGCTGATTTGTTTTTCTCAGGCACACAGGAGGGTTTTTTAGCATGAACGGCCAGTTGAAGGTCATGCCAAAGCATCTCAATCAGGTTTAAGTCTGGACTTTATAGGCCACTTCAAAACCTGAGAGCAGGAACTGATGGCCGGGCATTTTCTTTCAGGATTTTCTGGTAGACAGCAGAATTAATGGTTCCATCAATTATAGCAGTTCTCCAAGTCATGAAAGTTCAGTATAGCACAGTATCACCACAAGATTTGACTGTCGGTATGATGTTCTTTTTAATGAAATGCCAGGTTAGTTCAATGCGAGATGGAAAAGGACACAAACCTTTAAGAAAGGTCAACTTTTGTCTCATCTTGTCATGGCTACTGAACGGACTCACGCGCAGACAGTTCTTTCTAAGAGAACAAAAGGAGATTTATTTACAACAAGGATCACCTCAGTGCTATATATATGTACAGTGAGTTGGGAGGGGGGTCCAGGGCTCCAGGGAGAGAAGGAGGGGGGGAAATCCACACACACGCTTCCTCTTCCCCACAGTCACCGCCACAGCTCCTCCGCACACACGCACTCCTCTTCAGCCGCACTCGCTCCAAAACTCCACACACGCTGCCACACCCGGGCAGGTCCCGTGATTTGGTCCAGAAGAGGGATATCTACGCACAGAAGTTAACGTTAGTTCCACAGCAAAATACATACAGTGGATTCTTTTGAAAATGCCAAGAGCACGAACTCAGGAGGTTCAACGTTCCAGCAGTGAGCTGCTCTGTGCCACTGCCTTAAATAGCAGCTGGGGAAATCAGCCAGATCAGCAGCAGGTGGACACAATCACACAGGTGCGTGGGCCAAGAGCGAGAGCCCGTAACGAGCTCCATCCAGGCAGAGAGGAGGAGGAGAGACAAAGAAAACAAAAACGAACAACAACAACAACAAAACCTGTAGCCAGCGTGAGCCAACCAGAGAGACACGGGGACCGTGACACATCTGTCTAAAAGTCTTTAAGTTCATCAAAATATTTATTAATAAATGTCAGACGAGCCTTTATGTTCTTTTTGGTCGGCAGTGGTTTCCACATTGGAGCTCTCCCATGGAGGCCATTTTTTCCCAGTTTCTTTCTTATTGTTGAATCACGAGCACTGATCTTAACTGAGCTAAGTGAGGGATTCCTGATTGCTGTTCCTGATTTTATCCATTTGTGGATAATGGCTCTCAGTGTGGTTCAGTGGACTCCCAAAGGCTTAGAAATGGCTTTGTAACTATTTCCAGACTGACAGATGTCATCGAATTCATTTCTCATCTGTTCTTGAGTTTCTTTAGATCGTGGCATGATGTGGTGCTTTTTGAGATCTTTTAGCCTGCTTCACTTTTTCAGTCAGGTTTTATTTAAGTGATTTCCTTATTTCAGCAGGTCTGACATTAATCAGGCTTGAGCAAAAGTGAACTCAGCTTTCCAAAAAAACGTCTTAAATCACAGTTAATTTATGATTTAACAAGGTATCCATCCATTCGCCTCCGCTTATCCTCTTCAGGGTTGCGGGGGACGCCAGAGCCTGTCCAGGCTACACCCTGGACAGGTCGCCAGTCTGTTGCAGGGCTAACACATAGACAGAGACAACCATTTACGCTCACATTCACTCTCGCATTCACACCTATGGGCAATTTGGTGTTTCCAATTAACCTATCCCCACTGACTGCATGTCTCTGGACTGTGGGAGGAAGCCGGAGTATCCGGAGAGAACCCACACAAACACGGGGAGAACATGCAAACTCTACACAGAAAGACCCCGGCCTGATGGTGGAATTGAACTCTTGCTGTGAGGCAAGACTTGCATAATGTTTTTCCCCCTAATAAATGAAATTATTTAAAAACTGCATTTTGTATTGACTCATTACTTAAAAATACCCACACTGTGTGAATGTGACAGATGAGATATATTAGACAGAAAAACAACCCCCCATTTAGCTATCCTGACACAGTGATCAGGTTACCTCTGACCTCCAGCTGGATCGTGTGTCCGGTCCAAATTATCCTGACCTCATCTTAACCTCATCCTGGGGTTTCTGTTCGGCCCTCATCGGGACCTCTGACCTCCCTGTGGTACAGTATCTTATCTCATGTTTGGAAGCCCTTTTCATTTATCTGTTACAGTCCTTATTACATGATACAGTTATGCTGCAGAGACCATGATGGAGGAATAATGGTGTATAATTACACTGTGTGCCCAGTGAACAGATTATCTCATAGGAGATGAGTATATAGCAAGTTAATACCAGCTTTCTATGACAACAAGAGTTCAACACCAACAGGCACATACCCATATCTCCTATGACAAATTTACAAACAAAATGTATATTTTTCCCTCTTCACACTCTCACCTCTGATCTGTATAATCATCTGTTCATATAAAAGGCGTGAGTTTAATATAACTTTGGTATAGTTTACAAAACTTTAGTAAATCAACAGAATGGGAGAAAAGGACTAATAAAAAGTGGAACAATGGATAGTGAAGAATGTGAGGAGGGAGATGAACATTTAGGGAAAATAAGGAGGAGGAGTAGAATTGGCATCATGACAGGACGCAGGTGTGTTTACACTATGAGGCAGTGTTTCTGTGAGATTAGCACACTTTGGCAAAGTATATCACCAACAAAGCCTCAATAGCACTCACAGTTCTGACCCCTAACTGGCTGACACCTCCACTGGGACCACACTGCTGGGAAGCCCAAGACAACTGGCTACCCCCCATGTGTGTATGTGTGTGTGTGTGTGCTGACATGAAGATAGGGAGAAAAGACTATAAAACAACATATGAAATCATGTTGACTCCCTAGCTGACAAGTATTTTATCACATACAGCCTGAGGCCTGTTACACTCTGGCTCTTGAGAGGGAGCCCGCAAAGAAGGTAACACTTAGTTTGCTTTGCTCATTAATGCGACATAAGAATAGGGCCATTAGATTTAATCACCTCAACATGTGGAGTGGAAGATAAGGTGGGTGCACCAGCATCTGACTGTCATTTTGAACACATATGTAGGATGGTGTTTAGTAATGTTTCTCGCCATGTGGCATTATTGTGTTAAAACTTCAGGACATCATTACAAAGGGTACCATCTGACTATGGTTATGAAGCACACGTTCTGTAAAGCATGCCAGTGTTGTGATGAAAGCATCACTACATCAACAAGAGCAGCCAAAGACTACATACCCCCACCAAGGCTGAAAAATCCCCTTTCCACCAGTCTCCAGATCAAAAGTCTGGCGCCACATTTGTTTGGGACATTGTCTTGAAAAAAATCAACATCGTATGTTTTTTGATATGAGCATATGAAAAACTGGACATTTTGCCTGTTATTTAATCTGATATTAATTTTAATCAACCAGAAAAGTACAGAAGTAACTGTCTATGGTTTTTGAGTAGTCCTGCTAAGAGCTAACCCAATATCTAAGCTTTCTTAGAGGAAATTAGGAAAAATAAGCTGTTAATTTCTGAATCCAATAATAAATAAATCATAAAAACATATCATCAAACTAAGATAACTCAAGTAAATATGAAATGCCATTTTTAAAAAGATAATTTCATTCATTACGGAGAAAAAATATATCCAAACCTACCTAGTTCACTTTCACCAGCCACACCCAGGCCTGATTACTGCCAGACCTGTTGAATCAAGAAATCACTTAAATAGAAACTGACTGACAAAGTGAAGTAAGCTAAAATATCTCAAAAGGCACAACAGCATGCCACGATCTAAAGAAACTCAAGATGCCACTGACATCTACGAGTCTGGAAAGGGCTAGTTCTAACCCTTTGGGACTCCAGTAAAAATGATGACAAGCCACAAATGGAGAAAACTTGGAACAGTAGTGAACCTTCCCAGGAGTGGCCAGCCTACCAAAGTTACTCCAATAGCACATGAACGACTCATACAGGAGGTCATAAAAGAAGCCAAAACGACATCTGAAAAGCTACAGGCCTGACTCGTTCAAAAATTGCATAGTCAAGAGAGTTCCAAGGCAAAAACAAGTGCTGACCAAAACGTATACAAAGGGTTTTCTTACATTTGCTAAAAACGTTTTGATAATCCTCAAGACTTTTAGATTGATGAGACAAAAGTTGACTTTTCTGAAAGATTTGTGTCTCGTTAAATCTGGTGTAAAACACATATGGCATTTCATAAAAAGAACATCATGGTCAACACCCAAACATGGTGGTGGATGTGTAAAGGTCTGGGGCTGCTTTGATGCTTCAGGACCTGGGTGACTTGCAAAAACTGATGGAACTCTGAATTCTGCTCTCTACCAAAAAATCCTGAAGGAGAGTGTCTGACTATCAGTTCACATCCTGAAGCTCAAGGACATGGACATGGATTAAGCAGCAGGACAATGATTAGAAACCCACCAGCAAGTCCATGATGATTTTGGAGTGCTCAAGTCAAAGTCCAGACTTTAATCCAGTAGAGATGTTTGGCATGAACTTAATCCAGCTAATAGTTAGAGTAAATGTTGTAATTTGGATAATTTGTCATGTTAGCCACAATAACATTATGTTGGCTAACATCAAGCATTTTATATTTTAATGCATTACTTCATGTGATCTTTTTTATTGCCAGAGTCAGATCAAATCAGACAGAATTATTTTGTGGCACACCCCCTCAACTTTGATTTCCCATTCAGAAAGTTGTAGCAGACCAACAAAACCAGTTGGCAATCCAAGATGGCGGCACTGAACATAAATGGTTGTAAAACTGTAAACTTTTAGTCTGTGCTGCCACTGTTGTGCATTTTTGACTTACTTTGACTTACTGACTTACTCGAGATCCAAGTTCCATGGTAACTGGAACACAGCGTAATTCTTACAAAATACAATGTTGGTCATAATCATGATTATATGGTGGACGTGAAATAGAGTTAGTGCGTTACAAAAAGGGAAACAGTTATTGGTGTAATTGGTCAGTGAAATATCAGGACATTCAGGGCATGTGCAATATTGAGGTTTATCCAGTATAACTGATATTGTCCTCTGTTGTCCATTCTTGTTGTCATTGTTTGTTCTAATATGATGTGATCACTGTTTCTGTCCTTTTCTCTATATACATGGTCTGTAAATAGTGTCTCTGTATGTTTTTACTAACTTCTGTGTTACACCAACCTGCCAGAGGGTCTGCAGATGGAAATTAGCCAAAGGCTATAATCTGGCATATTTACATTTGTTAAAAAGTTCATTTTCTATCATCTACTGATTTTGGTATCAAGAATTGTGAAATTTCCTTTGCACAGCTGTAATGTGCTGTGAAATCCTCAGTGTTACAAATGGAGCTTTATTGCCGGACAGACTAAAGTGGCATGGTTGCTGTTCTACATTGAGCATTCCTTTAATGAGTGACCATTACTTTTTTACCATTTTGTTTATACTTTCTCTTTATGGATAATAAATCCATCCATTTTCTTCTGCATATTTGTTCAATCAGTTTGAAAACACTTTTGATATCAAAATAGATATAATCAATCTTCCCATCATGTAAATGAATGAAAAGTTTGCAGGAGTTTCTGCCACACAGAGGGATGCAGCGTGTGTGGGGAGTCAAGTCCACTTCCACAGCTGCAGTTTATATCTAAGATATTTCCCTAACCAGAGTTACCTTTGAAGTACAGCAGGAAGCTTACAGGAAACAATCCCACTACTTTGTTAAAATCTTACAACACAGGCTTTCCAAAGTCCCTGAGCTCATTTGCAGAAGTGAGCTTGCTATAGAGAAATACTCCTACTGATGAAAGCATGTTTCTGCCATTGAGAAAATCATCAGATGTATAAATTTGATATACTCCCACCCGGTAGTTCATTTGGTTTGGAGTGGAAATCTTAAAGGGAGAAAAGAGACAGCTCAAGAGATCTGTCAGTGAACTCTGCATCCTGAGTAAAACTGTTGAGTCTTTTATTGAAGCAACAGGAAAGCAACAAGCGAGTAGGAGACAGTTTGTCCCAGAAAGAGAACAGTCAGCAGTTTGTGTTAAGGAATCAATGGGGAATCTCTGTAATAGTAAAAGACCTCCGCTTACATCGCTCTTTTTAACCTAGCAGCACTATAAAGGGCTTTACAATATATGTCCCACTTCCCCATCTGCACACATGCTCGTCAACTTGAGATTCAATGTCATGTTCAAGGACACTTTGATACGTGGTGAGGCAGAGGATTGTACCAACTCACGATACCACCCGAGCTAAAGCCACCCTGCTCGATTTCCTTTCCTTCTCAGTACCTACCCCTGAGGGCTGAGGTTATGCCACATCTATACACGTATTTTCTTACAAAGCTAAAAGACTTTTAACTTCAAAGTTAACTTTGATATCAAAGAGTCACACTCAGTATTTTTCGAATTTTCTTGTAGTTTCAGTTTGGTCATGCAGAAGAATTCGGTAACCTTCTTGGAGATCTCAGCAGGCAAACTTTTCTTTCCTTTTGTTTCATGGGTGTGATTATAAGAGGGATCTACAAGATTTCTTTCTTTGCTTCCAGGCAGCAGAGACTAATACGATAGAACAAAGGGTGTAAAGTTGCTTAACAGTTAAGTGTTAACGGGTTCAAGCTGAATATGAATCTGTTATGCAGGATAAATTGGTCTGCTCTCAATATTAAAGTTGCTAAACTAGTTATGACCTTCAGACAAAAGATACAATTGCTGCAGAATACATTGACTCAATAAGATAATTGCTGAGTTGCAGTTAACTATACAGTGATTGTTTTAGCACTGTTTTTTTTGATGATTGCACAATGAGCAGCTCATTCTATAGACAGACCTAAACAGTGGTTGTCTTTCTAGTGTGTTGACTGTGCATCTACTATGTAGAAATTTAAGTGGAAAGATGTGACTGAGAGAATTTTTACTGCTTCTTGATCATGTGATGCAGTTTGTCTGTTTAACTGTGACATAATCACTTCTGGACCTTTCTGCGTTAACCTGGCCTGAACTCAGGAATGTACAGTTCTCGTTAAAACGCGTCAACAAAAAGAGAGCACAAAATTATCACGGACTATTTATGGAAGTAAACACATGTGCACACAAGTGTTTTAACTCTGATTACATTGTGCCTGCATGCATTCAATCTTGTTTTCATCACAAACACATCTGCGCATAGGTGCCCGAACGCTCACTCAAACTCATCTGCATGCTGATCCAATCGCTTCCTGCTAAAACACACAAACAGCCACACACGCATGAACAGAGCTTTGAGGCTTCAGGATATGGCCTCTCCAGGTTTAAAGCCTGGGTTGTTTTTCTTGGCACTGGTTACAGCAAAGCCTGCTGGGGGATATGGAGCAGCTCAGTGGCGCAACAGAAATGGCCCTAGGTTCGGTTCAGAAAACACAGAAATGCACAATCGATGTTATTCAGTCCATCTTCATCTGTAAAAGGCTGAAACAGAATCAGACACAGTGCTAATGTGTGGATTGAGTTTGAAGAGGAAGGACACCACATTACTGCTCAAGGCCACCCAAACCTTCCAGTCTTTATGTTCTTGTCTGTTGGCAGGGGTTAATCCCAGTCCTGTTAGTACAACTCTGTCTGACACATATGAGCTTGATGGTAGGAAACACATGGATAGTAAGACAATAGACAGTGGCAAAAGAGTCAGACAGACAACAGCATAACTATTCTCTGCTGCTTCACAAAAAGAGCAACTTCCCTCCTCTCTTTTCCCCTTTTTGTTTTTTGCCTATTGCCTAATGCTTACCTATTTGCTTGCAACTTGCATACCTGCATACCTATAATGATTCTCTGTACTCTGTGCACCTTTAGTTTATCTTTCTGCATCCTACCTTATCTTTTTCTTTGTGAACAGTCTCTTGGTGATGACAGTCATATATGTAAGTTATTCTGTGTGTTGCACTTGACTGGTTCACTGTGAATGAAGGTGTGTTTATTTTGTAACCAGATATGCTAGCAGTATGCATAGTGACTCATATTTACAGCTGGAATCCCATATATGTTCTCCATATAACAATGTATAAAATGATGCATTTTATTTCTAGAGACAGGACATTCAGTCCTTCTGTGAGTTTATTCCAGATGCAAATGCATTGTTTTAATTTGCAGTAAAATGCCTACAAAAGTTTGACAAAATTCTTGTAGCTTAGTGTCTGATCTATTTTTAATGCAAGTATGCAGCCAGAAAACATGTGAGCCATTCATGATGTTGCACTGCAAGCTGAACAGCAAAGGTTTATGACAGTTTAAACTGTGTGGTAGCCATCAAAAATACTTATAGTAAAGATTTGGGTGAGTAAGTTTACTGTCAATCAACTTTGCAAATGCATAGTAGAAGTACATACATTCTTGAAAAAATATTTACATTTAGGGCAAAGACAACAAACTTCGTAAATCACTTTCAAAAAGATGTTTGTCTGAATGCATTTATGTCTTGTTGTCCATTAAAATGAAATGCACGGCTCTTTCCTTTCCAAATAAGTGCTGAGTGGTAGGACTTGCTTCTAGAAGGATCTTGACTGTTACTGTTCAGTGAACTGGTGAATTAGAAGCAGCCTAACACAGCCCTTTTAAGCAGTGCGTGTTAGAACCAAGAGAACTCATTAAGAGAAATAAAACAAGGCATGAAAGTAGCTGCCACTATTCATAAATTACCCCCTTATCTCTCAGTGGAGTTCCTGCGAATCAAAAGCTACCGGCCGCTCGCTGATTGACTTTTGAAGCACTCCCCTCACTAGCAACAGGTCACTTGGCGTCCTTACCGAACATAGACCTTTGACATTTTCAGCAGAAGGAAACCTTTAATGGACTTGAAGTGCGGTTTGTAAATTGATGAGAACCTTAATCACAGCCATGACGCCAGCAAAGAGCAAAACAAATCTCTGATTCATCTTCAGTAGTCCAGAAGTAATTGTTTCAGAATGCTTTGTCCTTGAGCCAATGAACCCAGGTTGAATATATATTAAAAAAAGAGGCAAATGTGGAGCAAACATAAGTCCTTGTCTGGATATAATATGTGTATATGATTGAATAATCTCATCGCACCTTGTGATTGTTTTGAAAATTATAGTGTTTCTTGCGTACGTATTTATGGAGGCTTGTTTGTGTGTGCTTTTATTGAGCAAGTGTGGCTGCAGGGTGTAAGAAAACTCTAAACTTTAATAACTAACAGGCCTGTGTAGCTCGTGGCAATCGGGGGAATGTTTATTTTGATGGATAAGCCAAGAGCGACCAGCTGGTTTTAGTTGGGAACAATACTGGAGATTCAGCCTACATGTGGTTTTGATTTGAGCCTCCCTCCTCTTCATATTCTCAATCCCCTTTTCTCCATCATCTGCCTCTCTCTCTCCACAGGCCACTCTTGCTTGTGTCTTAATTTCCTGAGAATCTTGCCACCCCCCTCTTTACCATCACTCTCTGTTTTTTTTTTCCTGTCACTTTTTCTTGTCTTTTTTTTTTGCTTTCAGTACAAACTTGTGAGGACTAGAACTGAAAAAGTAATACATGACTCATATGTGAATCATGTTTTATAGTTAAATTTTAATACAAAAAAGAGTTGAGTAATCCTTGAATTTCTGCTCTCCCAGAAACGGGAGAGCAGATAGGATACCATCTTGACCTTGCTTATCTGTCTGGAAGCTAATGACCTTGAGTGAAATGAAAAGTGAAATAATTATTGTTTTCATAAGAGAGAACAGAAAATCTACTATCTGCCTAGGTTTCCACATTTAATTGTTTATAAAATCAAATATTATGCACCACTAAGCTCCTTTATGCTTATACATTCACTGCCCATTTTAACCATCCTATTGTGCTACAGTGCTGGGTGTCTGACCTGCTCTAATTTCTTCTGGTTCACCGTGCAGCCTGTGGTCATATTCCTCTCACGCTGTGGTCTGCCTGTGGTCAGTGGTCTCCTTAAACAGGATCTACTAAAATGCTTTCCCCCCTCCAATTTCCTGTTTTAAACCTACAAGCACACAAAGGCACAAACATGTAAACATGTCAGCCGGTGATCGGCTGTGATCAGCTGATCACGGGGCCGGGGTTAAAAGAGAGACGCCACCCACCTGTTCGCCGCTCAGACATCAGTATCCTCGTGTCACGAGCTCCGAAACTCTGCGACATCAGTCTCCGCCTGATCCAGCAACTGTGAGTTACAACCCCTTTCGATCCTTTTTCTCTTCCCGGCTCCGCTCGCTCTCTGTCTGTAACGACCGTTCCGAAGCCACGCTTCGTGCTCAGGTCATTACTAGAATAACTGCGTGTCTGCTCCAAACCCACCGCTAGCCTTCGCCGCGCTTGGGTCTAGCCAGCACGCCACACGGGCACGCCGAATTACTGTGTGCGATCCGCCCGGCCGTGACAAAACACAAGCCTGCATGAGGACATGCATGCATGCATGCATGCACGTCACATATGGCATGTGAGGAAATTTGATTCTGCGGTAAGGCCATTATAAAACAGGGTATGTCAGACATCAATTAAACAGCTTCAAGATTTCCACCCTTCTTTTTTGAAAATCTACCTGTAAATTGAATGGCCCACCAGTTTGTTCCGCGATAAAATATCAGATGTTCATAACTTGAGTTATTTCTTTATTTTTCCTCACTGTCCAATAGGTTCATATTTGTGATTCTGGGTTAAATTTTTTAAGCAATTATTGGTTGGACTGAACCTTTTGAATGTTTCCTTGAGCTTCCATCAAAATAAGTTACAACCTTTACAACTTTAGTTACATAATACTGCAGTTTTCATACAAACCCAAATGTAGTCACCAAACTAGAACTAACTCAGCAGAGAAGATCTTGTTAAAGAAAACCCATTCCCTTAGTGTCCACCTAATTCTGTATGGGCATCGAGACTGACCAGCAGGAGTCACTACATTAACAACAAGAGCGCCAGCTTCAGCCCAAAAACCCCAGTGGGATCCATAATTACTCAACAATAGGTTTGACATTAAAGTTTGTGCTGACAGATACATTCTGACAGTTTCATGTTGAGCAGGAAAAGCTCTGGCAAAGTCTGAGCCATAATCCTCCACACACTTTTTGATAGGCGTGCATGCATGCATGCGTGTGTGTGTGTGTGTGTGTGTGTGTGTGTGTGTGTGTGTGTGTGTGTGTGTGTGTGTGTGTGTGTGTGTGTGTGTGTGTGTGTGTGTGTGTGTGTGTGTGTGTGTGTGTGTGTGTGTGTGTGTGTGTGTGTGTGTGTGTGTGTGTGTGTGTGTGTGTGTGTGTGTGTGTGTGTGTGTGTGTGTGTGTGTGTGTGTGTGTGTGAGAGAGAGAGAGAGAGAGTGAGAATTTGAACACCACTGAAGGTTCAGCTCACCCTTACTGTACGCACCTTTGGGATTGGAGAATTAGGTTTCATTGGAGCCAAATTTGTGCCGTGAAATTATTGCTCGAATGTTTTAAATTAAATTATATTTTGGGTCAAGTTAAGCCACGATAGAGTGAAGTCAGACAAACAGCCTCTGGGTCCAGATCACACACACATAAACACACACACACACGAAAAAAAGTCAAAAAATCAGATTACGGTATGTCATGTTGCTCAATCTGTGTTGAATTAGTTAAGCATTCATTACTGAATTAAGAGTCAAAATGAGAGCAAGCAAGTTTACAGAGGGAAGAAAAAGAGGGGAGATATGGGGTGAGTTCACCTCTGGTGTATTTCGTGAGAGCTTATTATTTGGCTGAAAAAAAGCACAACATGAACCGCTCCACTATTTGTTTATGTTCTTGGCTATGCCTTTGCTAAGCCAGTTTAAATACCACCCTGCCTCTAACAAAAAATAAATAAATAAAAAAAAATCATGCACAAATATACAATATATGCTCACATACACTCGTGGAATTTAAGTCTTTTAACTAATGACTAAGTTTATTATTAAGCAATCAGATTGAAGTTTGATTGATTCTCTTTCAGTGTACCAACAAACAAGAATTTGATTCTGATTGAATCCAGATTCCATGTGGATAAAACAAATATCTTCCAATAATGTTTCCATTTTGTGGCTTTTTTTTACAATTCTGAAGAAGATATCAAAGTGTGTTTTAATAAAAAAGAACATCTGTAAAGGATATGCAGCACTTTCTATTGCATTCATGTTAAACATAACACAGTAAATAACAGCAATAATTTGTAGCTTTCATCTTTACATTTCATGTTGGAAACACTGTTATTGAATCTTTCCTAACTATATCAAGAGAATCGCACAACTTAAATGTTCCAATAATCATTCCCTTATTTGGTTTCTATAGCTGAAGGCAACTCTTTAGTTGTATTTCTATGATTAGAGCTAATATGTAGGATTCAATTAAGTGTCAGTTAAGTGGTTCACCTTTAAAAATGGATGTAGTTGGTGCCTGCTTGGCCTTTACAAACATCACAACCAACAAAGACACCAATAAAATCCCAGTCAAATTATTTTTTAATGGTAGTATTTGCGATTGAAGTTCTCTCTTTTGTTTAACATGTGTAAATTGACTCTGCATAGGTTTCCTATTATAACAGCAAGTTTGCTATATGTGTACCTTTGTAGGTCTAATAACATGCAAATGATGCTGGCACCTTTACAGGAAATGGTGTTAATCCCCAAAGCATTAAATATATAGCTTGACATTTGGAGACGCATGTTTATTCACTTTATTGCGGAGAGTGGAAATAAAAAGAACCACTTGTATGTAAGCTTATTATGAAATTAAAGGCTGCAGTTACAGTAGTCTAATAACCTGGAGTCTTCCTGTACAGACGCCAGGAAACCGCGGTGCACAACCAAAAAATATCCAGGCATATAACTGCAATTGTAGATTCACAATATGCTGTTTATTATGCTTAATTTTTGAAAAATGTATTAAACAATAAATATAAAAAGCTTTAGTGATGATGACAGGTGGGTGTTGTTTCTTCTGGACCTGGTTAGCATTCTCTTTATGCTTCTATTTTTTGTGGTGGCTGCTGATAGCTAAATGCAAGAATTATCAGATTCCATTAGTTCAAAGATTTATAGTTACTTCCTGAATAGTTTATTCAGCTTGTCCAAGTGTAATTGATCATGTTGGTCAGATTCAGTGTTGGGAAAAATGTACTGAGATTATTTTTATTGCAACAAGTAATGCGAGATGTTAGTTTTGCAAGTGAAGTGATCAAACGCAGTCTGTTACTGTTAAAAGCTGAGCACATGAAAAGGGAATTTGTTCTTAATTGCTTGTACTTATTGGCAGTATAAGAGGAAGGCACCCAATCCTGTCTTTGTACGCTAGTAGCTCAGCTAGTAAAAGTATATTTGCAATGTGATTTCTCCATTATCTTGAATTTGTAGCTGTAAAGTATCAAACCCACTGGAGTGAAATGCAGTTATATCTGGTGATAGCACATTTCCGTCAACTGTAATGCGCTTTACTTCAGAGTTAATGAAGCACCTGCAAGCACCTGCAAGCTAAGGCCAGCTCCACAGCACAGATGGCAAAGAGGAGAATGGTGACCCAGCTTTTGGTTGGCTCAAGGCACCACTTAGAGGGAGCTGTGCGAGCTTCTTTTTGGTTACTTTATGGAGGAGATAACGCCAATATCCACAAAAGGTAAGGTCTGTATATTACAAAATGTAAATGTCTGGCTTTTCCAAAATTGTAACCAAAATGTGGAATGAACTGCCCGGTTCAAATGCACTTCAGCGGGTCAGTAAGTGAACACAACCACAATCACAGGGTCCAGATTCCAGTTCTGCTTTACTGTCTTCAGTCAGTGATTTGTTTATAATGTTCCAGGCTGAGCCGTTACTTCTGTACAAAACAGTTGATCTATGCACTTAATGTTACATTTGCAGCAACACGTTATTTACCAAAAAAGTAAACACAGTAACAATACTTGAACGTTCCCTTTATATGACTCATTTTCTAATGTGTATTTGTTGTAGTTTTGTGTTAATAGTTTATTGTGCTTTTATGTCACTGAATGCTGTAAATCTTGTTTGTGCATTTAAGAATGTAAAAGCCCAACAAGGGTTGGAAATTAGCTTTAGAAATAAAAGTTAAGTGCAGCACGTCAGTTTCATGCTCTTTTTTGGAACTAGCTCAAACTGCATTGTCCCTAATAAATAAACAGAAATAGAAATAAATCTGGAGGCTAACCAGGTTGGGAGACTAGTCTGAACCTGCTGATTCAGAATTGTCCGTTTACACTAAAGATATAATAATACAGATGTTTTTCCTACATACTGAACACCCCTGCAGCTTTATATTGAGCACACAGACATTATAGTGCTAATGACTCAGCTCAGAAATAGTACCAAAATATTCCTAAAAGTGTGTTACATAACAGAGAGCTATTGGTCACTCTCCTGCAGTGAGTGGATTATTAAGTAACCACAGACATAATTAGAGCACAAAGACTGTACAAACAAAATATTATACTGGCCAGACATAAAGGCCAGTCCACATTCGACTGCTTATGCATGGTCTAAGTTGCCCTGTTTTGTATAATTGTTTCTGCTAGCGTCTGCAGTAAATCAAGATGTTTTTGTAGACATTTATTCACGCAAATCAGTGAAAGCTGACTAAGTCTTTGCGATCACCCAAGTTAGATAATCAATCATTTTTGCATTTTCAAATTTTCCAAGGGTTTTTTTTCCCACAGCACATATTAAATTACTATCAATCCACCACAGGAATATTGTGTTCAATAGGACATATAATCCCCTAAACATGTTGTGTCATTAAACTTAATAACCATGGATTTTCAAAAGTTAGCTGTTATGAAAGATTGATTTCAGTCTGAATGTGGAACCACTGATGGTGTTTAATGTAGAATACATGATGTACCTTTGAAATAAGCTGAAGATAATGTAACTGGGCAGATGTCATGGGAAGAAATAAATAACACTAGCGTTGGTTTAATCTGTGCTTCACAATCAAAATGTGTTTCATGGGAGCCACAGAAGGTTCCTATTTCAGGAGAGGCTTCCATCTCTTGCTCTGCTTTCAATAATGGAGTTTTCTTGGCATGGATTACTTACTCCTAGAATCTTGTCCTCTCTGTTTTTGTTCTCCACTTGCTTTTGCCCCTTTGTCTCTGCTTCTGCTGCATGGACAGAGAAAGCGGAACGGAGCGAAACAGTAACAGGACAGAACGTTCCCGATGGTGTTGCCAGCTCTCCGAGAGGCCTTGAACCTCTATGTGGGGCCGTGATTTGTGACTAGGGGTGGGTTTTGATAATCGATTTATCGATTAAAATCGATTCTGACTTGGATAATGTGATATCGATTCATTAAAATCCTGAATCGATTTTTTAATATAAATTTATTTTGCCCAAAACGCCAGAATCTCAGGTTAAACCTCACAAAATTTAAACAACCACCAAACAGCTAAAACAGTAAAAGAGAGCAGGTACACGGATTCTGCACAAAGACAAAGCGTGGATCAGAATCAGTGAGATGTCGCCTTTCTCACCCGACGGCACGGACACAGTCGGGCCTGAAAGCCGACAGCTCGCTGATTCCGATGTTTCGGCGGGTCCACGCTTTGTGTTTACGGCCTTTTGCGCTGATTCTAAAGCTGTTAGTTTTATCTCTCTCCAAACAATATTGACCGAACCAGCAGCAAAAGAAGATCCAAACTACACTTCACATAAACATCGTCATGAATTCCCTCTTACTTTTGCTGTTTTGCTTCCAACACGATAAAATCACACTTCATGCACATCTCTCTCTCTCTCTCTCTCTCTGTGTGTGTGTGTGTGTACTTCAAGAACAGTTTTCCGTCTAAAAATCTGTTTTCTGCATTATTCGCTTGCTTGTTACACACAAGTCTTCCGTTGTTTACTGCGCTGTCGGCTGCTGTTTTTTTTCCCTTTTACCTACTTCCGTAAAGAAAACCTAATTTCTGCTGTTCAATAGGCTTCTGAACAAATTAAAACTTTTTAAAATTATACAAAATGCAAAACGCTTAGCCGTGTCTCTAATAAAACCGCTGTAACTTCAGAGGTAATGTTCATATGTTGATTAATGGTTTTCTTTCGTTTTTGATGTACTGCAGAATATTTTTATAAAATCCCAGGCCAGGAAAAGCACCTTCATGTTTTTCTGTGTTTTATCTTCAGCTGCTTTGACACAAAGGCATCTGCTGTGATGCTCACACCTTTGATAAAGACTTACAAGTGTCAGCTTCCTTTTTATAGATACAAAATATGTAAATGTACTGATCTGAATTATAATATTTCTGACTGTCTGAGGCAAAATTTCCCAGATTCAAATCGAATCGTGGATCGAATCGATTCGGGACCTTGTGAATCGGAATCACATCGATTCTAGAAATCAGTGACTGGATTTATGTGTGAAAACACGGGCAAATTCTCTCTTACAAAATAATGCATAAATGAGAAAGGTTAATAAAATAAGTCAACAAGGGAAGTCAGGTCTGCAGGGAACAAAAAATAGGGACCACATTTAGGCCTTGAGGTTGAGTAACATGAGTGGTATGTATGAACTCTTAATCTGTCAGTTTAGTAAATGTTCAGGGTTAAATCAAATTTAGTACCTTTCCTGGGGTCTCGATAAAGGGGGTTTGCCTGGGGCCACCATAGCACAAGTTTCATGTTGGGAAAATTGCATTTGGATTGCTTTTCCCCCTTCTGTCAGATTTTTGGCCATTCATTTTAAAGACACTCGTGTCTATGTTCCATATTTTTTATCATCACATAGTGAAAACAATGGTTAAATCCTTCTGTACTTGTACTAAAATCTCCTATACATTACTTGTTACTCATCTTAGCCTTTGAAAAATACTGTAGTCTTTCAGAATGTAATTATTGATTTGACACATATTTGCATTTCATGTTAACAGAATCAATATGTACCCCTTTTTTTGTTTAATGAATTAACTATTTAAGCATGTTTTGTTGCAGTAATTGGGCTTAACAGTTTTGTCTTCTGCCAGCTGCATCATGCCAGCAGTTTCTGTAGCTTTAGGCTGCATGACTGTTGTCTGATCAAAGCCTTCCCAGCAATCATGCTTGAAAAGGTCCCATTCTCAGTCTCCCATGAATCACATAAGCTTGCAGGGGACAATAATCACACTCATGTGTAAATATTTGAAAAATCAATGAAAAACCAAATGGTAAAAGGGATAAAATCAAGAGATTTTACCATCTTTCATGAGCATTTTGTGAGTGCTTTGTTCTTTGTGTTTTGTGGAGCCTGTCAGTATTTCAGAATGCCATTTAAGAACACAACTTTGCTTTTCAGACATTTTGGTAATCGAATTTAAATAGTGCATGTTTTGAATGAAAGAAAAACAATTATGAAGAAGATTTCAAGTTTAAACCTATGTCGAGCTACAAAATACAAAATCTGAGTTCCCACACAAACATAACATAGCATGGACGAAAAGTATTACAGTGCTCCAGAGACTGGGACACAGCTCAGTTTCCTGTAAACTGATACAGATTTTTACAGTTCTTGCTTTAGAACTTAACAAATCTCAGGTCAGCTCTAACTTTAGTATTTGATGGTAATGTTGCTGTGCAAAGTTGAGGATGATTTATGGGCAATATTTAAAAAAATGGTATGACTTCTTGAACTTTCCATGGCTCTTTGCATTTTCACTTACACAAAAACTTCAGGCGCACCTTTTTTCACACTCTCTGAGATTCAGCCCACCTTGCACCTCTTTACTCTCTACTGAAATTAGGTCACGACTACAAAAGGAGAACTCCTCCAAGCCAGGAGGCTTTTATCACACATATTTATATTTCCTCTTTGACTGAACACCTCTGGCTTCAAAAATGAAACTAACAATAAGCCTTTCTAAATTCATTAAATATTACATCGCCTTTCCATGCACCCCCCTTTTGCTTTTTTTTCATGCTTCGAGATCAACATCTAAAAACCTCCACTGGACAAATAAAACTATGCTTTCCCTGTAAACCTGTTGAACTCCCAGCATATTAAGGAAAAGTTCTCCAGAATCACAAATAATCAATGTTTCAAATGCCTATTTAACTTTTTAGCTAACTGAGACTTCCATTGCATTACAATGTGTATACTCATGTATCACAAGAAAGGTGCATGAGTGAAGGATTCATCTACAGCATAATAACTAAGGTTTTCAGGCAGCAAGAGTCCAGTGGCTAGAGTCCAATTAATTGAAGCCAAACCTCAGTCTTATATGCAACTTGTTTTTGGTTTAGTGTTAGCAACCACAGTTGTTGGAGCTAAATGTCACAGTAAGAGCAAGGAAAACTTTCTCATGAAATATCAGTGGCATTTCAGCACACTTCCAAACACTAGAAACAGCATAAGCCAACACCTAAGGCTCAGTTAAACAGCTAGATCCCTGTTAGTCTGCTGCCACTGTGGGAAAAAGGATGGGAAGCAATGATCCATGGTGATCCGCATGTGTGTGTGTATGTGTGTTAGAGATAGACAAACTGAGAGAGAGAGAGAGAGAGAGAGAGAGAGAGAGAGAGAGAGAGAGTTGTGCATAAAGTGGATGACAAACACTCATTTTCCGCCCTGATAGTCAGAGCAGTGGGAACTTCCTGTCAGCGGCACACTCACAGAGCAGCTAATACCCAGAACCAGCCGCCTCACACACACATACAGCCCAAGAGGCCACTTAGCACCCATATAGGAAAATCTCCAATTAACAGCTTTTGTAATTGCACTTACAATATTCTGATTTTAATACAGTGCAGCACCCCTAACTGTAGCATACATTATAATTACATTAATATGTCTATACCATGATTCTCTGTTGTTTTTGCCTGTGTGTTTATTCCTTGTAGACTTCCTGACACCACTCTGTCACACTTCACCTTTCCCCCATGTAGTATTTTCAGTTTCTTTCTTTCTCTTTTTGTCATCATACAGTTTTTTTCTGTCTTATTTTTTAGATTTGCCTTTTTGCTACACTTGGTTAACAGTTCATTTGCTTTCCAAGCATTGCTTTAGTTTACCGTGGTCTCAGAGCCAGACCATAACACCGTGTAAACAAAAAAAATAACTATCTTACAGACATAAAACATAACAGTGGCGTATGTCTGTTTCATTTTGCCCTCCTTAAAAATTTCCACATTGTCCAAAGCTATCCAGTGTGTCAGACTGGAATATGAAGAGAGTGTTGAGTAAATGGTAAATACATTGGTACTTACATTAGCACCTTTCTGTATTCTGTATTCAGCTGAGCACTTAAAACTTAAATTACACACACATTTGTACAATATATGTACACCTAAGCGCTTTCTATCATTCACACACACTTATTCACAGTCTGATCGAGACCCTGGGATACTTTGGTATGTGGACTCGAGGAGTCAGGGAGTGATCCACTCTACCACTCAGTAGAGGGTTTGAGATGCTGGTGCTCCAGTGTGACACACGGTGGTTCTGAATGTTGTTTAAATCGTCTTTAACAATGATTGAAATGGTGCCTTGACTCACTCAACTGCAATAACATCGGACCAGAGCATGTCTTGACGAATTTGAGACTTGTCTTGGAAAAAACAGCATCAGTGTGGAAATTCAGCTCTTTGTGGGTGAGTTTGGATGACACCCAGTTGTAAAAGAAAGAAGGTGAGTGGGGCAACGATCATGTGTAATTTCCCAAGCACCCAACAGTCGAAGTAGCTGTGGGTAGTATTTTGTAAGCTTGCTCTCAGTGGAAGACTGTAAGAGCACATGGTGCATTATATCATGGGCTGACGCAATTTATTGGTGGGTGGTGATGCTGTTTTGGGTCTAGACAGACGGGTTAAGCAAGGGGGGAAATCAGACCCTGCTGTGTCACTCTAGGATCAATGTGTCTGAAGAACTAAAAATAATGAAATCACTTAAAAAAAAAATCTGGCTCTGATTTGATGTTTTCTCTGATATACTGTGTGAATATATACACACACACACAGTATGGCACACCACATGCTTACGCTCCAAGTCTATAGGGGGTGATTCAGCATAAATCAGCGTCAACTCATGATGAGTCTGTGTGAACCCGTTTCCACACCAACCTGTGTAAAAAAAAAAAAAAAGAAAAGAAAGAAAAAGATCACTGCTGCTGTCTTGATATTCCTGAATGTTATATTTGATCATCCAGCTCTGTATTTAACTGACATCATGCAGTTACACATGCTGTTTGTGTTGTTGTGCATCCACAGAAACAACGTAGGAACATAAGGTATGGAAAAGCTCTCTGGCATCAAACTTTACATGAACTGTTTTATACCTCCAAAAGGTTTAGTTGCTGAGTGTGGAAAATGTAACTATAAAACTGAGAAAAAAAATGTAATATTCCATTTTAGACCTAACGGTCCAAATTCTAAACCGGACTGTGTCTAAAATATGGATTGGCCTCTGGGTTCACTTTGAAATTGTCTGAGCCATGCAGTTTTTCTAGTCGGCAGCAGGGAGTGGCTCCTCTTAAGGCCAAAATTATAGAAGACTATATTGAAAATGACCTAACTTTTCATCTCATTTATGAGCTCCTACTGAATATGGTCCCAAGTATTAGTCTTAAATCTTCTTTTCAGAAATTATGATTCCAGTTTGAGGAAAATAAACAGCAGAGGTTGATGCTATCCTGTGACACACAGGTAAGCGGCAACCTCTGCAGTTCTTTGAATGGCCACTGGAGGCTGGCTACAAAAGCAAGGCAGTCATCATAGACTCCTGTTAGTTTAAGTAAGTATTGAAAAAGCGTGTTTACTGACTGATAAATTTAAAATTGATTTATAGTTACGGGTGTGGTAGCTACAAACTGGACCTCTCGTTAGTGGTTGCACGGTGGCCCTGAGATGCCAAACGGATTGCAACTTAAGAAAACACCAGCAATAAAAAAAACCTGCAAAAACACACAAAACACAACGGAAATAGAAAAAACAAAAAAAGAAATTGGAAAAACAAAACAAAACAGCAAAAGCACAAGGGAAGTGTTTCTGGGGAGACAATAACCAGTGCTTGTGCTTTTGGAAATCAGTTTTTTCTCTTTCTGTTTTCGTTTTTTCTATTTCTGTTTTCTTTTTTCCTGTTTCCATTTCTATTTCCGTTGTGTTTTATGTGCTTTTGTTGCATTTTTCTTATTGCTGGTATTTTCTTAAGTTGGAGTCTTAAGTTTGGCCTCTCGGGGCCACCGTAAATATGGCAGTAAATATGCATCCATCGTGATAAATAAATATAAATATGTAATAAAAAAAATCAGTCAGCAGCAAACAAACTTTTTGAGCATAATGCTGAATTACCAGTTGTACCTATGGCGCCAGATGTTCACTCTCTCCCCTGTTCTCAGCCTCTCTTATGGGGAATGTATATATTATACCTGCATATGTATCACTGCGCTGGGAGCCACATTCTCTCCCAAAATCCTCTCACATGCTCTTTTGTCACACTGAGCTCCTGCTATGAATTTTTGCACTTCTGGGACCGCAATTTATGTGTCTACGCATTCATTGTTATTTAGGCCAAAGATTGCCACGTTGCCACACATGCCTGCATAGACACACACACACACACACACACACACACACACACACACACACACACACACACACACACACACACACACACACACACACAGAAGTCCTAAGTATTGGATGGGAAGAGTTTGGAGTCTCATAGTCGGGCACGGTAAATCCATCACTTGTGTTTGTAAAAGCGCCCCTGCATGCGTGTGCGTTTTGTGTTTCTTGATATGAGGTGCTCTCTTGCTGCGCACATACACACACTGAGTTTCAATCGAGTCCAAAAATGGGAAATGGGTTTTTTTTGTTGCGGAGCGAGTTGCAGGTATTTTCCACTCCGGTTTCAGGCAGATCCAGCTTAGTCTGCTGGATGGCCTGATAAAGGCACTGTGACCCACTTAGAAAGAACTGATGGCAAACAGCCTTTGTGTTAGTGCTGCTCCTGACACCAAGCTTACTGCTCAGTATATAACTGTAGCAGCAAATGTTTTGAATACCCATAAGTATTGTAGCAGGCACAGCCCCAAGTGCAATAGGTTAAAGAAAAACATCTGCAATCTAGGTCGTGTTGCAAGCACAAATTGCAAGTATACAAAAAAACAAACCAAAGAAACAAACTTAAAGGTATTTGGTCAGTGTCGTATACCTGAACTATATTATCCAATATGGGTCTATGTCTTCGTGTATTCAATTTTTTTTCTCTATATCACAGCCAGACACTCACATGTGGGAGTGTTAAAAACTGACTCTTCCTCTTACTCTGCATCATAGACATCAAATTGGTACAAGTTTGCTATTAAAATGATGAAGCCATGTTATTGATGAACAAAAAGTTTCATTTAAGCTTGCGACACTTGGAGTGTGTGTAACGTTGATTTGCGTGCAGTTTGTACAGACATCAAACATGTTTTTCAGCTCTTAAAATTTCTTGTGGCTATCTCTTGTAGTTATGAAGTTTTGGGAGCTGGTCAGGCAGAAAGCCTTGCACTATTTAAACTGTTTAAAATAATCAAAGCCATTTAAGAATAATAAAGCCAGAGGTATTTCAAACATTTAAAGCTTGAATGTGACTGTCAATATCAAACGGTACCAGTAAACCTGCTGCTACCACTATACGCTACTACTATTACTAAGTGGAGCAGAAGGAATAAACTGTTTTCACAGTTAAGACCCCCACTAAGGCTACTTTTGACATATGAAATACTGGTGGGTTACACCACAATTATTTTTTTCAATTTGTGAAAACATTTTTTAAGAAAAACAGTCCCTTGCCTTTCTGCCCACTGTAATATTTCTCAATCTCCCTCTGTGGGGCCTTTTCTCACACATTTACACTCTGAACATTTGCTTCCTAAAGGTTAACACTGAGAATATTCCCCCCCACAGCTTGTGGATTAAATTAACACATGGCATGCTACTTTCACCAGTTTTTATCCTCAATTCGTCTCCTGTTCTCCAAGTTGGAGAGCAAATGTGTTTGGATATAATGTCGCGTAACGAGGGTAAACAGCACTGTGGCTTGAATTTACAATTTCTGGATGTCTGAGGTCTGAGCTCGGGCCATCTTCTGACCAGCATATAGTGGAGCTGTGTTAATTTGCCAAATTCATTTCATTAATGAATACGTGGCCTAAAGTTGCAAGTCAATCTAAAATTGAAGCGCACACAAAATAGTTTGGCATCCTCAGGGATAAATACCTATCATGTCATCCGCTCTAAACAATTTTAGACAAGAATACCAGGGCTGTTTTAAAAGAAGCTTACAGAGTCCAGTGCTGGAGAGAAGAGAGCTATGCATAATCATAACTCATGACCACCCCGGTCACAGAGTCACAGAGGAGCAGTTATATCCCTGCTTAGACATACCTTAGGAAATGTGATTTAGAGTTATTAGCTAATATGTATCATGGGACGCCACAAAAGATGCTAAGAATGTGGAAGGCAGTGAGTCAAGCAAAGTTATAAGTAGAAAAATCACATGCAGGGTGTCACAGCTTTTTAGAGGGATTTAGGGGAAGTCCAACTCTTTCCCCTTGTCTCATTTTTCCTCCCTCCCTCCTCTATCCCTTTCTTTCAGCATCCACAGTTCAGAGATACAGCTTGGTCAAATATTTACAGAAGAATCAGATGTACGTTTTCATGTGCTATATAGTATGGTGTGTGTGTGTTGCACGTGTGTTAATGCACAGCCCCCCACACACAGGCCCAAGCACACTTGTTCAATCCAAGTTTCACTAATGTGTGTTTTTCTAACGGGCCTCAGAGAGGTGAAGTCATTACATGCGGCTGGTGGTCACTGTGTGAAGTCAGGTCATGAGAGGAAATTTCAGCACCATATCACCTAGACACACGTGCACACATATATATCTGCAAGTCTTTGAAGAAATGTCTGTTGAGGAAAGTCTTTAAACCTTAAACACAGTCGGTACTTTGGTAGGTGTGTGTGTGTGTGTGTGTGTGTGTGAGAGAGAGATAATTGGATTTGTTATATTACTTCAGGGTGTAAGGGAAGCCACTTACTTAGCAGTTTTTCAAATTTCAGTGCCACACTTTCATCCTCACCTTCCTTTGTGAGTGATGTCCAGGAAGGTGCATTAGAGATGAATGCACTTTTTATTTTGAAAAGCACACGCACACATCTCAGGTGTGGCTGCAGGGAAAGATAATAATCCTCAAGTCCAGCGTAAGAAAAACAGACTTTTCTTTTCCTGGCAATTAATTGCATAAGGGCACTTAATAACCAGGCATGTGTAAAACGTCAAATCCACTTTGGAAATGGAAGACTCATAAAAACATCTCTCTGGTATGATGTGGCCTTTTAGATAATATTCTCTCCTCGCTTCTTTTCTCCTAATTTTCTTCACAAAGCTTCTTTGTGTTTCTTCTCATCAGAGAGGGATGCATTCCCTGCTGGCCTGAAAACCTGCGTTGCCCCTCCACCACAACAATCCACACATTATTGAGCCATTAACACTGACCTCTGGCTTTATGGACGACCCAGACCTCTCATAGGCCAGAGGGGGGCTTAGGGGATGAGAGTGGGGGAGATAACACAGTAGAAGCTTTGTGAGATAAAACAAAAGCTGTGTTCAATTAAAAATCAGCTGAGCATCATTGCTGCTTCTTTGCTCTTTTAAAGTGGCTATGGAAGTTTGCCAAAGCAGTACTGTATTGTGCTAAGAAACAATCTGATTGGCTGCTCGTTTTTCTTCTTCTTCATCTTTTTTGGCCAGCTTTAAAAAGTGATTTAATTCATTTAAAAAAACTTTTATTTAAAGTTTAAGAGTTGATAATGGTATCCTTCCCAGCCCAAGAAGATCCTGACCTGAACAGTTTTAGGCCAGATGTACTGATGTGTCCTTTGTTTTAAATCTGGCAGACCTCGAGCAAACGCTCCAGTTTCTAATGGGTAAAAGAGCATTCAGGTCAGAGGTCAAGGGTGATGGGGTCAGAACCTTTACTGTGGGAATTATTGCCATGGGAACTGCAATGTCCCAAGGGCTAAACGATTTCCTGTTTGTTCTGGAGCGTGTCTGAAAAGACAGGATAGACATAGTGATCTAAATCGCTAAATTCTGTTTTGAATTCACCTCCAAACAGGAACTGGATCAAACCCTAAGCTTGATGCTCCTTTGCAACCCACCCTTCAGCAGGGAGACCAACCCACCAAGCAAAGCAGCTGTACTCAAACTTTATCACTGTTTAAGACAGTAAAGTAGTGAGAAAACTACACAACCATGCAACAAGAGGAAACAGTGGTTTGGAATATGAATGTAAGCATAATGTGCTTTTGCATATTTAAAGTATGTGTGGTATTCTTCAAGTCATCAAGGCAGAGGAGAGCTGTATGCATCTATCCTGCATTTACTTCCCGCAGAAAAGACTACAAAAGAAAAGCTGCTGATTCAGAATAATTTAGGCTGATTGGTGCATCCATAGTGATATCACATGATTGGACGATTAATATCTGAGAACCATAATTGATGAAACGCCACTTTGATAAAGTCTAGAAGTCAGGATCAACAATTGAATGTGTTAAGTACTTGCACTGCTAAAAGCATTAATGCATCCAGGTCGAGTTCTCGTTAAATGACACCGCATACACTGTTTGTGGTGGTCCAAAGACTACAATCTAAGGCTAGAAGCTGATTTAGCTGAAGTATGGAGTACCACTGACAATGGGCAGAACACATCCTGTCATCACATACGAAGTGAACATACAGCAAGCATGCATTTGCGTTCCCCTTCTTTGATTTGGTTTATATACTCTGAGTTTTTGTGTTGGGAAATTGAGAGGAGGATTTGTTTTTGTAGTGTGAGTCACATGGACAAAAGGGTAACCAAACACAAAACCTCAGTGAGGAAGTCTTAAGACACAAATGAGACATTCCAGCATAGGTTGTTTAATTGTACATTCTCATTTCAGTGCACTGCTGTTGCCAACTGCCTGAGATGTTTTGCAACAACAATGATGGATTTCTCTGACCAGCAGCTGGTGTCCATGCTTAATCTTCCACCTCTGTGTTTAGATAGCAGAGTTATTGTGAAACTGGGAAAAATTCTGAACATAGTCTTCAAAAGCCAACAAACACTACAAAACATGCTGGCTTTAATTAAACTAGAGTGGTTGTAAAAACGCTGCACTGTCTGGTCAGTGAGATTTGAGAAGATCCTGTCTCAAATCTCACTGGGGCCCACTGGGGTTTCCTCAGGTAAATGTCAGGGTCTCATTTTTTGCTGTGTTTAGGAAATTTTTACTTCTGGGGTTTTAGGTGAAATCCTGTTTTAAAGATTGCACAGCTTTGTGAGTGCAGAGGACAATGCCTGTGTCTAGATGCCTGTGCACAAATTAGTACACACACTAAATGTGCATACACATGTGGATGTGAATGTGTATTGTTTTCCTCAGTATGAAAGTCTCTTATTTGTTCAGTTACAGATGCCAGAGAATAAGGATTGGCATTGTCTTTTAGCTTAAATTGTTTTAGATGTGCACTATCCCTGTTTGTCAAAAATGCATTAGGCCTGTCATTTCCTGTGAATTCAGCCCACAATTTTATAAATATTTAATTTATTAATTACCTTAATTTATTTACCTGTATATTTATCGGTGCAGGAATACCTTTCATTATTTGAAACTACGTTGCAAATTCAGCATTATGCAGCAGCAGCCATGCCTGATACATTAATTTTAATATGAAATGGATGGCATCAATACTAATTATTTTAAGATGATGTAAAGGTTTTATTGATGCCCCACAGAAAGACTGATGGGCTGAATTAGTGTTTAAAGGCCCGCTATATATTTATGAGGTTTAAATGAGGATCCAAAGCAAACTGCCTTGTGCACTTATTTCCAGTAGACGCCACTCTGACTCACACACCAGCAAGTTCCATTCATGCTGCCTTCAGGGCTCATTGACAGGTGCAGATGCACACACACGCATGCACACATGCACTGCAAGCTCAGCTGTTGCAAAGAGCAGTGGTTTATGTCAGTCAACATCGTCTGCAGGCATTCATTCTAGAAGGCATTCAATTCCAAGTCACTCTTGGATTGCTCTCCTTGGAGAATTTTAGTCAGCTCAGCCATCAAACCTCATTCTGACCCATGTGGAAATAGCTCATCAATAATCCTGAAACTTCTGTCACTGAAGGGAATCCAAGGTCCATGCATGCGTAATCAAGAGTGTTCGACACACCTATTTACCTCATCTGCTCCCTGAGTGTCATGACAGTAACGGCAACAATGTGTGGCTTGGACTATGGGCCAGGTCTCCTCTGAGTCACCCCATGGACGAAATCATAGTGTCTCCTGCAACCATCAAAAACACATTACTTTAGATCCAGGGTGACTGCTGTGATGTTGTATTCATGTGGACTGATTCTGACAGATTCAGAGTCAGTACAGATCCAGATTGTATGGACTTAAGTGTGCCAGGCACGCACACCTTCTCCACTTACTCCTGGGTTAAAGTTCAGTAATGTAGGCAATGCTTTGATCCTCAAACCCGGTCGCTATAAATGATAGTGACAACGACTCCTCCAAATCCTGCCAGCCTGCAGTGTTGCCAGGTACAAGTAGCAGATACTACGTACGCTATAGCTACACACCTGTCTCCCTGCTCATTGAGTGAAACAGGATAATGTTCTTTCCAGTATGATTAATGGCTGCAGCTCTAAACTTGGTGTGCATCTATTTTTGAGAAGGGAGTGGCTGAATATGTGAAGAGACAAACTAAGAGGTTAAGCTAGAAGTACTGTAACAGAACTGCAATTAGATCTGTCCTCTCTGTATCTTTTAGCTTATTTGTGTTCATGCAGATACTTAAAGTATGTGTTTGGAGTGATCCATCCATCCTCTAAGAAAACTTCTTCATGAAAACATGAACCAGTTTTGTTGAAAAAACTGACAACAGCTGGAGCTGGCACTTGAAGCTGGTTCCAAAAGTCAAAAGTCAGTGACCACAGAATTCATTGTTAAAATGCTTTACTAAAAAGAGTTTATTGAAAAAGCCCTTACACAGACTGGTACACAAAATCAGTTTTGGTCTTCATGCATAAAGTTAGATGGGAAAGTGATGGAAGGTACATTCATTCAGCCTCATCATCAGCCTAGTAGTAGTTCTCACTACTTTATAGTTTACTGGCAGTGAGGATAGTTCCTGTGAATCAACTTTTCCCACTCAATAAGATTTACAAGCACAGAAACCATACGTAGAGTACTAATGAAAATAAAGACTGTTACAAAAAAGTGCTTTATCACCAAGTTTTACCACAAAAACACAAAACGGTGAAAAGTCCATGACCCAGTTTTCCATAAAATATGAGGAGGAGGACAAAGAAGCCAGAGATCAGCGTAAAGCCAAGTGAAATCATGCCTAAGTTCCTTTGGCATGAAGTGGTCTAAATCCAAATCCAGCATGTGGATTGATTTCAATACAGGCATCACATATGTTACCATGTCTATGTTATGCATCTGATTTCAGCCTAGCCATTCATGTATCCATCCTTTATTTATTACCCATGCACTGATCATGTTCAGGGTCACCAAGTGGGTTGGAGCCAATCCTAGCATGCATTAGGTGACAGGGTGAGTACACCCAGGATGGATTATCAGTGAGTCTGAGGATGTGCATATAGAAAGTGCCACATTAGATCACTGCTGGGCCTCAGCAGGCCTTCTGCGTAGAGTTTGCATGTTCTCCATGTGTTTGCATGGGTTTCTTCCAGGTCCTCAGATTTCCTCCCACATGGAGGTTTAGTGAACTGGAGACTCTAAAATATCCTCCTGTAGGTGTGAACAGAGCTCCCAAACATTACGCTGAAAAGTTAAACCAGGTCAGTTGCTCTTCTGAGAACTAATTAATTTTCACAAACATTGGTGACACAAATGTGCCACTGATGAGGCCTTGGTCAGGGAATGGCCATGATTCCCGTAAGTGTTTTGAAACCACCTGCTGCTGCCAAATATCCCACCACCAAAGACAGCTGTGTGGATGTGCAGGCCTTACCTATTCATGTTTATGTGCGTGCATGTGGCTTTGCACTTGCTTTTGTGAAAGTCTGTCTAAGAGTATCCAGCTCACACATTCCACTTAGATAGAGTCAGTGCTTTGGAGGAGACCCTGCTGCCTGGACTATCGAGTGTGTCAGAACTGTGAGGGAAACAAGAGAAGAAAAAAAGAAAGTGAGCGAGGCTGGCTTTCAGTGGAGCAGTTGGTCATATGCCACACACACACAAACATAAAGCCCCCCTACAAAAACTTAGCTGGATCCTGGAGGCAATTTCCTCCTTTGGTTTACCCAGAAATCATGTAATAACTAGAGGACAGCCATTATTTGCCTCTGACACATGTACAGGTGGACTCCCCCACTGAGGACCCCCAGCCCTGAGCCCAGAGGACTTCTCTTGAAAACCTCTTTCTGATCCCATTGCTCAAACCAGCGTTGGTCTCTCAGAAGCCCTTGGCCTGGGAGGCCTGATTACACGGGGGCTCAGAAGCGGATAAAGGGGCTGGATCTCCAGTATTATTGTGTATGTGCATGTGGTAAACTACAACACTGGTCTCCACATGTGTTCATAATGAAAGATTCTTATTACCTTATTACATCAAGGTCAGCATTCGTCATTATTTTCAGCTTATCTGGAAAAATCACATTCATCCCCAACAATGTCAAGCAAAGCACAGAAGCCACAGAAAGTGCAGCTTGCACTGTAGCAATATAGGGATCAGAGTCACAAGATGTTAAGTGAAGGACACGTTCATGGGGATTCTACGTCTATAGTAAGACTTCCTGACAAACTTGCAATTGATCACACTCCAAGCATTCAAGCGATGTTGAGGCCTCTGAAGTAATGAGTCCCTGGGTGGTTGGCAATCCAGCTTTCACCCTTTCAGAGTGCATTTGGAGTTTAAAATGTTCAGAGCTGCACAGCCAGCCTGTTTCTGAACCCAGTGGCATTAGCATAATGTTGAACGATTTCAGCATATCTGAAAAGTCAACAGGGATTTTTCAACTTATAGTGAACTTTTGAACTCTTGTTACCTTGAATTTTTCTCCTATCCACCTCTGGTTGTGTGTGTGCGCACACACTTATTCACGCACATTCACAAACTCTGGTTTCCTACCTGCCAATTGACTCTCCAACTTTAACCAAAGAGCCAAACCGCAGCACAGCAGCACGTTCTCCTCCCGGGAGTGTTGGTCTTTGATCTGCATGTTGTCGCAGCTCATGGGGAACATAGACACAGACAGAACCCAGAACAGGATTTTTCTTCATGTTTTTACAGCCCTGTGAGAGAGACAGGATTCTTCCAACATCAGTCTGCTGCTCTATTATAAAGCATATGAGTATGACACCAAAATGAATTCCAGTTAAGTTAGAAAACATCACAAAAGTCAAATGTAACTATATATCAGAGGACTATGTCATATTCATTTCCAGTTTTATTTCACACATAAAGTCCACTGTTCCTATCACTTCAGTCTTTTATCCTCTTTTATTGGTTAAACTCAAGTCGTAAATCATCGGTTAATTTGCAGACGCAGATTTCGTAACATTACCCTTAAAATAAATTTTATGACCTTTGACCATAAAGGAGAACCGAAAGGAGGACGATAAATGGCATCAAATTATATATTCTGAATGCTTTAAGTGTAACTTAATGCATCTAGGCTTGAGGCTCCTATGTTGGACATTACATCACCTAATTAATGTGGGCGAAACCGTGCTGCATGCTCACTAATGTGACAGCTTGATGACTGTGTTCATGCATGCGAGTTCTGGGTGTGTCGAGTAGATTGGCTCCAGCTGAGACCTTGAGTGCTACAACTTATATAATACGGTGGTAATGATGTTATTCATATCGTTGATCTGCTCAAGTTTCATTTGAAAGTGAAATTTAAAAAAAGCACGAGTATCTTAAACTAATAAAAGGCAGGAATCGTGACGTCTCACAAAGACATGTTTCACTTTGGATGGTTTACAGTGCCGTTTTTTCTTACAGAGCTCATCTTAAAGTTGCAGTTAAATTCAAAACAACTTCAATTTGGATGGAAAACAGACTCATACTTCTTGGAAGTCAATTACACTCTGTGACCCTTTTTTGCATTTCCCCCTCCATCTACCCCCAATATCCTTTTACCCACTAAACCTCCTGCTTCTTTTTCTACTCAGATACTTACATTTCCCCCCTTTTCACCCTCCATGCACCCCAATGTTTTGTAAAGATTGCCAACACATGTTTCAGAAAGGGATACTTCAACATGCCTGGAAATAGTGCCTCCGGCTGAGATACATGCTGAGCCTCTGTAGGTTCGTGTAGCCTTGGCAGCTCCACCTCCCACTGATCAGTGCTTTACCTTTACATCAACATGACAGTAGGCCAGCCTCACCAGGAGATCTCTGCTTTCTGTCTTTTCACCTCATCTATCCATCCCTCTCTCTTCTTCTGCATCTATAGGCCTTGGATGATCCAAGTTTATTTTTCTCTGTATGCACTTTCACCTAAAAAATCCACCTTCCAGTTCTGTCTCCTTCCATCATGGCATTCATCCAAAAGAAAAATCCAAAACTAAAATGTGAAGTGCAAATAATTCTCGTTTCAGGCGTTAAATTTCCATCATCTAATTGTAGATGATTGCGTGTTGAATCACATGGAAGACTAGAGTTACAGCAAAGACATTTGTTCCTAGTTAAAATGATATCAAACAGATCGGTGATCATGGATGATATACTTTCCAATTCAAGGCACAAAAGATATGCATATACTGGTTTGTTTGGTTTGTTTTAAGTTTTCAAAGTTAAACAAGTTTTGAAGAAATCAGTAGATATTCTTGGAAGGTTGTTGATGCGAACAGCTGGTTACACTCCATAAGTTGCCTTTCATTTGCCTCACAGTGTCAGTGAAGAGAGGAGACTGGGGCAGATGAATGGGGCAGATTATCCTATGAATTACTGTTTGAAACAACTTAATGTAATTATCTTTAAAACTGTAATGGCACCAAAGAGGGCTGTCTATCTAATCTTTCAGAACTTCTATTGATCATAGTCCGAGTACCTTTGGAACATCATTGTTGGTAGCATGCAAATGTATTTACCTGGTCAGTTAGGGTCCATTAAATATAAATACTTAAAGGTACATAACCTTTATTGTGTATTGGCTCGTTAAAAGAGAACAAAAGTAGTCTTGTATTTATGTTTGGAATTTATCTTGGTGAATGATGTAGAGACTGCAGCACAGAACAGCCGATGAAACACTGCCAGAGGAAACATTATCATCTTGTCTTTATTTTGTTTATTTATTTATTTAATTATTTATTGGAGGATGCTAACAAAGCTGCCTCTTTGTTTAAATTTTGAATAATAGTAGTTCCGTTTTGTTGTTTCTTTTTTTTTTTTTTTTTTTTTTTAAGCTGACGTCACATGTTTATTTATGGTTTGTAATTAGACCGAAGGTCTGATGTGACCAAATACTTAAAAACAGGGCAACAGTATTTTTACAATGAAAATCATCCTAAATGTGCATCATGGTTGTAAAAGTGTCATTTTGAGACACAGTGAATGAATGGTACACATAAGGGGGAGGTGATTACTTTTTTTTATTTTTTATTTTTTATTTTTTTATTGTTTCTTTAAAAAAGATTTACTTTCTTAGCTTTGATTCAAAAACTTTTATGCTTAAGCGACTGACGATAATGCGGCTTCGTTTTATAAATGTTTTCTATTAAATCTGTAATTAATCCGCAATATTCACTTGTTTATGCAAGTTTATGCACTACCAGGGCGTGTTTGATAACCACCCATGGTTCACTAAAAAGACAATCATTGCTGAAAAATGATAGAGAAACAAAAATGTAATTAACAATTTGCTATATTAAACATTAGAGAGGCCTCCATCCCTCCTTTATGTCGTCCACCCCATTGCAGCGTCACGGCAAAGGATTCAGTTAAAGCAGATTTTACCTGCATCAGAAGCTCATGGCTGATTTGTTTTGCTTTATTCCATGAGCTTCTCCTGGCGTGAACGCTTCCGAATCCGCTGAACAGCACCAGATGGAGTCATATGAGCTGTGATATCTGAATGACACAGGATGAGTCATTGATAAATGAGAGACCTTGTGTTGCTCACTTGCACTCTCTGTGTTGGTTTCCAGTTTTGTGTGTGTAAAATTTTAGCCCCTGGTTTGAATTAAAGACTTCCCAACACAATTGAAACAATGCAGAGTTCCAAGCCAAAAATGTGTAACACGTCCCAGTTCTTGATTTCAGCAACACACAGAAACATACACGTGCGCTAGCGGCCATGGTACATTGGTTTTATATTTTACAGCTGATTGCAGTTACCTCTTGTTAGCGTGCCTTAAAAGAACAAAGAGAAAACAGAACAAGCGCATATAATTCAGTTTAACATGTAACCTCTAATGGAGTTGACTCAGGCTTTTTCCATTTTCCTCCTTCACATATCATTTTGCCAAAAAAAATAAAGTTGCGAAACTGAAGGTCATTTACACTACTCTCCATCCAATAATTCACGTCTCTGTTTTAGATCACTCACATATCACTTTACGTGAGCCTTTTATTATTTTATTTATGTATAAACCTATGGTGGATATGGGAAGCTGTGACACTCAGTAAGGTAAAGCCTAAATGGGCAACAGACACTGCCGATTATCCCTTGTGGAGATGAGGATAATATTGTGTAATATAGGCAATAGGTTGTTGTGGCACTCCAGACATACGGTTAGGCCCATTATTTCTGGTCTTGCTAGCAGTGTGGCCTAGATCTAGCAACATTAACCTTCTTATAGCGGGCCAGTTCGCATCTTTGGCCTAAAGAAGGAAAAGCACATGTGGAATTAATAATGTCGTTGATAGCTTTATTCCATTTAGGTAAGCCCAATCCAAAATCTGGTAGGTCCAGGTTTCCTGAGCTGCTGCATGGAACAGGCTCATTCTTAACACTGGTCACTTTAATTGTCCTTTTCCTCCTTGTCATTACTAAATGTTGTGAAAAAGGCCTCTGTTCATGAAAAAGGGTGCTCGGAGGATGAGTCCGAATTTCTCGTACTGCCACTATGAACTTCCATTTATGGCCACTCTAGACAGAGAACCATGAAATTTGAAAGATGCAGTTATTATCCCATCTGTATGAGTTTTAACAACGCTGGCGACCTTCTCACTGTTCATGGATACAGTTTATACCTGGCAAAACTGGACAGCTCAAAGTCCTTCAACAGATACTTAAAATACATCTTTATCTGTGTCTCAAGTGATCACTTTTAATCAGATCTTACTTCCCCACACTATATGTAAATCATTTCACTTATAATTTCTATTTCCAAAGGCCAAATGTGATGTTTTTTAATGGCAAGAGGCAGCAAATTCCCAGAAGAGGAAACTGAAACAAACTGGGTCTACTCTTTGGCATGTTCCAGGCAAGCCACAATGCCAAGATGTTCATATCTCCATATATCTGGGGTCTTTTTGAGATGTAAGATATCCAGTTAAGTAAGATACACATACACAGTGCTAACAGCAATTGGACACATGCAGTCCAGACCACCTGCTGATGTGATCTGAGAGGTTTAACCTCCTAGGACCTGGCGTCCACATATGTGGACATCACATTTTGGATTATTTAGACCAAAATACTCAATTTTGCTCTTCAAGGGCCTGATATCTACTAACGAGGACATTATACTGCTACTGTTCTATTGAAATTTTAAACGAATATCCTCATATGTGGCTCTAATTTTTCTTTGAAACAAAAATTAGGTTAAAAAAAAAAATCTGGTAATTCTTTGTTTTTACATTCATCAGGTCCCAATCAGCCCAAATATCAAAGAGAAATTAAAAATGTATGCCGTGGAAGAGTTCGGGTCTTAGGAGGCTTTAATCTTTGATGCATCATCACCGTACTTGTGATGAGATCTTACAATATGTTAATACTCAGTTGAACCCGACATTTCGTACTCAGGAAATGTACGCAGGATATCTACCACTCTATGCGTCATCCTTTTATTTGTAAGCTTTAGCACATTTTTATGGTTGTTTCATCCAGAAAAAGAGGCATTCTCATGATACTGACTCACTGTTTTGTAATGTAGCAATCCCAGATGTTGGTCCAAATGTTTCACTTACACACTGAATCTATGTCATGGGTAGAAATCACTGTTTTTTGTTTTAAAATAAAGTTGCTGTACCAGAATTCAGTACAGAACAAATATCAGACAAACTCTGCTGGAGCAGGAGCTTTGTGTTTAAGCTTAGTATTACCTGTGCAATGACGGCCTGGTTAACAGAGTATGGCCGTAAAGAAGAAATACAAGTTTTCTTCCCTCATTCTGTTGGGATTTTTCTTGGTGCAATCTTTCAGGATGTCCACATTGACCAATTAAATTCACCTCAAAGATTTACAGGACATGCTGCTATGGGGAAGGTTCAGCAGAATTGCATGCATGCAACAAATTTACACAGTTGTCAGTGTAATCTATGTCTGATGCTGTGTGAATAATCTGTACAAGCTGTTCATGGGACGGGATCCCATCCCATAGAGATGGTCGTGTAGCATGCTGGTATTTTGACAAACTGTGCATCACTAAACGTTCAATCAGCTATTCACATGCAACCCACTTTACTCCCATCCCAATCTTTCTCTTGCTTAAATGCTATGACTTCAACCCCATCCACCACCATTCTCCACTATCAGCTGCATATCTTGGTGCTCATCATAACTTTGCCCCTATAAACCTGAGAGATTAGACTGGTCGTTATGACATCCAGCCATCATCACCTCTGTTTGTTTAATCTCAGTTCTCCTCCCAGAGCTCCTCTCTGTCTCTCTTTCGCCTCTCGCTGTCTCTCCCAGGACTCGATCTTTGACTCCTTTGTGGAGGTCTGCAGCACAGCCCCTCTAAACTCTGCAAAAAGACACCACAAAAACAGAAAGCAGAACAACACATATACAGACTAGGATAACCAACACACAATGTAGGTCTTCCCAGAGGATTCAGGATGTTCTGGCTGAACAAACACATGCTTGTTTATGCTCTGAGGTCTGGTGGTCAGCAGTTTTGAGAGATTCAGTGACTTTTTTTTTTGGTCTAAAAATGATTTTGATGGACAAAAAGCTGAGTGTTAAAGCAAAGCAGATCAAATGGGTGTTTGAAGCCTTTTTTAAACCAATTTGTCCACTATATACATAATACAGTTGCACAACTGCCGGAATCTGAGACTGATATGACCATATCAGGTGCTGACCAAATGGTCTGTGCTCTAGGGTGCAGAAACATTACCCAAACACAAGAGCTTCCGGCCTCCCAGAACCCAGAGTAGAGGAGTGAAGAAAACAACCAGCATCTGAGCTGGGAACGTTCCACAGCACAGATAGTGAGGACAGTTTGATCTGTGACATCTGCAAAAGACATCCTGCAGACAAATTCCAAAAATCAAACAAAGAGAAGAGTGATGCAAGGGCTGTGTGACTGCAGAAGAAACATACTAAACAATAGTAAGTCAACAACATTAAGATAAGTGCATAATGCACTTCCGTTGTATACACACACACACCCACGTGCAGTCATTTGCATAAATATTGTATATACACACTGAGGCACCGATATCAAGCAGCAGTAAATCATCTGGAATTTGGTTTGACTGGTCTAAACCAATATAGCTGGAGCCAGAGAGACACTGTGGTTATTCCCATTGGAGTTATATTCCAAGTAGTAAACATGGGGACATACCACACTCCCACAGAATGACCACCCACCTCTGTGTCCTCCATCAGGACACTGAAGATATAGAATACACAACAAACTGCACAGTTTTGAGCCTTTCTTACATGAAGCCTCTGTGTTTCTGGTGTATATCATTTACAGTACTGTATATATCAGATTGCCAGAAGGTAAAGGCTGAGAGAAATGTAGCAGGTGACCATGGTGTGACCTAATGCACATACTTTCTCTTTGAGGCCCTCGGTCACAAATCATATAAAGCTCGCTCTTTCTCCTCCTCCCGACCAGCCTGTCTGTCTTTCTGTCTAAGAGAAATGGAAAGAGTTTGGCCTCAGTGCTGGCAGACCATGAAAGCACCTGATTGCATGGTGATAAATTTTCCCAGCTTCCCTTTTTGAGAACCTGCAATACCTTTTTTTTTTTCACTCTCACTATTAAGATGAGTTTGGATAAGATTTAATAAACTGTATGGCAAAACTCTAAGGCAAGAGTTTGAACCGAGACATTCCAGAATATTTTGATATGTTCATTAAAGGCAAAGTAATTCATCCAAATGTTTTGCTAATGTGCTAATGCATTTTGACTTTATAGACAGCATTGCTTTTAACCAGAACTTCTAACTGGATTGTTTTATCTTTACAAAGAATCATTCTGGCTTGCACTAAATTATGCGTAATGTAGATGTAGTCTATAAGAGGATCAAAGATCACACCGACCAGATGAAAGACCAGCCAGAAACAAAGTCATTTTCAACATCTGCCAATTGTTTGCTTCTTACTTTGAATGCTCACATCTTGCCAGTGGCATATGATTCACCAATTAAACACAACACATGTTTTTTGTTTTAACATTTCCAGTAAGAGCTAACACTTCAATATCAGCATAAGCTTAAAAAAGTAGAGCACCTTATGTAAGACGACTTGTGGAGAAAGAGGAAACTGATAAGCTGGAGGTATGTAAATAAAAGTATGAGTACATGGGAAAAAAATGATGTAATATCAAAAAATATGTACGGTTAAAAATGACCATTGCTAGGCATGCCTCTAAAGGTATGCGTGGATTCCTGTCTCTGGTCTGCATCAAGCCTAAATCTTTGACTACTTGTAACAAGCTTAAAAGACCACTGGAGCATTCTTGACTTTATATATTCATAATGATAACTTTTATTCATTAGGTTGCATATAAGAGAAAACAAAATATGTTCTTGTTAGTAGCTCCATCAATATGTGCCATTGTCGACAATCCACAGAGGATAATCCAGGTCGTCAGCCTGCAAGCTCTGAATAAACATGGAAAAGTCATGTATGCTCACGGATGCACATGGACGAATGCAAAGCTATATCCCAGACAACAAATGATTTATGTGACAGCTACAGATGTAAGAAAACCACACATCCAATATGAGTCACAGCACCCGCCGACAGGAAAAACTAAAACTAAAGGAGACATGAAGAGGAAGCTGACGGCCATCAAGGAAGAGAAAGAGGATGTACCCCCGCCAGTCAACTGGCACAGCCATCAAACCTTCTCACAGTGCCAGGAACTATGCAACTGCCTTCACTGGTCATCCCAGGACTATGTCCCCTCCTCTCTATAAATAACCCTGTCTATGAGTCTATTGTTCCTGGAAGAACCTTCCCATGCACCCCCTCACTAACAAAAAGAGAAGAGCAAACTTTCACCCCACTGACTGGCCATGTGTTTGCGCACTTGGAGCGACAGTGTGTCTGCCCTGCAGGTGGGAAACTAGAAGTGGAAGTGTGTCTGAGTGGAGTTCATGAGGTGGAGGATTTAGCAGATAGTGGGAGACAGACCAGAGAAATGAATCTGCTTAGGATGCTTCCAGCAGGGTCAGGTGGATGATATTACAGAGAGGTGTTTGCTGCGCAAATGATAGCTGCCATACCACAGGAGTCTTTCATAGCAATCATGCCTCTACAGCTTTCTCTCCTTCTTTGCATTTGCCCAATGTAGAATGTATACATCCTGCTGCATTCTGTCCTCCAACACAAAGTGCTGAGTTTGCTGACTTTATTTTCCCATTAGTCTTAATGGCAGGCTCAGAGAGACATGCCTTCCATTAACTTGGTTCAGGATATACCCTAACACTTTAATAGCTGTTTCTTAGATCTTATTGAACAGTTGAATTTCCCCTTGTCCTAATTAGCTGCCATTCAGAAGATACTGAGCGTCTTGCCTGGTGTATTTATGATGCCATCCACTAGATGGGGTGTTCTGGCCTTGCAGTGCAGTTATTTATTAGTCCAGTGATCAATAGAAGATTTAAAAAAGATAGTACAGTGGTTGACTTACAATATCATCAAACTAAGCTTTTAAAGGAAACATTAATAAGTGATGGGATATTACTGAATTATATAACAAATAACAAACAAATAATAACAAACCTACCTAGTCTAGTCTACCTCTCACAAAGGACACATTGAAAATATTTGAATGTTGTAAATAACCTATTCTGTAAAGCTGGAAGTGTTTTGTGGCGTATCTGACAACACTGTGAGGAATCTAAATTACTGCCACATTTATTATAATTTCCCTAACCCACCCACTCCTCCTTTTTTTGTCTCTGTGTAAAGCTCAGAGAACTGAGATTGAACCCTGTCACATAAGCCAACTCGGATTTCTTCAGATCCACTCATGCTGTTGTTTGTGTTTTATAAGCAAATGTCCAGCTCAATTCAGGGTTCTTAGATGTTCTTAAGCTCTGTTCTGTCTCCTCTGGACTCCTTATGGTTTGCGAATGGAGGCCAGGATGAGGCATACATCTGTTTGTAGGAGTAAGAATCCGGCCAACAACTATGAGCAGTTCACTTTTAAAAAATGCATTGGAAGCACATTTGTAGCCTCTATATGTGTGCATATACAGTTCTAGCATGTCTGATGTGTTTGCATGTAAAGTACATGTGAGTCACATTGTGGGTGTGGGTATGTAATTTCAAGCCTGCATGTTCATTCTGTATTCTTGTATGATTGCAGACTCTTGGTTTGGGGTTTGAGTTGTGTTTATAGCATGTGGTTCCCCTTTTCCCAATCAACCAGAGGTCTTTACACTGACAGTTTTGGATTCATGAGCCTATTAGCCACCGCACTCAAACTGATTATCCTAACTCATCTTTAACACTCAGCTCTGTGACTGCTTTAATCTAGGTCCATCCCTCAAAAACCCTGCACCCCTTAATGCTGGGGCCTTAATTTAGGACCATAAAACATGGTGTCCCCCAAAACCAGTGTTGATATCATGAGAACTGTGAGAGTCAAATGAGGCAAATGACAAAAATGTTAAAATACCACACTTGTATAAATTGATTTTTATTGCTTGTTTGGACCACCTTCTTCTGTGATCTGATTCTTTTTCTCTTCCCTGGCAGCTATATTCAGCATCCTTTCCCCAAAATATCCACTATCTGTCCAAACCTTCTCCGTCCTACCTCTCTAACTTTGTCTCTAAACCAGCTGTCCCTGTGATGTACTCTTTTCTGATCTTGTCCATCCTGTTCACTCACAATGAGGATCTGCAGCTCTGTCAAACCATGCATCATAGCAAGTGTCACCACCATCTCGTAAACCCTCCCTTTCAATCTTGCTGCTATCCTTCTGTCACAAATGATACCTGTCTCCACTCTCTCCATCCTTCCTCATACAGTACCAGCTTCTTTTCTTGGCATCCTGTTATATGCTTTCTCTAGAGCTACAAACACACTCACAAAGCAAACATTGTATCTGTAGTGCTCTTTCTTAGCAAGAAGCCATAAAGCTGCTTGCTGATCATCTTCTTCTTTACCTACCTTCAACAGCTCTTTCCCATAGCTTTGCCAGATCCATCTCTCTGTTTAGTCAATTGATACAAATCCTTTTCTCCTTCCAAGCCTCCAAGTACTTCTGTCTTTGCTAACCTCTTTCTTTAAAGACTTTCTTGTACTTCCTATTTCACCACCAAGTTTTCTTATCCTCTGTCATTCTCAGTGATCCACATGTTTGTTTTTGACAAACATTTTACACCAGATGTCCTTCCTGATGTAACCCCCAACTGTGTGGGCTTGAGACCAGCAAGTTAATATTTTCAACACCGAAGGTTCACCAAACCAGATACAGAGGAGTAGAAGGAGAAAAAGCATGTAAGTGCGGGTACAAGGTTACAGGACATGCTGAAATATAAATCTGAACTGTAAGCAGTCTGAACAACACTAACACACGAAGAAGGTTAAAAATCAGATGGCAAGTGGTGATGAGAGCCAGTTTTAAATACTGTCACTGACTGGAGATGGGAAGCAGTTATGCCTGCCTGGATCCTCCTTGGAGCATGCCCAAGAGGAGACAAAGAGCAGGTAAGTCTGGAACTGCAACAACAAACTAGGGGCCATGATGTGTTGTTTTAAAATGTCCAGCATCCTGTTCAGTTTATCCATTAGGCTGATTTTACTTTAAAGTGACCATCCCATTTAATATCTCAATAAATTATTATTTGGCCTTGTTAACCAAGTCTACTGATTAGTACCAGTGTTATCCAGCCATCTAAATATCCAACAAAGTCAGTTTTAAAAACAAAAATAAAACAAGGTGTAAATGGCCAGAATACCAAATTCAAAGCTTCAAGGCTTCTGTCAAAAAAAGCAGCATTTCTGATCTACATATAGCAACTGTGAGCCACTGTTAAATAAATAGTATCGACTTTGGCAACTTCAATTTAAACAATTAAATGCAGGAGAGCTTTGCAGAGTTGGTGCATTTCAAAACACACCTAAACACACCTGCCAGTGGAAATTCCATCTCTGTTAAGCAACCTGAGCCGACACCTCTATTTATGTGTGGCTGTCACACATAGATCAAAGTGAGACAGTAGGTGGAGAGAATGTGCCAGGGTTAAAGAGCCTGTTATTAATACTTACACATGTCAAACTACAGAGTCAAAGGGAAGTAGTGACGCGAACAGCATGTGTGAGATCAAGAAATGTTGAATGTTGTGCAGCTATTAGCCTGAAGCATGAGGATTAAACATTTAGATCCAAACCATATTTTAGCTATGACTCTAATAGACATTCTCCGATGGATAAATATAACACATATGTATTTCATTTCCTAGAACACAGGAAACAGGAAGTTCCAGACAGGAAGATAGCGTGATGGTCTTTATCCCGGGTTGAGTGCCCAATCCAAAAATATAAAGTGGTCGGATGTTGTGAGCAGACCTCTCCAACCAAGAAAAGAAAACTGTGCTTCTCATTTTCTCTTCAAATTTATATCCATTTTATGGTTTGCTGTGACCTAAAACTAGAATTTCATAAAGCTAGAATCACATACAGTCCCTAATTTGTTCCTTAATCCAGTTGTGCTATAACTATTTAGAATGTACTGAGTGAACAGGAAGCATTAATGTGCATCCCACCCCCTCAGAATGAGATTATCTCTCGCTTTGTGCCATCTATTCATTTTTCCACCTCCACCCACATAGCCTCATGATTCTTAGCTCTGCAGCAGTCCTTAATATCATCCCACTCGTGGATGTAAGCATGCACGGAACTGTCTTAACTGGTTAACGTCTACTTCTTTTCGCATTCAGCTGTATTGAAATCTTTTCCACTTCTTCGTTTATCTTTGCAGTTTTCCACCCCTCTGTTTTTGTTCACCCACTGTGGCTCAAGCTAGCACTCAGAAAACAACCGGTGTTAAAGTTTTGTTAGTTCACAGCGGTCACCACACCCCACATCTTTCTCCTTCTCAGCCTCACTCTTTTCCTGTGGAAATGGGATCGTTTAGTAAGAGAGGAGATAAGCTGAGTGGATGAGCTGAGTGAAGGCCTTTTGTGCAAAGTGTGACGCACACAGAGCTCCTTTTTCCTGACAGCACCCCTGTGCTCTGCTAGAGGAGAGTTCACAGGTCAGATTAAGATTTTCTTTTCATTTATCCTCCTGTCCGTCTCTGTTGTCTTTCCCCTTGACTCTGACATCTGCATTCAGTATCTCTAATGAAATATCTTGATGATTGCAGGGCTGCAGATAGACTGCCGTCTCGCTATCACTCCCACTGATGCCCTTTTGATCTCCAGTGCATAGTCTGTCGAGGGAGGACGATGTTTCCTCAACACCTTTATCTGCCCTCGCCATTTTCTGAATTTATCTCACACTCCCCCGTATCCTCTCTTCATCACTCATACAGTCGCTCTTGCCTTCCCATATTTTTCATAATATTTTTAATTTCTACAAGGTAATTTTCCTCCTCGACTAAGGAGCAGTTTTTTCATAAATAATAACTGGACTGGAATTTTTAATCTTGCTTCGTGGTCATGGTCTTGAAACAGGGGGTGGGAAGTGAACTTCGACATGCTGCATACTGAACCTTTGCCAGCTAATTTAAAAAAAGAGAGAGAGAAAAGGATCTTGACAATATAATAGATTTTCATAGAGATTTTGAGAGGTTGCATTCTCACACCACTTTGAGTCCGTCCATCCATCCATTTTCTCCTGCTTATCCGGGGCCAGGTCGCGGGGGCAGCAGCCCAAGCAGAGAAGCCCAGACCTCCCTCTCCCCAGCCACCTGCTCCAGCTTGTCCGGGGGAACACCAAGGCGTTCCCAGGCCAGCCGAGAGATATAATCTCTCCAGCATTTCCTGGGTCTGCCCCGGGGCCTCCTCCCGGTGGGACATGCCCGGAAAACCTCACCCAGGAGGCATCCTTGTCAGATGCCCGATCCACCTCAACTGGCTCCTTTCGATGTGGAGGAGCAGCGACTCTACTCTGAGCCCCTCCTGGATGGCCGAACTTCTCACCCTATCTCTAAGGGAGAGGCCAGCCACCCTTCGGAGGAAGCCCATTTCCGCCGCTTGTGTTCGCGATCTCGTTCTTTTGGTCACTACCCACAGCTCGTGACATAGGTGAAGGTAGGGGCGTAGATCGACCGGTAAATTGAGAGCTTCCCTTTTACACTCAGCTCTCTCTTCACCACAACGGACCGGTACAGCGTCCGCAGCACCAATCCGTCTGTCGATCTCCCGCTCCCTTCTCCCATCACTCGTGAACAAGACCCAGAGATATTTAAACTCCTCCACTTGGGGCAGGAACTCGTCCCTGACCCGGAGTGGACACTCCACCCTTTTCCGGCTGAGGACCATGGCCTCAGATTTGGAGGTGCTGATTCTCATTCCCACCGCTTCACACTCAGCTGTGAACCGTTCCAAGGCGAGCTGGAGGCCATCACCCGATGAAGCCAACAGACCCACATCATCTGAAAAAAGCAGAGATGAGATCCTGAGACCACCCAAGTGAAAGCCTTCCGCCACTTTGCTATGCCTAGAAATTCTGTCCATAAAAATTGTGAACAGAATTGGTGACAAAGGGCAGCCCTGGCGGAGCCCATCACCCAGCAGGAATGAGTCCGACTTATTGCCGGCTATGCGGACCGAGCTTTTGCAACGGTTGTATAAGGACTGAATGGCCTGTAGCAATGGGCCAGACACCCCATACTCCCAGAGCACCCCCCACAGGACCCGAGGGACACGGTCGAATGCCTTCTCCAAGTCCAAAAAAACAATGTAGACTGGTTGGGCAAACTAACTAACTAACAGGTGCACCAAATCTCAGGGATCCTGGTATTCATGTTACTGTCATACATACCACCCACCTAAGCGCCACTGATAGCAGTCCTGCATTGCAGAAGGACAATGCTTCCCATCATACTGCTCAGGAACATCTCCAGGAACACAACAAAAAGAGTTCATCCAGACACAAGATGCCAGAGGTTCTAATTGAACTGCCTGAATAAGCCTGATGCGATATGAACACATGTTCATATATCAGAGTCTAGAGTCCATATTCATGCTTATGTGTGACATTTGAACTTTCTCATTGATGAGGAGATATGTCCAGGTCATAACAGCTGTTTATCAGCAAGTGTGTGTCAGTTTTGATGTTAACTTGTCATTCTTTTGGTTGAATTATATGTTCCCATGCATGGCATGCCAGTATCATTCTTTCTCTTCTTCTGATGCCCACCCATCTGTGTAAAATCTCCCTCTCCTTGTCCTTGTCTTTGCCCTCCTTTTCCATCTCCCCCTTCTCTTTATTCACACAGGAATGTGTAATATGTGGATCAGTAGACGGGGTGTGTAATATTCCCGCTGAGCACCGGAGAGAAGGCCAGACGAGGGAGAGGTGGTGAAAAACAACCCCTCTGCCACCTCGACTTATGTATCCCTCATCACCTCGCTCCCTGATCCTGTGATCATCTAGCAGCACCAACTTTTATTGCCTTTTTCCTCCATGCAATCAAAGTCACAGACAGGTACGCTGTACAGCAAAATACGCAAATGGTCTTTTTTTGACCAAGAGTATCTGCTCCAGAGACTGTGTTACTCAGGGGGAATGTGTTTTACCATTTCATCCACGAAATCACTTTAAAATTGAAACGGGATGTGTTTTTGATTTACCGGAAGATAACAAAGGGCAGGACTTCGGGAAACAGGGATTTATAGAGCGATAGGATGGAGGAGAATGCTAAGAAGGAGCAGTTGTTGGCTCAGTGAGTGGATCGTTATGGTCAGAACACACCTCAGGTCTGAATTTCTTTTTTTTTTATTAAGTTACACATAGGCAGTGTGGAGCAATTGAAAGTATAGACTTACCATGCAGGCCTTGCAGTCCCATGACTGAGAGGGGGAAACTAAAGGAGGGGGATGCTAGAAATGAAAACGAAATTTCTTCACAGTTTGGCAGCCGTGCAGATAAAGAAGAAGTGAGAGAGAGCAAAGAGGTACAAATAAATGAGGCACAGAACTGGGAGCAGAGCGTGCAGCTGAAAAGCTTGGCATGTGTTTCTGATAAATTATCACTCACCTTTGAAAATACACCTCACATATTTTACCCGTACAAGGCTAGATGGTGTTTGATGCATGTATATTTGTGCACAAACGACTTCGGCAGGAGGCCAGTTTTAGATTTTCTTCTTTTGTGAAATTTCGACCAAGTCTGTTTTGTGAGGTGTTCTTTGGACTTCACCTCTCAAGCCCTGCTAAAATTACAATGACTACATGAGCCACAGTGCAACTATTAACGTTTTAACATAGGAGTATGTTGATGTACTTAACCTTTGAATATAGAGAAGTTAAAGTATGACAGAAGTTTCATTTCACATAAACTACTCCCCAAAAGCTTGGGATCGCTTAGGGATGTCCTTGATTTTTAAACAAAAACAGATTTGTGTTCATCAGATATATTCAAATTGATTGAATATGTTACAAATGACAGTTATAATTGATTTAACCATTTCTCATAAATAACAAGGATGTTAATGGAATATCCATTTAGACTAACAGAGCTCTATTTTCAATATTAATCACATGATCCAGCACCATGCCCTGTTACCTGATGAAAGTTATTATGTAGAAAGTATAATAGGTCTTCATTAAAAAAGAAAAAAAATAGTAGTACAAAGTAGCATAACTGAAAACTGTTGTCATGATTAAATAATCCAATTAATTTGGTTAGCCGTGGATTGGTAATTGGCCAAAGAAAATAAAGGTTCTTGTCATGAAATGCAATGTGAAGAGTAAAGCACATGAATTCAGACTACAGAGGCTTATTTGATGAAACAGCAAGCCAGCAGATTATCTGGCTGATAAAGTCCAACTTAAGTCCAAAACAGTAAATATACATACTGACAGGAGGCCAATCGGGGAGGAGTGGAAATAACTTTAAGGCCGGAATCAGCTGGAACGAATCAAAGACAACAGTGGAAGTAAAACAAAATACGAGACACAAATGACTGTCAAAAGCAACAGGAAGTACCAAACAGACATAATCTAATAGAGACTTGACAAGATACAGGAAGACACTAGGCTACTAAAACACCAAGCATCAAAAATAGAAATAATTGAATATCTGAATATTTAAATAGAGATGTATATATTATATGCACTGAAAAAATATACATAGAATGTGTGCTATGCTTTCTGTACCACAGTTTTTGCACCATGACAACGAGACAAATTCCTTGTTTCAGAATACTAAAGATATGAAACTCGGGTTCAAAACTCAGGACCACAGAGTTGGCAGTTCTTGGAAATGAAGGTTATAAGCTGAAGAGTTCATACACAGGCATGTACTATTCTCTGCATGTACTGCATGCGTTAAATTTTGGCTGTTTCCCATCAAAAACAGTTTTTATTTCTTTCAAAATAAAAGAACACCAATGACTTCTAAAAAACTGATTTAACGTCATTTATTCTTGAGCTGCAGAACTCAGATAATTCAGACATTTTAGTAGCTAAATGCACTGATTCTTCAATCAGCAAGGCAGATAACATAATTGCTAATAAAGTTGCTAAAACAAATAATCAACTTTTTAAATGTGATCTTGCATTAGTTATTAATTATTCCATTAATGATTTGTGACAAATGATTCCATTTTTCATTTTTTGTCCTTTACTATCTTTTTAATGTTAAATTACACAAATGGTTGAAACTCATGAAAAGTTGTATAAAATCCCAAAATTTGGAGACGTTGTGTAGTTCCCGTTTAACATTCTAACTGTGACATTTGATCCGGAGAAGGTGAAAGGTCATAGATAAACAGGGGTAAATGTCAAACAGGGTAACTTTAGTTTAACTAATGGCCAACAAACAAAAAAGCTTTGACAGTGAGCTGACCACAGCTCATCCCAAACAGTAATCTGTGGGTCATGGCTCCCCCTCCCTTATCTCAAATCATAAACCACAGAAGCAATTTAGACAGAATAACTCATCCACATGAACGAGTTATTGGGGGGCTCTGAGATTTACTCTCACTTAATCAGATAAGGATAAAAAAAAAAACCACACAGCCTCCTCTGGAACTTTCAACATCTTTACTGATTTAGAAAACAGCCAAGCACATCAATGAAGTGCTGTTACTGGGTGAAATCATGAGTTCTGCATATGTCCACAACCTCAGCCACCATTAAAATATCCTTACAGTAAACACAGTAACATGCAGGTGGAAGTCCAAGATGTAGGGACCTTTAAAAGACTAAGAAAAAATGTAGCCATAAAATGATATCTGTTTGCCTGTCTTAGACTATCACAACACACTATGGTAGCACTTTTGGCAAGGTTGGACTATGAATGATTTCACAGAGTTTTCCTGGTAGTGTGATACTGCTCACCAATGGCAAGGTCAGAGAACGAGCGCAGCGTTTTCCCCACAAAACACAAAATACAGAGAAAGGTTTATAGATGTAATGCTAGAGCGGCTATAAATAATGGAATTCTGGCATTTGTGATCCTTTGGTCTGTACTTATGTCAATATGAAGAATAATGACATCACTTTAAAATAACAGCAAAATATAAATAAAGCATTAGGAGTAAAATTACTCACAATGCAGAAAGGCACTTGCATAGCATTATAACTGAAGCAATAATATGCTTTGTTGTGTGAGATGGGGCTGATTCTAATTAAATTAACATATGTTAAATTATGAAGTCTGCATATTTATATCTTTTAAATTTGTTGCTTTTACTCCATAATTGGTTGAAATATTGCGTATGTACTGGTGGGTGGTTTTCTTTTTTTTTGTTGTATCAAGTATCATAAATAATCAAAATAATATCTACAGTTGTGAAATGAGTCTGAAGTAATATGAAATAGTAACGCGCATAAAACTGTAAAATACATTAAATGAACTGTGAGGTTCCACAGCTGCTATTGTGCTTTCTTCTGATTTGAAGATCAGGTCACTGATTTATTAGATTTGTTTTTATTTAAATTCTTACACTTGTTATTTTATTGTTCTGTAATCGAGACAATGAATTTCTTTTTTTTGCCTTTTATTTCAAAAAGCAAGCCTGTAATAATTAATTGCATGAGATGATCCCAATGTAAGTGTGGACTTCCCAAAGTTTGGGATAAAATTCACCAGTCATGCAACAGGAATTCTGTCTTGGCTGAAGAAAATGTGTCTGTCTGATGCACTCCTCCGGGTATCTGTTTAGTCTCAGTCTAAGCAATCTGGCATGATGATGATGAACTCTTACACACTGAAGGGTCAGATGTATCAGCGTAATGACGGTTGCTGAAACACGCATCATGATTCCGGCTCACTTGGTGAATGTTTTGTCACTGTAACTGATGAAAACATTTATGGTAATCGTGGATCCTCGAATCTTTTAGATGGCCTTCTTCAGACCGGAAAGTTCCCTCGACGTACAGTAAGTTCTGTAAAACTATGTGAGTTCAAACTTCTGTGTTTACTCTGTTCGCATTTTTCTTGTCATAATATTAGCCAAGGCCCTTTAGGAAAACTTACTGTGACTTCTTTCCTTAGTTTTCTGACCCCATTTTACCCCCCAGTGTTCAGAGGATGACCGGGACAGGGAGACAACGTACTGCTGTTGTTTCAGTTCCAAGTTCATCTCATGGTATTCATTTGCCCGTCTGGTCCTTATTACGTGCACTCGCTTTGGCCTGCAAGGTTTATTATATTGTTGTGTTTTAGTAAGATGTCTTTAAGTAAATTGGAACTAAATGACATTTGCGTGACTGTGTGTATGTAGGACCACAATCAGAAACCCTTCTCTCCCTCCCAGCGCCCAGCCTCCTCCACCTCCCAGTGGAACCCATCTTCTCTTCATCATTAATAACAACGGACACTTCTCAGAAACTGGAGAGCCACATTTCTATCCCTCTCCCATCTCATCCTTTCTTTCTCTACTTCTCTTTAATAGCGTGAGAGGGTGCTTGAGTTAAGTTTCAGTGTTGGGAAAGCTTGCTTGTGCCAGATCGAGTTTAACACTGAGCTAATCTTGGAGGTTTCAGAGAAGGAGCAGCGAGAAGAGACTGTTTGGAAATTGCAGCACAAACTTCACAAAACACAAAAAGACATAGTGTAAGTGAAGCCAGAGAAACGCGGAGGGGTGAATACGAGCGTGGTTTTCCCAGGCTCTGAGTGTCAGAAGTAACAAAGTTCTGGTCTTCACCACAAACACGGGAACCGCAAACACATGCAACAAACACAAAGAAACAAAACTATTCAAACACTGGTAATAAAAGAAAAAGAAAAAGAATAAGTAAGTAATATAAAAGTGTTTCTAACAAATAGTTTGATTGCGTGCAAGTTCTGCTGAGGATAAAAGTGCAAATGTCTTGTTAAACAGAGCCGCTTAGGTCACTAGGGTGGTGAACTTTTGAGGTCTTTACACAGCGACTAGTTTCATCTACGGTCTGAGTGGTTTGGCAAGTAACCGTTGTGTGTGTTTTCTTGAGTATTCGTATCAACAGGAACCATCAAGCAGCTATTAACGGTCTAATTACACAAACAGACTGATGCTGCAATATTTACAGTGGAGTAAACTTACACAACACCCTCACACGTTTTAAAGGAATGTGCAGTGACAGCTCCTCCTACTGTAATTAGGCCATAAACAGAAGGATTACCAGACCCAATTAAAAGTAAACCTCAGTCTCTGTCCGCACATTCTACAGCTTCTCTGTGGCAACCCGCAATTCAGACAGGAAACACTTAGTGTACGAATTCTAGAAGCCAAGTAGTTTCATGTGTCGTGGATGTTCTCACAAATGAGGAACCCTATCTGCTGTGTGTAAAACGTCTCGCATGCAAGACATGTTCAGAGACAGGCCTGTTTTTAATGGTGCAGTTGAAGTTCGGGTGGAGTTTGATTGATGTTTCTGCATGTAGAAATGCATGTATTTACATGTATTTAATTGGAGAAAATGTCCCATGTTAGAAGGCAGTTGTTTACCCAGTCAACATTACGGTTTTTAGTTGAGCAGCTAGACAAGCTAGGTTGTGCAAATGATACCAGTACAGTCATGCAAACATGGCACCACACACTTTTCAGCTCTAAGATTTTAGATTTCATGTTATAAGCGTGTAAAAGGTTTTAAATATCAGGATATATCAGTGTCTCACATCACTGAGGAGGAAGTTTGGTCTGCCTTTGTTTACAAGGTTGCTTCAGTTCACTGAAGTCTGTTGTAAGATTCTGCCACAGTGTTTCAGTCGGGTTCAGGTCTGGACTTTGACTTGGCCATTGCAACACCTTCTTCTTTTGTTTTTCAGATATGCTGTTGTAGATTTGCTGCCACGCTCGCTGCCATTCTTCTGTTGCATGATCTAGTTTGTGCCACGCTTTAGCTGTCAAACAGATGGTTCACTTTTGATTCTAGAATTGTTTGTTATACAGCGGAGCTAATGGTCGATTCAGTGAATGCAAGGTGCCCAAGTTGTGTGGCTGCGAAACAATCTCAAAACCTCAACCCTTCACCACAACTCTTTACCAACTGCTCACAGTTCAATAAGGATAGATCAATAGAAGAAACTGGACTTGAGTTATGATGTACAGAATTAATTTTGAGGTATTTGGTTGTTAGACCCCGATGGCCCAGAACAACAGAACAGAATCTCAGTGGTGATAGAGATTAGGGCAGGATCCCCCGGAGTCTAGATGCCGGTGGTGGAGATGAAGATGGAGGCTTGAATGGAGCCTGAGTGATGAGAGGCGGTGATAGGGAGGAGGTGGTTGTACGGTGCTGACTCCAAGGAAGAATGACAGATGGGTAGTGAGATTTAAAGTACACAGAGTGAAGGCTGATTGGCCTAAAGAAGGCTGGCAGAAAGCTGATTGGACTAGACCAAAGGTGTCGAACTCCAGGCCTCAAGGGCCTCAAGGGATATCACCCTGGGTCAACACACCTGAATCAAATGATTAGTTCATTACCAGCCTCTGGAGAACTTCAAGAAATGTTGAGGAGGTAATCTAGCCATTTAAATCAGCTGTGTTGGATCAAGGAAGCATCTAAAACCTGCAGGACACCGGCCCTCAAGGCCTGGAGTTGGACACCTGTGGACTAGACCCATGATCTCACAATCAGCTTGACAGCGTGGCATGTTAACACACACCTGAATCTTCCAGATCAGCAAACTTCCAAACCCTCTGTGTTTGTAGAGGTGCTCGAGCTTATGAAAAGTTAGTCAAGTGCATGTGCTTATCAGCACCTGTCTGCTTTCTACATACCTTCTTACTTCCTATGAAGGTAGTAATTGTTTACTTAGTTTGTATGAAGTACTTCTGTATTTCGGCTCAGTGTTTGTTAAATAAATAATTGCACAGTGTAATATGTCATGTGCCTGAGGTTGCTAATACCAGATAAATTATATCCTCATACCCAAAAACAAGAGGACTGAAATAGGGTGTACTTTCATTTTAACATGACTGTATAATCAGATACAGTTTAAATAAACTTAAGATGAGCTTAAGATGTTATTTACTGAGACTGACATTAGATTTTTATCATTAAACAGCACAGACACCACATATTAACAGAGAGAAAGCTAGTATAACGAGGTTCATAGAAAAAAATAACTTGGTTATGTAAATAAAATAAGATAAATGTTTTAGAAGAAGATCTCGTCACCAAACGAAGCAACCCATAGTCTGAGTTTGTTGTGGCCCTCACTGTTCTGATGAGTTCTGTAAATAAATGTAAATCTATCTCATTTATAGATTATTGGTTTTAAAGATTATGAATCCAGCAAATGTGCAAAAATGGGGAAAAGAGAGCACACATCATGGAAAATGTTGGCTTTTTTTTTTTTTTTGACATAATGGCATGCCTCAACATCTGATCGTCTTTCATTTCGGGGCCTGTGGAAAAATGTGGTATAACCGAATTCATTGCTGGATCAATAACTATAAGCAGCATTGTCCCTGAGACAGTGGAACATCCCCAAACCACATTTCCACCATTGTGCTTCACAGCTGGTATGAAAAGGTTATTGTCTGCCTTTGCCTGAGACAAAAATATCTGCTGTTACTGCAGCCAAAAACCTTTGTCTTTGATTCATCTGTCTAGAGTTCACTTTTCCAAACAGCCGGATCTTTGGCTGTATGTTCATTGTCAAACTTTGGTTTCGCTCTCATGCGCTCTAAGGTTTTTCCTGGCATGCCTCCCATGCCAGTCAAATGTGTCACTTTCAGACACATGATCTTTGACACCAACAGATGCGGCTTTACCTGCATGATGATGAAGTTGTATTTCTTTTTACATTGCAAAAGGCCTGCTTTTATGTTTTGGGGGGCATGCCAGTCATGGACAAATTGGCAGTCATTTGAAATTTCCACCACTTTTAGATAATTTTCTTTACATTGGAAAGAGTTATTCTATTATATTTTAGGACATATTTTTTTGGCCAATTCTTAGGTAGTTTTAGCCTCCCTTTTTCTGAATGTCTTACAGCATGATGGCACCACCCACTTCACTAGACAAGACCCACAGCAGTTTAAACAAAATAAGACTTTTACTTGTGAATTATTGCCACCTAATGTGGAACCCAATCTCCATCCATTTTCTTCTACTTATCCTTTTTTTTTTATTATTATTTATTTTATTTTATTTTCACTTGCTACACACTGGACAGACATGACTGGGGGAAAGAAAAGGGAGAAAGAAAGAGGGAAAGAAAAACAGCGGGGAAGAGGAACGGTGATAAAGGGCAAAAAACAAAAACCAACAAAACAAACAGACAAAAAATACATATATCAATCACCTGGATCACCTGTTGAGAAAGAAAAAAGAGAAAACAAGCAAAAAAAGAGAGCAATAACAACATCATCGCGATGATCTATGTGAATATAACAGTAAATACTAAATATTGAATATTATTGTGCAGCACGTAACACTGACAGCGCACAGTGTGCTTTGAGGTAGCAGCCAAAAAGGGTGTAGTTTGTGTCTGTGAGCACCCGTGTGTACACCTGTGAGCATGAACACACTTGTTTTTAAAAGGTTCCTTCATGTAATGATCTGCTAGAGGGTGTGGGGAGGCCATAGCCCCATCCTCCAGCGCATGAAGCAGGTATGGAGAAGATCCAGGCTCTAGACATCCAGAGGCCCTCAGAGCACAAGAGACCAAGGAAGACCAACAGAGGGGCAACTATGCCACTCCCCCGGAAAGAGCTGAGGAGAGCCCCAGATGAGGGGTCACTCAGCAGCTGCGGAGCAGAAGCCAGGGGGGGTTGCAGTGACGTGCCCGTGAGCTCCGCCAGCAGCCAGCTGTGCCAGAGTGACCGAGCCCCAAGCCAAGAGGCCGAGGGCACCCCACCCCCAAAGGGGTCCAAGCGAGCCCCAGGCTCCAGGCCCCGACAAGCAGCCACCAGGAGTGAGCTGGTGCGTACCTGGACGCCCATCCCCGGACACAAAGAACCACCAATGCACCGATGTCTGAGGGCGTCTGCCACTGGCAGGGGAAATGGTGGGGGGAGATAGGCCTCCATACCTTAGAGGGCCCGAGATGTTCCCAGAGAGGTGGCGTCTGATACCCGACCTGACATATAGACACAGACAAACAGGCACACACAGATACAGACATCCATTCCCACCCTCATGCACACATATACAAACACTCAGCACTCACCCAACGTGGAGACAGACATAAATAGACACTGTACACACAATCACACTCCCCAAGCGTACTCTATACCCCAGGTCTAGGTACCCTTGCCCCTGGAGTGGGAAACTGCACCCAGACCCAGGTAGTGTTACCCTCTTCCCTGGGGTGGAGAGAAGCAGACCCCTCCCCCTTCTACTTATCCAATTCAGGGTCACCGGGAGGGCTGGAGTCTGTACCAGCTTTCTGTGGTGAGAGGATGGGTATACTCTCGATAGATCATCAATCTGTTTAGGGCTAATAGAGGGGCCAATTAAGAATCGCCACTCAACCTAAAATGCATGTCTTTGGGCTGTGGGTGGAAGCCAGAGTACTGAGAGAGAACCCACAGGGGCACAAGGAGAACCCAGGAACTCCTTGTCGTGAAGTGACAGTGCTAACCACCACAGCACAACTTAATGTGGAAACCTTGATTATAATTTTCAAGATTTCAAGGTTTGATAAATGTAGGGGTGTAGTCCATGTATTTTTAATATATATAATAATAAATTATGAAAAATGTTACAAGCACTGTTTCAACATTTAAAAATGTCCTCAGATATGAAAAAAGTTATCCTCTTCTGTTTGAACATATTTTTTTCACATCACAGGAGATAACTGTTGAGAAATATCACAGATGTTTTATCTTAAAAAATACTTTTGCTGGAGTATGTGTTTGCCATATGTTATACTTCAGTTGACAGGGACAGTAAGTACATGATTTGCAGTACGGTTAAATGGCGCTTCTCACAATACAATTGTCATCAGGCAGTCAGACAAACAAATGTCGAAATGTTTTACACAATTTAAATAGACAGTTTGTCTGGAGAGGCATTTTGCTCAGACAGTTTGTTGCTATCTTGTTTTATGGCAGCTGCAAGAAAAAGGCAGTGACATTCAGATGTGTTTAAATCACTCTGAGCCATGAGATTCAACAGACTTACTGCAGATCGCATTCATATTTCACCTCGCCGGTCAAGCTGTATAAATGGTGCTTCTGTGAATAAATATTTAAAAAAAATCAAACACACACTCTCTCCTGGGAACTTGGCCCACATTCTGCTTGAGTTTAGCTGCTCTCCTTGTCAGAGCTACGTTTCCCAGCTCGAAGGCCCCTGCTTCTGTCTCTCTGTGTGTCTCTGTGCTTCTGCGTTTGCTTCTCTTCCTTTAGGTAAGAGCCACGAGAGCTCCGACTGAGTCCTGCATATAGAAACTGCATGTCCGTATGTGAATGAAGGATTGTGGGTTGGTGACCAATGCTGCTGCAAAACGGGGTAAAGGAAACAGGACTTTACCCAGCTGGATCTGGGCCCTAACCTGGACACACACTCAGCATAAACCTTCAGATTCCTCAAAATGGACACATGCTGTTCTGTGTCAATCCTTAGCAAAAGCATCCACCCTTCTTTCTCTCTAACTTTCGGGTCCACGTCTTATTTCCTAAATTTCTTATTTCCATCAATCAGATGCTTTCCATATTGTATTACACTATGGATAAAAATCTGACAGTACATTTCTGTGTTCATAATTCCATCAACACCACTGGCTGAAACACAAACCCCGAACGATTACAGAACCTCGGCTATGTTTTGCAGATAGACGCTCACTGTTGTACCTCTCTTCTAAAAATCTCTGTAAATACTGATGACAAAAAATTCATGTTTAGATTCATCACTCCATCAGACCTGTTGTCTCAAATTTTTAGTACAGTTCTTGTGTAATCTGACAACCTCAGTCATTTCTTCCCATTTCTCTTCATTAGGAATGGCTTCCTGACAGCTATCCTTCAAAGGAGATGATGAGACTTCAGCAATGGATGGATCAGCTGAAGAGCCAGATGCATATGTCAGGTCCTGTGTCAGGCAGATTAGTCACTCTTTTTTAAGGACATGACTTTCTTCTCTTTTTTGTTTGGCCTGCAACTATTTATTTTTTCTTCCACTCATTAAGTTTTCTCAAAACTTTCAAGGACACATTGCAAGTCATGCTAAAGTATGTCAAGCTTTCAGCTTAAATCTCGTTGGTAATCATCTTGATGGTGCAAAAGTACTGTTTTATGCCTGTTACACTGTTTAATCTTTTCTATTTAATGAAGATTTATGTTAGATAAATGGGAAGAACCGCCTGTGTTAAGTGCCTTAACCACTAAAAAATGAAAAATAAAAATCTGAAAATGGTTAGGTACAAGGACTTCCCTGGAATTTTTTTTTTCAAGAAGCAGAAAATGTCCAAAGAAAACTTTGAAAGACCTCCAGAAAGCCTGGAGAACTGTTGCTCAAGACCACTTAGAAAAATATTCCAAGAAAATCTTGCTGCTTAGAAGAAATATATAAAGAAATGAAAGGTGGGTCAAGAGTTTTACACAGTACTGTTGAAATTTTCAACTGATTTTCAAGAGATTTGGTTTGTGACAAATGCTAGACGTGTTCACAATAAGAGGTTAAAAAATGAGGGTTTTTCTTGTCTCCAGCATTTCAACGAGTCATCTGCTTGGTCATGTCAAAGTTTGAGTTGAAATGAGAGACGCAGACAATTTATTTGGCTTCAAACTTTTTCTCTATGCTGTGGTCCCTGAATGAGTTCCAACTTTTGACTTACAAAGGAAGTTCATCTGAACAATGCTGCTGTTCAGTTTTTTTCAGACACAAGTTCAGCCCCGTTTGTGGTCACTCATACGTCGTCTCACCCTCCAACTGCACAGTCACCATTTTAACACTGGCACCAAGGGAACGATGCAGCATTCTCCAACAGGTATAGAAACAACAGCATCAGAACAATGGGTATCTCCACTCAGACACGGTTTGTATCAAACTAGAAGTCAAGCAAAGAAATCGAAACAAGGTTTTTTGAAAGTTTTTTCCCGAATGTCTCATCTTTTCAAGCTAATGCAACATCTCTGTTTGTATAATCTGGGCTTCTCTGAGAACCTATACTGATATACAGTATCATTGATGTAGTGTTTGAATAACAATAATGCCTTGCATCCCAGCCATGTCAGCTCGCACCAGACACTGATGGTTGGTAAAAATTGGCCTTTACTCAAAGTTGTGCTAGTGTCATGAAACACAAAACTCCAGATTAGGACCACTTGACACATACAGCAATGTAGCTAGTTGAGAAATATAATTTTATTGGATTTTACTGATATATTGCCTTAATTAAAATGTTAATCTTTGTCTGACATAAACTTGTGTTAGCCTAATTTTAGTGTCCCTGAATATTACTACATATTAAAAGGAGGATTATTTATTGTAATAAATTAAATTCAACACATTGGCGCCTGTTCAAAACTTGAAAGCTGCTTCATTAAGTTATATTGTCCTGCTGCTGCTCCGCTGCGTTTCAAACAGAATGCGTTTTAATGTGCTTAAGATGACAGGAAAATCACTTTTCCCCCCTTTCCCAAATAAAAACATACGTTTTCAGAAATGAACCTCCTCAAAGAATGCTCATTGTGTCCAACAAGAAGATAAGCGGGGTGGCTGTAGCTCAGGTGGCAGAGCAGGTCAGCCACTAATCAGAAGGTTGGTGGTTCGATCCCAGGCTGCATCCTGGCTGCATGCCAAATATCCTTGGGCAAGATACTAACCCCATGTTTGCCTACTGGTGGTGGTCAGAGGGCCCGGTGGCGCCTGTGTCCGGCAGCCTCGCCTCTGTCAGCGCGCCCCAGGGCAGCTGTGGCTACAATGTAGCTTGCTATCGCCAGTGTGTGAATGTGTGTGTGAATGGGTGAATGACTGAATGTAGTGTAAAGCGCTTTGGGGTCCTATGGACTAGAAAAGCGCTATACAAATGCAGGCCATTTACCAAGATAAGTCTCTCGACATCCAAGTTGAAAAAGTAAAGTGACATAGCTTACAAAGAATTGGGTGCCAAGTCCATGCAGCATCCACACGAGTGAATAACAAAGACAACACAGAATGATAAGTAATCATCTCAGTACAGTTCAGCCTACCAAAATATGGATGTTTAGTCACATTCAGACATGCTGGATACCTTTTGGTGTCATTTTTGAACATGTAGGGTTAGTCATGATAACCCTACAAGTCATGATAATTTCCTAAACTTAATCAGCTAGTTGTCATTTAGTTCTGATGCCTAAATCCCCTTGTTTAAAGTAATGACAACTGTTTCTCCAGCCAAGAATAATACATTTATAACCATCAGTGGTGGGATGTAGCTCAGGACGCAGCAGGTCATCTACTAATCCCAAGGTTGGTGGCACTTCATTATGTTATGTTGTCCTCTGCTGCTTTTACTTTTCTGAATCTGCCTCTTGCTTGCAAAAACACTTTAGGGAAGGGCAGCACTAGAAGGTTCTATCACCGGATGAGACACCGTCTGTATTGTGTTATATGTTTTGTTGAATATTTTGCTGACATAGCAACAATGAATGCTAAGCTAAAAAAAATATTTATGGGTGTTGAGGACCCAAACAGTGGAGGGCAGCCACAGACAGAGACAGACAAAGTGACAGACAATAGATAATAGACAGAGACCTGAGGGGAGGAGTTGGGTCACAGCAGGAAGCCAAGACAGACAGACAGACTACTTCGACCAGATAATGTAGGTCTGCCCTTTCTCTGCCCTCTTCAGCAGCAACAGCCATAAACAACTCTTTACCTTTTATCCCACTGCTCTCTGCTCTACCTGTTAACCCATGAGCTCTAACATATAGTCTTCCATCGTGATCTCTGACCTTTTCTCTTTAAAGGTCATGGTCAGTGTCCTGCCGTTTGTCTCCACTCATTTTGTTTTTATTTCTTTAACTTTTCTTCACGCTCCGTGGGGACTCATATAAAACATCATTTTATTTATGACATTCTGATACAAACCCCCCATCCATCCCAAGATTCTTGCTTAACCAAATCTTTCATTAAAGGTTGCTGGGAAATGAGCAACACAACGTCACAGGGAGACGGAGGGGATTGCTGTTGATGCACCACTTAGGTTCGCAATCTCAACAGAGATTGAAACCAGATGTCAGGAAGACAAGTGGGAGTAAGGAGGAGGAGGAGGAGGAGTTAAAGGACCAGCGCTGAAGGTAGATGAAGGGCAGGAGGAAGAAATAACAATGTGTAACCCGTGAGTGGCCTGTTTTCAGTCTCGAATACCATCTGCATCCTTGAAGAAAGCAAGGGCGGGAGATCAAAGGAGAGAAATCTGCCACACTTCATAAATCTGCACATTTTCCAGGTTTTAATAATTTTCTAGTTTCATAACATGAAACTTCAGATCCTTTGAACAGTTGTTACCACACATCCCATCATTTTAACAAATTATCTCCCTTAGTTTTGCTCTTCTTCCTCTTGTTTACACCATCTCTTCTTTACTTTGTTGATTTGGCTTGGTTTCTATTTTCTTTTCGCTGCAAAGACAACTGCGTGCATGTAAGAGAGCTGATGTTCATGTAACTCGTTCAGCACAACAACACACTGCAGATGTGATTCCTGGCTTCTGTGGACTAGAATATTTTCTTGGGAATTAAATTTTTTTTCTGTAGAAAACAAGCCACCTAATGATGGCTAAATCTTTTAGATGATGACATAAATAAGGTAGTCAGGCTTTGGATACTACTACAGTTTTACATGGAAACATACAAACTACTGACCTTCCAGTAAAAAAGACTGCCTGTGGGATAAGCTGCTTTTCAAATAGAATGCTTTTTAATCTGCTTAAGATGACAGGAAAATCCCTTTTTTCCCCCCTTTTCCCAAATAAAAACATACGTGTTAAGAAATGAACCTCCTCAAAGAATGCTCAGTGAGTCCAACAAGAAGATAAGTCTCTCGACAACAAAGTTTCCACCCTCCTAGTTGAAAAAGTAAAGTGACATGCCACAGTAAAGTGGCATCCACACGAGTGAATAACTAATACAACACAGAATGATAAGTAATCATCTCAGTACAGTTCAGCCTACCAAAATATGGATGTTTGGTCACATTCAGACATGCTGGATACCTTTTGGTGTCATTTTTGAACATGTAGGGTTAGTCATGATAACCCAACAAGTCATGATAATTTCCTAAACTTAATCAGCTAGTTGTCATTTAGTTCTGATGCCTAAATCCCCTTGTTTAAAGTAATGACAACTGTTTCTCTAGACAAGAACAATACATTTATAACCATCAGTGGTGGGATGTAGCTCTCTACAGAGCAGGTCATCTACTAATCCCAAGGTTGGTGGTTTGATCCCTGGCTGCTCCAATCTGCATGCCAAATGCCAATAATACTAAGCCCAAGTTGCTCTCCAGTGCATGTACGGGAGCCTCAATGTGTGTGAATGTTACAAAAAAAAAACAAACATTTGTGTAGAAAAAGCATAGAAAAAAAATGCTTGTATGAATGAGTGAATGAGGCAAGCTGTACCGAATGCTTTGAATGCTCTGGTAGAGTAGAACAGTGCTATATAAGAACCAGTTTATTTACTGGTGTCCCTAAAGACACATTGTGTATATAAAATAACATCAGACTTGCTCATTATCTATGTGATGAGCGACAAGATTAATCAAACATTTTGCAGGCTTGCTTACCATAAAATTACTTGCCTATTACACAGTTGGTAATAGGCAAGCAAGTTGAAGCTCTGTATTTTTTTTTTAAACAGCCAAAAATCATTTTCCCATCAACAACAAAGATAAGACACATCTGTAAAGGGACGTCAGCAACAGCTGGGTTTTACTCTGTCTATAGAAATGTTTATTTTTAAAACCATGGGCAGTTTGGATTTGTAAGAATTTCTTAAAGCGATGAACAGTGATTTTTAGATTCGTGAAACATTCAGAGTAACTAGAAAGTGCATTTTCTGAAGAAACTGCAGTGTGAATGCTTGAATCTGAATGTATGCACTGAAATGAATTAATTGCTGAATTTTGAGTTAAAATATTGAATGAGATTAAAAAAAAACAAAAAAAAAAAACGAATTTAACCTGAAAACAAAGGTGCTGAACTGCTAAAAGCTGAAGGTTACACAGAAGAAGGAGTTGGAAAAAAACTGAAAATGTTTTAAATGTAAATTAGAAAACCCTAAGAAATGAGAAAAGAACATTTAGAGTCAGAAAACATCTGAATGAATATTAAAAGGTCATATTCTTTGAATCACTGAATGACTCAAATGTGATCCCTCCACTTTGATCCACACAGTTTAAAAAGTTTAAATGCCTGAGCTTTGAAAGATACGGTGTTGGAAAGAGAACAATAATGGCGACAATTTGAGGGTAAAATGATGGCTGTAACACTGTGGACACAGCAGCAGTTGAAAGAGAAGTGTTTAAGATGAATCTTGGTACAGTGGCAGGCAGAGCTCGTTAAGCAGGCAGGTGTGAGCCTGGTTGCTATAGTGACCGCACCCAATGGCTCCATACACACGTACACAGACATGCGCCTCACTTTTGCTGCTTAAAATGAACAGAAAAGTCAGGCCGAAACAAATCGTTCCCAAATGAAAAGTAAAAGTCGTATTGACAAAATTCTTTCACCGTGAGCGACAGCAGCTTCTAGTCTACTGAATTCTCAGTTTTCATGCCTGTGGAGTTTATTATATGGACGTGGTGACAGTGGAAAGACACCATGCTCTTCTGATTTTCAAACGAACCTTCTGAGCCATTTTAACATTAGAGTCTATGGAAGAGTTGGAGGGAGGAGGCTGTGCATTGGTGACATTTATGAAAGAACCATAACACCTAGTACAATAGTAAACACATTGGATGAAAGAGGACAGCCATGGCTACGTTTTGAGGGTAAAATCATACCTGTAGAGCAAACGCTGCGGACACAGCAGCAGTTTTAAAAAAGATTTTAAGATTAATTTTTTTGCTCCTCTCACTCTAGCAGTTGAGCTGCCTCACTCTAGCCCCAACATTCCGTCCCATACACACCCATTATAAACTCTGAAACGGGTGAAAAAACATCATGAAACTTAAACTGGAACTGAAGAAAAAGTATAATAGATATTGAAAAGATAAATACAAGTTGAATAGTTGAATGTCTTGTCTTCGTTTTAAAGTTTGAATGGTGGCTCTATGTGAACGTATGTTGAAGTAGTAAGAGTTTAAAAATGAGTAAGTTGAATGAGAATTTGAAGGGTCTCCCCATTGAAATACATGGGAAATTTTTGTTGAATAAAGTTGAATAAAATTAAAAATATAAATGTTAAAAATGAGAAAAATAGAAGCAATGTTGTCCAAAATAATAGGAATCTAACGATGTTTGAATGGTTTTTCTAAGTTGAACGGTTTTGAAGGAGTAGGCTTTCAAAAAACGTACGGAATAGATAATAATAAAATAGAACTAGAAAGTGCATTTTCTGAAGAAACTGCAGTGTGAATGCTTGAATCTGAATGTATGCACTGAAATGAATTAATTGCTGAATTTTGAGTTAAAAATATTGAATGAGATTAAAAAAAAACAAAAAAAACCCCGAATTTAACCTGAAAACAAAGGTGCTGAACTGCTAAAAGCTGAAGGTTACACAGAAGAAGGAGTTGGAAAAAAACTGAAAATGTTTTAAATGTAAATTAGAAAACCCTAAGAAATGAGAAAAGAACATTTAGAGTCAGAAAACATCTGAATGAATATTAAAAGGTCATATTCTTTGAATCACTGAATGACTCAAATGTGATCCCTCCACTTTGATCCACACAGTTTAAAAAGTTTAAATGCCTGAGCTTTGAAAGACACGGTGTTGGAAAGAGAACAATAATGGCGACAATTTGAGGGTAAAATGATGGCTGTAACACTGTGGACACAGCAGCAGTTGAAAGAGAAGTGCTTAAGATGAATCTTGGCACAGTGGCAGGCAGAGCTCGTTAAGCAGGCAGGTGTGAGCCTGGTTGCTATAGTGACTGCACCCAATGGCTCCATACACACGTACACAGACATGCGCCTCACTTTTGCTGCTTAAAATGAACAGAAAAGTCAGGCCCAAACAAATTCTTCCCAAATGAAAAGTACATGTCGTATTGACAAAATTCTTTCACCGTGAGCGACAGCCATGTCTAGTCTACCTAATTCTCAGTTTTCATGCCTGTGGAGTTTATTATATGGACGTGGTGACAGTGTAAAGACATCATGCTCTTCTGATTTTCAAACGAACCTTCTGAGCCATTTTAACATTAGAGTCTATGGAAGAGTTGGAGGGAGGAGGCTGTGCATTGGTGACATTTATGAAAGAACCATAACACCTAGTACAATAGTAAACACATTGGATGAAAGAGGACAGCCATGGCTACGTTTTGAGGGTAAAATCATACCTGTAGAGCAAACGCTGTGGACACAGCAGCAGTTTTAAAAAAGATTTTAAGATTAATTTTTTTGCTCCTCTCACTCTAGCAGTTGAGCTGTCTCACTCTAGCCCCAACATTCCGTCCCATACACACCCATTATAAACTCTGAAACGGGTGAAAAAACATCATGAAACTTAAACTGGAACTGAAGAAAAAGTATAATAGATATTGAAAAGATAAATACAAGTTGAATAGTTGAATGTCTTGTCTTCGTTTTAAAGTTTGAATGGTGGCTCTATGTCAATGTATGTGGAAGTAGTAAGAGTTTAAAAATGAGTAAGTTGAATGAGGATTTGAAGGGTCTCCCCATTGAAATACATTATAAATTTTTGTTGAATAAAGTTGAATAAAATTAAAAATATAAATGTTAAAAATATGAAAAATAGAAGCAGTGTTGTCCAAAAGAATAGGAATCTAACGGTGTTTGAATGGTTTTTCTAAGTTGAACGGTTTTGAAGGAGTGAGATGCCAAAAAACGTACGGAATATATAATAATAATAATAATAAAGATTCGAATAACAATACTGTGAATGCTTTTCAAGCATTCACACTAACTAGAAAGTGCATTTTCTGAAGAAACTGCAGTGTGAATGCTTGAATCTGAATGTATGCACTGAAATGAATTAATTGCTGAATTTTGAGTTAAAAATATTGAATGAGATAAAAAAAAAAAACCCGAATTTAACCTGAAAACAAAAGTGCTGAACTGCTAAAAGCTGAAGGTTACACAGAAGAAGAAGTTGGAAAAAAGCTGAAAATGTTTTAATTGTAAATTAGAAAAACCTAAGAAATGAGAAAAGAACATTTAGAGTCAGAAAACATCTGAATGAATATTAAAAGTTCATATTCTTTGAATCACTGAATGACTAAAATGTGATCCCTCCACTTTGATCCACACAGTTTAAAAAGTTTAAATGCCTGAGCTTTGAAAGACACGGTGTTGGAAAGAGAACAATAATGGCGACAATTTGAGGGTAAAATGATGGCTGTAACACTGTGGACACAGCAGCAGTTGAAAGAGAAGTGCTTAAGATGAATCTTGGCACAGTGGCAGGCAGAGCTCGTTAAGCAGGCAGGTGTGAGCCTGGTTGCTATAGTGACTGCACCCAATGGCTCCATACACACGTACACAGACATGCACCTCACTTTTGCTGCTTAAAATGAACAGAAAAGTCAGGCCCAAACAAATTCTTCCCAAATGAAAAGTACATGTCGTATTGACAAAATTCTTTCACCGTGAGCGACAGCCATGTCTAGTCTACCTAATTCTCAGTTTTCATGCCTGTGGAGTTTATTATATGGACGTGGTGACAGTGTAAAGACACCATGCTCTTCTGATTTTCAAACGAACCTTCTGAGCCATTTTAACATTAGAGTCTATGGAAGAGTTGGAGGGAGGAGGCTGTGCATTGGTGACATTTATGAAAGAACCATAACACCTAGTACAATAGTAAACACATTGGATGAAAGAGGACAGCCATGGCTACGTTTTGAGGGTAAAATCATACCTGTAGAGCAAACGCTGTGGACACAGCAGCAGTTTTAAAAAAGATTTTAAGATTAATTTTTTTGCTCCTCTCACTCTAGCAGTTGAGCTGTCTCACTCTAGCCCCAACATTCCGTCCCATACACACCCATTATAAACTCTGAAACGGGTGAAAAAACATCATGAAACTTAAACTGGAACTGAAGAAAAAGTATAATAGATATTGAAAAGATAAATACAAGTTGAATAGTTGAATGTCTTGTCTTCGTTTTAAAGTTTGAATGGTGGCTCTATGTGAACGTATGTTGAAGTAGTAAGAGTTTAAAAATGAGTAAGTTGAATGAGAATTTGAAGGGTCTCCCCATTGAAATACATGGGAAATTTTTGTTGAATAAAGTTGAATAAAATTAAAAATATAAATGTTAAAAATGAGAAAAATACAAGCAACAGTGTCCAAAAGAATAGGAATCTAATGGTGTTTGAATGGTTTTTCTAAGTTGAACGGTTTTGAAGGAGTAGGCTTTCAAAAAACGTACGGAATAGATAAAATATAATAATAAAGATTAGAAGAACAATACTGTGAATGCTTTTCAAGCATTCACACTAACTAGAAAGTGCATTTTCTGAAGAAACTGCAGTGTGAATGCTTGAATCTGAATGTATGCACTGAAATGAATTAATTGCTGAATTTTGAGTTAAAAATATTGAATGAGATTAAAAAAAAACAAAAAAAAAAAACGAATTTAACCTGAAAACAAAGGTGCTGAACTGCTAAAAGCTGAAGGTTACACAGAAGAAGGAGTTGGAAAAAAACTGAAAATGTTTTAAATGTAAATTAGAAAACCCTAAGAAATGAGAAAAGAACATTTAGAGTCAGAAAACATCTGAATGAATATTAAAAGGTCATATTCTTTGAATCACTGAATGACTCAAATGTGATCCCTCCACTTTGATCCACACAGTTTAAAAAGTTTAAATGCCTGAGCTTTGAAAGATACGGTGTTGGAAAGAGAACAATAATGGCGACAATTTGAGGGTAAAATGATGGCCGTAACACTGTGGACACAGCAGCAGTTGAAAGAGAAGTGCTTAAGATGAATCTTGGCAGAGTGAGAGAGAGAGCTCGTTAAGCAGGCAGGTGTGAGCCTGGTTGCTATAGTGACCGCACCCAATGGCTCCATACACACGCACACAGACATGCACCTCACTTTTGCTGCTTAAAATGAACAGAAAAGTCAGGCCGAAACAAATCGTTCCCATATGAAAAGTACAAGTCGTATTGACAAAATTCTTTCACCGTGAGCGACAGCAATGTCTAGTCTACTGAATTCTCAGTTTTCATGCCTGTGGAGTTTATTATATGGACGTGGTGACAGTGGAAAGACACCATGCTCTTCTGATTTTCAAAAGAACCTTCTGAGCCATTTTAACATTAGAGTCTATGGAAGAGTTGGAGGGAGGAGGCTGTGCATTGGTGACATTTATGAAAGAACCATAACACCTAGGACAATAGTAAACACATTGGATGAAAGAGGACAGCGATGGCTACGTTTTGAGGGTAAAATGGTGGCTGTAGAGCAAACGCTGTGGACACAGCAGCAGTTTTAAAAAATATTTTAAGATTAATTTTTTTGCTCCTCTCACTCTAGCAGTTGAGCTCTCTCACTCTAGCCCCAACATTCCGTCCCATACACACCCATTATAAACTCTGAAACGGGTGAAAAAACATCATGAAACTTAAACTGGAACTGAAGAAAAAGTATAATAGATATTGAAAAGATAAATACAAGTTGAATAGTTGAATGTCTTGTCTTCGTTTTAAAGTTTGAATGGTGGCTCTATGTCAATGTATGTGGAAGTAGTAAGAGTTTAAAAATGAGTAAGTTGAATGAGGATTTGAAGGGTCTCCCCATTGAAATACATTATAAATTTTTGTTGAATAAAGTTGAATAAAATTAAAAATATAAATGTTAAAAATATGAAAAATAGAAGCAGTGTTGTCCAAAAGAATAGGAATCTAACGGTGTTTGAATGGTTTTTCTAAGTTGAACGGTTTTGAAGGAGTAGGCTTACAAAAAACGTACGGAATAGATAATAATAATAAAATAGAATAACTAGAAAGTGCATTTTCTGAAGAAACTGCAGTGTGAATGCTTGAATCTGAATGTATGGACTGAAATGAATTAATTGCTGAATTTTGAGTTAAAAATTTTGAATGAGATAAAAAAAAAAACAACCTGAATTTAACCTGAAAACAAAAGTGCTGAACTGCTGAAGGTTACACAGAAGAAGAAGTTGGAAAAAAGCTGAAAATGTTTTAATTGTAAATTAGAAAAACCTAAGAAATGAGAAAAGAACATTTAGAGTCAGAAAACATCTGAAAGAATATTAAAAGGTCATATTCTTTGAATCACTGAATGACTAAAATGTGATCCCTCCACTTGGATCCACACAGTTTAAAAAGTTTACATCTCTGAGCTTTGAAAGACAAGATGTTGGAAAGAGAACAACGATGGCGACGTTTTGAGGATAAAATGATGGCTGTAACACTGTGGAGACAGCAGCAGTTGAAAGAGAAGTGTTTCAGATGAATCTTGGCAGAGTGAGAGAGAGAGCTCGTTAAGCAGGCAGGTGTGAGCCTGGTTGCTATAGTGACCGCACCCAATGGCTCCATACACACGGACACAGACATGCACCTCACTTTTGCTGCTTAAAATGAACAGAAAAGTCAGGCCGAAACAAATCGTTCCCATATGAAAAGTACAAGTCGTATTGACAAAATTCTTTCACCGTGAGCGACAGCAATGTCTAGTCTACTGAATTCTCAGTTTTCATGCCTGTGGAGTTTATTATATGGACGTGGTGACAGTGGAAAGACACCATGCTCTTCTGATTTTCAAACGAACCTTCTGAGCCATTTTAACATTAGAGTCTATGGAAGAGTTGGAGGGAGGAGGCTGTGCATTGGTGACATTTATGAAAGAACCATAACACCTAGTACAATAGTAAACACATTGGATGAAAGAGGACAGCGATGGCTACGTTTTGAGGGTAAAATGGTGGCTGTAGAGCAAACGCTGTGGACACAGCAGCAGTTTTAAAAAATATTTTAAGATTAATTTTTTTGCTCCTCTCACTCTAGCAGTTGAGCTCTCTCACTCTAGCCCCAACATTCCGTCCCATACACACCCATTATAAACTCTGAAACGGGTGAAAAAACATCATGAAACTTAAACTGGAACTGAAGAAAAAGTATAATAGATATTGAAAAGATAAATACAAGTTGAATAGTTGAATGTCTTGTCTTCGTTTTAAAGTTTGAATGGTGGCTCTATGTCAATGTATGTGGAAGTAGTAAGAGTTTAAAAATGAGTAAGTTGAATGAGGATTTGAAGGGTCTCCCCATTGAAATACATTATAAATTTTTGTTGAATAAAGTTGAATAAAATTAAAAATATAAATGTTAAAAATATGAAAAATAGAAGCAGTGTTGTCCAAAAGAATAGGAATCTAACGGTGTTTGAATGGTTTTTCTAAGTTGAACGGTTTTGAAGGAGTAGGCTTTCAAAAAACGTACGGAATAGATAATAATAATAAACTAGAAAGTGCATTTTCTGAAGAAACTGCAGTGTGAATGCTTGAATCTGAATGTATGCACTGAAATGAATTAATTGCTGAATTTTGAGTTAAAAATATTGAATGAGATAAAAAAAAAAACGAATTTAACCTGAAAACAAAGGTGCTGAACTGCTAAAAGCTGAAGGTTACACAGAAGAAGGAGTTGGAAAAAAACTGAAAATGTTTTAAATGTAAATTAGAAAACCCTAAGAAATGAGAAAAGAACATTTAGAGTCAGAAAACATCTGAATGAATATTAAAAGGTCATATTCTTTGAATCACTGAATGACTCAAATGTGATCCCTCCACTTTGATCCACACAGTTTAAAAAGTTTAAATGCCTGAGCTTTGAAAGATACGGTGTTGGAAAGAGAACAATAATGGCGACAATTTGAGGGTAAAATGATGGCTGTAACACTGTGGACACAGCAGCAGTTGAAAGAGAAGTGCTTAAGATGAATCTTGGTACAGTGGCAGGCAGAGCTCGTTAAGCAGGCAGGTGTGAGCCTGGTTGCTATAGTGACCGCACCCAATGGCTCCATACACACGTACACAGACATGCGCCTCACTTTTGCTGCTTAAAATGAACAGAAAAGTCAGGCCGAAACAAATCGCTCCCAAATGAAAAGTAAAAGTCGTATTGACAAAATTCTTTCACCGTGAGCGACAGCAATGTCTAGTCTACCTAATTCTCAGTTTTCATGCCTGTGGAGCTTATTATATGGACGTGGTGACAGTGGAAAGACACCATGCTCTTCTGATTTTCAAACGAACCTTCTGAGCCATTTTAACATTAGAGTCTATGGAAGAGTTGGAGGGAGGAGGCTGTGCATTGGTGACATTTATGAAAGAACCATAACACCTAGTACAATAGTAAACACATTGGATGAAAGAGGACAGCGATGGCTACGTTTTGAGGGTAAAATCATACCTGTAGAGCAAACGCTGTGGACACAGCAGCAGTTTTAAAAAAGATTTTAAGATTAATTTTTTTGCTCCTCTCACTCTAGCAGTTGAGCTGCCTCACTCTAGCCCCAACATTCCGTCCCATACACACCCATTATAAACTCTGAAACGGGTGAAAAAACATCATGAAACTTAAACTGGAACTGAAGAAAAAGTATAATAGATATTGAAAAGATAAATACAAGTTGAATAGTTGAATGTCTTGTCTTCGTTTTAAAGTTTGAATGGTGGCTCTATGTCAATGTATGTGGAAGTAGTAAGAGTTTAAAAATGAGTAAGTTGAATGAGGATTTGAAGGGTCTCCCCATTGAAATACATTATAAATTTTTGTTGAATAAAGTTGAATAAAATTAGAAATATAAATGTTAAAAATATGAAAAATAGAAGCAGTGTTGTCCAAAAGAATAGGAATCTAACGGTGTTTGAATGGTTTTTCTAAGTTGAACGGTTTTGAAGTTATAGGATTACAAAAAACGTACGGAATACAGAATAAAATATAATAATAATAATAACTAGAAAGTGCATTTTCTGAAGAAACTGCAGTGTGAATGCTTGAATCTGAATGTATGCACTGAAATGAATTAATTGCTGAATTTTGAGTTAAAAATATTGAATGAGATTAAAAAAAAAACAAAAAAAAAACCGAATTTAACCTGAAAACAAAGGTGCTGAACTGCTAAAAGCTGAAGGTTACACAGAAGAAGAAGTTGGAAAAAAGCTGAAAATGTTTTAATTGTAAATTAGAAAAACCTAAGAAATGAGAAAAGAACATTTAGAGTCAGAAAACATCTGAAAGAATATTAAAAGGTCATATTCTTTGAATCACTGAATGACTAAAATGTGATCCCTCCACTTGGACCCACACAGTTTAAAAAGTTTACATCTCTGAGCTTTGAAAGACAAGATGTTGGAAAAAGAACAACGATGGCGACGTTTTGAGGGTAAAATGATGGCTTTAACACTGTGGACACAGCAGCAGTTGAAAGAGAAGTGCTTAAGATGAATCTTGGCAGAGTGGCAGAGAGAGCTCGTTAAGCAGGCAGGTGTGAGCCTGGTTGCTATAGTGACCGCACCCAAGGGCTCCATACACACGGACACAGACATGCGCCTCACTTTTGCTGCTTAAAATGAACAGAAAAGTCAGGCCGAAACAAATCGTTCCCAAATGAAAAGTAAAAGTCGTACTGACAAAATTCTTTCACCGTGAGCGACAGCCATGTCTAGTCTACCAAATTCTCAGTTTTCATGCCTGTGGAGTTTATTATATGGACGTGGTGACAGTGTAAAGACACCATGCTCTTCTGATTTTCAAACGAACCTTCTGAGCCATTTTAACATTAGAGTCTATGGAAGAGTTGGAGGGAGGAGGCTGTGCATTGGTGACATTTATGAAAGAACCATAACACCTAGTACAATAGTAAACACATTGGATGAAAGAGGACAGCGATGGCTACGTTTTGAGGGTAAAATCATACCTGTAGAGCAAACGCTGCGGACACAGCAGCAGTTTTAAAAAAGATTTTATGATTAATTTTTTTGCTCCTCTCACTCTAGCAGTTGAGCTGTCTCACTCTAGCCCCAACATTCCGTCCCATAGACACCCATTATAAACTCTGAAACGGGTGAAAAAACATCATGAAACTTAAACTGGAGCTGAAGAAAAAGTATAATAGATATTGAAAAGATAAATACAAGTTGAATAGTTGAATGTCTTGTCTTCGTTTTAAAGTTTGAATGGTGGCTCTATGTCAATGTATGTGGAAGTAGATACAGTTTAAAGAGGAGTAATTTGAATGAGAATTTGAAGGGTCTCTCCATTGAAATACATTATAAATTTTTGTTAAATAAAGTTGAATAAAATTAAAAATATAAATGTTAAAAATGAGAAAAATAGAAGCAGTCATGTCCAAAAGAATAGGAATCTAACGGTGTTTGAATGGTTTTTCTAAGTTGAACGGTTTTGAAGGAGTTAGATGCCAAAAAACGTACGGAATATGGAATAATAGATAATAAGAAAGATTCGAATAACAATACTGTGAATGCTTTTCAAGCATTCACACTAACTAGAAAGTGCATTTTCTGAAGAAACTGCAGTGTGAATGCTTGAATCTGAATGTATGCATTGAAATGAAATAATTACTGAATTTAAGTTAAAAATTTTGAATGAGATAAAAAAAAAAAAAACCCGAATTTAACCTGAAAACAAAAGTGCTGAACTGCTAAAAGCTGAAGGTTACACAGAAGAAGAAGTTGGAAAAAAGCTGAAAATGTTTTAATTGTAAATTAGAAAAACCTAAGAAATGAGAAAAGAACATTTAGAGTCAGAAAACATCTGAAAGAATATTAAAAGGTCATATTCTTTGAATCACTGAATGACTCAAATGTGATCCCTCCACTTTGATCCACACAGTTTAAAAAGTTTAAATGCCTGAGCTTTGAAAGATACGGTGTTGGAAAGAGAACAATAATGGCGACAATTTGAGGGTAAAATGATGGCTGTGACACTGTGGACACAGCAGCAGTTGAAAGAGAAGTGCTTAAGATGAATCTTGGTACAGTGGCAGGCAGAGCTCGTTAAGCAGGCAGGTGTGAGCCTGGTTGCTATAGTGACCGCACCCAATGGTTCCATACACACGTACACAGACATGCGCCTCACTTTTGCTGCTTAAAATGAACAGAAAAGTCAGGCCGAAACAAATCGCTCCCAAATGAAAAGTATAGGTCGTATTGACGAAATTCTTTCACCGTGAGCGGCAGCAATGTCCACTCTACCTAATTCTCAGTTTTCATGCCTGTGGAGTTTATTATATGGACGTGGTGACAGTGTAAAAACACCATGCTCTTCTGATTTTCAAACCAACCTTCTGAGCCGTTTTAACATTAGAGTCTATGGAAGAGTTGGAGGGAGGAGGCTGTGCATTGGTGACATTTATGAAAGAACCGTAACACCTAGGACAATAGTAAACACATTGGATGAAAGAGGACAGCCATGGCTACGTTTTGAGGGTAAAATCATACCTGTAGAGCAAACGCTGTGGACACAGCAGCAGTTTTAAAAAAGATTTTAAGATTAATTTTTTTGCTCCTCTCACTCTAGCAGTTGAGCTGCCTCACTCTAGCCCCAACATTCCGTCCCATACACACCCATTATAAACTCTGAAACGGGTGAAAAAACATCATGAAACTTAAACTGGAACTGAAGAAAAAGTATAATAGATATTGAAAAGATAAATACAAGTTGAATAGTTGAATGTCTTGTCTTCGTTTTAAAGTTTGAATGGTGGCTCTATGTCAATGTATGTGGAAGTAGATACAGTTTAAAGAGGAGGAAGTTGAATGAGAATTTGAAGGGTCTCCCCATTGAAATACATTATAAATTTTTGTTGAAAAAAGTTGAATAAAATTAAAAATATAAATGTTAAAAATGAGAAAAATAGAAGCAATGTTGTCCAAAAGAATAGGAATCTAATGGTGTTTGAATGGTTTTTCTAAGTTGAACGGTTTTGAAGGAGTAGGCTTTCAAAAAACGTACGGAATAGATAATAATAATAACTAGAAAGTGCATTTTCTGAAGAAACTGCAGTGTGAATGCTTGAATCTGAATGTATGCACTGAAATGAATTAATTGCTGAATTTTGAGTTAAAAATATTGAATGAGTTTAAAAAAAAAAAAAAAAAAAAAAACGAATTTAACCTGAAAACAAAGGTGCTGAACTGCTAAAAGCTGAAGGTTACACAGAAGAAGGAGTTGGAAAAAAACTGAAAATGTTTTAAATGTAAATTAGAAAACCCTAAGAAATGAGAAAAGAACATTTAGAGTCAGAAAACATCTGAATGAATATTAAAAGGTCATATTCTTTGAATCACTGAATGACTCAAATGTGATCCCTCCACTTTGATCCACACAGTTTAAAAAGTTTAAATGCCTGAGCTTTGAAAGATACGGTGTTGGAAAGAGAACAATAATGGCGACAATTTGAGGGTAAAATGATGGCTGTAACACTGTGGACACAGCAGCAGTTGAAAGAGAAGTGCTAAAGATGAATCTTGGTACAGTGGCAGGCAGAGCTCGTTAAGCAGGCAGGTGTGAGCCTGGTTGCTATAGTGACTGCACCCAATGGCTCCATACACACGTACACAGACATGCGCCTCACTTTTGCTGCTTAAAATGAACAGAAAAGTCAGGCCGAAACAAATCGCTCCCAAATGAAAAGTATAGGTCGTATTGACGAAATTCTTTCACCGTGAGCGGCAGCAATGTCTAGTCTACCTAATTCTCAGTTTTCATGCCTGTGGAGTTTATTATATGGACGTGGTGACAGTGTAAAAACACCATGCTCTTCTGATTTTCAAACGAACCTTCTGAGCCATTTTAACATTAGAGTCTATGGAAGAGTTGGAGGGAGGAGGCTGTGCATTGGTGACATTTATGAAAGAACCATAACACCTAGTACAATAGTAAACACATTTGATGAAAGAGGACAGCGATGGCTACGTTTTGAGGGTAAAATCATACCTGTAGAGCAAACGCTGCAGACACAGCAGCAGTTTTAAAAAAGATTTTAAGATTAATTTTTTTGCTCCTCTCACTCTAGCAGTTGAGCTGCCTCACTCTAGCCCCAACATTCCGTCCCATACACACCCATTATAAACTCTGAAACGGGTGAAAAAACATCATGAAACTTAAACTGGAACTGAAGAAAAAGTATAATAGATATTGAAAAGATAAATACAAGTTGAATAGTTGAATGTCTTGTCTTCGTTTTAAAGTTTGAATGGTGGCTCTATGTCAATGTATGTGGAAGTAGTAAGAGTTTAAAAATGAGTAAGTTGAATGAGGATTTGAAGGGTCTCCCCATTGAAATACATTATAAATTTTTGTTGAATAAAGTTGAATAAAATTAAAAATATAAATGTTAAAAATGAGAAAAATAGAAGCAGTCATGTCCAAAAGAATAGGAATCTAACGGTGTTTGAATGGTTTTTCTAAGTTGAACGGTTTTGAAGGAGTTAGATGCCAAAAAACGTACGGAAGATGATATAATAATAAAGATTCGAATAACAATACTGTGAATGCTTTTCAAGCATTCACACTAATAAAATATAACTAGAAAGTGCATTTTCTGAAGAAACTGCAGTGTGAATGCTTGAATCTGAATGTATGCACTGAAATGAATTAATTGCTGAATTTTGAGTTAAAAATATTGAATGAGATTAAAAAAAAACAAAAAAAAAAACGAATTTAACCTGAAAACAAAGGTGCTGAACTGCTAAAAGCTGAAGGTTACACAGAAGAAGGAGTTGGAAAAAAACTGAAAATGTTTTAAATGTAAATTAGAAAACCCTAAGAAATGAGAAAAGAACATTTAGAGTCAGAAAACATCTGAATGAATATTAAAAGGTCATATTCTTTGAATCACTGAATGACTCAAATGTGATCCCTCCACTTTGATACACACAGTTTAAAAAGTTTAAATGCCTGAGCTTTGAAAGATACGGTGTTGGAAAGAGAACAATAATGGCGACAATTTGAGGGTAAAATGATGGCTGTAACACTGTGGACACAGCAGCAGTTGAAAGAGAAGTGCTTAAGATGAATCTTGGTACAGTGGCAGGCAGAGCTCGTTAAGCAGGCAGGTGTGAGCCTGGTTGCTATAGTGACCGCACCCAATGGCTCCATACACACGTACACAGACATGCGCCTCACTTTTGCTGCTTAAAATGAACAGAAAAGTCAGGCCGAAACAAATCGTTCCCAAATGAAAAGTAAAAGTCGTATTGACAAAATTCTTTCACCGTGAGCGACAGCAGCTTCTAGTCTACTGAATTCTCAGTTTTCATGCCTGTGGAGTTTATTATATGGACGTGGTGACAGTGGAAAGACACCATGCTCTTCTGATTTTCAAACGAACCTTCTGAGCCATTTTAACATTAGAGTCTATGGAAGAGTTGGAGGGAGGAGGCTGTGCATTGGTGACATTTATGAAAGAACCATAACACCTAGTACAATAGTAAACACATTGGATGAAAGAGGACAGCCATGGCTACGTTTTGAGGGTAAAATCATACCTGTAGAGCAAACGCTGCAGACACAGCAGCAGTTTTAAAAAAGATTTTAAGATTAATTTTTTTGCTCCTCTCACTCTAGCAGTTGAGCTGCCTCACTCTAGCCCCAACATTCCGTCCCATACACACCCATTATAAACTCTGAAACGGGTGAAAAAACATCATGAAACTTAAACTGGAACTGAAGAAAAAGTATAATAGATATTGAAAAGATAAATACAAGTTGAATAGTTGAATGTCTTGTCTTCATTTTAAAGTTTGAATGGTGGCTCTATGTCAACGTATGTTGAAGTAGTAAGAGTTTAAAAATGAGTAAGTTGAATGAGAATTTGAAGGGTCTCCCCATTGAAATACATGGGAAATTTTTGTTGAATAAAGTTGAATAAAATTAAAAATATAAATGTTAAAAATGAGAAAAATAGAAGCAATGTTGTCCAAAATAATAGGAATCTAACGATGTTTGAATGGTTTTTCTAAGTTGAACGGTTTTGAAGGAGTAGGCTTTCAAAAAACGTACGGAAAAATAAAATATAATAATAAAGATTACAACAACAATACTGTGAATGCTTTTCAAGCATTCACACTAACTAGAAAGTGCATTTTCTGAAGAAACTGCAGTGTGAATGCTTGAATCTGAATGTATGCACTGAAATGAATTAATTGCTGAATTTTGAGTTAAAAATATTGAATGAGATTAAAAAAAAAACAAAAAAAAAACGAATTTAACCTGAAAACAAAGGTGCTGAACTGCTAAAAGCTGAAGGTTACACAGAAGAAGGAGTTGGAAAAAAACTGAAAATGTTTTAAATGTAAATTAGAAAACCCTAAGAAATGAGAAAAGAACATTTAGAGTCAGAAAACATCTGAATGAATATTAAAAGGTCATATTCTTTGAATCACTGAATGACTCAAATGTGATCCCTCCACTTTGATCCACACAGTTTAAAAAGTTTAAATGCCTGAGCTTTGAAAGATACGGTGTTGGAAAGAGAACAATAATGGCGACAATTTGAGGGTAAAATGATGGCTGTAACACTGTGGACACAGCAGCAGTTGAAAGAGAAGTGCTTAAGATGAATCTTGGTACAGTGGCAGGCAGAGCTCGTTAAGCAGGCAGGTGTGAGCCTGGTTGCTATAGTGACCGCACCCAATGGCTCCATACACACGTACACAGACATGCGCCTCACTTTTGCTGCTTAAAATGAACAGAAAAGTCAGGCCGAAACAAATCGTTCCCATATGAAAAGTACAAGTCGTATTGACAAAATTCTTTCACCGTGAGCGACAGCAATGTCTAGTCTACTGAATTCTCAGTTTTCATGCCTGTGGAGTTTATTATATGGACGTGGTGACAGTGGAAAGACACCATGCTCTTCTGATTTTCAAACGAACCTTCTGAGCCATTTTAACATTAGAGTCTATGGAAGAGTTGGAGGGAGGAGGCTGTGCATTGGTGACATTTATGAAAGAACCATAACACCTAGGACAATAGTAAACACATTGGATGAAAGAGGACAGCGATGGCTACGTTTTGAGGGTAAAATGGTGGCTGTAGAGCAAACGCTGTGGACACAGCAGCAGTTTTAAAAAAGATTTTAAGATTAATTTTTTTGCTCCTCTCACTCTAGCAGTTGAGCTCTCTCACTCTAGCCCCAACATTCCGTCCCATACACACCCATTATAAACTCTGAAACGGGTGAAAAAACATCATGAAACTTAAACTGGAACTGAAGAAAAAGTATAATAGATATTGAAAAGATAAATACAAGTTGAATAGTTGAATGTCTTGTCTTCGTTTTAAAGTTTGAATGGTGGCTCTATGTCAATGTATGTGGAAGTAGTAAGAGTTTAAAAATGAGTAAGTTGAATGAGGATTTGAAGGGTCTCCCCATTGAAATACATTATAAATTTTTGTTGAATAAAGTTGAATAAAATTAAAAATATAAATGTTAAAAATATGAAAAATAGAAGCAGTGTTGTCCAAAAGAATAGGAATCTAACGGTGTTTGAATGGTTTTTCTAAGTTGAACGGTTTTGAAGGAGTAGGCTTTCAAAAAACGTACGGAATAGATAATAATAATAAAATAGAATAACTAGAAAGTGCATTTTCTGAAGAAACTGCAGTGTGAATGCTTGAATCTGAATGTATGCATTGAAATGAAATAATTACTGAATTTAAGTTAAAAATGTTGAATGAGATAAAAAAAACAAACCCGAATTTAACCTGAAAACAACAGTGCTGAACTGCTAAAAGCTGAAGGTTACACAAAAGAAGAAGTTGGAAAAAAGCTGAAAATGTTTTAATTGTAAATTAGAAAAACCTAAGAAATGAGAAAAGAACATTTAGAGTCAGAAAACATCTGAAAGAATATTAAAAGGTCATATTCTTTGAATCACTGAATGACTAAAATGTGATCCCTCCACTTGGACCCACACAGTTTAAAAAGTTTACATCTCTGAGCTTTGAAAGACAAGATGTTGGAAAAAGAACAACGATGGCGATGTTTTGAGGGTAAAATGATGGCTTTAACACTGTGGAGACAGCAGCAGTTGAAAGAGAAGTGTTTAAGATTAATTTTGGCAGAGTGGCAGAGAGAGCTCGTTAAGCAGGCAGGTGTGAGCCTGGTTGCTATAGTGACCGCACCCAATGGCTCCATACACACGCACACAGACATGCACCTCACTTTTGCTGCTTAAAATGAACAGAAAAGTCAGGCCGAAACAAATCGTTCCCAAATGAAAAGTAAAAGTCGTATTGACAAAATTCTTTCACTGTGAGCGACAGCAATGTCTAGTCTACCAAATTCTCAGTTTTCATGCCTGTGGAGCTTATTATATGGACGTGGTGACAGTGGAAAGACACCATGCTCTTCTGATTTTCAAACGAACCTTCTGAGCCATTTTAACATTAGAGTCTATGGAAGAGTTGGAGGGAGGAGGCTGTGCATTGGTGACATTTATGAAAGAACCATAACACCTAGTACAATAGTAAACACATTGGATGAAAGAGGACAGCCATGGCTACGTTTTGAGGGTAAAATCATACCTGTAGAGCAAACGCTGCGGACACAGCAGCAGTTTTAAAAAAGATTTTAAGATTAATTTTTTTGCTCCTCTCACTCTAGCAGTTGAGCTGCCTCACTCTAGCCCCAACATTCCGTCCCATACACACCCATTATAAACTCTGAAACGGGTGAAAAAACATCATGAAACTTAAACTGGAACTGAAGAAAAAGTATAATAGATATTGAAAAGATAAATACAAGTTGAATAGTTGAATGTCTTGTCTTCGTTTTAAAGTTTGAATGGTGGCTCTATGTCAATGTATGTGGGAGTAGTAAGAGTTTAAAAATGAGTAAGTTGAATGAGAATTTGAAGGGTCTCCCCATTGAAATACATGGGAAATTTTTGTTGAATAAAGTTGAATAAAATTAAAAATATAAATGTTAAAAATGAGAAAAATAGAAGCAGTCATGTCCAAAATAATAGGAATCTAACGATGTTTGAATGGTTTTTCTAAGTTGAACGGTTTTGAAGGAGTAGGCTTTCAAAAAACGTACGGAATAAGAAAATATAATAATAATAAAGATTAGAAGAACAATACTGTGAATGCTTTTCAAGCATTCACACTAACTAGAAAGTGCATTTTCTGAAGAAACTGCAGTGTGAATGCTTGAATCTGAATGTATGCACTGAAATGAATTAATTGCTGAATTTTGAGTTAAAAATATTGAATGAGATTAAAAAAAAAACAAAAAAAAAAACGAATTTAACCTGAAAACAAAGGTGCTGAACTGCTAAAAGCTGAAGGTTACACAGAAGAAGGAGTTGGAAAAAAACTGAAAATGTTTTAAATGTAAATTAGAAAACCCTAAGAAATGAGAAAAGAACATTTAGAGTCAGAAAACATCTGAATGAATATTAAAAGGTCATATTCTTTGAATCACTGAATGACTCAAATGTGATCCCTCCACTTTGATCCACACAGTTTAAAAAGTTTAAATGCCTGAGCTTTGAAAGATACGGTGTTGGAAAGAGAACAATAATGGCGACAATTTGAGGGTAAAATGATGGCTATAACACTGTGGACACAGCAGCAGTTGAAAGAGAAGTGCTTAAGATGAATCTTGGCACAGTGGCAGGCAGAGCTCGTTAAGCAGGCAGGTGTGAGCCTGGTTGCTATAGTGACTGCACCCAATGGCTCCATACACACGTACACAGACATGCGCCTCACTTTTGCTGCTTAAAATGAACAGAAAAGTCAGGCCGAAACAAATCGCTCCCAAATGAAAAGTATAGGTCGTATTGACGAAATTCTTTCACCGTGAGCGGCAGCAATGTCTAGTCTACCTAATTCTCAGTTTTCATGCCTGTGGAGTTTATTATATGGACGTGGTGACAGTGTAAAAACACCATGCTCTTCTGATTTTCAAACCAACCTTCTGAGCCGTTTTAACATTAGAGTCTATGGAAGAGTTGGAGGGAGGAGGCTGTGCATTGGTGACATTTATGAAAGAACCGTAACACCTAGTACAATAGTAAACACATTGGATGAAAGAGGACAGCCATGGCTACGTTTTGAGGGTAAAATCATACCTGTAGAGCAAACGCTGTGGACACAGCAGCAGTTTTAAAAAAGATTTTAAGATTAATTTTTTTGCTCCTCTCACTCTAGCAGTTGAGCTGCCTCACTCTAGCCCCAACATTCCGTCCCATACACACCCATTATAAACTCTGAAACGGGTGAAAAAACATCATGAAACTTAAACTGGAACTGAAGAAAAAGTATAATAGATATTGAAAAGATAAATACAAGTTGAATAGTTGAATGTCTTGTCTTCGTTTTAAAGTTTGAATGGTGGCTCTATGTCAATGTATGTGGAAGTAGTAAGAGTTTAAAAATGAGTAAGTTGAATGAGGATTTGAAGGGTCTCCCCATTGAAATACATTATAAATTTTTGTTGAATAAAGTTGAATAAAATTAAAAATATAAATGTTAAAAATATGAAAAATAGAAGCAGTGTTGTCCAAAAGAATAGGAATCTAACGGTGTTTGAATGGTTTTTCTAAGTTGAACGGTTTTGAAGGAGTAGGCTTACAAAAAACGTACGGAATAGATAATAATAATAAAATATAATAATAAAGATTCGAATAACAATACTGTGAATGCTTTTCAAGCATTCACACTAATAATAAAGATTCGAATAACAATACTGTGAATGCTTTTCAAGCATTCACACTAACTAGAAAGTGCATTTTCTGAAGAAACTGCAGTGTGAATGCTTGAATCTGAATGTATGCACTGAAATGAATTAATTGCTGAATTTTGAGTTAAAAATATTGAATGAAATTAAAAAAAAAAACAACCAAATTTAACCTGAAAACAAAAGTGCTGAACTGCTAAAAGCTGAAGGTTACACAGAAGAAGAAGTTGGAAAAAAGCTGAAACTGTTTTAATTGTAAATTAGAAAAACCTAAGAAATGAGAAAAGAACATTTAGAGTCAGAAAACATCTGAAAGAATATTAAAAGGTCATATTCTTTGAATCACTGAATGACTAAAATGTGATCCCTCCACTTGGATCCACACAGTTTAAAAAGTTTACATCTCTGAGCTTTGAAAGACAAGATGTTGGAAAGAGAACAACGATGGCGACGTTTTGAGGATAAAATGATGGCTGTAACACTGTGGAGACAGCAGCAGTTGAAAGAGAAGTGTTTCAGATGAATCTTGGCAGAGTGAGAGAGAGAGCTCGTTAAGCAGGCAGGTGTGAGCCTGGTTGCTATAGTGACCGCACCCAATGGCTCCATACACACGGACACAGACATGCACCTCACTTTTGCTGCTTAAAATGAACAGAAAAGTCAGGCCGAAACAAATCGTTCCCAAATGAAAAGTAAAAGTCGTATTGACGAAATTCTTTCACCGTGAGCGACAGCAATGTCTAGTCTACCTAATTCTCAGTTTTCATGCCTGTGGAGCTTATTATATGGACGTGGTGACAGTGGAAAGACACCATGCTCTTCTGATTTTCAAACGAACCTTCTGAGCCATTTTAACATTAGAGTCTATGGAAGAGTTGGAGGGAGGAGGCTGTGCATTGGTGACATTTATGAAAGAACCATAACACCTAGGACAATAGTAAACACATTGGATGAAAGAGGACAGCGATGGCTACGTTTTGAGGGTAAAATCATACCTGTAGAGCAAACGCTGCAGACACAGCAGCAGTTTTAAAAAATATTTTAAGATTAATTTTTTTGCTCCTCTCACTCTAGCAGTTGAGCTGCCTCACTCTAGCCCCAACATTCCGTCCCATACACACCCATTATAAACTCTGAAACGGGTGAAAAAACATCATGAAACTTAAACTGGAACTGAAGAAAAAGTATAATAGATATTGAAAAGATAAATACAAGTTGAATAGTTGAATGTCTTGTCTTCGTTTTAAAGTTTGAATGGTGGCTCTATGTCAATGTATGTGGAAGTAGTAAGAGTTTAAAAATGAGTAAGTTGAATGAGGATTTGAAGGGTCTCCCCATTGAAATACATTATAAATTTTTGTTGAATAAAGTTGAATAAAATTAAAAATATAAATGTTAAAAATGAGAAAAATACAAGCAACAGTGTCCAAAAGAATAGGAATCTAATGGTGTTTGAATGGTTTTTCTAAGTTGAACGGTTTTGAAGGAGTAGGCTTTCAAAAAACGTACGGAATAGATAATAATAAAATAGAACTAGAAAATGCATTTTCTGAAGAAACTGCAGTGTGAATGCTTGAATCTGAATGTATGCACTGAAATGAATTAATTGCTGAATTTTGAGTTAAAAATATTGAATGAGATTAAAAAAAAACCAAAAAAAACCCGAATTTAACCTGAAAACAAAAGTGCTGAACTGCTAAAAGCTGAAGGTTACACAGAAGAAGAAGTTGGAAAAAAGCTGAAAATGTTTTAATTGTAAATTAGAAAAACCTAAGAAATGAGAAAAGAACATTTAGAGTCAGAAAACATCTGAAAGAATATTAAAAGGTCATATTCTTTGAATCACTGAATGACTCAAATGTGATCCCTCCACTTGGACCCACACAGTTTAAAAAGTTTAAATGTCTGAGCTTTGAAAGACAAGATGTTGGAAAAAGAACAACGATGGCGACGTTTTGAGGGTAAAATGATGGCTGTAACACTGTGGACACAGCAGCAGTTGAAAGAGAAGTGTTTAAGATGAATTTTGGCAGAGTGGCAGAGAGAGCTCGTTAAGCAGGCAGGTGTGAGCCTGGTTGCTATAGTGACTGCACCCAAGGGCTCCATACACACGACACAGACATGCACCTCACTTTTGCTGCTTAAAATGAACAGAAAAGTCAGGCCGAAACAAATCGCTCCCAAATGAAAAGTAAAAGTCGTATTGACAAAATTCTTTCACCGTGAGCGACAGCAATGTCTAGTCTACCTAATTCTCAGTTTTCATGCCTGTGGAGCTTATTATATGGACGTGGTGACAGTGGAAAGACACCATGCTCTTCTGATTTTCAAACGAACCTTCTGAGCCATTTTAACATTAGAGTCTATGGAAGAGTTGGAGGGAGGAGGCTGTGCATTGGTGACATTTATGAAAGAACCATAACACCTAGTACAATAGTAAACACATTGGATGAAAGAGGACAGCCATGGCTACGTTTTGAGGGTAAAATCATACCTGTAGAGCAAACGCTGTGGACACAGCAGCAGTTTTAAAAAAGATTTTAAGATTAATTTTTTTGCTCCTCTCACTCTAGCAGTTGAGCTGTCTCACTCTAGCGGCAACATTCCGTCCCATACACACCCATTATAAACTCTGAAACGGGTGAAAAAACATCATGAAACTTAAACTGGAACTGAAGAAAAAGTATAATAGATATTGAAAAGATAAATACAAGTTGAATAGTTGAATGTCTTGTCTTCGTTTTAAAGTTTGAATGGTGGCTCTATGTCAATGTATGTGGAAGTAGTAAGAGTTTAAAAATGAGTAAGTTGAATGAGGATTTGAAGGGTCTCCCCATTGAAATACATTATAAATTTTTGTTGAATAAAGTTGAATAAAATTAAAAATATAAATGTTAAAAATATGAAAAATAGAAGCAGTGTTGTCCAAAAGAATAGGAATCTAACGGTGTTTGAATGGTTTTTCTAAGTTGAACGGTTTTGAAGTTATAGGATTACAAAAAACGTACGGAATACAGAATAAAATATAATAATAATAACTAGAAAGTGCATTTTCTGAAGAAACTGCAGTGTGAATGCTTGAATCTGAATGTATGCACTGAAATGAATTAATTGCTGAATTTTGAGTTAAAAATATTGAATGAGATTAAAAAAAACAAAAAAAAAACGAATTTAACCTGAAAACAAAGGTGCTGAACTGCTAAAAGCTGAAGGTTACACAGAAGAAGGAGTTGGAAAAAAACTGAAAATGTTTTAAATGTAAATTAGAAAACCCTAAGAAATGAGAAAAGAACATTTAGAGTCAGAAAACATCTGAATGAATATTAAAAGGTCATATTCTTTGAATCACTGAATGACTCAAATGTGATCCCTCCACTTTGATCCACACAGTTTAAAAAGTTTAAATGCCTGAGCTTTGAAAGATACGGTGTTGGAAAGAGAACAATAATGGCGACGTTTTGAGGGTAAAATGATGGCTGTAACACTGTGGACACAGCAGCAGTTGAAAGAGAAGTGCTTAAGATGAATCTTGGTACAGTGGCAGGCAGAGCTCGTTAAGCAGGCAGGTGTGAGCCTGGTTGCTATAGTGACCGCACCCAATGGCTCCATACACACGTACACAGACATGCGCCTCACTTTTGCTGCTTAAAATGAACAGAAAAGTCAGGCCGAAACAAATCGTTCCCAAATGAAAAGTAAAAGTCGTATTGACAAAATTCTTTCACCGTGAGCGACAGCAGCTTCTAGTCTACCTAATTCTCAGTTTTCATGTCTGTGGAGTTTATTATATGGACGTGGTGACAGTGGAAAGACACCATGCTCTTCTGATTTTCAAACGAACCTTCTGAGCCATTTTAACATTAGAGTCTATGGAAGAGTTGGAGGGAGGAGGCTGTGCATTGGTGACATTTACGGAAGAACCATAACACCTAGGACAATAGTAAACACATTGGATGAAAGAGGACAGCGATGGCTACGTTTTGAGGGTAAAATCATACCTGTAGAGCAAACGCTGCGGACACAGCAGCAGTTTTAAAAAAGATTTTAAGATTAATTTTTTTGCTCCTCTCACTCTAGCAGTTGAGCTGCCTCACTCTAGCCCCAACATTCCGTCCCATACACACCCATTATAAACTCTGAAACGGGTGAAAAAACATCATGAAACTTAAACTGGAACTGAAGAAAAAGTATAATAGATATTGAAAAGATAAATACAAGTTGAATAGTTGAATGTCGTGTCTTCGTTTTAAAGTTTGAATGGTGGCTCTATGTGAACGTATGTTGAAGTAGTAAGAGTTTAAAAATGAGTAAGTTAAATGAGAATTTGAAGGGTCTCCCCATTGAAATACATGGGAAATTTTTGTTGAATAAAGTTGAATAAAATTAAAAATATAAATGTTAAAAATGAGAAAAATAGAAGCAATGTTGTCCAAAATAATAGGAATCTAACGATGTTTGAATGGTTTTTCTAAGTTGAACGGTTTTGAAGGAGTAGGCTTTCAAAAAACGTACGGAAAAATAATAAAATATAATAATAATAAAGATTCGAATAACAATACTGTGAATGCTTTTCAAGCATTCACACTAATAACTAGAAAGTGCATTTTCTGAAGAAACTGCAGTGTGAATGCTTGAATCTGAATGTATGCACTGAAATGAATTAATTGCTGAATTTTGAGTTAAAAATATTGAATGAGATAAAAAACAAAACAAAAAAAACCCCCCGAATTTAACCTGAAAACAAAGGTGCTGAACTGCTAAAAGCTGAAGGTTACACAGAAGAAGAAGTTGGAAAAAAACTGAAAATGTTTTAAATGTAAATTAGAAAACCCTAAGAAATGAGAAAAGAACATTTAGAGTCAGAAAACATCTGAATGAATATTAAAAGGTCATATTCTTTGAATCACTGAATGACTCAAATGTGATCCCTCCACTTTGATCCACACAGTTTAAAAAGTTTAAATGCCTGAGCTTTGAAAGATACGGTGTTGGAAAGAGAACAATAATGGCGACAATTTGAGGGTAAAATGATGGCTGTAACACTGTGGACACAGCAGCAGTTGAAAGAGAAGTGCTTAAGATGAATCTTGGTACAGTGGCAGGCAGAGCTCGTTAAGCAGGCAGGTGTGAGCCTGGTTGCTATAGTGACCGCACCCAATGGCTCCATACACACGTACACAGACATGCGCCTCACTTTTGCTGCTTAAAATGAACAGAAAAGTCAGGCCGAAACAAATCGCTCCCAAATGAAAAGTAAAAGTCGTATTGACAAAATTCTTTCACCGTGAGCGACAGCAATGTCTAGTCTACCTAATTCTCAGTTTTCATGCCTGTGGAGCTTATTATATGGACGTGGTGACAGTGGAAAGACACCATGCTCTTCTGATTTTCAAAAGAACCTTCTGAGCCATTTTAACATTAGAGTCTATGGAAGAGTTGGAGGGAGGAGGCTGTGCATTGGTGACATTTATGAAAGAACCATAACACCTAGGACAATAGTAAACACATTGGATGAAAGAGGACAGCGATGGCTACGTTTTGAGGGTAAAATGGTGGCTGTAGAGCAAACGCTGTGGACACAGCAGCAGTTTTAAAAAAGATTTTAAGATTAATTTTTTTGCTCCTCTCACTCTAGCAGTTGAGCTCTCTCACTCTAGCCCCAACATTCCGTCCCATACACACCCATTATAAACTCTGAAACGGGTGAAAAAACATCATGAAACTTAAACTGGAACTGAAGAAAAAGTATAATAGATATTGAAAAGATAAATACAAGTTGAATAGTTGAATGTCTTGTCTTCGTTTTAAAGTTTGAATGGTGGCTCTATGTCAATGTATGTGGAAGTAGTAAGAGTTTAAAAATGAGTAAGTTGAATGAGGATTTGAAGGGTCTCCCCATTGAAATACATTATAAATTTTTGTTGAATAAAGTTGAATAAAATTAAAAATATAAATGTTAAAAATATGAAAAATAGAAGCAGTGTTGTCCAAAATAATAGGAATCTAACGGTGTTTGAATGGTTTTTCTAAGTTGAACGGTTTTGAAGGAGTAGGCTTACAAAAAACGTACGGAAAAATAAAATATAACTAGAAAGTGCATTTTCTGAAGAAACTGCAGTGTGAATGCTTGAATCTGAATGTATGCACTGAAATGAATTAATTACTGAATTTAAGTTAAAAATCTTGAATGAGATAAAAAAAAAACAACCCAAATTTAACCTGAAAACAAAAGTACTGAACTGCTAAAAGCTGAAGGTTACACAGAAGAAGAAGTTGGAAAAAAAGCTGAAAATGTTTTAATTGTAAATTAGAAAAACCTCAGAACTGAGAAAAGAAAATTCAGAGTCAGAAAACATCTGAAAGAACATTAAAAGTTCATATTCTTTGAATCACTGAATGACTAAAATGTGATCCCTCCGCTTTGATCCACACAGTTTAAAAAATGTAAAAGTCTGAGCTTTGAAAGACAATGTTGGAAAGAGAACAACGATGGTGACATTTTGAGGGTAAAATGATGGCTGTAACACTGTGGACACAGCAGCAGTTGAAAGAGAAGTGTTTAAGATGAATCTTGGCAGAGTGAGAGAGAGAGCTCGTTAAGCAGGCAGGTGTGAGCCTGGTTGCTATAGTGACCGCACCCAATGGCTCCATACACACGTACACAGACATGCGCCTCACTTTTGCTGCTTAAAATGAACAGAAAAGTCAGGCCGAAACAAATCGCTCCCAAATGAAAAGTAAAAGTCGTATTGACAAAATTCTTTCACCGTGAGCGACAGCAATGTCTAGTCTACCTAATTCTCAGTTTTCATGCCTGTGGAGCTTATTATATGGACGTGGTGACAGTGGAAAGACACCATGCTCTTCTGATTTTCAAACGAACCTTCTGAGCCATTTTAACATTAGAGTCTATGGAAGAGTTGGAAGGAGGAGGCTGTGCATTGGTGACATTTATGAAAGAACCATAACACCTAGGACAATAGTAAACACATTGGATGAAAGAGGACAGCCATGGCTACGTTTTGAGGGTAAAATGATGGCTGTAGAGCAAACGCTGTGGACACAGCAGCAGTTTTAAAAAAGATTTTAAGATTAATTTTTTTGCTCCTCTCACTCTAGCAGTTGAGCTCTCTCACTCTAGCCCCAACATTCCGTCCCATACACACCCATTATAAACTCTGAAACGGGTGAAAAAACATCATGAAACTTAAACTGGAACTGAAGAAAAAGTATAATAGATATTGAAAAGATAAATACAAGTTGAATAGTTGAATGTCTTGTCTTCGTTTTAAAGTTTGAATGGTGGCTCTATGTCAATGTATGTGGAAGTAGTAAGAGTTTAAAAATGAGTAAGTTGAATGAGGATTTGAAGGGTCTCCCCATTGAAATACATTATAAATTTTTGTTGAATAAAGTTGAATAAAATTAAAAATATAAATGTTAAAAATATGAAAAATAGAAGCAGTGTTGTCCAAAAGAATAGGAATCTAACGATGTTTGAATGGTTTTTCTAAGTTGAACGGTTTTGAAGGAGTAGGCTTTGAAAAAACGTACGGAAAAATAAAATATAATAATAATAATAATAATAATAAAGATTCGAATAACAATACTGTGAATGCTTTTCAAGCATTCACACTAATAATAATAATAACTAGAAAGTGCATTTTCTGAAGAAACTGCAGTGTGAATGCTTGAATCTGAATGTATGCACTGAAATGAATTAATTGCTGAATTTTGAGTTAAAAATATTGAATGAGATTTAAAAAAAACAAAAAAAAACCCGAATTTAACCTGAAAACAAAGGTGCTGAACTGCTAAAAGCTGAAGGTTACACAGAAGAAGGAGTTGGAAAAAAACTGAAAATGTTTTAAATGTAAATTAGAAAACCCTAAGAAATGAGAAAAGAACATTTAGAGTCAGAAAACATCTGAATGAATATCAAAAGGTCATATTCTTTGAATCACTGAATGACTCAAATGTGATCCCTCCACTTTGATCCACACAGTTTAAAAAGTTTAAATGCCTGAGCTTTGAAAGACACGGTGTTGGAAAGAGAACAATAATGGCGACAATTTGAGGGTAAAATGATGGCTGTAACACTGTGGACACAGCAGCAGTTGAAAGAGAAGTGCTTAAGATGAATCTTGGCACAGTGGCAGGCAGAGCTCGTTAAGCAGGCAGGTGTGAGCCTGGTTGCTATAGTGACCGCACCCAATGGCTCCATACACACGCACACAGACATGCACCTCACTTTTGCTGCTTAAAATGAACAGAAAAGTCAGGCCGAAACAAATTCTTCCCAAATGAAAAGTACATGTCGTATTGACAAAATTCTTTCACCGTGAGCGACAGCCATGTCTAGTCTACCTAATTCTCAGTTTTCATGCCTGTGGAGTTTATTATATGGACGTGGTGACAGTGTAAAGACACCATGCTCTTCTGATTTTCAAACGAACCTTCTGAGCCATTTTAACATTGGAGTCTATGGAAGAGTTGGAGGGAGGAGGCTGTGCATTGGTGACATTTATGAAAGAACCATAACACCTAGTACAATAGTAAACACATTGGATGAAAGAGGACAGCGATGGCTACATTTTGAGGGTAAAATCATACCTGTAGAGCAAACGCTGTGGACACAGCAGCAGTTTTAAAAAAGATTTTAAGATTAATTTTTTTGCTCCTCTCACTCTAGCAGTTGAGCTGCCTCACTCTAGCCCCAACATTCCGTCCCATACACACCCATTATAAACTCTGAAACGGGTGAAAAAACATCATGAAACTTAAACTGGAACTGAAGAAAAAGTATAATAGATATTGAAAAGATAAATACAAGTTGAATAGTTGAATGTCTTGTCTTCGTTTTAAAGTTTGAATGGTGGCTCTATGTCAATGTATGTGGAAGTAGTAAGAGTTTAAAAATGAGTAAGTTGAATGAGGATTTGAAGGGTCTCCCCATTGAAATACATTATAAATTTTTGTTGAATAAAGTTGAATAAAATTAAAAATATAAATGTTAAAAATATGAAAAATAGAAGCAGTGTTGTCCAAAAGAATAGGAATCTAACGGTGTTTGAATGGTTTTTCTAAGTTGAACGGTTTTGAAGGAGTGAGATGCCAAAAAACGTACGGAATATATAATAATAATAATAACTAGAAAGTGCATTTTCTGAAGAAACTGCAGTGTGAATGCTTGAATCTGAATGTATGCACTGAAATGAATTAATTGCTGAATTTTGAGTTAAAAATATTGAATGAGATTAAAAAAAACCAAAAAAAACCCGAATTTAACCTGAAAACAAAGGTGCTGAACTGCTAAAAGCTGAAGGTTACACAGAAGAAGGAGTTGGGAAAAAAACTGAAAATGTTTTAATTGTAAATTAGAAAACCCTAAGAAATGAGAAAAGAACATTTAGAGTCAGAAAACATCTGAATGAATATTAAAAGGTCATATTCTTTGAATCACTGAATGACTCAAATGTGATCCCTCCACTTTGATCCACACAGTTTAAAAAGTTTAAATGCCTGAGCTTTGAAATATACGGTGTTGGAAAGAGAACAATAATGGCGACAATTTGAGGGTAAAATGATGGCTTTAACACTGTGGACACAGCAGCAGTTGAAAGAGAAGTGTTTAAGATGAATCTTGGTACAGTGGCAGGCAGAGCTCGTTAAGCAGGCAGGTGTGAGCCTGGTTGCTATAGTGACCGCACCCAATGGCTCCATACACACGACACAGACATGCACCTCACTTTTGCTGCTTAAAATGAACAGAAAAGTCAGGCCGAAACAAATCGTTCCCAAATGAAAAGTACATGTCGTACTGACAAAATTCTTTCACCGTGAGCGACAGCCATGTCTAGTCTACCTAATTCTCAGTTTTCATGCCTGTGGAGCTTATTATATGGACGTGGTGACAGTGTAAAGACACCATGCTCTTCTGATTTTCAAACGAACCTTCTGAGCCATTTTAACATTAGAGTCTATGGAAGAGTTGGAGGGAGGAGGCTGTGCATTGGTGACATTTATGAAAGAACCATAACACCTAGGACAATAGTAAACACATTGGATGAAAGAGGACAGCGATGGCTACGTTTTGAGGGTAAAATCATACCTGTAGAGCAAACGCTGCGGACACAGCAGCAGTTTTAAAAAAGATTTTAAGATTAATTTTTTTGCTCCTCTCACTCTAGCAGTTGAGCTGCCTCACTCTAGCCCCAACATTCCGTCCCATACACACCCATTATAAACTCTGAAACGGGTGAAAAAACATCATGAAACTTAAACTGGAACTGAAGAAAAAGTATAATAGATATTGAAAAGATAAATACAAGTTGAATAGTTGAATGTCTTGTCTTCGTTTTAAAGTTTGAATGGTGGCTCTATGTCAATGTATGTGGAAGTAGTAAGAGTTTAAAAATGAGTAAGTTGAATGAGGATTTGAAGGGTCTCCCCATTGAAATACATTATAAATTTTTGTTGAATAAAGTTGAATAAAATTAAAAATATAAATGTTAAAAATATGAAAAATAGAAGCAGTGTTGTCCAAAAGAATAGGAATCTAACGGTGTTTGAATGGTTTTTCTAAGTTGAACGGTTTTGAAGGAGTGAGATGCCAAAAAACGTACGGAATATATAATAATAATAATAAAGATTCGAATAACAATACTGTGAATGCTTTTCAAGCATTCACACTAATAAAGATTCGAATAACAATACTGTGAATGCTTTTCAAGCATTCACACTAACTAGAAAGTGCATTTTCTGAAGAAACTGCAGTGTGAATGCTTGAATCTGAATGTATGGACTGAAATGAATTAATTGCTGAATTTTGAGTTAAAAATTTTGAATGAGATAAAAAAAAAAAAAAAGAAACAACCTGAATTTAACCTGAAAACAACAGTGCTGAACTGCTAAAAGCTGAAGGTTACACAGAAGAAGAAGTTGGAAAAAAGCTGAAAATGTTTTAATTGTAAATTAGAAAAACCTAAGAAATGAGAAAAGAACATTTAGAGTCAGAAAACATCTGAAAAAATATTAAAAGGTCATATTCTTTGAATCACTGAATGACTAAAATGTGATCCCTCCACTTGGACCCACACAGTTTAAAAAGTTTACATCTCTGAGCTTTGAAAGACAAGATGTTGGAAAAAGAACAACGATGGCGACGTTTTGAGCGTAAAATGATGGCTGTAACACTGTGGACACAGCAGCAGTTGAAAGAGAAGTGCTTAAGATGAATCTTGGTACAGTGGCAGGCAGAGCTCGTTAAGCAGGCAGGTGTGAGCCTGGTTGCTATAGTGACCGCACCCAATGGCTCCATACACACGTACACAGACATGCGCCTCACTTTTGCTGCTTAAAATGAACAGAAAAGTCAGGCCGAAACAAATCGCTCCCAAATGAAAAGTAAAAGTCGTATTGACAAAATTCTTTCACCGTGAGCGACAGCAATGTCTAGTCTACCTAATTCTCAGTTTTCATGCCTGTGAAGCTTATTATATGGACGTGGTGACAGTGGAAAGACACCATGCTCTTCTGATTTTCAAACGAACCTTCTGAGCCATTTTAACATTAGAGTCTATGGAAGAGTTGGAGGGAGGAGGCTGTGCATTGGTGACATTTATGAAAGAACCACAACACCTAGTACAATAGTAAACACATTGGATGAAAGAGGACAGCCATGGCTACGTTTTGAGGGTAAAATCATACCTGTAGAGCAAACGCTGCGGACACAGCAGCAGTTTTAAAAAAGATTTTAAGATTAATTTTTTTGCTCCTCTCACTCTAGCAGTTGAGCTGCCTCACTCTAGCCCCAACATTCCGTCCCATACACACCCATTATAAACTCTGAAACGGGTGAAAAAACATCATGAAACTTAAACTGGAACTGAAGAAAAAGTATAATAGATATTGAAAAGATAAATACAAGTTGAATAGTTGAATGTCTTGTCTTCGTTTTAAAGTTTGAATGGTGGCTCTATGTCAATGTATGTGGAAGTAGTAAGAGTTTAAAAATGAGTAAGTTGAATGAGGATTTGAAGGGTCTCCCCATTGAAATACATTATAAATTTTTGTTGAATAAAGTTGAATAAAATTAAAAATATAAATGTTAAAAATATGAAAAATAGAAGCAATGTTGTCCAAAAGAATAGGAATCTAATGGTGTTTGAATGGTTTTTCTAAGTTGAACGGTTTTGAAGGAGTAGGCTTTCAAAAAACGTACGGAATAGATAATAATAATAATAAAATATAATAATAAAGATTACAACAACAATACTGTGAATGCTTTTCAAGCATTCACACTAATAAAGATTAGAATAACAATACTGTGAATGCTTTTCAAGCATTCACACTAACTAGAAAGTGCATTTTCTGAAGAAACTGCAGTGTGAATGCTTGAATCTGAATGTATGCACTGAAATGAATTAATTACTGAATTTAAGTTAAAAATCTTGAATGAGATAAAAAAAAAAAACCCCAAATTTAACCTGAAAACAAAAGTGCTGAACTGCTAAAAGCTGAAGGTTACACAGAAGAAGAAGTTGGAAAAAAGCTGAAAATGTTTTAATTGTAAATTAGAAAAACCTAAGAAATGAGAAAAGAACATTTAGAGTCAGAAAACATCTGAAAGAATATTAAAAGGTCATATTCTTTGAATCACTGAATGACTCAAATGTGATCCCTCCACTTTGATCCACACAGTTTAAAAAGTTTAAATGCCTGAGCTTTGAAAGACAAGATGTTGGAAAGAGAACAATAATGGCGACAATTTGAGGGTAAAATGATGGCTGTAACACTGTGGACACAGCAGCAGTTGAAAGAGAAGTGCTTAAGATGAATCTTGGGACAGTGGCAGGCAGAGCTCGTTAAGCAGGCAGGTGTGAGCCTGGTTGCTATAGTGACTGCACCCAATGGCTCCATACACACGTACACAGACATGCGCCTCACTTTTGCTGCTTAAAATGAACAGAAAAGTCAGGCCGAAACAAATCGCTCCCAAATGAAAAGTATAGGTCGTATTGACGAAATTCTTTCACCGTGAGCGGCAGCAATGTCCACTCTACCTAATTCTCAGTTTTCATGCCTGTGGAGTTTATTATATGGACGTGGTGACAGTGTAAAAACACCATGCTCTTCTGATTTTCAAACCAACCTTCTGAGCCGTTTTAACATTAGAGTCTATGGAAGAGTTGGAGGGAGGAGGCTGTGCATTGGTGACATTTATGAAAGAACCGTAACACCTAGGACAATAGTAAACACATTGGATGAAAGAGGACAGCCATGGCTACGTTTTGAGGGTAAAATCATACCTGTAGAGCAAACGCTGTGGACACAGCAGCAGTTTTAAAAAAGATTTTAAGATTAATTTTTTTGCTCCTCTCACTCTAGCAGTTGAGCTGCCTCACTCTAGCCCCAACATTCCGTCCCATACACACCCATTATAAACTCTGAAACGGGTGAAAAAACATCATGAAACTTAAACTGGAACTGAAGAAAAAGTATAATAGATATTGAAAAGATAAATACAAGTTGAATAGTTGAATGTCTTGTCTTCGTTTTAAAGTTTGAATGGTGGCTCTATGTCAATGTATGTGGAAGTAGATACAGTTTAAAGAGGAGGAAGTTGAATGAGAATTTGAAGGGTCTCCCCATTGAAATACATTATAAATTTTTGTTGAAAAAAGTTGAATAAAATTAAAAATATAAATGTTAAAAATGAGAAAAAATAGAAGCAATGTTGTCCAAAAGAATAGGAATCTAATGGTGTTTGAATGGTTTTTCTAAGTTGAACGGTTTTGAAGGAGTAGGCTTTCAAAAAACGTACGGAATAGATAATAATAACTAGAAAGTGCATTTTCTGAAGAAACTGCAGTGTGAATGCTTGAATCTGAATGTATGCACTGAAATGAATTAATTGCTGAATTTTGAGTTAAAAATATTGAATGAGATAAAAAAAACAAAAAAAAAAACAACCGAATTTAACCTGAAAACAAAAGTGCTGAACTGCTAAAAGCTGAAGGTGACACAGAAGAAGAAGTTGGAAAAAAGCTGAAAATGTTTTAATTGTAAATTAGAAAACCCTAAGAAATGAGAAAAGAACATTTAGAGTCAGAAAACATCTGAATGAATATTAAAAGGTCATATTCTTTGAATCACTGAATGACTCAAATGTGATCCCTCCACTTTGATCCACACAGTTTAAAAAGTTTAAATGCCTGAGCTTTGAAAGACACGGTGTTGGAAAGAGAACAATAATGGCGACAATTTGAGGGTAAAATGATGGCTGTAACACTGTGGACACAGCAGCAGTTGAAAGAGAAGTGCTAAAGATGAATCTTGGTACAGTGGCAGGCAGAGCTCGTTAAGCAGGCAGGTGTGAGCCTGGTTGCTATAGTGACTGCACCCAATGGCTCCATACACACGTACACAGACATGCGCCTCACTTTTGCTGCTTAAAATGAACAGAAAAGTCAGGCCGAAACAAATCGCTCCCAAATGAAAAGTATAGGTCGTATTGACGAAATTCTTTCACCGTGAGCGGCAGCAATGTCTACTCTACCTATTTCTCAGTTTTCATGCCTGTGGAGTTTATTATATGGACGTGGTGACAGTGTAAAAACACCATGCTCTTCTGATTTTCAAACCAACCTTCTGAGCCGTTTTAACATTAGAGTCTATGGAAGAGTTGGAGGGAGGAGGCTGTGCATTGGTGACATTTATGAAAGAACCATAACACCTAGGACAATAGTAAACACATTGGATGAAAGAGGACAGCCATGGCTACGTTTTGAGGGTAAAATCATACCTGTAGAGCAAACGCTGCGGACACAGCAGCAGTTTTAAAAAAGATTTTAAGATTAATTTTTTTGCTCCTCTCACTCTAGCAGTTGAGCTCTCTCACTCTAGCCCCAACATTCCGTCCCATACACACCCATTATAAACTCTGAAACGGGTGAAAAAACATCATGAAACTTAAACTGGAACTGAAGAAAAAGTATAATAGATATTGAAAAGATAAATACAAGTTGAATAGTTGAATGTCTTGTCTTCGTTTTAAAGTTTGAATGGTGGCTCTATGTCAATGTATGTGGAAGTAGTAAGAGTTTAAAAATGAGTAAGTTGAATGAGGATTTGAAGGGTCTCCCCATTGAAATACATTATAAATTTTTGTTGAATAAAGTTGAATAAAATTAAAAATATAAATGTTAAAAATATGAAAAATAGAAGCAGTGTTGTCCAAAAGAATAGGAATCTAACGGTGTTTGAATGGTTTTTCTAAGTTGAACGGTTTTGAAGTTATAGGATTACAAAAAACGTACGGAATACAGAATAAAATATAATAATAATAATAATAATAATAATAAAGATTAGAAGAACAATACTGTGAATGCTTTTCAAGCATTCACACTAATAACTAGAAAGTGCATTTTCTGAAGAAACTGCAGTGTGAATGCTTGAATCTGAATGTATGCACTGAAATGAATTAATTGCTGAATTTTGAGTTAAAAATATTGAATGAGATTAAAAAAAAACAAAAAAAAAACAACCAAATTTAACCTGAAAACAAAGGTGCTGAACTGCTAAAAGCTGAAGGTTACACAGAAGCAGAAGTTGGAAAAAAGCTGAAAATGTTTTAAATGTAAATTAGAAAACCCTAAGAAATGAGAAAAGAACATTTAGAGTCAGAAAACATCTGAATGAATATTAAAAGGTCATATTCTTTGAATCACTGAATGACTCAAATGTGATCCCTCCACTTTGATCCACACAGTTTAAAAAGTTTAAATGCCTGAGCTTTGAAAGATACGGTGTTGGAAAGAGAACAATAATGGCGACAATTTGAGGGTAAAATGATGGCTGTAACACTGTGGACACAGCAGCAGTTGAAAGAGAAGTGCTTAAGATGAATCTTGGTACAGTGGCAGGCAGAGCTCGTTAAGCAGGCAGGTGTGAGCCTGGTTGCTATAGTGACCGCACCCAATGGCTCCATACACACGTACACAGACATGCGCCTCACTTTTGCTGCTTAAAATGAACAGAAAAGTCAGGCCCAAACAAATTCTTCCCAAATGAAAAGTACATGTCGTATTGACAAAATTCTTTCACCGTGAGCGACAGCCATGTCTAGTCTACCTAATTCTCAGTTTTCATGCCTGTGGAGTTTATTATATGGACGTGGTGACAGTGTAAAGACACCATGCTCTTCTGATTTTCAAACGAACCTTCTGAGCCATTTTAACATTAGAGTCTATGGAAGAGTTGGAGGGAGGAGGCTGTGCATTGGTGACATTTATGAAAGAACCATAACACCTAGTACAATAGTAAACACATTGGATGAAAGAGGACAGCCATGGCTACGTTTTGAGGGTAAAATTATACCTGTAGAGCAAACGCTGTGGACACAGCAGCAGTTTTAAAAAAGATTTTAAGATTAATTTTTTTGCTCCTCTCACTCTAGCAGTTGAGCTGTCTCACTCTAGCCCCAACATTCCGTCCCATACACACCCATTATAAACTCTGAAACGGGTGAAAAAACATCATGAAACTTAAACTGGAACTGAAGAAAAAGTATAATAGATATTGAAAAGATAAATACAAGTTGAATAGTTGAATGTCTTGTCTTCGTTTTAAAGTTTGAATGGTGGCTCTATGTCAATGTATGTGGAAGTAGTAAGAGTTTAAAAATGAGTAAGTTGAATGAGGATTTGAAGGGTCTCCCCATTGAAATACATTATAAATTTTTGTTGAATAAAGTTGAATAAAATTAAAAATATAAATGTTAAAAATATGAAAAATAGAAGCAGTGTTGTCCAAAAGAATAGGAATCTAACGGTGTTTGAATGGTTTTTCTAAGTTGAACGGTTTTGAAGGAGTAGGCTTTGAAAAAACGTACGGAAAAATAAAATATAATAATAATAATAACTAGAAAGTGCATTTTCTGAAGAAACTGCAGTGTGAATGCTTGAATCTGAATGTATGCACTGAAATGAATTAATTGCTGAATTTTGAGTTAAAACTTTTTTAATGAGATAAAAAAAAAACCAAATTTAACCTGAAAACAAAAGTGCTGAACTGCTAAAAGCTGAAGGTTACACAGAAGAAGAAGTTGGAAAAAAGCTGAAAATGTTTTAATTGTAAATTAGAAAACCCTAAGAAATGAGAAAAGAACCTTTAGAGTCGGAAAACATCTGAATGAATATTAAAAGGTCATATTCTTTGAATCACTGAATGACTAAAATGTGATCCCTCCACTTGGATCCACACAGTTTAAAAAGTTTACATCTCTGAGCTTTGAAAGACAAGATGTTGGAAAGAGAACAACGATGGCGATGCTTTGAGGGTAAAATGATGGCTGTAACACTGTGGAGACAGCAGCAGTTGAAAGAGAAGTGTTTAAGTTGAATCTTGGCAGAGTGAGAGAGAGAGCTCGTTAAGCAGGCAGGTGTGAGCCTGGTTGCTATAGTGACTGCACCCAAGGGCTCCATACACACGTACACAGACATGCACCTCACTTTTGCTGCTTAAAATGAACAGAAAAGTCAGGCCGAAACAAATCGCTCCCAAATGAAAAGTAAAAGTCGTATTGACAAAATTCTTTCACCGTGAGCGACAGCAATGTCTAGTCTACTGAATTCTCAGTTTTCATGCCTGTGGAGTTTATTATATGGACGTGGTGACAGTGGAAAGACACCATGCTCTTCTGATTTTCAAACGAACCTTCTGAGCCATTTTAACATTAGAGTCTATGGAAGAGTTGGAGGGAGGAGGCTGTGCATTGGTGACATTTATGAAAGAACCATAACACCTATGACAATAGTAAACACATTGGATGAAAGAGGACAGCGATGGCTACGTTTTGAGGGTAAAATGGCGGCTGTAGAGCAAACGCTGTGGACACAGCAGCAGTTTTAAAAAAGATTTTAAGATTAATTTTTTTGCTCCTCTCACTCTAGCAGTTGAGCTGCCTCACTCTAGCCCCAACATTCCGTCCCATACACACCCATTATAAATTTTGAAACGGGTGAAAAAACATCATGAAACTTAAACTGGAACTGAAGAAAAAGTATAATAGATATTGAAAAGATAAATACAAGTTGAATAGTTGAATGTCTTGTCTTCGTTTTAAAGTTTGAATGGTGGCTCTATGTCAATGTATGTGGAAGTAGTAAGAGTTTAAAAATGAGTAAGTTGAATGAGAATTTGAAGGGTCTCCCCATTGAAATACATGGGAAATTTTTGTTGAATAAAGTTGAATAAAATTAAAAATATAAATGTTAAAAATGAGAAAAATAGAAGCAGTCATGTCCAAAATAATAGGAATCTAACGATGTTTGAATGGTTTTTCTAAGTTGAACGGTTTTGAAGGAGTAGGCTTTCAAAAAACGTACGGAATAAGAAAATATAATAATAATAAAGATTAGAAGAACAATACTGTGAATGCTTTTCAAGCATTCACACTAATAATAATAAAGATTCGAATAACAATACTGTGAATGCTTTTCAAGCATTCACACTAATAAAATATAACTAGAAAGTGCATTTTCTGAAGAAACTGCAGTGTGAATGCTTGAATCTGAATGTATGCATTGAAATGAAATAATTACTGAATTTAAGTTAAAAATTTTGAATGAGATAAAAAAAAAAAAACCCGAATTTAACCTGAAAACAAAAGTGCTGAACTGCTAAAAGCTGAAGGTTACACAGAAGAAGAAGTTGGAAAAAAGCTGAAAATGTTTTAATTGTAAATTAGAAAAACCTAAGAAATGAGAAAAGAACATTTAGAGTCAGAAAACATCTGAAAGAATATTAAAAGGTCATATTCTTTGAATCACTGAATGACTAAAATGTGATCCCTCCACTTGGATCCACACAGTTTAAAAAGTTTACATCTCTGAGCTTTGAAAGACAAGATGTTGGAAAGAGAACAACGATGGCGACGTTTTGAGGGTAAAATGATGGCTTTAACACTGTGGACACAGCAGCAGTTGAAAGAGAAGTGCTTAAGATGAATCTTGGCCCAGTGGCAGGCAGAGCTCGTTAAGCAGGCAGGTGTGAGCCTGGTTGCTATAGTGACCGCACCCAATGGCTCCATACACACGTACACAGACATGCGCCTCACTTTTGCTGCTTAAAATGAACAGAAAAGTCAGGCCGAAACAAATCGTTCCCAAATGAAAAGTAAAAGTCGTATTGACAAAATTCTTTCACCGTGAGCGACAGCAATGTCTAGTCTACCTAATTCTCAGTTTTCATGCCTGTGGAGCTTATTATATGGACGTGGTGACAGCAGAAAGACCCCATGCTCTTCTGATTTTCAAACGAACCTTCTGAGCCATTTTAACATTAGAGTCTATGGAAGAGTTGGAGGGAGGAGGCTGTGCATTGGTGACATTTACGAAAGAACCATAACACCTAGGACAATAGTAAACACATTGGATGAAAGAGGACAGCGATGGCTACGTTTTGAGGGTAAAATCATACCTGTAGAGCAAACGCTGCGGACACAGCAGCAGTTTTAAAAAATATTTTAAGATTAATTTTTTTGCTCCTCTCACTCTAGCAGTTGAGCTGTCTCACTCTAGCCCCAACATTCCGTCCCATACACACCCATTATAAACTCTGAAATGGGTGAAAAAACATCATGAAACTTAAACTGGAACTGAAGAAAAAGTATAATAGATATTGAAAAGATAAATACAAGTTGAATAGTTGAATATCTTGTCTTCGTTTTAAAGTTTGAATGGTGGCTCTATGTCAAAGTATGTGGAAGTAGTAAGAGTTTAAAAATGAGTGAATTGAATGAGAATTTGAAGGGTCTCCCCATTGAAATACATGGGAAATTTTTGTTGAAAAAAGTTAAATAAAATTAAAAATATAAATGTTAAAAATGAGAAAAATAGAAGCACACCATTCCAAAAGAAGAGGAATCTAATGGTGTTTGAATGGTTTTTCTAAGTTGAACGGTTTTGAAGGAGATAGTCGGCGAAAAACGTACGGAATAGGAAAAAATAATAATAACTAGAAAGTGCATTTTCTGAAGAAACTGCAGTGTGAATGCTTGAATCTGAATGTATGCATTGAAATGAAATAATTACTGAATTTAAGTTAAAAATTTTGAATGAGATTAAAAAAAAAACCCGAATTTAACCTGAAAACAAAAGTGCTGAACTGCTGAAGGTTACACAGAAGAAGAAGTTGGAAAAAAGCTGAAAATGTTTTAATTGTAAATTAGAAAAACCTAAGAAATGAGAAAAGAACATTTAGAGTCAGAAAACATCTGAAAGAATATTAAAAGGTCATATTCTTTGAATCACTGAATGACTCAAATGTGATCCCTCCACTTGGATCCACACAGTTTAAAAAGTTTACATCTCTGAGCTTTGAAAGACAAGATGTTGGAAAGAGAACAACGATGGCGACGTTTTGAGGATAAAATGATGGCTGTAACACTGTGGAGACAGCAGCAGTTGAAAGAGAAGTGTTTCAGATGAATCTTGGCAGAGTGAGAGAGAGAGCTCGTTAAGCAGGCAGGTGTGAGCCTGGTTGCTATAGTGACCGCACCCAATGGCTCCATACACACGGACACTGACATGCACCTCACTTTTGCTGCTTAAAATGAACAGAAAAGTCAGGCCGAAACAAATCGTTCCCATATGAAAAGTACAAGTCGTATTGACAAAATTCTTTCACCGTGAGCGACAGCAATGTCTAGTCTACTGAATTCTCAGTTTTCATGCCTGTGGAGTTTATTATATGGACGTGGTGACAGTGGAAAGACACCATGCTCTTCTGATTTTCAAACGAACCTTCTGAGCCATTTTAACATTAGAGTCTATGGAAGAGTTGGAGGGAGGAGGCTGTGCATTGGTGACATTTATGAAAGAACCATAACACCTAGGACAATAGTAAACACATTGGATGAAAGAGGACAGCGATGGCTACGTTTTGAGGGTAAAATGGTGGCTGTAGAGCAAACGCTGTGGACACAGCAGCAGTTTTAAAAAAGATTTTAAGATTAATTTTTTTGCTCCTCTCACTCTAGCAGTTGAGCTCTCTCACTCTAGCCCCAACATTCCGTCCCATACACACCCATTATAAACTCTGAAACGGGTGAAAAAACATCATGAAACTTAAACTGGAACTGAAGAAAAAGTATAATAGATATTGAAAAGATAAATACAAGTTGAATAGTTGAATGTCTTGTCTTCGTTTTAAAGTTTGAATGGTGGCTCTATGTCAATGTATGTGGAAGTAGTAAGAGTTTAAAAATGAGTAAGTTGAATGAGGATTTGAAGGGTCTCCCCATTGAAATACATTATAAATTTTTGTTGAATAAAGTTGAATAAAATTAAAAATATAAATGTTAAAAATATGAAAAATAGAAGCAGTGTTGTCCAAAAGAATAGGAATCTAACGGTGTTTGAATGGTTTTTCTAAGTTGAACGGTTTTGAAGGAGTAGGCTTTCAAAAAACGTACGGAATAGATAATAATAATAAAAAAATAGAATAATAATAAAGATTCGAATAACAATACTGTGAATGCTTTTCAAGCATTCACACTAATAAAGATTAGAATAACAATACTGTGAATGCTTTTCAAGCATTCACACTAACTAGAAAGTGCATTTTCTGAAGAAACTGCAGTGTGAATGCTTGAATCTGAATGTATGCACTGAAATGAATTAATTGCTGAATTTTGAGTTAAAAATATTGAATGAGATTAAAAAAAAAACAAAAAAAAAAAAATGAATTTAACCTGAAAACAAAAGTGCTGAACTGCTAAAAGCTGAAGGTTACACAGAAGAAGGAGTTGGAAAAAAACTGAAAATGTTTTAAATGTAAATTAGAAAACCCTAAGAAATGAGAAAAGAACATTTAGAGTCAGAAAACATCTGAATGAATATTAAAAGGTCATATTCTTTGAATCACTGAATGACTCAAATGTGATCCCTCCACTTTGATCCACACAGTTTAAAAAGTTTAAATGCCTGAGCTTTGAAAGATACGGTGTTGGAAAGAGAACAATAATGGCGACAATTTGAGGGTAAAATGATGGCTGTAACACTGTGGACACAGCAGCAGTTGAAAGAGAAGTGCTTAAGATGAATCTTGGCAGAGTGAGAGAGAGAGCTCGTTAAGCAGGCAGGTGTGAGCCTGGTTGCTATAGTGACCGCACCCAATGGCTCCATACACACGTACACAGACATGCGCCTCACTTTTGCTGCTTAAAATGAACAGAAAAGTCAGGCCGAAACAAATCGTTCCCAAATGAAAAGTAAAAGTCGTATTGACAAAATTCTTTCACCGTGAGCGACAGCAGCTTCTAGTCTACCTAATTCTCAGTTTTCATGTCTGTGGAGTTTATTATATGCACGTGGTGACAGTGGAAAGACCCAATGCTCTTCTGATTTTCAAACGAACCTTCTGAGCCATTTTAACATTAGAGTCTATGGAAGAGTTTGAGGGAGGAGGCTGTGCATTGGTGACATTTATGAAAGAACCATAACACCTAGTACAATAGTAAACACATTGGATGAAAGAGGACAGCCATGGCTACGTTTTGAGGGTAAAATCATACCTGTAGAGCAAACGCTGCGGACACAGCAGCAGTTTTAAAAAAGATTTTAAGATTATTTTTTTTGCTCCTCTCACTCTAGCAGTTGAGCTGCCTCACTCTAGCCCCAACATTCCGTCCCATACACACCCATTATAAACTCTGAAACGGGTGAAAAAACATCATGAAACTTAAACTGGAACTGAAGAAAAAGTATAATAGATATTGAAAAGATAAATACAAGTTGAATAGTTGAATGTCTTGTCTTCGTTTTAAAGTTTGAATGGTGGCTCTATGTGAACGTATGTTGAAGTAGTAAGAGTTTAAAAATGAGTAAGTTGAATGAGAATTTGAAGGGTCTCCCCATTGAAATACATGGGAAATTTTTGTTGAATAAAGTTGAATAAAATTAAAAATATAAATGTTAAAAATGAGAAAAATACAAGCAACAGTGTCCAAAAGAATAGGAATCTAATGGTGTTTGAATGGTTTTTCTAAGTTGAACGGTTTTGAAGGAGTAGGCTTTCAAAAAACGTACGGAATAGATAATAATAAAATAGAACTAGAAAGTGCATTTTCTGAAGAAACTGCAGTGTGAATGCTTGAATCTGAATGTATGCACTGAAATGAATTAATTGCTGAATTTTGAGTTAAAAATATTGAATGAGATTAAAAAAAAACAAAAAAAAAAAACGAATTTAACCTGAAAACAAAGGTGCTGAACTGCTAAAAGCTGAAGGTTACACAGAAGAAGGAGTTGGAAAAAAACTGAAAATGTTTTAAATGTAAATTAGAAAACCCTAAGAAATGAGAAAAGAACATTTAGAGTCAGAAAACATCTGAATGAATATTAAAAGGTCATATTCTTTGAATCACTGAATGACTCAAATGTGATCCCTCCACTTTGATCCACACAGTTTAAAAAGTTTAAATGCCTGAGCTTTGAAAGACACGGTGTTGGAAAGAGAACAATAATGGCGACAATTTGAGGGTAAAATGATGGCTGTAACACTGTGGACACAGCAGCAGTTGAAAGAGAAGTGCTTAAGATGAATCTTGGCACAGTGGCAGGCAGAGCTCGTTAAGCAGGCAGGTGTGAGCCTGGTTGCTATAGTGACTGCACCCAATGGCTCCATACACACGACACAGACATGCACCTCACTTTTGCTCCTTAAAATGAACAGAAAAGTCAGGCCGAAACAAATCGTTCCCAAATGAAAAGTAAAAGTCGTATTGACGAAATTCTTTCACCGTGAGCGACAGCAGCTTCTAGTCTACCAAATTCTCAGTTTTCATGTCTGTGGAGTTTATTATATGGACGTGGTGACAGTGGAAAGACACCATGCTCTTCTGATTTTCAAACGAACCTTCTGAGCCATTTTAACATTAGAGTCTATGGAAGAGTTGGAGGGAGGAGGCTGTGCATTGGTGACATTTATGAAAGAACCATAACACCTAGTACAATAGTAAACACATTGGATGAAAGAGGACAGCCATGGCTACGTTTTGAGGGTAAAATCATACCTGTAGAGCAAACGCTGTGGACACAGCAGCAGTTTTAAAAAAGATTTTAAGATTAATTTTTTTGCTCCTCTCACTCTAGCAGTTGAGCTGCCTCACTCTAGCCCCAACATTCCGTCCCATACACACCCATTATAAACTCTGAAACGGGTGAAAAAACATCATGAAACTTAAACTGGAACTGAAGAAAAAGTATAATAGATATTGAAAAGATAAATACAAGTTGAATAGTTGAATGTCTTGTCTTCGTTTTAAAGTTTGAATGGTGGCTCTATGTCAATGTATGTGGAAGTAGTAAGAGTTTAAAAATGAGTAAGTTGAATGAGGATTTGAAGGGTCTCCCCATTGAAATACATGGGAAATTTTTGTTGAATTTTTGTTGAATAAAGTTGAATAAAATTAAAAATATAAATGTTAAAAATATGAAAAATAGAAGCAGTGTTGTCCAAAAGAATAGGAATCTAACGATGTTTGAATGGTTTTTCTAAGTTGAACGGTTTTGAAGGAGTAGGCTTTCAAAAAACGTACGGAAAAATAATAAAATATAATAATAATAATAAAGATTAGAATAACAATACTGTGAATGCTTTTCAAGCATTCACACTAACTAGAAAGTGCATTTTCTGAAGAAACTGCAGTGTGAATGCTTGAATCTGAATGTATGCACTGAAATGAATTAATTGCTGAATTTTGAGTTAAAAATATTGAATGAAATAAAAACAAAACAAAAAAAACAACCAAATTTAACCTGAAAACAAAGGTGCTGAACTGCTAAAAGCTGAAGGTTACACAGAAGAAGAAGTTGGAAAAAAGCTGAAAATGTTTTAATTGTAAATTAGAAAAACCTAAGAAATGAGAAAAGAACATTTAGAGTCAGAAAACATCTGAAAGAATATTAAAAGGTCATATTCTTTGAATCACTGAATGACTAAAATGTGATCCCTCCACTTGGATCCACACAGTTTAAAAAGTTTAAATGTCTGAGCTTTGAAAGACAAGATGTTGGAAAAAGAACAACGATGGCGACGTTTTGAGGGTAAAATGATGGCTGTAACACTGTGGAGATAGCAGCAGTTGAAAGAGAAGTGTTTAAGATGAATCTTGGCAGAGGGAGAGAGAGAGCTCGTTAAGCAGGCAGGTGTGAGCCTGGTTGCTATAGTGACCGCACCCAAGGGCTCCATACACACGTACACAGACATGCACCTCACTTTTGCTGCTTAAAATGAACAGAAAAGTCAGGCCCAAACAAATCGCTCCCAAATGAAAAGTAAAAGTCGTATTGACAAAATTCTTTCACCGTGAGCGACAGCAATGTCTAGTCTACCTAATTCTCAGTTTTCATGCCTGTGGAGCTTATTATATGGACGTGGTGACAGTGTAAAGACACCATGCTCTTCTGATTTTCAAACGAACCTTCTGAGCCATTTTAACATTAGAGTCTATGGAAGAGTTGGAGGGAGGAGGCTGTGCATTGGTGACATTTATGAAAGAACCATAACACCTAGGACAATAGTAAACACATTGGATGAAAGAGGACAGCCATGGCTACGTTTTGAGGGTAAAATCATACCTGTAGAGCAAACGCTGCGGACACAGCAGCAGTTTTAAAAAAGATTTTAAGATTAATTTTTTTGCTCCTCTCACTCTAGCAGTTGAGCTGCCTCACTCTAGCCCCAACATTCCGTCCCATACACACCCATTATAAACTCTGAAACGGGTGAAAAAACATCATGAAACTTAAACTGGAACTGAAGAAAAAGTATAATAGATATTGAAAAGATAAATACAAGTTGAATAGTTGAATGTCTTGTCTTCGTTTTAAAGTTTGAATGGTGGCTCTATGTCAATGTATGTGGAAGTAGTAAGAGTTTAAAAATGAGTAAGTTGAATGAGAATTTGAAGGGTCTCCCCATTGAAATACATGGGAAATTTTTGTTGAATAAAGTTGAATAAAATTAAAAATATAAATGTTAAAAATGAGAAAAATAGAAGCAATGTTGTCCAAAATAATAGGAATCTAACGATGTTTGAATGGTTTTTCTAAGTTGAACGGTTTTGAAGGAGTAGGCTTTCAAAAAACGTACGGAAAAATAATAAAATATAACTAGAAAGTGCATTTTCTGAAGAAACTGCAGTGTGAATGCTTGAATCTGAATGTATGCACTGAAATGAATTAATTGCTGAATTTTGAGTTAAAAATATTGAATGAGATTAAAAAAAAACAAAAAAAAAACAAATTTAACCTGAAAACAAAGGTGCTGAACTGCTAAAAGCTGAAGGTTACACAGAAGAAGGAGTTGGAAAAAAACTGAAAATGTTTTATATGTAAATTAGAAAACCCTAAGAAATGAGAAAAGAACATTTAGAGTCAGAAAACATCTGAATGAATATTAAAAGGTCATATTCTTTGAATCACTGAATGACTCAAATGTGATCCCTCCACTTTGATCCACACAGTTTAAAAAGTTTAAATGCCTGAGCTTTGAAAGATACGGTGTTGGAAAGAGAACAATAATGGCGACAATTTGAGGGTAAAATGATGGCTGTAACACTGTGGACACAGCAGCAGTTGAAAGAGAAGTGCTTAAGATGAATCTTGGTACAGTGGCAGGCAGAGCTCGTTAAGCAGGCAGGTGTGAGCCTGGTTGCTATAGTGACCGCACCCAATGGCTCCATACACACGTACACAGACATGCGCCTCACTTTTGCTGCTTAAAATGAACAGAAAAGTCAGGCCGAAACAAATCGCTCCCAAATGAAAAGTAAAAGTCGTATTGACAAAATTCTTTCACCGTGAGCGACAGCAATGTCTAGTCTACCTAATTCTCAGTTTTCATGCCTGTGGAGCTTATTATATGGACGTGGTGACAGTGGAAAGACACCATGCTCTTCTGATTTTCAAACGAACCTTCTGAGCCGTTTTAACATTAGAGTCTATGGAAGAGTTGGAGGGAGGAGGCTGTGCATTGGTGACATTTATGAAAGAACCGTAACACCTAGGACAATAGTAAACACATTGGATGAAAGAGGACAGCCATGGCTACGTTTTGAGGGTAAAATCATACCTGTAGAGCAAACGCTGTGGACACAGCAGCAGTTTTAAAAAATATTTTAAGATTAATTTTTTTGCTCCTCTCACTCTAGCAGTTGAGCTGCCTCACTCTAGCCCCAACATTCCGTCCCATACACACCCATTATAAACTCTGAAACGGGTGAAAAAACATCATGAAACTTAAACTGGAACTGAAGAAAAAGTATAATAGATATTGAAAAGATAAATACAAGTTGAATAGTTGAATGTCTTGTCTTCGTTTTAAAGTTTGAATGGTGGCTCTATGTCAACGTATGTGGAAGTAGTAAGAGTTTAAAAATGAGTAAGTTGAATGAGAATTTGAAGGGTCTCCCCATTGAAATACATGGGAAATTTTTGTTGAATAAAGTTGAATAAAATTAAAAATATAAATGTTAAAAATGAGAAAAATAGAAGCAATGTTGTCCAAAAGAATAGGAATCTAACGATGTTTGAATGGTTTTTCTAAGTTGAACGGTTTTGAAGGAGTAGGCTTTCAAAAAACGTACGGAAAAATAAAATATAATAATAAAGATTACAACAACAATACTGTGAATGCTTTTCAAGCATTCACACTAATAATAATAAAGATTAGAAGAACAATACTGTGAATGCTTTTCAAGCATTCACACTAACTAGAAAGTGCATTTTCTGAAGAAACTGCAGTGTGAATGCTTGAATCTGAATGTATGCACTGAAATGAATTAATTGCTGAATTTTGAGTTAAAAATATTGAATGAGATTAAAAAAAAAAACAAAAAAAAAACTAATTTAACCTGAAAACAAAGGTGCTGAACTGCTAAAAGCTGAAGGTTACACAGAAGAAGGAGTTGGAAAAAAACTGAAAATGTTTTAAATGTAAATTAGAAAACCCTAAGAAATGAGAAAAGAACATTTAGAGTCAGAAAACATCTGAATGAATATTAAAAGGTCATATTCTTTGAATCACTGAATGACTCAAATGTGATCCCTCCACTTTGATCCACACAGTTTAAAAAGTTTAAATGCCTGAGCTTTGAAAGATACGGTGTTGGAAAGAGAACAATAATGGCGACAATTTGAGGGTAAAATGATGGCTGTAACACTGTGGACACAGCAGCAGTTGAAAGAGAAGTGCTTAAGATGAATCTTGGTACAGTGGCAGGCAGAGCTCGTTAAGCAGGCAGGTGTGAGCCTGGTTGCTATAGTGACCGCACCCAATGGCTCCATACACACGTACACAGACATGCGCCTCACTTTTGCTGCTTAAAATGAACAGAAAAGTCAGGCCGAAACAAATCGTTCCCAAATGAAAAGTAAAAGTCGTATTGACGAAATTCTTTCACCGTGAGCGACAGCAATGTCTAGTCTACCTAATTCTCAGTTTTCATGCCTGTGGAGCTTATTATATGGACGTGGTGACAGTGGAAAGGCAACATGCTCTTCTGATTTTCAAACGAACCTTCTGAGCCATTTTAACATTAGAGTCTATGGAAGAGTTGGAGGGAGGAGGCTGTGCATTGGTGGCATTTATGAAAGAACCATAACACCTAGGACAATAGTAAACACATTGGATGAAAGAGGACAGCCATGGCTACGTTTTGAGGGTAAAATCATACCTGTAGAGCAAACGCTGCGGACACAGCAGCAGTTTTAAAAAAGATTTTAAGATTAATTTTTTTGCTCCTCTCACTCTAGCAGTTGAGCTGCCTCACTCTAGCCCCAACATTCCGTCCCATACACACCCATTATAAACTTTGAAACGGGTGAAAAAACATCATGAAACTTAAACTGGAACTGAAGAAAAAGTATAATAGATATTGAAAAGATAAATACAAGTTGAATAGTTGAATGTCTTGTCTTCGTTTTAAAGTTTGAATGGTGGCTCTATGTCAATGTATGTGGAAGTAGTAAGAGTTTAAAAATGAGTAAGTTGAATGAGGATTTGAAGGGTCTCCCCATTGAAATACATTATAAATTTTTGTTGAATAAAGTTGAATAAAATTAAAAATATAAATGTTAAAAATATGAAAAATAGAAGCAGTGTTGTCCAAAAGAATAGGAATCTAACGGTGTTTGAATGGTTTTTCTAAGTTGAACGGTTTTGAAGGAGTAGGCTTTCAAAAAACGTACGGAAAAATAATAAAATATAACTAGAAAGTGCATTTTCTGAAGAAACTGCAGTGTGAATGCTTGAATCTGAATGTATGCACTGAAATGAATTAATTGCTGAATTTTGAGTTAAAAATATTGAATGAGATTAAAAAAAAAACAAAAAAAAAAACGAATTTAACCTGAAAACAAAGGTGCTGAACTGCTAAAAGCTGAAGGTTACACAGAAGAAGGAGTTGGAAAAAAACTGAAAATGTTTTAAATGTAAATTAGAAAACCCTAAGAAATGAGAAAAGAACATTTAGAGTCAGAAAACATCTGAATGAATATTAAAAGGTCATATTCTTTGAATCACTGAATGACTCAAATGTGATCCCTCCACTTTGATCCACACAGTTTAAAAAGTTTAAATGCCTGAGCTTTGAAAGATACGGTGTTGGAAAGAGAACAATAATGGCGACAATTTGAGGGTAAAATGATGGCTGTAACACTGTGGACACAGCAGCAGTTGAAAGAGAAGTGCTTAAGATGAATCTTGGCACAGTGGCAGGCAGAGCTCGTTAAGCAGGCAGGTGTGAGCCTGGTTGCTATAGTGACTGCACCCAATGGCTCCATACACACGTACACAGACATGCACCTCACTTTTGCTGCTTAAAATGAACAGAAAAGTCAGGCCCAAACAAATTCTTCCCAAATGAAAAGTACATGTCGTATTGACAAAATTCTTTCACCGTGAGCGACAGCCATGTCTAGTCTACCTAATTCTCAGTTTTCATGCCTGTGGAGTTTATTATATGGACGTGGTGACAGTGTAAAAACACCATGCTCTTCTGATTTTCAAACGAACCTTCTGAGCCATTTTAACATTAGAGTCTATGGAAGAGTTGGAGGGAGGAGGCTGTGCATTGGTGACATTTATGAAAGAACCATAACACCTAGTACAATAGTAAACACATTGGATGAAAGAGGACAGCCATGGCTACGTTTTGAGGGTAAAATCATACCTGTAGAGCAAACGCTGTGGACACAGCAGCAGTTTTAAAAAAGATTTTAAGATTAATTTTTTTGCTCCTCTCACTCTAGCAGTTGAGCTGTCTCACTCTAGCCCCAACATTCCGTCCCATACACACCCATTATAAACTCTGAAACGGGTGAAAAAACATCATGAAACTTAAACTGGAACTGAAGAAAAAGTATAATAGATATTGAAAAGATAAATACAAGTTGAATAGTTGAATGTCTTGTCTTCGTTTTAAAGTTTGAATGGTGGCTCTATGTCAATGTATGTGGAAGTAGTAAGAGTTTAAAAATGAGTAAGTTGAATGAGAATTTGAAGGGTCTCCCCATTGAAATACATTATAAATTTTTGTTGAATAAAGTTGAATAAAATTAAAAATATAAATGTTAAAAATATGAAAAATAGAAGCAGTGTTGTCCAAAAGAATAGGAATCTAACGGTGTTTGAATGGTTTTTCTAAGTTGAACGGTTTTGAAGGAGTAGGCTTTCAAAAAACGTACGGAATAGATAATAATAATAAAATATAATAATAAAGATTAGAAGAACAATACTGTGAATGCTTTTCAAGCATTCACACTAACTAGAAAGTGCATTTTCTGAAGAAACTGCAGTGTGAATGCTTGAATCTGAATGTATGCACTGAAATGAATTAATTACTGAATTTAAGTTAAAAATCTTGAATGAGATTAAAAAAAACACCCGAATTTAACCTGAAAACAAAAGTGCTGAACTGCTAAAAGCTGAAGGTTACACAGAAGAAGAAGTTGGAAAAAAGCTGAAAATGTTTTAATTGTAAATTAGAAAAACCTAAGAAATGAGAAAAGAACATTTAGAGTCAGAAAACATCTGAAAGAATATTAAAAGGTCATATTCTTTGAATCACTGAATGACTAAAATGTGATCCCTCCACTTGGATCCACACAGTTTAAAAAGTTTACATCTCTGAGCTTTGAAAGACAAGATGTTGGAAAGAGAACAACGATGGCGACGTTTTGAGGGTAAAATGATGGCTGTAACACTGTGGAGACAGCAGCAGTTGAAAGAGAAGTGTTTAAGATGAATCTTGGCAGAGTGAGAGAGAGAGCTCGTTAAGCAGGCAGGTGTGAGCCTGGTTGCTATAGTGACCGCACCCAATGGCTCCATACACACGTACACAGACATGCGCCTCACTTTTGCTGCTTAAAATGAACAGAAAAGTCAGGCCGAAACAAATCGCTCCCAAATGAAAAGTAAAAGTCGTATTGACAAAATTCTTTCACCGTGAGCGACAGCAATGTCTAGTCTACCTAATTCTCAGTTTTCATGCCTGTGGAGCTTATTATATGGACGTGGTGACAGTGGAAAGACACCATGCTCTTCTGATTTTCAAACGAACCTTCTGAGCCATTTTAACATTAGAGTCTATGGAAGAGTTGGAGGGAGGAGGCTGTGCATTGGTGACATTTATGAAAGAACCATAACACCTAGTACAATAGTAAACACATTGGATGAAAGAGGACAGCCATGGCTACGTTTTGAGGGTAAAATCATACCTGTAGAGCAAACGCTGTGGACACAGCAGCAGTTTTAAAAAAGATTTTAAGATTAATTTTTTTGCTCCTCTCACTCTAGCAGTTGAGCTGTCTCACTCTAGCCCCAACATTCCGTCCCATACACACCCATTATAAACTCTGAAACGGGTGAAAAAACATCATGAAACTTAAACTGGAACTGAAGAAAAAGTATAATAGATATTGAAAAGATAAATACAAGTTGAATAGTTGAATGTCTTGTCTTCGTTTTAAAGTTTGAATGGTGGCTCTATGTCAATGTATGTGGAAGTAGTAAGAGTTTAAAAATGAGTAAGTTGAATGAGGATTTGAAGGGTCTCCCCATTGAAATACATTATAAATTTTTGTTGAATAAAGTTGAATAAAATTAAAAATATAAATGTTAAAAATATGAAAAATAGAAGCAGTGTTGTCCAAAAGAATAGGAATCTAACGGTGTTTGAATGGTTTTTCTAAGTTGAACGGTTTTGAAGGAGTAGGCTTTCAAAAAACGTACGGAAAAATAATAAAATATAATAACTAGAAAGTGCATTTTCTGAAGAAACTGCAGTGTGAATGCTTGAATCTGAATGTATGCACTGAAATGAATTAATTGCTGAATTTTGAGTTAAAAATATTGAATGAGATTAAAAAAAAAACAAAAAAAAAAAACGAATTTAACCTGAAAACAAAGGTGCTGAACTGCTAAAAGCTGAAGGTTACACAGAAGGAGGAGTTGGAAAAAAACTGAAAATGTTTTAAATGTAAATTAGAAAACCCTAAGAAATGAGAAAAGAACATTTAGAGTCAGAAAACATCTGAATGAATATTAAAAGGTCATATTCTTTGAATCACTGAATGACTAAAATGTGATCCCTCCACTTTGATCCACACAGTTTAAAAAGTTTAAATGCCTGAGCTTTGAAAGATACGGTGTTGGAAAGAGAACAATAATGGCGACAATTTGAGGGTAAAATGATGGCTGTAACACTGTGGACACAGCAGCAGTTGAAAGAGAAGTGTTTAAGATGGATCTTGGTACAGTGGCAGGCAGAGCTCGTTAAGCAGGCAGGTGTGAGCCTGGTTGCTATAGTGACCGCACCCAATGGCTCCATACACACGCACACAGACATGCACCTCACTTTTGCTGCTTAAAATGAACAGAAAAGTCAGGCCGAAACAAATCGCTCCCAAATGAAAAGTAAAAGTCGTATTGACAAAATTCTTTCACCGTGAGCGACAGCAATGTCTAGTCTACCTAATTCTCAGTTTTCATGCCTGTGGAGCTTATTATATGGACGTGGTGACAGTGGAAAGACACCATGCTCTTCTGATTTTCAAACGAACCTTCTGAGCCATTTTAACATTAGAGTCTATGGAAGAGTTGGAGGGAGGAGGCTGTGCATTGGTGACATTTATGAAAGAACCATAACACCTAGGACAATAGTAAACACATTGGATGAAAGAGGACAGCGATGGCTACGTTTTGAGGGTAAAATCATACCTGTAGAGCAAACGCTGCGGACACAGCAGCAGTTTTAAAAAAGATTTTAAGATTAATTTTTTTTCTCCTCTCACTCTAGCAGTTGAGCTGCCTCACTCTAGCCCCAACATTCCGTCCCATACACACCCATTATAAACTCTGAAACGGGTGAAAAAACATCATGAAACTTAAACTGGAACTGAAGAAAAAGTATAATAGATATTGAAAAGATAAATACAAGTTGAATAGTTGAATGTCTTGTCTTCGTTTTAAAGTTTGAATGGTGGCTCTATGTCAATGTATGTGGAAGTAGTAAGAGTTTAAAAATGAGTAAGTTGAATGAGAATTTGAAGGGTCTCCCCATTGAAATACATGGGAAATTTTTGTTGAATAAAGTTGAATAAAATTAAAAATATAAATGTTAAAAATGAGAAAAATAGAAGCAGTCATGTCCAAAATAATAGGAATCTAACGATGTTTGAATGGTTTTTCTAAGTTGAACGGTTTTGAAGGAGTAGGCTTTCAAAAAACGTACGGAATAAGAAAATATAACTAGAAAGTGCATTTTCTGAAGAAACTGCAGTGTGAATGCTTGAATCTGAATGTATGCATTGAAATGAAATAATTACTGAATTTAAGTTAAAAATATTGAATGAGATAAAAAAAAAAACCCCGAATTTAACCTGAAAACAAAAGTGCTGAACTGCTAAAAGCTGAAGGTTACACAGAAGAAGAAGTTGGAAAAAAGCTGAAAATGTTTTAATTGTAAATTAGAAAAACCTAAGAAATGAGAAAAGAACATTTAGAGTCAGAAAACATCTGAAAGAATATTAAAAGGTCATATTCTTTGAATCACTGAATGACTCAAATGTGATCCCTCCACTTTGATCCACACAGTTTAAAAAGTTTAAATGCCTGAGCTTTGAAAGACAAGATGTTGGAAAGAGAACAATAATGGCGACAATTTGAGGGTAAAATGATGGCTGTAACACTGTGGACACAGCAGCAGTTGAAAGAGAAGTGCTTAAGATGAATCTTGGGACAGTGGCAGGCAGAGCTCGTTAAGCAGGCAGGTGTGAGCCTGGTTGCTATAGTGACTGCACCCAATGGCTCCATACACACGTACACAGACATGCGCCTCACTTTTGCTGCTTAAAATGAACAGAAAAGTCAGGCCGAAACAAATCGCTCCCAAATGAAAAGTATAGGTCGTATTGACGAAATTCTTTCACCGTGAGCGGCAGCAATGTCCACTCTACCTAATTCTCAGTTTTCATGCCTGTGGAGTTTATTATATGGACGTGGTGACAGTGTAAAAACACCATGCTCTTCTGATTTTCAAACCAACCTTCTGAGCCGTTTTAACATTAGAGTCTATGGAAGAGTTGGAGGGAGGAGGCTGTGCATTGGTGACATTTATGAAAGAACCGTAACACCTAGGACAATAGTAAACACATTGGATGAAAGAGGACAGCCATGGCTACGTTTTGAGGGTAAAATCATACCTGTAGAGCAAACGCTGTGGACACAGCAGCAGTTTTAAAAAAGATTTTAAGATTAATTTTTTTGCTCCTCTCACTCTAGCAGTTGAGCTGCCTCACTCTAGCCCCAACATTCCGTCCCATACACACCCATTATAAACTCTGAAACGGGTGAAAAAACATCATGAAACTTAAACTGGAACTGAAGAAAAAGTATAATAGATATTGAAAAGATAAATACAAGTTGAATAGTTGAATGTCTTGTCTTCGTTTTAAAGTTTGAATGGTGGCTCTATGTCAATGTATGTGGAAGTAGATACAGTTTAAAGAGGAGGAAGTTGAATGAGAATTTGAAGGGTCTCCCCATTGAAATACATTATAAATTTTTGTTGAAAAAAGTTGAATAAAATTAAAAATATAAATGTTAAAAATGAGAAAAAATAGAAGCAATGTTGTCCAAAAGAATAGGAATCTAATGGTGTTTGAATGGTTTTTCTAAGTTGAACGGTTTTGAAGGAGTAGGCTTTCAAAAAACGTACGGAATAGATAATAATAATAATAAAATATAATAATAAAGATTACAACAACAATACTGTGAATGCTTTTCAAGCATTCACACTAATAACTAGAAAGTGCATTTTCTGAAGAAACTGCAGTGTGAATGCTTGAATCTGAATGTATGGACTGAAATGAATTAATTGCTGAATTTTGAGTTAAAAATATTGAATGAGATTAAAAAAAAACAAAAAAAAAAACCCCGAATTTAACCTGAAAACAAAGGTGCTGAACTGCTAAAAGCTGAAGGTTACACAGAAGAAGGAGTTGGAAAAAAACTGAAAATGTTTTAAATGTAAATTAGAAAACCCTAAGAAATGAGAAAAGAACATTTAGAGTCAGAAAACATCTGAAAGAATATTAAAAGGTCATATTCTTTGAATCACTGAATGACTCAAATGTTATCCCTCCACTTTGATCCACACAGTTTAAAAAGTTTAAGCTTTGAAAGACACAGTGTTGGGAAGAGAACAATGATGGTGACGTTTTGAGGGTAAAATGATGGCTGTAACACTGTGGACACAGCAGCAGTTAAAAGAGAAGTGTTTAAGATGAATCTTGGCACAGAGTGAGAGAGAGCTCGTTAAGCAGGCAGGTGTGAGCCTGGTTGCTATAGTGACCGCACCCAATGGCTCCATACACACGGCACAGACATGCGCCTCACTTTTGCTGCTTAAAATGAACAGAAAAGTCAGGCCGAAACAAATCGTTCCCATATGAAAAGTACAAGTCGTATTGACGAAATTCTTTCACCGTGAGCGACAGCAGCTTCTAGTCTACTGAATTCTCAGTTTTCATGCCTGTGGAGTTTATTATATGGACGTGGTGACAGTGGAAAGACACCATGCTCTTCTGATTTTCAAACGAACCTTCTGAGCCAATTTAACATTAGAGTCTATGGAAGAGTTGGAGGGAGGAGGCTGTGCATTGGTGACATTTATGAAAGAACCATAACACCTAGGCCAATAGTAAACACATTGGATGAAAGAGGACAGCGATGGCTACGTTTTGAGGGTAAAATCATACCTGTAGAGCAAACGCTGCAGACACAGCAGCAGTTTTAAAAAAGATTTTAAGATTAATTTTTTTGCTCCTCTCACTCTAGCAGTTGAGCTGCCTCACTCTAGCCCCAACATTCCGTCCCATACACACCCATTATAAACTCTGAAACGGGTGAAAAAACATCATGAAACTTAAACTGGAACTGAAGAAAAAGTATAATAGATATTGAAAAGATAAATACAAGTTGAATAGTTGAATGTCTTGTCTTCGTTTTAAAGTTTGAATGGTGGCTCTATGTCAATGTATGTGGAAGTAGTAAGAGTTTAAAAATGAGTAAGTTGAATGAGGATTTGAAGGGTCTCCCCATTGAAATACATTATAAATTTTTGTTGAATAAAGTTGAATAAAATTAAAAATATAAATGTTAAAAATATGAAAAATAGAAGCAGTGTTGTCCAAAAGAATAGGAATCTAACGGTGTTTGAATGGTTTTTCTAAGTTGAACGGTTTTGAAGGAGTAGGCTTACAAAAAACGTACGGAATACAGAATAAAATATAATAATAATAATAAAGATTAGAATAACAATACTGTGAATGCTTTTCAAGCATTCACACTAATAAAGATTAGAATAACAATACTGTGAATGCTTTTCAAGCATTCACACTAATAATAAAGATTAGAAGAACAATACTGTGAATGCTTTTCAAGCATTCACACTAATAATAAAGATTAGAAGAACAATACTGTGAATGCTTTTCAAGCATTCACACTAACTAGAAAGTGCATTTTCTGAAGAAACTGCAGTGTGAATGCTTGAATCTGAATGTATGCACTGAAATGAATTAATTACTGAATTTTGAGTTAAAAATATTGAATGAGATAAAAAAAAAAAAACCCGAATTTAACCTGAAAACAAAAGTGCTGAACTGCTAAAAGCTGAAGGTTACACAGAAGAAGAAGTTGGAAAAAAGCTGAAAATGTTTTAATTGTAAATTAGAAAAACCTAAGAAATGAGAAAAGAACATTTAGAGTCAGAAAACATCTGAAAGAATATTAAAAGGTCATATTCTTTGAATCACTGAATGACTAAAATGTGATCCCTCCACTTGGACCCACACAGTTTAAAAAGTTGACATCTCTGAGCTTTGAAAGACAAGATGTTGGAAAAAGAACAACGATGGCGACGTTTTGAGGGTAAAATGATGGCTTTAACACTGTGGACACAGCAGCAGTTGAAAGAGAAGTGCTTAAGATGAATTTTGGCAGAGTGGCAGAGAGAGCTCGTTAAGCAGGCAGGTGTGAGCCTGGTTGCTATAGTGACCGCACCCAATGGCTCCATACACACGCACACAGACATGCACCTCACTTTTGCTGCTTAAAATGAACAGAAAAGTCAGGCCGAAACAAATCGTTCCCAAATGAAAAGTAAAAGTCGTATTGACAAAATTCTTTCACCGTGAGCGACAGCAATGTCTAGTCTACCAAATTCTCAGTTTTCATGTCTGTGGAGTTTATTATATGGACGTGGTGACAGTGGAAAGACACCATGCTCTTCTGATTTTCAAACGAACCTTCTGAGCCATTTTAACATTAGAGTCTATGGAACAGTTGGAGGGAGGAGGCTGTGCATTGGTGACATTTACGAAAGAACCATAACACCTAGGACAATAGTAAACACATTGGATGAAAGAGGACAGTGATGGCTACGTTTTGAGGGTAAAATCATACCTGTAGAGCAAACGCTGCGGACACAGCAGCAGTTTTAAAAAAGATTTTAAGATTAATTTTTTTGCTCCTCTCACTCTAGCAGTTGAGCTGCCTCACTCTAGCCCCAACATTCCGTCCCATACACACCCATTATAAACTCTGAAACGGGTGAAAAAACATCATGAAACTTAAACTGGAACTGAAGAAAAAGTATAATAGATATTGAAAAGATAAATACAAGTTCAATAGTTGAATGTCTTGTCTTCGTTTTAAAGTTTGAATGGTGGCTCTATGTCAATGTATGTGGAAGTAGTAAGAGTTTAAAAATGAGTAAGTTGAATGAGAATTTGAAGGGTCTCCCCATTGAAATACATGGGAAATTTTTGTTGAATAAAGTTGAATAAAATTAAAAATATAAATGTTAAAAATGAGAAAAATACAAGCAACAGTGTCCAAAAGAATAGGAATCTAACGGTGTTTGAATGGTTTTTCTAAGTTGAATGGTTTTGAAGGAGTAGGCTTTCAAAAAACGTACGGAATAGATAATAATAACTAGAAAGTGCATTTTCTGAAGAAACTGCAGTGTGAATGCTTGAATCTGAATGTATGCATTGAAATGAAATAATTACTGAATTTAAGTTAAAAATTTTGAATGAGATAAAAAAAAAACAACCCGAATTTAACCTGAAAACAAAAGTGCTGAACTGCTAAAAGCTGAAGGTTACACAGAAGAAGAAGTTGGAAAAAAGCTGAAAATGTTTTAATTGTAAATTAGAAAAACCTAAGAAATGAGAAAAGAACATTTAGAGTCAGAAAACATCTGAAAGAATATTAAAAGGTCATATTCTTTGAATCACTGAATGACTAAAATGTGATCCCTCCACTTGGATCCACACAGTTTAAAAAGTTTACATCTCTGAGCTTTGAAAGACAAGATGTTGGAAAGAGAACAACGATGGCGACGTTTTGAGGGTAAAATGATGGCTTTAACACTGTGGACACAGCAGCAGTTGAAAGAGAAGTGCTTAAGATGAATCTTGGCCCAGTGGCAGGCAGAGCTCGTTAAGCAGGCAGGTGTGAGCCTGGTTGCTATAGTGACCGCACCCAATGGCTCCATACACACGTACACAGACATGCGCCTCACTTTTGCTGCTTAAAATGAACAGAAAAGTCAGGCCGAAACAAATCGCTCCCAAATGAAAAGTATAGGTCGTATTGACAAAATTCTTTCACCGTGAGCGACAGCCATGTCTAGTCTACCTAATTCTCAGTTTTCATGCCTGTGGAGCTTATTATATGGACGTGGTGACAGTGGAAAGACACCATGCTCTTCTGATTTTCAAACGAACCTTCTGAGCCATTTTAACATTAGAGTCTATGGAAGAGTTGGAAGGAGGAGGCTGTGCATTGGTGACATTTATGAAAGAACCGTAACACCTAGGACAATAGTAAACACATTGGATGAAAGAGGACAGCCATGGCTACGTTTTGAGGGTAAAATGATGGCTGTAGAGCAAACGCTGTGGACACAGCAGCAGTTTTAAAAAAGATTTTAAGATTAATTTTTTTGCTCCTCTCACTCTAGCAGTTGAGCTGTCTCACTCTAGCCCCAACATTCCGTCCCATACACACCCATTATAAACTCTGAAACGGCTGAAAAAACATCATGAAACTTAAACTGGAACTGAAGAAAAAGTATAATAGATATTGAAAAGATAAATACAAGTTGAATAGTTGAATGTCTTGTCTTCGTTTTAAAGTTTGAATGGTGGCTCTATGTCAATGTATGTGGAAGTAGTAAGAGTTTAAAAATGAGTAAGTTGAATGAGAATTTGAAGGGTCTCCCCATTGAAATACATTATAAATTTTTGTTGAATAAAGTTGAATAAAATTAAAAATATAAATGTTAAAAATGAGAAAAATAGAAGCAATGTTGTCCAAAAGAATAGGAATCTAACGATGTTTGAATGGTTTTTCTAAGTTGAACGGTTTTGAAGGAGTAGGCTTTCAAAAAACGTACGGAAAAATAATAAAATATAATAATAATAAAGATTAGAAGAACAATACTGTGAATGCTTTTCAAGCATTCACACTAATAAAATGGAATAATAAAGATTAGAAGAACAATACTGTGAATGCTTTTCAAGCATTCACACTAATAATAAAGATTACAACAACAATACTGTGAATGCTTTTCAAGCATTCACACTAATAATAAAGATTAGAAGAACAATACTGTGAATGCTTTTCAAGCATTCACACTAATAATAATAAAGATTCGAATAACAATACTGTGAATGCTTTTCAAGCATTCACACTAATAATAATATGGAATCTGACCAGTTGCTTAAATTCTTGATTTAATTTAATTGATTGACCTTTATTATTATTATTATGTATTTATTTTTATTTTATTTTCAGTTGTTTCAGACTGGACAGACATGACTGGGGGATAAGAAAGAAAGAAAGAAAGAAAGAAAGAAAGAAAGAAAGAAAGAAAGAAAGAAAGAAAGAAAGAAAGAAAGAAAGAAAGAAAATAGAAAAACAGAGGGGATGGACAGTTAGAAAGGGCACTTAAAAAAAATCACCTGGATCACCTGTTGAGAGAAGAAAAAAACAGAAGAGAAATTTTTCAGTCGTTTTGTACCGGGCCGCGAGAGTTGAGGCTCGGGTGTGAAATATATGGTCTTCAGGGTTTTTATCGGTTTTCATCGTTATTTTTTTTTAATCGTTTTTATCATGAACTCGGTTTCGGTCTTTTCCCGTGCGTTATGAATAAGTCTTTTTTGGGTGCCGGTACTGGTTTTATTTTGTTGTATTTATCCGCGACACCTTGGAGGCCAATCCAATATTGGCGGACATAAACCGGTCCGTGGCGCACGAAAGGTTGGTGACCGCTGCTTTAAGTAATAATTTTTTTAAATGGCACATGACCAATTGAGGCAGTGAGCTATCCGTTTTTTATTTTTCCTAAAACCAACTGAAATGTCTCGTGTAGACATGCGTGTTTTGCTTTAAAATGTAGCTGGGTTTGGTTGCAAAAGAACAAAACACACATAAATACACAGAGAGAAGAATGTGTGAAGAATGCATGAGAGAGACGAGACATACTATTGTTCCAGCACAAACAGAGCAATTAACAACATCCTGTTTGTGTCAGGAAGAAATAGTGCGGTTTAACTTTGAGGGGGAAAGAAAACAATTGAAATAACAATTATCTCGAAGTACATTCTCATTTGTTTACAATAATTACCACTATATAATTATGCCTATCAATTTGACAGCAATCATGCTACTGCTCCTGACATACATGTTGCAGTGTAAGCATTAACAGCAAAACACAGAAGGTAATAAAATTCACATTTGGAAAGTATGTCTACTTAATAATATGTCAGCCTGTCAGCAGTCATGGCATCGGAGGAGTAGACTATTTTTCTCACTTAGAAATCGAGTCGTTCAACATGTGAAGGCAATAAAGACATCAATGACATTGTCTCTCAGAGAGGCCATAAAACACTCATTGACAGTTATTGTTCAGGCTCTCAGAGGAGACATTATCTTGTTGCTCTGGAGGCCTCAGAAAGACAACAAACCTCCATTTGGCTGTGGACAGTTTACAACCCTGTACCACACCTCAGGATTTCTGTAGCTGTGTTCAATTAAAGTCTTCAGCAGGGATGGGGAATGTGCAGTGAAAATGGTGTCTCTTTTATCTTTCAGTTTGACTCACTCTGTTTTATTACGTGTAGCATCTGCACACGTCAGGGGGCATATGCAAGTGTCCTGTCCTTGTGGTTGAACTATTTCTTGTAACTCAGATACGTAAGCTGTGGTTTAGTAGTTACGGGGGGGAAAAACCAAGCAGAGACATATGCAAGCTGACGTCTACCTAATCTCCTCTCTACTTCCATACTCCTCACTTGATCTGCATATTTTGATAAGATTTAAGAAACTGTCAATTGGCCACCGCAATCCTGCAATTTTTTACCCTGGCAGTCACTACGAGGCATACGTGTATATGAAAAAACAAAAACACTTTACATCAAAAACATTTGGAACCCCTTTGAGCAAACAGTCTTAATCACATATGTTGGGAGAGTCATCTCAAAAAACTTCACCAATTTTCAGAGAAATTCAAAAATGACTGTTTAGCCAAGCTATGAATAACAATACATACAAGCAAACATACTCATGCATGTGTGAGACCAGATATTCATCAGTGTTAGAGGACCTGTGGGAGCTTTCCCAATTCTGTCCCAGTCTAGTGCATTCCAAATCTTAACTCATCTTTGTTGCCCTCTGTCTGTAGCAGAGAAAGACATATTGATACTATAACTGGGTCACAAGCTACTTTACGGTAAATGGTCAATTACAGATTTCACCCTAAAGACACACATATTCCTGTAAATTCCTGCAATAGAATTTCACAGCTTTATGAGTATGATGGATGGACCAAATGTCTGGAGCAGGTACTCAGCTCTTTGTCAGCAAGATGCATGGTCCCTGGGCGCTGACCTCACAGTTGGCTCCTAGCAGGATGACACAACAGATACAAAAATGCTGCACAGACGCACACTAACACGGATGACCAGTAAATCAGGCAGCAGCCTCTGGATCACAGCCAGAGGTACTGAGCTATGTTCTGATTCCTAATAAGCACCCCGTGGCTCCACACCGCAGGAGAATTCCTCTGTGGGTTCTGTTTTTGTGTGTGCATGTGGCAGCACACACACATACAATGAAGCGTTTATGGGTTTCAGCAGAGTGTTGCGTGAGCAGGTGAACTGTAAGGGTTTAAGCAAGTTTGGCTGTATGACAAAATTGTTTTTCTGGCAACCTTGAAGAGAGAAAAAGGCTGTTAGCCTAATTCTATTTTGTGCATTTAAAGGATTATAAAGGCATGCATCTTAGTCATCCAACCCCATTTCCTTCTCAGTATTCACTCGTCTGCCTTCCTCCTCTCCATTCTTCTCCATCTCTTCAATCCTTCTTCTCTTCTAAAGACACTTGACAGGTGAAAGCTGATTCTTGGTAGAAACCCTGCCTCTGCATACACTAGCTGTCTGACTGCATCAGAGAGTGTTTGCCTGTGTGCGTGTTTGTGTGTGCGTGCACGCTCATTTTAAAAGGCCAAGATGTCAGTATGTTTTTCCATTTAAAGTTTCTCCACCAGTGTTTGGTACAATAATTTCTGTCTCACTGAGAAAAAAATGAAAGTAACGATCAATAAAACTTTTTCAGCTGTAAAGATCATGTCTTGTAAAAAAGTTCAGAGCAACCAAATCCCGCTGCTCCTCTTTTGACCTGTCTATTTGTCCACATGGACCAAGAAAGGGGGCAGATGGGAGGGGGAAGATGTGTTTTCCATACAGTGTGTCACAAGTGGAAGTAAGAGTACTAAGACAGTGGCATTTAGGTTAGGAAATAAGGCCACATTTTTAAGCGCAAACCTAGAAATTGGGATTTGTAAGGACGATGAGAAATGTGGCTTTCTAACGCATGCTGAGAAGAATTTTGGATGAGAAACAAGGAGCAACAGGGGGAGGAAGACACAGAGGCCTTTTATGTGAAGATGACATAATCACCTGTTGCCTCCATGTACAGCTGACATCTGCGAAATTTATTAACTTTCTATCCTACCCTCTCCTCACGCTCTTTTTCCATCCAGCTCCCTAACCGGGCACAGACGCTATCTCACATAAGGGTAATTCTATTGTGTGCGTGAAAAGAGCAGATACTTTCATGTCCATGAAAAAGTGACATTTTAGAAGTAAGACAGAAAATTACAAATGTGTGTTTTAGAATCTATTATAGTCAAGTGTGTTGACAGTTGCAGCTGACAGCCATAGACCTGGAGGCTAACATGTTTTCAGTCCAAATGCCATTAGGACTGAAATGCCACATGCATTTAAAGCATGTTTAACACCTTCACAGCATACCTGAAGTGTTGTGAAGTGAGTTAAACATGCCCACAGTATTTAATCTGGATTCGCTCAGCATTATGAATGTGTTTTATAGGAAAAGCACTGCTAAAAGTGTGTGCTGTAAGTGTTTAGGTCAGTAAGACTAGAAAAGTCATCAGGATTATTTTATTATTATTTCATTTAGATACAGGAGAATCTAGTGGATTGTTCCATCAGCAGCAGCCTTGGTGATGTTTAACACCCTGAGACTATTAAATATAATACAAGGAACATAAACAGAAAACATGAGAAGCAAGAAGAAACAATCTCGTGAGCACAAAGAGGGACCTACACGCTAAAGGCTGATTAAATACTAACAAACAGAAGGTGAAGGAGACACAGGTGGAAGCTACTGAGAACAATTAGGGTAGGGCGGGCAGTCACAGAGGAAGAAGTCGCACTAATGCAAGACATGAATGAAAACCAGCCTTGAAATTAAACAGGAATTAACCAAAAGACAAACACTAACCACAAAGACAAAATGACTCACGTGGGGGAACGGGCACTAACAGAAAAATGAGATAAGGGATGTCGATTTAAGTAAAACTAAATCAAGGTATAAACCACAAAACACAGGATTGCAAAACTGAAACCCATCACTGTAATGACAGTAGTAGCAACAAAAACCATACCATGAGACCTTAGCCTGCCTGCTGTAGCTGTGCATTTGTGACTGGTTTTGCAACCCCCTTCAAGACCCGCTTCTGCTTTCCTGTTTCTGTCATAATGTCGTGACTCTCCGCCTCCTGAATGTATGCACGAGAAAGGGTGGGGAAGTCCCAGAACAGAGCTGTGACACCCACTGTACACTGCTGGAAAAACCAAAACCCTTTCTTAAGTATAGCTGTTTTCATTAATATTAGCAATTAAGAGAAAGTACAGCAAAAAAATTCTGAAGGAAACCGAATGTACCAGGGTGATGACATATTACACTTAAACTCACAAATATGGGTTCAGAGGAAAATACTCCCAAAGTCACTAGGATTCATTGTCTGAATGCCTGAGTGTCAGTGAGGTATTTGAGATAAAGGTCAGACAGTCTCAAAGTAGTGTGCAGTCTGTACATAATATGGAAACTCAATCACTGTTGAGATCTATCAGTCTGGACCAAAGTTGTGGCTTTACTGGCAGATGGATGTTTTCATCAAGGCTAAAACCCTGTCAAACACAAACAAACTGAATATTTCTCAGCAGAGTTATGCACTGATTGCCCATATATTGCACACTTATCTAAAACCTTAAAAACTGGAGCACAATAAATAGGTTAATCCATTCTTCCGGTCTGTGTCAATTAATGCCAGAATCACATCGAGCTCCATTTAACACTCACTGGATTGAGGTTTCATCAAAAAAGTGTTAAATTATCTCCCCAGCTGAGACAAAGACACAGTGTTCTAGTCTAGGATCATCATCATAAAAACAGGGTATTAATCCTAGATATTAATCCTCATGCTGGCTCCACATGTGCCTATTGAATGATAGCTTCATCCTTCACTCCACTGTGGCCTTATTTTAATCAGTGATATGCATGTAATATTGTAGATTTATGAAAAACTGGGTTAATGCTTCTTCTTGTCATTTATTTAGAGGCTGCTCCATTTTGCCCATTATCAGTGTTTTGGGGGGGGGGGGGGGGGGGGGGGGTTAGGAGATATTTGTTATGAGAAGCTGTCTCTGGCACTGAAGCGCAGGACTGGCAGGTAAAAAAGAATGTTGTTGCTAATGTACTGTCATTCATTTTCTTATGTTTCAGAATTTTTGGAGGCAGGAAAGTATTCCAATAATCATTTTCAACTCAGTGCAGTAAAAACTCTTAGCCCTTTCTCTTTTTTATTCTTTCTTATACACTAGTTTCCCCTATGGGTGTGTTATATTATGTCTACACGCTTCACGTGTGCTTAAAACCTGCAAAACAGACACTGCCTCAGTGTAAACATTTGGCTGCGGGGAGTCCTTTACATTTACCTCAGGGAAGTGTTGCCCAGGTCGCTCTTCTTTGGCCGGTCAGCTCGTGTGTTTCCCCGGACTCAGTTCCCTGCAGAGAAAAGACCCTCTGAGCTCCAAGCTTGCTCAAGGCACTCCTGGAGGTACCACCCTCACCGCAGCTCTGCTCCATCGCCCTCACACACTCTCTTGAAACATTCAAACCAAACCAAAGCCACCTACAGTAGCGCTCTTGTTGTGATGTGATGCTTTTTATATCATGTGTGTCAGTGGCCATTTTGCTCAGGGCATTTTGACTGTGACCACTTGATTGCAAGAAAAGAAGTCTGTTAGTAAGCCCTGCTTTGGATAACCAGTAGAAAGCCACTATAACCACTTTTACACATTCTGGTTCACAATTATAAATTGAAAATGATTTCTCTCACATTGCTGCCTTACTTTACCTACCAGTAAACTGCTTTCAGTGCGTGATGTCTTCTTTTAGTCATTCAGTACACTGCATGTGCTTGCATATGTTACCAATCTGTTATAAAGGAAAGGTTCTCCACTTCAATTACGCTGGAATTTCTAACAAGGTCCAGCAGTGCAGAACAAAGCTAACTTGCTCCTGGCAAGTGCCAGCAAGCAAATAACTCTTATTCTCCACATCCAAGTGTATCCAAATATAGTCTAATTAGCTTTATAACTCAAACAGGTTTCATATTCCATCATTTTTCATAATTCCCTGTATCGATGCTGAAATCTGTGCATCATTGAAGTATAAACCTTTTGGAAACGGTGGAGGGGGAAAAAGCCTTGTTTTTAATACAGCCACCACACATTATTGAGTTTATCCAAATTAGGTTGTGAAAAGCTTTTATAAGACATTGGGTGGAGATATTTCTCAGCCCACAGAGGAAGACGTAATCCATTTAACAAGAGTTACAATGTCAACATTACCAAAAGGGTTTGACGTTCCAACAGTGATACAGAATTGTTCGCGTTTTAGAGGAGAGTGGGCGTATCAGTGATTACTTACTCAAGTAAAACAAGAGTAAAAAGCACTTACTTATTATTCATGTAAAACATGAGTAAAACATGAGTAATAAGTAAAAGTAAACAGAGCAAGAAGGATGTACTACAGCTTGCCATGGTGAGGTGACACACACCCAGCACACTGAGAGAGAGGTACAGATCTGTGTAATGCCTTGGCCTCCCTGTGACAGCCCTCTGCCAGTTCTGCAGTTCTGCTCTGCTGCTGCCAAACACGACCACAACATGGGCCTCTTCGCCTCAGCAGCAGGCGCTCTACTATTACAGCCATGCATGGCTGACCCCAGGTCTACCAGCTGTTCACCAGCAGTATCCATTTGGTGCTATATTCTTTACAACTGACCTCAGACCAGCTGTAAGACAATACTTTACAAGACACTGAGGGGGGGAAATGCATGCCACAATAATGATGACATCAGTCAAGTGATGGCTCTGAATAATTGCTTTTCAACACTTTGGTCTCATTTAAGCACCAGTTATGCACTTTCTTTCTTTCTTGTTTTGTTTGTTGGCCATGTTGTGCATGAAGAAATCTGTAGCCTTTGCATTAAACACATATTTCTTCTGTCAAAAGCACACAGTGTTCTGCTCTACTCTTTTCTCTTTTTGCTTTGGAATAAACACAGACACGCACACGCACTTGATGACGCCAGCCTCTGAGGTCATGAACTCACAAGCACTTCTTCGGCCTTTTCTCAGCGTGCATTTTTATGTTGTGCCTGCATTCATGCAGAGTTATTGGCAAAAGAAAGTGGGCCAATGGAAGATACTGAGTATAACCTTAAAGGTGAGTCACTGTCTTACTGTGCACCAGCATTGATGAGCAATACCTAAATTGGTGGTGAAATACTATTTGCAGTAAATAAAAGTGACATTATGAAGTCACAGAGAGTTGGGGGATGGCTGCAATCACAGCATTGTGAGGCAATTCAAGCAATTAAATATCAGATTTTCCAATTATAGGGACAGATGGGTATCAGCTTATGTGTGCTGGCATTGAGATCAGCTATAATTCATGTAGCAGGACTGCAGTTTAAGGCAATTCATATCAAAATCAATAAACTAATTCTTGGTTAAACTACTCATTATCAGTGTCATTCACTATTATTATATATTACATGAATTGCTCCTGACTTGTACTTATATAGCACCTTTATACTGTAACCAAGCAGCCACTACTACAAGCCTCATACTCCCATAGATGTCTTGGAAGTAATTTGGGGTTCAGCATCTTGTACACTTAAGTACATGGAGTGGAGGGCCAGGGATCGAACCACCAATCTTCTGATTAGTAGATAATCTGTTCTACCCCCTGAGACGAGTCTTCCTCTAAATGTGTTTTCACTGACAAATTAACACTTCAACAGCTTCTTTTCTCATGGCTGGCCTCTCTGAAATGCACATGGTGACCCAAATCTTTACATAATTTTAGTTTATAGTCTAGTGAATGTCCAGTTCTGGGATACATCAGGAAATAATGGAACAGCTGACTCACATAGTTGCCTATGATGGATGCAGGAGAAATTGGCAGGTGTAAGAACTTGAGGATGGCCAGATGACTCAGTCTGGGCAGATCCTAAATGGCAAGCCTTGTGAACTGCCAATTTCAAATTAAAAAAAAAACAACATCAAATCCATCTGTCAGGGAAAACATACCAAACTCCAAAAGTGTGTTCATAAGAGCTGTTTTTTTATTGAAAAGCACATGTAATAAAGCAAAGTACATATAGCAGAAAAAACACCATTACTGCTATTTATTTTGTACAAAAGAGGACAAGACAATACAAAAATACTATGAATTTTAATACAAGTAGGGGGTGTATTTTTTAGCATATTACAAATGTAACTATTACAATCTACAATAGTTTATTTATCTAAATACAAAAATCTGTCAATCGATGCTTTTAAGCAGCATTTTGTAAAGAACACAGGTCTGTATAGTGGATATATCTAAACATGTTAAGAAACAATATCTTACAGGGTTAATTTTAGTGATCTATACATTATTTATATATTTATAAAAAAGAGAGAGTAAAATGATAGGACGGACTATACAATGAGAAAGATGTGCAACATGGCGGAGTGTGTTGTTGGAGGATATCTGAGTTGGCTGTAAATAAAAAGGACTTCTGTATGCTGTACTGTACAACTGTTAGTGATTACACAGGACAGGCTATAAACATACAAGGTTAAAGATGCTTCTTAGCAGAGAATAAAAATATTAGATCCACAGTTTTTATAACTCACCTGCTCTCAGACATACAGTGGAACACATTCACGCTTGTCATTTGACACAGTTTATCAAGAGGGGGCTCCTTTTCACAGGGCACATTCAAACGAACACATGCAATCACACTGACAACAAGCACGAGCATACCAAGATAAGAATGCACACGCACATGCAAACACTCGCACACACACTTTGAGAGACAGACATCCACTGCCAATGAGTGATTGAGTGGGTGAGAGCCCCTCCCTGCCAGCGGAAAGAGCCCAAATCATCCCAAAATAATGTGCCAGCTTTGCTGTAAATCACCCTCTGTGCATGGTAACAGACCACACCCTTTCATTCCACCCACCTATCACCTTCTGGTTTAGGAAGCTACAGAGAATAGCCCCATCACCAAGAAGTGGTGGCACAGCCACGCCTTTTGTACAGGCAGGCGGGTGCTGTGAGGTCTGCCCCCATCCTTCCATAGAATTTAACCCCCTTTACTTCATCTAACTCTCAAAAATGCAACATCCCGGGCTTGGGCCACTCTGAAATCCACTAAAAAAAGCTTGATGTGCTGATCTGGAGACAGAGGTCAATGAGGTCAGAGGGCCTGACTTTCCAGGGCCTAAGATTTGAAATAAAAGGACTCCTCTGTAGCCTGTTATAAAGGCCTACTAAGATCAGTGTGTGATCCATACAGTGGACTGTAGATACAGAGTTTCTATTATGAAAACTATGTTTCCCCCACATATGAAGTCTAGTATGAAACTACCAACCTGGGTTTGTTTTGCTTCTCGGAGTCAATATTTCTGTCTCATTATGTCAGCATGATCAAGATCTTTTCAGACAGACATCTCAGGCAGCAAGTGGTGATAATGGACAATGGAGTTAAAACAGTGCTATAAGTTATATTTTTCTATATTGTTATCATTTCTACGCTGCTAATTATTGCAGTAATTTCCTTCCCTTAGGTAAGGAAGTTGTTTTCCTTTGCTGTTCCAAGGCCACAGAGAGTTTGGGGAGGAAGCTTCACTGGAAATCCCTCTCTCCCTAGGCAGGGGGTTTGCCTTTTTTTCCACCCTTAGCTCTGTCTATCAAGTTATCATCTTCTTAATTAATTTTGTCTTTCAGCTTCCAATTCTTTCTTTTTTTTTGTGCTCAAAAGGATGGGCTCAAATGCTGATTAGTAGTTATAGTAAATAATAAGTCTGGATAGTGAGAGTGGACTCTGAAGTGCAAATCTCAAATCTGATACCCTAGTCCACAAAGTGCCTCCAGCTGGGGCACTGCAAAAGGGCGGAGGATGCCATTCAACAAGCAGCAATTGTCTCTTGTCGCTACATTCTACTGTCCGATGGGAGGTGAGCAGTGCTGCGATTGGCTCCTCAGTCACAAGACGATGTGGGCTCCCTCACACCATGTTGTGGTGGTTGTTTCTCTCAATGATGTCAGATGAAGGGAGCAGCTCCTTCTTAATCGGGGAGGGCGGGGGTGTGGCCGGCTTCACCCTTGGCTTGAACAGGTCTGACACATAGAACACCTGGTGGACACAAAGTGAGATAAGATGTGAAAAGAGAACTAAACAAAGATTGGATTGTGTGCAAAAAAAAGTTTCGCAGTGCTGGTTTAATGCAAATGGCACACAGTGAAGGACAGCCAAGTTACTGTTTTAATTTACATATACCGTGTTTAACTTATCTCATTTGATTTGACTATGCTTTAGTCAGTCTTACAGAGGCATTTCAAGGATGTCTGATTCCAAGATATGTGTGAAGTATTACATTTTATTGTACAGCAGAGAAGTCAGCCCTCTATTGGTCGGATTAAGTTGTAGAATAGTTTCTAAAAGTGTAGATTCTGGTACAGGACCTGAGCTTGAAATATGGGAATGAATAAACGGTCTGGCTTGTAGATATCTGAAAAAGTGTGATGCTGGTAGACTGTATTTATTACAAAGCTGTTCAAATTATTCTAGTTTGGCTGACTATTCCACTTTTGTGACACTCCATAAATATATTATCCTGATAGAAGGTTTAAAGACATGGACACAAACAGGCTAAGAGGGGAAAAGTCATGGAGATGTGGAGATGGGCGACTTTAAAGTGGCAGTTGGAGGGGTGAAATTAAGGAAAAGGCTGTTAAAATTCACGCGAGCAGCTCATTCCTACATCTACTCTGATCACATGCTGGATATAAATATAAATGTTTATTCTGGTCATAAACAATTGCTTCAGTGGGGACTGGTTACTTCTAGTTCTAGTTCTGTGACAAGTGGCATCATCCCAAGTAGAAAAATAAAGCATATCAATCCCCGCACACATCATCATGCTACTGTCAAACAACCAGCCACAGGGTAAAAGACAGATTTTTACCAAAAAAAGTACCTGTAGCTTTTCAAAACTTTACAAGGAAAAATTGCTTTTATAACCCACTAGCTTAAAAATTTTAAGTGCTAAAGTTGTGTACCACTAGTGCTGAGACATTTGAGTGACAGGTAGGGTGCTATCCAGGTCCCTAGCTGTCTTTAAGCTTTATCACAGCTAATTCAAGCCTCCAAACTGAACCTCTTGACTGTGTTTGTTATTCTGGTGCTTTCTATTTTCATTTGAGTTCAAGGCTCCAGTTTTGGAGACTGAAATTCTAGTATTTAGTTTGCATGTAACTTAGCATGAATTAGCAGGTATCTATGTCTGTGCAGTGCACGCATATAGTCTATGTATGCACCTTAGAACTACATCCTTTCATTCTTGAAATCAAGTCTTCAAAAGAGGTGTTCTCGAACCAGTGACTACATACAATCTATGCTCGATACAAGAATATTAACATGCACATGTATTTTCTTATGGGCGGGATGTTCTTGAGAAATGTTAAAGTGAATTTTGCATTATATCTTGATGTCCCAATGAGAAGTCAGGGGTATCTGCAGAATGCAATGTGGGCATCGGCTAGAAGATGATCTGCTCCTAAACCCAGGTTTTTTCTTTTTTGTTGGATGAGGAATGCCCTTTGTGGTTAAAAAGCATCTGTAATCTTGATACTTTTTAGTGACAAGGAACTCCCTTCTGCATTTCCTCCACCATGTTCAGTCCCAGACTGGCAACACTGAGTAATCTGACTGAAGGAAGTGATCTTAGTATTGCTCACTCTAATATAGGAGGGATTTAAAAAAAAAAACAAAAAAACAAAAAACTAATTTGGTGGTGAATAAAGGAAAGGAGAAAAAAAATAAGAAAAAAAAGCTTTTCATAAGATCACAATGACATCATATGCCAAACAGGAAAATGGGGCAAGAGTGGACAGGAAGTGGGCCCATGGAAACTCTAGCCCACTGTATCAGTGGATTACCGTTTCCACTTACACGGAGCAGAGGTCAGTCATGAGCAAAACTGGCTTCAGCTGTGGACTAACACACACAAATACATGAAAGCACACACACATAATTGGCAGGTACAGCAGCTTTTCCTTCCATGATGCCAGTCCGGGCCGAGTGAATGGCCTGTGCGATGGAGTCCAGGGGGGAGAAGCTCCCATCAACACTAAACTATGTAAAAGGGAACCTTTACTGGGAACCAGCAGTACAAGGAAATAAAATGAATATTTCCCTCAGGGATTTTACATGGATTGGAAATGATGCTGTCATATGGAAATTGTCTCAAGGGACAAACAGTAGCCAGTTTAGTGTTCATCTGGGTTTTCTGCCCAAAATACTTGACATGCAGTCACTGATCTATTTATAAAACAAAAAGTGTCCCATTCTCCGCTATTTAAGCTTGATATTTCCAGACTATAAGGACACTTAGCGACATTTGATAGAAGGGCGATATGTAGAATGACACCTTCATAACAGATGGGTGCTTTCATGGACTTTAAATGGCCCTTGGTGTATACAACAGTTGGTTTGGGCACTGTGTCTTAAATGCCATATTATAAATGCTATGACTCATAGAGTGTTAATGGATATGCGGCCATACAGCTGAGGTGACTCAGAGATATGGGAAACTTTCCATACTTATCATGGGGATTTCTCATGGCCAGCTACATCAGGCCCTGTTGCTACATGATTCAAGACCAATCACACTTGACCTTGACCTACCCTGTTGGAAGGCTTATCATGACCACACCACTTCCTTTGCATAATATACACTAATGCACCTAAAGCATCTAGCCCCATTGTGCTGTATAGTGCATACACAGCAGTTTGGTGTTTTTTCGTGACAACTGCATAAAAAAAAACTTTTGTACTTTTAATCGCATATCTTTACACACAGTTAAAAGCAGAGTCACACAGGAAGTTAGCTAAGTCAGTGTCTTCTATTACTTAGAAGAACCTGACATATATAAAATGTTTTTTATTAGTTTGCATGCACATGAAATCAACTTTAATTATATTATAACCACACATTTTCCATTTACACCAGAAGAGTTCGGAGGAGCAGCTACAGCTATTATACAACTGCATAATTCTAAGAATGTTATCAGTCAATGGCATCGTCTCACACTTCAAGCACGTATCTTACTGTAAATGTCCCTGAACAGATAAAAATTACAGTGTAGGCTATCTGGTGGCACAAATAGAATTCCAAATTTACATTTAGGTTATATCTGTTTACTTCCTGTTTCTATATGAGTTCATCGGGACCACACAAAGACTGCTTCGCTCTCTGAGCGCCTTGGTTTGTTTTTTCGGGGGGAGTTTTATGCCTGACCTGACGCCTTTTCGCAAATGACAACGAACTTAGAAAAACAAATAAACGCTGCCCCCTTCTTCCTTCCTCATCACAGCTGGTTCTTGTTGGATTCAGTCGCCTTGACCTTTATTACAACTCATATTGAAAACTGGGTCACTGTGTCTTATAGTAAGTACCAGGTGAGACAGTAATACTTCCTGTTGTGGTATTTTTAAAAACTATGGGTGTATTTAACTCAGAGACTTTATCTGTGTGCACAGACAACAGGGTTTAAAGCAGCACTTTACTTACAGTAAAGCACAAAGTAAAGTCTACAAAGCCACAGTATAACACATCACTACATCTGAATGTGTCCATAAACATTTGAATTGTTCATTTACCGGCAATCAGTGGGGGTGCACAGCGATGAAAGAATTAACTGTAGCCCATAACAATAACGTCCCGGCACAACACACATCTTTGCAGTGAGTCAGCTAAATTTATTTGGAAAGGAAGATGCTGTTTCACAGTATAACAGTATAACAGACTAGCAAGAAAATCCACTAATTCGTCTCATTTTTTCTTCACTTCATCAAGTCAGACCTTTGCGTATCATGAAGTGACTGGAAAATCACATTTTCATGTTGAAAGGTTCAGACTGGATTAATGGACTGCATACCATGAAACTCCTAAATTCTTTTACCTTCTTCATCATGATTATTCTTCATTTTACATTTACAAAAAATGATTAAACTTGTGTAGTTTCTAACTTAGAATCTAAAGATCTTAAAACTTTCTGCTGGCATCTGAAAGCCACACAGGCTTTACATCTTCTCTGTCCTGCCTCCACTCATCTCCTATCAGGCGCTTTCTGCTCCACTGCTTACTGAGAGGCAGAAAGCGCTGAAGTAAAGTACTCACAGATGTGTGTTTCTACTAAAACCTGGCAAATCAGAAGAGGCGTCACGGATTGTAAAAGTAACCTCACTGCCTTAATCGGCAGGGGTTTGACTGTGTGCGCATGTGTGTGTGTGTGTGTGTACATTATATGTGTTGTAAGTATATGGACATGAATAATGTGTCTGTACGTCTGGATTAAGCTGTCTCTCTTCATGCAAAAGCAGAAAGTTTGTGGGATAGTTGAGTTGGATTAAACCCATGCTCATCCCAAGCCAAGATGTCAGACAAGGCTCTTCTCTAGTCACTTTCCTCCCTTCACTCCTCCCCCAAATTTGCCAATTCAGAGTTCAATGCGTATATTTCTAAAAAACATAATTTCTTTACTTGTCAAGGCTGATGTCGTCAGAAGGCTGCTCCCAGCTGGAGGAGAACTGGTTTCGCCAGGCCATTACAGTTATTGTTTTACTTGCTGGTTTCTGCTCATGAATTCTAATCCAGGTATTGAAGGACTGTGTGTTATTCTCTGTGTGTGTTTGTGTGAGTGTCTTTGTACATTTTAGCTCTGCCAAGGTCTGCTAGGCGCCACTACTGAGGTCTTGCTCAATCTTATGAACCTAACTTTCCACTTTGATGATTTGGATCCTGTCGAAAGGTAAGTGTGTGCGTGCGCGTGTGTGTTCACGTCTGTATTTTTGCCACAGGCAGCAGAGTTTAGCTGAGTCCTGCTGTGCTGATAGAACCAGAGCCACCAAATAAAAAACCCAAATAATTAACAGCCTCATTCCTGTTTCAAAGGCTAATCCTCTCTCCCCTCCCCTCTCTCTCTTTTTCTTTTTACACACCCCCCCCCCCCCTTTTTTTTTTCTTCTTGACCCAAATTCCATTTTCCTTGGCTCCATCTAGCTTAGTGTAATGACGAGGGTTATGAAAATCATCTGGCAACTCCTGTGACAATATGTCACTAAAGTAGCAAGAATGGCTGTAGAGTATGGAATCCCACCAAGAGGCAAAGATTCACTCCAACACACACACTCACGAACACACTTCTTAACTAGGGCTTGGCTCCAAGCAATGTGTTATTCATTAAAGGGAATCAGATTGTCCTCACTTCATTGCCTGCTCCGTTTCTCCTTTTACCAAAAGCAGAGAGAAGAAAAAGTGGAATAAGGAAGATAAGTTGAGGCAAACTTTATTTGAAGACTGCTTTGGTTGTAGGATCCACAATGATCAGTTATAGAAAAGGTGTAAATGTCAGACACTCTCCCTGTTTCTAATTATGTTGCATTTCTCGTATGTCTCAAATCGTTTGAATGTATTGTGTGGTGTTGTGTGAACTCACTATGCAGTAGGCCACCAGGGCTCCCTGCACAAATCCTGCCAGGACATCGGTCGGGTGGTGCTTGTGGTCGGACACGCGTGATAGGCCAGTGTAGAAAGCCATCATCAGCAAAGTGAACTGGAGCAATGGGCGGAGGAGACGAGCGCCACGCCATGTAAACCTGGACTGTATGTAGAACTGGAAGCAAGGAGGAGAGAAGAGAAGAACCAAATTTAATATGCAAAACTGTGCACATGCTCTGACATAAATTCCCTTCGACAAACAGAAAATGTTCTGTGTATTTGGTGTAAAACATATAACCTAAATTATCAGAAGGCAGTAATAAACCCTCACACACACCTGACTAGTTTTCATAAAAGACACTAAACGCTGCCTTTATAACCCTGCACCTGTGGTGTCTGTGTGTGTATATTATTACTGTCTGAGAGGTCTAGACTGACTCAAAGTGGGCAGGCGCTTGCCAGATCCGTAGAGAAATACATACTGTCTTCTGAAACACACACACTTGACTGCATGAGACCCGGACATGACTGATTCATGGTTCAAGATCCCAGCTGTAAAAACAATACAACCACAGTATGCCACTGAACACACACACACACAAATACACACACACACACACACACACACACACACGCATATATATATACATACCATGCCATGCATGCTTCAACACTTGGGATGAACTCTTTACCCTCTTATAGTGCAAACAGAAGACAAAACGGATGCACCCCCTTACACTCCGCCTGCAGCCCATTTTCTGGGTCATGATGAAGACAGGGGAGAACCAAAACAGGAAAAACTAAATCCAAGGCCACTTTCAGTCACTTACACAAGAGCAAAGTCATACACGCTCTTGCTCTTTTTTTATCCACTTAACATGCACAGCGGTGAGGTCAGCCCAGGTTCCTCAGACATCCTGTGTTTCTCCACCACTCATACCCCTGACTTCCTGTCTCTCACAACCAGAGACAGAGGGCCTGGGAGGGCGAGCCTCAGCCAAGGTCTACCCAGCCTAGACCTCCATACTTGTGTCCTATAATCAGTCAGTCTAACAATTCCTGCAGACAGTGCCGGCCTGCAACCCCCAACCACTAGCCCTGGTAGGTGTGGACATAAAGCTCTCTCACATTTCCTCTACGACACCCTATCATTGTTCTTATCCTTACGATAGCTGAGGAAACGATCCCTCCCATCCCTTCTGTTCTTGTTCTCCTCCTCGCTGGCAGGGATGTTTAGACTTCAGGCTTCCTATACAATGGTTGTCAGGTAGTGAGTTAGAACTACTGATAAGAGCTTTTGACTGACGTAATGCACCTATGAATGAAACCTAGCTAAAAAAAAAAACAACTTTGCACAGCCTGTGAACCTTTTCAGTTTAACAAAGTTTTAATGAAGGATGTGGGAACAATAATGAAAACTTGAACTTAGTCAAAACATGAGATATTACAACCTACCAGTCAGTGTGCCCATATCTAATTCGAACACACTGAGGTAACCCAAATAAGCCAGTCCAAGCCTGGTTCAACACACTAAGTCACACAAAGCATGTGAAAGCATTCATGATCATCTAAAATAAAGTTCAGTGTCTCGTCTTTAAATCCAACATGACCTCTGCCTTTTTAACCGAGTCTTGTTCCCAGAATTTGTCTTGACTAGTTAGATATGAGGAAAATACCAACAAAACACAACAAAAGGAATAAATTCCCATGACAGATGGAGCCAAAAGCGACACAAAGTCTGGTGGTTTCTAAAGGAATCCAGTAAGATCTTCTCGCCTTGTCCCTCTTGCACCAATTCAGAGTGAATGTTAAATTAAAAAAAACATGAACAAACACAACAAAGTGAGAAAGAATTAGAAAGCAAGGTCTCGCTTTACATGCGTGCCCCATTCTCCTCTTTTCTTTTGGTTCACACCATGTTGTGGCACATTAACACAGCTGTGGTTAGAGCCATTTTTAACTTGAATACAAATATTGTCTTTTATTTAACCACCAACATGCATTCTGGCCCAGAAACAGTGAGATATCGTATAGTCACAACTAACTCACGCAAACACTTCGTTTTCTCATTCTGAGAATACGCAGATGTTGAGTGTGCATTAGCCAAAACAAAAGATAGTTCAGTGGCACACACAAATGCACGCATATGCTTGTTTTCTGTGGCTGTGGTGTTGCTGAACAGCATGCCATGTGGTCTGCGCCAGTTATGGGTGTGCTGTCTCTGAAGCCTATGATGCTGTTAAGGCACAGCTCAAACCACATCAGTCAGAGATGCAGCACTGAGGCATGCTTGTCAGGAAATTAAGTGCTTCAACTTCACTAAATGCCAATTAGCAGATGAATTGAGGTTGTGAGAAAGAGGACGAGGTGGCAGCCCCAATGTGGAAATGACACTTTCAAAGTGGAAAGCGATGAGTGAGCGAAAGCACCAAAGAAAAGAAATATGTATGCCACTAGAGGCTTTGATGAGGAAAAAGGCAGCCTTGATAACCTATTTTCACTAGAACGGTTGTGCAAAAAGCAACATTTGCATATGAAGCTGTTCCATCTTCTATTTATATTCTATTCATTTAATTGTTTTAAGTATTGAGTATTAATCCCTGACATTAATTCTTATTAGCTACCACGTGTCCTCAACTGTCAAACTTCTATATTCTTCATATTCCTTTGGTTTTAATTTAGAGTTTGGCTCTTAGTGACGTCTACAAGAATGCATATTTAGGCAGACTTCAAGAGGGGACTTCTTTGAGTGGAAAAGCAGCAGTTTCCTTTTACCACTGCGTGGGCCTACTTTGTGGTCTTTGTTTCAGGACGGTTTTGTATTCAAAAACATCAACTACAAGCTGTTCTGCCTCTTTTCAACTCCATTCATATTTGGACTGATGCTGGCAGTCCTGAGTTTACCACAGCTGGAACATTGGTCTTTGACTAGTGTGTCACTGTGTGGTCTGGATGCAGCACATCTCCATTCCCTTGCTACTTTCCCCCTGCGTTTTATGCAGTTCTTTTCCTTCGTCTGACCAGAGTGCAGCTGTAGGTTCACCCAGAGGCTGGGAAATACCCACAGCAACCTCTCACTGCACTGCACTGCAATCCACTATAATACATGGGATATTCAAGTGTCTTCACTCTGAGAACCAAGACCACCTGGTAACCAGGCCAGCCAAATCCAAAACACTGACTCTATTCTTAAATCCCTGTAGCATACAAGGGAGATTAAAATTTGTGGTCTGTAAACAAAGGAAGAAAGGGAGATGATTGGGATGTGTGTTTGTGTGTGTGTGTAGCTTGAAATGCCTCTGGGGTGCTAAACCCTACCAGACACCCACAACAGGTGGACTGAGAGAAAGATGTGGAAAGGGATGAGTGAGAACAGGAAGTATGCATGCAACTGTTTTGAAGAAAACAGGTGGAGTGCATCCATCCTTCTCCCCAAGGAATTAAAAAAAGAGTATAAAAATGAGTGAGGAGATGAAGAAGAGGAGGTGGAGCAGTGGATAAGAACAATGTTTTTCTCTTTCTTCAAGCAGTAAATCCCCTAATCAGAGCCCAGCCTTGTTTCCATAACTCCATCTATGTGCAAATCATTGTTTCTCTGATTGTCAGCATATGTGTGCCTGCATGAATGTTAGAATATCAGAGCTTGATGGTTACTTACACACAGGTAGAGCATGGTGAATAACGAAAACGAGGCATGTCCTGAGAAGAAGGATTTCCTGTGGAGAGAAACCGTAACTTTTAAACTCTGAAGGAGTACATTAATAAACATATTATATTCTGTTCATACTGTGTGTGCATCGTTGTTTACACAAACCTAGCTTCCTGTACTTCACTCTCTTCCCCAGTGCAGGTATAGTTGGTGATGTACCCCAATGAACAGTTAATAGTGGAGAAATTTGGTCTGCAAACATCTAAGAAGTGGGGTCTCATCCGACCTACAGACACCTTGGCAATGTCTGTGAATGACTGGCTGATGGCGCAGCCAAAGAGAAACACACCTATCTGCAAGATGGCACACAACAGTGATTAGATAAAGCAGATGACTGTAACTGATTGTTAGATAAGAACTGTCTCCATTACTGTTGCTATGGTTTTAAGACTTCTACACTTACACAGCACAAGTACCTAAAACAATAATGCTGGCAGATTTATCGTACACAGGATATGAGTTTTTAAAATGTAGCATGCTATTCTAAGACCAAAAATTTTGTGGCTGATGTAAACGTTGTATCGCTAACAGATTTTAACAGCTGTTACTAATTATGTCTTCTGAGTAATTCACTACACTCAGTACTGTTTTTGACTTCCTCAAGAGGCTGGTCCAGAGACCACAGAAAGGTCTCATATCACTTCAGTTATATTGCACTGAAGGTTTATAATATTTTTTTGTGTTGATGCAAAAAACATGTTTCCTATCCCACTTTTGAGATAATGTTTTAGTTCCTTCAAAACATTCAATAGCTGTTATTAGAATTTACAGTCGACTATGTGCCTTACATAAAAATTACATACATACAATGTTAGGTTTGGCAATAAAATTGAGATGTTTAAAAAAATGCTTTACTATGTAAGAAATTATTAGAACACGTATGATGCCAGTCAGATGCAGAGCTGACCTGCTTGTAGAGAGCTGCAACGTAGGGATTCCCCACAAATGACTTTGTTCCTTGGTGCAGCTGGTGAATCCTGTAGCATTCTCCAATCACAATCTAAAAGGAACATTTTTTTCAGATACAGCACACAACACTCATTACAATTTTTTTAAGACGTTGCCGAATCAAACAGCACTACATTAGTTTCAGACACATAAAACCATGCAATAAAATTGTAACTTTTGAGTTATCATGCAGGAAATCTAACTCAATTCCAGGTTGAAGTAACAGAGAGATTATGAAGGATGTAACAGACAGGAAAGACAGGACAATAAATGGTGCAAAGTCACACATAAACAAACATAAAAGATGAGCATGGCCTGCCTTTCCCTCAGGCAGTTTGAATATGATGTGAATGTGAGCAAAGGTTCAATGATATGATCCGGTCTTCCACGTCGGATGTAAAGAATAAAAAAAGAAAGTGAACGTCAATGAAAAAGGAAAACAGGTATCTATATAATTTTTTATGGAGCTTTAGTCCAGTGAGCTAATTGTGAGTCCTGTGGTAGTCTAACCAGGAAATGCTGAGTAGAGGTAAGGCCTATTGAAAAGACCTCATCTATAAGGGGCTTGTGCGCCAAGTCATGCCTTGAGGCACAAAGATGTCAATAAGTCTGTACCACCTGGGTCCCTGGACTAATAGACCAGTTGCTCTTTCCTTCTTCTTCCCACAAAAGGCTTTAGTCTTCTGAATAATTTCTTTAAAAAGTATTTACCTGCACATCGTTATGCCTGCAGACATTGTGAATGTAAACAGCACTATGTGCACAGATGAATGTGCACACATTCACACTGCCTATGGCAGTCTTTCCACACAATGTACCCTCGTATTATTAGCTTCTTTTACTGTGTACATGTACTCTTTGTGTGTGCTGTTAATCTTGACAAACACATCTATTCTGGGTATTAGGTGCTCAGCTCAGCTCACAGCCAGGCAAAATAAACGTGGTGGTGTACTGTATGTTTGTCTGTGCTATTGTCATTGAATTACTCAGATCAGAGGTGGAGATTAAAACCACAGGAGGCTAATACAGGCCACAATTGTTTATTTTTGTTGCCAGCATTCAAATCTCTTCTCTTGTTTCTACCCCCTGTCTTAGTTTATATATCTGCTTGTATAGAGCATCTCTGAGTATCCCAGAGAATCTAATCTTTTTTTTTTTAGATCATCGTTATGCATGGTAACTCATAACTTCTAACTGTGGAAACAGAGTCTGCCAGACATGAATCTGTCTGACCAGCAGGGCTATTGGGATTTTCCTTTCAACAGAGATAAACAAGAGACCCAAGTGGAATCTGCTACCACTGCATGTATATATGTGCATATATGCGTATCCATGTGCCTGTGCCAGCATGGGAGACAGCGCGTGTGTTACAGGAATGGTGTCGGCATGGCAGTAGACGCCACTAATGGAATACAGCTGTGTAAGACACGCCAGCTTTGCCCACACGTGAACATGTGAGGGAGCTAACTAACACAAGAACAGGGTCCTGAATCCAATAAGCAGAAGAGCTGAGCTGGTCCAGCGTGTACGTGCGTGGGCGCCCACTAAGTTGATGGCACCGAGGCGACAGCGAAGCAATGTTTCAGTCTGGGAACTTATGAGGGGGCTGTGCCACATAGGAGTCTGGGGGCTGTAAAGATCATTTAGCTTGACCACGTGGCAGTAATTGTCATGCACCCCACCACAAGTCATTATAACATGTTTCCACTAAACTTGACCCCCTCTAATCTGCTGGCACAACACCAGAACCATTCCCGTTTTCTGGAGCACGGTTCCAGTCATGGGAATTTCATGCTGTTGCTAACTAGTGAGACGCTCGAGGCTACCAGTGTGGTAGCGAACAGAGCGCTGACATATTTACCAGTAGTAATGTACAGGGCACAGAGGGCACGGAGTCAGCCATGAGAATGGAGTAAGAGCTCATAAAATCTCTTTGGTATTTGGCATGCAGGCATCAACACACATATACACCAACATACACTTCCTAATATCGCTTGGGGGGCCTCTCACTACCGACTGACTCACTCACTTAGTAAAGTAATAAAATGCAGGCCATTATAAATGGCTTGGAAAAAGCTCCTGAAGAATGAAGTATTAAGAAGAAAGCATTATAGAATGGAGGGGGAAACAAAAAAGCACATTTAAAGGAAAAAACTGGAGACTTTTAGATAACACTGCATGATAAAAACAAAAATTTGATGAAGGCTCTATGTTAGGTTTGGGACTATGCGTTTTGGTTTCTTAATGATCGTTTTCTTTTGTCTTATGCTTTAAATCCAGCTTCTGTCTGCTCTACCTAAAACACTGACTCACTCCCCACCAAGTTCAAGAAGATCCCGTGTTAAAAGATGTAGATATTTTGATGAGTCATCTTTATATAATCTTCATTCCAATATTGACCAAAATGCATTATTTGTTGCAATAAATAAGCAGCCCCACCGATCTCTGTACTTACTGGGGATATTAACCGGATATCAATTTTGCTCCATAGGAAGGAATCCACACCTTGAGACATCTGGTGTATGTTCTTAGCTCTCCAGTTGACATTGTGAAGCTACAATCTGCACGATTATGACTTAACAAGAGAATACCGCCTATTTACTATTTACAATACTGAAGCAGCGCGGAACTTCCGTTGGTCTCTGATAGCTGCCTATGGCTCTATGTGAAGAGCCACTTGTGACAGGGCCAAGGTGCTAATCCGGTCCAGACGATCTGATTTTTCTTTACTTTCAAAGATCTTTAGTGAAGATCTTAGTTCAGTTAAACTATATTCATAGATTAAAAATCCACTGAGCTATAAGACCTTTTGCTTTTTGGAATGTCAATAAATGTATGATGTTTCCAGAGCCAAAGTTAAATAATTTAGACCTCGACGTTAACCAAAATAGCCATAATGATGATTTTTGTCACAATTGAGTAACCCTACTATGACGTATCTAAGAGTTTTACAAGGATTAAACCAAGGGAGGTGTAAAGATCGACTTACGGAGAAGATGCCAATAAGAATGCCAACACCACAAAGCACAGCATCACTAATGGTCTCTCCCTCTTTTCGCGGGTACCGGATGGACTCGTCCGAACAGTAAAACCCGCGCTGGTACGGCTGTATGGTGCTAGTCTCAATGATCAGGAAAGGCAGGCTAGCTACAAAAGACACAAAGAGAGAAGGACAGGAAGAGGGAGAGAAGAAAGAAATAATAAAAGCACCAGGTCAGTTACACAGACACAAACAGGAGAGAACGGCGGGAGCACAAGGAGCATGCCGGCACTGGGGATCATGGGATAGCAGAAGTGGTTGGGGCTTAAGGAAGTCAGATGGACAGCTTAGAGCAAAGGAGTGACTGTTTTCCAAAATCAGATGCACTTGCAGCTTCAGAAAAAAGTTATATAAGCCTATCTAAACTTTGGTAGAGCTTATGTAGCAGAGTCACTCCTTCACAGCCACCTTCATAAACCTCGAGCCCTTCCTATTTCCGCCTTCAGAGTTTCCCATCGCCAAGTGCTTTTTATGTCGGATGGACTTACGGACACCGCAGGCAGTGTCAAGCCAACAGAAATGAGGACTGAGGAAGGTACGGTGCTTCTCTTGTAGGGGTAGTACAGGCTGGAGTCGCTGCAGTAAAACCCCCTGTGGTAAGGACGAATAGCGGTACGATGGAGTACCAGGGCTGGCAGCATAGCTACACACAGACATACACAAACACATGGATAGCTGCATGAACCTATGCAAATACATGAGCTGACTCACAGTCACATCTAATACGGGGAATCATACTGTCACATAGCTCAGTTTACTTACCTGTAAGCTGAAGAGAAAGTATCATTAGAAAACAAATTAGAAGACAAAAACCTTTCACAGGTGTGTGTGCTCACAGTAAACAGTCTGTTTACTCGACAAACTGTCTCCTGCTGCTCTAGTTGACAGTGCGACAACAGGCCATTGAGAACTGAGCTTTATCCTGTAGCTTCACTCATTCCTCACAGAGCAAACACACACTCACACTCAAGGCTATTGGTTCATTATTAAAGAAGAAAGAAACCAATCAACAGGGGGATATTGTCAATAAAGTTTGCATAGTTTTAGGGAAAAGAGTTTCAAAATATCTAGTAAAGAAAAAGAAACATTTCTGGGACATCCCTCTTGTACTACTCCTTTAACACTCCATAACAATCTAAAGAATTTCACAACTAATAACAATGCAGGGCCATGATTAGCCATTAGTAAAAATTCATTTTGATGTCTGCTTTCCTAACCAGTCTCACACACATGGACTAATATACTCCTGACAAGGGGGAAAAGAAATACACATCTCCAAATCAAAGCAATACAAATATAGGCGTGTAAACGCTGGCTGGGACTTTCAAATTCTTCTTTGAGGGATTTAAAAATGTGTGAATACCAAGAAAAACAAAAGAAAGCCCACCCAAATCTGGAACATTTTTTGCATAAGAACATGTTCTCATGCAAAATGTGAGCTATGTGTTCACAGTTGCTCATAAATAGAGAGAAGTCAAGACAAGAAGGTGTCCTGAAGACCCACATCCAGACACACCAACATATACATTCAATGTCAGACTGCTCAGAAAGTAGTCCCACATGTGGTTCATGTGGTTAGCTCACATCATGGTTTCCTTTGATGTTTTGGTTTAAGATCCAGGTCTACTCATGAATGCTGCTGAGAGCCACAGCTGTCTTCTCGCCAGTGATGGGTGATGAAGATCATGTTACCGGTCTGTACTGAGGAGCACAGCACTCAGATGAACTTCACGCAAACCTCAAAACACACATTCTTGTGCATGCCTCCGAGAGAAGCACACTCAGCTTTCAGACTTGCATAATGAAACCAAAAGAAGACAGTGTTGTCTCAGGTGCTCGCCAGATCAATGTGTATATGTTTAAGCCATGTAATATAGCTACAGTCAAGAAAAAAACATTTTTTCTTGATTTTATGCTGTTTTGCTTCCTCTGAAGACAAATTTTGCCAGCAGAGTTTAAAGCGTTTTTGTATTATTATAGCTGATTTTAGTGTGAATTAAGCTCTTTTTCTCATTGACTCTCTTTCCACTGGTCAACATAGGTCAGCAGATGTAATGGTCACTGAAGCAGACACCTGCACAAACAGCATGCAGAATTCATCAGGGCACTGGTGGGCCCACACAAGGCTAGCCCAGGCTACAGTGGTGTCTGAGAACCATGTTGTGCATACAACAGGAAGAAGGAGATGTGGGTGAGCACAGAATTGCCCAGGCAAGGCAGGGCGGGACGATCAACACAACTTAAGATGAGGAGATTCCAGCGTGTTTCTGTTCATACAAGACTTTCAGCATAATCTGCCTGGGAACTTGGCTACAGATACTTTAAACAAAGTGAGAACCGTCACATGTTAACTCTAGGCATAAACTGGGGTGTGTTGGGTAAACAGTCAGCCTGGAAAATAAAACATTTCCAAAAATCAGTTTCTGGTTTCTCTCACAGCATTCCCTGTTTTTCCTGGGGTTTTGCGTTTTTCTTCCCCCTTCTTTCCTGTCTTTCTCCATCCTTCCATGCTGGCCTGCTTGTGGAGGGAGGATTCACATGCTAATGAGGAGGCATGAAAGAAGTTCATGGGCTTAACAGACACACTCAGACAAAAACACACAAGCTAACCAGTGCTTAAAGGCTAAACCGATGGGAGAATACCATGGGAAACTCGGGAGTTGACCAGCTGAATGACTGAAAAAGTAAAGCGAGATTGAGCAATTGAACACCTCGACACTACCTATTGAGAAGTCATGAAAGCCTCTCTGTCTGCCCGCTGCACAGCCTTGAGATGCCAGGCTCTTTTGCGCTGCCCACCCACCCCTCCATGCTGTCGCCCTTAAAGCACCCTGTATGTTGGCATTCTCCTCATACCACAGTCAGTCCATGAAACTCTCAGCACAAATTCAAAGGCGCACCAGTGTTAACCCTATGTCACATCTGAACCTCCTCTACAAACAGTGGCGTGAAGATATATGACCCCTTTTCCCCAAGAGCAAATGACCTTCGGGAGACCTGCTGACCCACAGAGAGAGGAAAAGTGGTGGAGGAGTGTCAGAGGAGGGAAAAACCAAGACAGAAGGGAAGGAAACAGAAAGAAGTGGGATGGGCTTTAGCAAAGACCTGTGGTGCATCACTGAATTAAAAAAAACAACTGCTTTACAAGTTCTGTCAAGAGGTCGCTTTTACGCGACGATGCAGTTCATACTTCAACTACCGAAACAGAGGAAACATTCATTTGAAGAAGTTGTGTGTGTGCTTTGATAGGAAATGAGCCTTACACACTATTAAGCCAAGGAGCTGTTTTTAGCACACAAACTGGCATGTAAAGAATAATTGGGGTCTAAAAATTTCCTCAATGGCGAGCTAGAGAAAGACAGGGAGGGTCTGAAAGTATGAAGAATTCAACAGGGGAAAAAAACATAAATGCACTCACACACACATAACCAAAGTGGGTGGCTTAGTGAGTTTGGGAACAGTTCTATTTGTCTTATCAGATCCTGTCATGCACTTCTCTCTTCAGAGAACCGCTGCAGACCACTAAAGACTTACCGCAGGTCAGAGAGAGAGAGAGAGGAATTCCTTTGGCTGGTTGAATCTGTGTTTATATGCAGAGGTCATGGCAGGGCCTGTGTATGTATGTGTGTGTGTGTGTGTGTGTGTGTGTGTGTGTGAGTGAGAGAGCGAGTAAGGGCACTGGACTTATTTTCCATTCGTAAATCCACTCACATGCTCACGCTCTGCTGCCTGCTGGAAATGACAAACACATGATAAAAATATGTCCACGTGCGTTTTGGTTGGGTTGGGGTTTTTAAATGTATGTATGTAGTTTTCTTTGTATGCGATCGAGTGTGTATGTGTGCGCATTTGTTTATGTGACTGAGATTATCCTTCAGGCGTCCGTTTGATTGGCTTTGGAGCTAAATTTGGCGTAGTCAGCGAGAGCTTCGATTAGCAGGGCTAAGACTGATTTTTTTAGTAAGAAAAAAAAGGATTTACTTTATCAAAATGTTACATAGCTAAAATGAAGAATTTAGGGTTTTTAAACAGTCTTCTTTACTATACAGTTCAAAGTTCCTTGAGACTGCAAGGCAATGATCATGAATTTGCTATCACTTTCTTTTCTTACCTTAAGCCTGGCTATACTTGGCACAACAGGAAACAATTGTTATTCCAGTGCCAGCTAAAGCTCTACATTGCTTAAAAGGTTAATACCCTTTGACATTGCACTAATATCCCTGTAGAACACCAGCGTGTATGTCGAGTCCATGGTAGCGAGGTTCCCGCACTTTGGTTCTCATGACTTTCTCACCGTTCTGGGTTTCTATTGATATTGTAATAGGTTTTCATGGCTTTCAGAAGCAAAATTAGAATGATATCGTTATTTTAGTGAGTGATGCTGATTGTCAGCAGTGAGTGTGAGAGGTAAATGGGAGGCGGAGCAGGGCAGAGGAAAAGGTATTGTAGTCTGCACTAATGGAGGATTTCCTCCTCCTGTCTCTCAATAAGCAATATGTGACTCGTTCTAAGAAGGAGTGGGAACAAGGACAATTCAGAGGAGGGTTAGAGAGGGCCGGGTCTATAGTGTCTATAGTGTCTATAGTGGGTTGTGACTCTATAGACTGAACAGTCAATCAATCAAACTGTTTAGTCGCTTCTTCTCTGATTTTTCTCACCTCTATTTTAGCAGATCAGATAGCAGCTCCGCTCACTTCCGTAGCTGAAATCTGCATGTCGCACCAATTATTGCAACATGCCAAGTGCAAAATGCAGTCTCTAAATATGTGGTTAGATTTACATGGATTCTGCGATAACAAATTTTGGACAATTTAAGCAATCTGTGACATTTTGAGCGAATTAGTAACAGGTTAAAATGTTTTCTTTTCTGTTAAACTAAGTGGAACTTTTTAAAAACCTATAAACAACATGATCTTTGCCTGTGTGGACATGTCAAAGCATTTATATTTTTCAGGCTACTGAAGAAACTCTTAATACTTTTATAATTCTGATTTGTAAATACTAAACGACATAATCTGCATTTGTAAAATGACGTTTTAAAGTGCCCTACATTGCTAAAGAGAAGTGTGGAGAGATATTATCTTGCGGTTATTTGATATGTGTGTGAATGAGAAGGAGTGTCTTTCTTTATGAGCGTCCTTTAGTCCGGGATTGTTGATGAATGAATGCTCTCATCCAGCTGCAAGTGACATTGCAATTACACAGTGTGCATGTGCACTATAAATGGGAATTGTGTGTGTCAGTAGTGAGACTGTGTTTGTAACGCACACAGTTTGTCATAGTGGCAAATTTTCTATTAAAACAGTGGTACATAGTGTATTTTTAACTGTTTCTATTAATTTATTTAATAGTAATTCCAGTCTCAATCTTAAGCTAAGTGTTTACAGAGGACACATATTCATTATCATTTGTACTGTCACCCCTGAGGTTTTAAAAATGGCATGCCAAGCAGATGCCTCGGATGTTTTGAAATTTGTCACACATCAAACACTTTACAGTTAGGCAAGCCCACCCAGTTAGCCCTATCTTAAGGTCACTAAAGCCATGAGCAAGACTATGTGAGGCTTTCCACATATTTAGAGATAGTGTGCATACATTCAAGACAGATCCCGGAAGAGCAAAAGGTCATAGGTGAGAGATGTGACATAACTCTAGGATTATACTATAGCCTACAGGATCCAAATGTCACTGTGACGCTGTGTATTGTATCTTCGAGAGTGTGCGGTTGTGTGTGTGGCTATGTGGGTGTGAAAGTGGATTACTGTGGTTTCACTGGCGACTTCAGCCAACTTCTTTCTGAAAAAATTTTAAGCCGTCGACCACAAAGGGCTTTAAAAATGTCCTCGCAATCCAAATAAACAAACTCGGCTCCATATAAACCACCCGTGCTTTTACCATACACATAATCACTGTTTAGGAAACATACGTTTATAAACGCGTGCACAAACATGCACCGATACAGATGTTTGGCTCGAGATATTAGTTTCTTTGTTTCCACAGGTTGCTGATGTGTCTCACGCATGTACAAAGCTCACAATTACACAAACACAGACGCACACATAGATACACAGGAGTGGCTGAGGTCAGCAGAGTGGTGCGCAGAGTGAATCCCTTTTTCCCCCCCTGTGTGAATGCTGTAGCGACCGGGGGGCCGCTGGCTGAAGCATGTGCTTACTCAGAGAGATTTTATTCACAGGAATAAATGCCTTTTTACACACAGGCATCTGTTGGGACACACTCTAGGGTCTTTTACCAGCAGGCACCTGTGTGGGCAACTTCTGAGTGCTGCTGCTGGCCCTGTGTTGCTTTTGGCTTGTAAGTGCATTTGTAGAGATGAAGAGAAATTCACCTTTGGTCCACATCAGAAACTAGGGAATGCGAGAGGATATTCATAATTTGTTTTAAAAAGATCAGTTAAAAGTCATGGAGACTTATTTAATGCTTGGCTGCACTGTCAGCAAAAAAGACAAATGCACAGCTGCTCCAATGAAGAGAAACATGAGCACCGTCCAGGGCCAGATCACGTTATCTGGCTGGTTGGTTAGATGGCTGGCTAGGCGTTTCTCAACGATTGCCATAATGGCATTATTACCCCTTGGGACAAAAGCCTGGCTGTGCAGAGGAGGGCTATGGATTCTCTGAAACCTGATGCTTCTATCTCTGGGTAATGCTCCCCTGAACTTAACACAAGACTGTCTTCTCATTCCAGCTCACCTCAGCTTATACCCCAGACCATTTTTTAATAACTGTGTACACAAGATGTTAAACTGCTGCTACAGTACAAATGTAAAGCATGATGTTTTCTAGTGTTACATGGATCCTCTTCAGCCAGGGGGCTGCTCTGTATGTAAACAGGATAGAGCTCAGTGGCTGCAGCTTAGATAAGGCCTGTGCCATTAAAGATGCTGAGCTGATTACTACACAGCTCTGAGCAGATAAGCACTACAGCCCACAATCCAGTCAACAATAAAGCTAGAAGCAGCAACAGCCATAAACCACTGATAGATAATAAAGCGACCTTGAGTACCCAGTAAGAAGCTTCTTACGCCCTCTCATCTCTCCCTCATTCACTTATTACCCCTCCCTTCTATTTCATCCTCCTTCAGTCTGCCACTGGTCTGTTGGTCCCTGTTAACGAAACAAAGAGCGCTGAGATGCATCAAAAGGGGTATTGTTCTCTCCGAAACAGAGAAATCGCCCTGACCCCCATCCCTGGATGCACACAGCACACACACAAATACAGAAGACTGTATATGCAGTAAGAGAAAGTGACAGACAGAGGGGCCTGTGTAACAGCAGGAAGCAGGCCCAAGAAAGGATATTGTGGGGGGGGAAAGAGATTTAATGAGGCCCATAACTTCAGATCATCTGCCGCTTGCGCTCTAATTTACATTAAAGGGCTAGTGCCATTGTTGTTCATCACATGTTGACTAATAGAAGTAGAAATAGGGTCTAGAAAAACACTGGGTTAAATCAAAAAAGTAACTGTGGAAAAAGTAGAAAGTCTAAGAATTAATATTTCCATGGGTGTAATGGGCAAGTAGATGTTTGTTGCCCACATGCAGAATTCTGTGAAATATACATTTACATTTCTTGGTGAAGGCTAAAACACAAGTTTAAACACATTCAAAATTGACTGCTAACAAAAGCTTATTGTAAGGTCCTGCCCAGTAATCCAAAATGACTTAAATAAGCAGTTTGAAAAGTGTTTATATGAGAGGGATATAATCATAGATGAGACATGAGAATGAGAGGCATTACTACACTATTGTTGTCAAAGCGTAAACTACAAGCTGGTGTCTTTGTTTTATTGTGCAATTTGTGTGCCAGGATGGCGACAGTATAAAAAAAGGTAAAGGAGATGAATGTGTCTGGTTTGTATAGCAGTGTGAACAGCTACAGGCAAATTGGTCAAGCTTATGCCTTCAGCTTGCCCACGGGAGCCACATGGGACACAGGTCTATAAATCGAGCCACACATGCCTCACACATGCTACCCACAGAGTGAATACAAAATGCTTCACCCTTCAGGCTATATGGTCCATTTAATGACAGCTCTGGGTGCCCTCTCTCTTATTCCCGAATCCCAAAGGACACACATGCACACGCTCACACCCACGCACCTCTAATCACAGCCCTGCTAAGGCACATACCCCAGGGGTTTGGTGGTTAACTCTTGCACCAACAGAAACCCACCGCATGTCACAATGACAGTCGGAAAATGTTGCAGACCTGTCTGGCATTGATGCCACTGGTGCTCTTCATCTCAACATGCACGAAAAACATAGATCTTCCCAAAAATGTGCACTTATATTAGCATCTTATCTAGGAGAGATAGTAGCCCTAGGCTTCTGTTGTCAGGGACATCTGCTGATCTTTATCTTCTGCCAGAGGACACTCGTCACCTCGTCACCTTCTTAAGAGCCATAACCTCACCTTGTCCTGAAGCCGCCAACAAACACTCATCACAGGCTGGGCACAGATAACATTTAGATATCATAACGACAAAAGTATAGTCGAGTAATCAAGCTATGTTGTGTTATGATGTGCAAAGTGTTCTCACAATAAACACTCAATCTGATTACTGTCAAAACTAAGTCCTGAGACATATTCTTCTGTGCATGTCTATTAAGTGTCTGCTGTGGGTGACACATGAGTGTAACTAATGTCACACAAAGAGCATTGCAGATATTGATCATATGTGAGTCTCTTTTCTTTCTGACCTTTCACCTAATGTCTTAAACAGATCCCAATAAATCCCAGCCAAATATATTTCTAAGAACATGTTCATAGCTCCCACCTCTGAAAGACTTGTGCAGAATCCCTGAGAATATTTACCCTTGGATTAAGGTCAGCATCTTTGGATTGGAGCCTGTGTTTCAATTTCTCTGTGATAGACTCACATGCTGCTTCAATGTAGTTTTCTAACAGACACAGACTGTATAATCCATGCATATCAATATTCTTCTAATATTATTTTGTTCATTATTGATCTTTCCCTTGTTATTCTGAGACTATTATGAAGACAGAAGACTGGCTCCGGTAGAGAAGGAACACGGGGAAGGAATGGAGATAGATGTGGAAATGGACTAGGAGGCAAAAAAAAGAGACAGGATTTCATTTCACAACCACACCCACCTCCGACCGACACTACCTTTCCGTTTCCCACCCTTTCCTGAGCTCCACTATACACACACACTCTATATGCCCCCTGGTTCACTTACTCCCAAAATTGCACCAGATGTCCCATCCAGAGTCTTTGGGCACAGAGCTACAGCCAGATGAAGAATTTGTGAAATTCTCAAAAATATTTGTAGAGCGGCTCAGGATTGAAGTGGCTGAGGCCTGGAGAGGTGGAGGTTAAACCTCTCTGACTTTAATGAGAGGCTGTGTGACTGACTGCTGTAATGTTATAGCAGCTGATGGGAACGCAGGAGTCGAATACAGAAGGGTTAACGCTCCGGGGCCAGTTATGAAGCTGATTCCTCGAGGCCAAAAGGTTACGCTCTTCTTGGCTACCTGTCTGTGATTTGTGGAAAAGCAGACCGCTGAACACCTGACTGTATCAGAGCTCCAAATTTTGCAATAAACAATAATTAAACGTTTTAAAACATTATATATATAGTTTTTTGCCTCACAGATCATCATAAGGAGACAGATCGTGATCCTTTAAAAGAAGCATATATAGAGTCAATGAATCCATGTTTATGTTTTACAAAATGACCGCTCCATCCCAAACCAGTTCTGCAGAAGCAAACACATAAAGTATAATCCCCTGTGCATTGTGTAAAACTTAATCATGGTTTAAGTGAGACTACTTTTGGATGCTTGGGTTCCAGAGGGCTCTAGTCTGCGTCTCGTTGCAAAGTGTTCTCACAATAAACATTTTTTTTTTTTCAAACAGCCAAGAGAAGACTATTGGGCAGTGAGTCGCCAAAAGGGAATACGAAATTCTGCGGTCGAGTTTGTGTATTTATAGTGAGTGTATACTGTTTGTGTGCACGCTCCTTATAGCATTGCTAAATCAACTCGACTGCTCTGTAGGAGTGGAACCTGATCCAGAGTGAAATCAGCAGATGACGGTTGCACTCAGCTGCCAAAACTATATGCCGTAACCCTGGTCTTGGTAGTTGAGTGCTGGAGAGAATGTGAGTATGCTTTTTCAATGCCTTTCTAATCTTGCTGTACTTTTGCATTATCAGTTTTCTTCAGCAAAACCAACTGGGATGGCTTCTTCATTAAACATTTAAAGATGTTTTCTTTTGTCCTTGTGTGCAGCTATAGATGGTCTCAGATGTCTTTTATGCAGACACTCATTATCTGCGCCTAAGGGTGTGTCAGTTGGGCACATTAACATCCTATAGGAAGATGTAACTGCAGAGACTCTGCGTGTAGAGCCCAGCTGGCAGAATAGGAACTAATTAAAGGTAATGAGATACTTATCTATTTCCCAGTTTTAGTAGTGTACACTACTTTTTAGCCATAAACAGGCTCAGAACAAAAGCTATCAACCATTAAGCATTCCACTGAGCTCTTCGACAACACACCCGCATTCCTCCTTCCTCATTCAGGATGCCCTGATAACCCTCCCTTTCTACTGATCTCTTCTCCCTCTCTTTTAACCCCCTCCCCAGTCACCCCCTCGCACCAAACCCGCAACTCCCCCCAAACCCCTGAAGTGGGCCAACCAATCATCACTGAGCAGCCAGATTGTGTTTAGCATAACAAAGGAGAATCTTTGTAACCATTTGTTACTGTGTTCTTACATGCATTGTGTGAGTTTACAGGCATACATGCGTGTCTGTGAGTGCGTGTGTGTGTCCTAACAAGGCAATGGAGAACTGTCTGTAGAGCTTTAACCAATAAAGGAAGTTGGTTTGTGCAGGAAATTCAGTCCACATGTGATCAAAGCTCATCTACAGTTATATGAGTGCAGATGAAACAGTGTATCTCTGTCTGGGGTTCTTTAATAAGAAAACTAGTATAAACCCAATGGAAAACTTTGTCTGTCAGCGAGCTTTGCTTCTACCTCACAGCACTTATGTGGAGTTAATGTGCACCATTTGTAACATACTGGATGATACAATCCAGCTCCTGTGTGGTAGTGTTGCATACTTCATCGGTACTTTACTGGTTCCTTTATATTGCGCTATTGGTGTGTCTCCCACCTGCTCCTCTAAAGCCCGGTCAGCCACTGGTCCCACTTTTCGATCCCTCACTCAAATTGGAGAGGCCTTCCCCTACCACAACACATGCTTAAGCAATTATTCCACGCATTCCCCTGGACAGAGAGGGAGAAAGAGAGCCAGAAAGAAAGAAAGAAAGTAATTTGAAGTGAAGAGATCAGGGGCAGCTGGCCAGGGATTGGCAAGATTCTAGGAGTGAATGTGTAGAAGTTAAGCAGAACTCCCGTAATCCTTTTCCAAAAAAGAGAAAGGGGAGATGGGGGGAATGAAAATAGTGTGAAAAGAAGGGGGGGGGGGGGGGGGGTTACTGGCGCTCAACACTAAAAGGACTGGGCTACAGTGACAACAGCCAAAAACAAACCAGCAAAACAACACACACACAGACACCAGACACACATACACAAAGGCAGCACACTGAATCTGTATGGGATGCCCACTGAACTTAGAACTAACACACATTAAAATTTCTGTGGGAGCAAATGAGAGCTAATGCAAAAAAAACCCTGATGTGACATTAGCTTTGGGGAATGTTTTGTGAGCTGTTAGTCAGTATTTTAATTACACTTTGATTTTTACTTCAGTCACCTTGCAACTCAGCCTATGGCCAGCTTTAGCTGGACTGATAAACATGTTCATCTGATTTGGGGTCAGATGATCATCGTTATCAGAGAACAGACTGGGGGAAGTGGTGGGTGTTGTCTGGCTATTTTTAAGGGCAGGTTAGAACACTTGAAAATATTTATGCCCAAGGCATGTTGACAACTGATCAATTACAGTGACACTCCATGGACTTTGAAATGATCAGTATATTACCCGGTGACAGTTATCTCCGATGAGAGAAGCTAGTCACCTGTCTTGACAACAACAAAGAAAAGAAGTTTTCTCTTCTTCTCAGTTTACAAACTGATTGTGATTCTGGGGTGAATTAAAGAAAATTAAAAGTGCGAACTCCTGAAATGTTGTTTGATTTTTTTTTATTCGGCACTTCCACTGCCCGGGGGTGTTGCGTTGGTACTGGATGATAAGGGGATGTAGCAGCTGAAGTTGTTTTGCAGTCAGATAACGGGCAATACTTTTAAAATGATAATACTCTTATTGGCAGACTTGAGAAAAGGCGGGCACCGTTTATCTATTCTAAAGATGACTTTTATTGTGAGTGCAATGTGCAGAAGTTTCTGTCTTCACTTTTTTTTGCATGTACTCTACAAAAGCTGATGTGAGATACGCAGTTTAAATGGTAACAGAGAGGAAAGCATCGTGTAAACATATCTGTGTGAACTTACCAAGTAGAAGGCAGAAGACATCGAGCACTATTAGCACCTTCTTCTTACTGTTGTCAACACCATTGTTGTTATTTAACGTAGAGGTTCCTCCGTTCCTTGTTTCTTGAGCCATTGCTTTCTCATACATGTAATTTTGCATTTGATGAGTCCCCGTTTCAGATCAAAATCCCACACCGCACGGTCTATGAAGAAACTGTGTCAGGCTCTCAAGTCCTTGGAAGAAATGTCATGCAAAGCAACGGGAAACAAACTTCCCAACTCGCAGCTCTCTCGGAGTTTCTGATCTGTTTATGACTCGCTCTCTCGTATTTCAGTTTTACAAAATAATTAAAAGTCAGATGAGTAGTAGGCTAAATGGAGAACTGACCCGCGGCACGAACTTAGTTTTAAAAAATTGCCTGCACTGGTACTGAATGGAAAGCCCGCTCCCCTTTATCTGTCTTGTTTCAAAGACTTGGAGTGAGACTTGCGTTGCGCATCGACAGCCGCTCTTGTTATATCAATCCTTCTTCTCCTCCTCCTCCCCCCGCTCTCTTAGTTCCCACAGCAGCCCTCCTCCTCTCTCTGCTAACGAGTAATCGTCTCCATCCCTGCTTGAAAAACTTGGAAGAGTGGAGACCAGCAGTGGACTGACCACCGTTGCGGATAAACTGCTCCTAGCGGTTACTCACGGTAACAGGCGCAAAACAACCGAAGCGCTTTTGAGTTGAGACTATTAAAAATCTTTGTTCTTGGACAGACAAAATAAAGAGAATATGTGCCAGTATATAGTGCTAGAGTTTTTTTTTTTAATTTTCAATAAAGTGTTTATTTTAAAAGATGAACAAAAATATAATATTGCAACAATTAAAGTTCAAATGTTAATTAAAATATTGATATTTGTTTTTCATGTGAAAAATGTGTCGAAACCTTATATATATTTGTCCAGTCTCCATACAGAGACAAAGACGGGAAGTCTGTAATTCGTGATTTTAATCCTTTTTAACTTCAGGAAATTTCTGTTTCCAGACGATTTTATGTTTAATACAAAAAAAATCTTATAATATAACATAATGTAATATAATATGTTGGTGAGCGAACACTATTTGTTGTCCAATTTGAGAAGCTCGAGCCTTGTGTTTTTTTGTGTATTTTCATCGTATTCCCGTTTCCTCTTTTTTCACATTGTTGTTTTGTCCTAGATTCCTTTCGATGCCGTTCTTGTCCGGGCAAATGGCTATATAAATAAATATTGCTTGCTTGTTGCGTATGTTTAACAATAGGAGTAGAAAGAAATCCGAAACTCATACCAGGTATTGAGTATTGATGAATCATACGTATGCTGCCATCTAGTGGTGAACTCCACATTTTGCATTTAGGAATAAAGAAGAAAAACCCATACTAGTAATTACTCACGAAATATGAGTAATATATATATATATATATATATATATATATATATATATATATATATATATATATATATATATATACACACACACACACACACACACGTGGGGCAAAAAAGTATTTAGTCAGCCACCGACTGTGCAAGTTCCCCCACTTAAAATGATGACAGAGGTCAGTAATTTGCACCAGAGGTACACTCGAACTGTGAGAGACAGAATGTGAAAAAAAAAAAAAAATCCATGAATCCACATGGTAGGATTTGTAAAGAATTTATTCGTAAATCAGGGTGGAAAATAAGTATTTGGTCAATAACAAAAATACAACTCAATACTTTGTAACATAACCTTTGTTGGCAATAACAGAGGTCAAACGTTTACTATAGGTCTTTACCAGGTTTGCACACACAGTAGCTGGTATTTTGGCCCATTCCTCCATGCAGATCTTCTCGAGAGCAGTGATGTTTTGGGGCTGTCACTGAGCAACACAGACTTTCAACTCCCGCCACAGATTTTCTATGGGGTTGAGGTCTGGAGACTGGCTAGGCCACTCCAGGACTTTCAAATGCTTCTTACGGAGCCACTCCTTTGTTGCCCAGGCGGTGTGTTTTGGATCATTGTCATGTTGGAAGACCGAGCCTCGTTTCATCTTCAAAGTTCTCACTGATGGAAGGAGGTTTTGGCTCAAAATCTCACCATACATGGCCCCATTCATTCTGTCCTTAACACGGATCAGTCGTCCTGTCCCCTTGGCAGAAAAACAGCCCCATAGCATGATGTTTCCACCCCCATGCTTCACAGTAGGTATGGTGTTCTTGGGATGCAACTCAGTATTCTTCTTCCTCCAAACACGACGAGTTGAGTTTATACCAAAAAGTTCTACTTTGGTTTCATCTGACCACATGACATTCTCCCAATCCTCTGCTGTATCATCCATGTGCTCTCTGGCAAACTTCAGACGGGCCTGGACATGCACTGGCTTCAGCAGCGGAACACGTCTGGCACTGCGGGATTTGATTCCCTGCCGTTGTAGTGTGTTACTGATGGTGACCTTTGTTACTTTGGTCCCAGCTCTCTGCAGGTCATTCACCAGGTCCCCCCGTGTGGTTCTGGGATCTTTGCTCACCGTTCTCATGATCATTTTGACCCCACGGGATGAGATCTTGCGTGGAGCCCCAGATCGAGGGAGATTATCAGTGGTCTTGTATGTCTTCCATTTTCTGATGATTGCTCCCACAGTTGATTTTTTCACACCAAGCTGCTTGCCTATTGTAGATTCACTCTTCCCAGTCTGCTGCAGGTCTACAATACTTTTCCTGGTGTCCTTCGAAAGCTCTTTGGTCTTGGCCATGGCGGAGTTTGGAGTCTGACTGTTTGAGGCTCTGGACAGGTGTCTTTTATACAGATGATGAGTTCAAACAGGTGCTATTCATACAGGTAACAAGTGGGGGACAGAAAAGCTTCTTACAGAAGACGTTACAGGTCTGTGAGAGCCAGAGATTTTCCTTGTTTGATGTGACCAAATACTTATGTTCCACCCTAATTTACGAATAAATTCTTTACAAATCCTACCATGTGAATTCATGGATTTTTTTTCACATTCTGTCTCTCACAGTTGAAGTGTACCTCTGGTGCAAATTACTGACCTCTGTCATCATTTTAAGTGGGGGAACTTGCATATTCGGTGGCTGACTAAATACTTTTTTGCCCCACTGTATATATATATACACACATCTATATATTTAGACCGTGAGGGTTAGTATTTGACTGGGCTACTAAACTCAACATAACACCCTGTTGGTTGCTCCGTGCAGGGTAGGTGGGAGAGTGCGCCTGGTTCTTGGAGGGATAATTCGCGTGCGTGCGCGCGTTTTCCGCCGTTGGTGGTTCTTCACTCTGAAGTGCCCCGCCCCCCCCCCTCTTCCCCGCCCCCCCGTGCGCTGCACAGGCCAGGCAGGCAGTTCTCCCACCTCACCGAGCGAGCCAAGCCGTCGGTAACGGAGAAGATGGCAGAGAGGCAACAACAGAAACACGAAGGCAGGGTAAAGATCGGCCATTACATCCTCGGCGACACGCTCGGAGTGGGGACATTCGGCAAAGTGAAGAGTTAAGTCCTGTTTCTGTGTCATGCCAGGCTTCATGTGTACGTTTGTGCCTTCAGTTGGAGTAGTTAATGCCAAGTAGTCGCTGTGCCCCCACTCCCCTACCACCCCTTTAACGCTTCGTGTTCAACTTGCTGGTGGTCAGTGAAGCAGTTGGCGTAGTTGAGCGGTTTAACCACGGCAACAGACTGGATTTTAAACGTACTGTAGTCTGAGAATCTGACCGCTTCAAAGTCAAATTCTTTCACCGAAGCCCCCTTCAGTAGCTGCTGTTATCAGCTATGGCAGGTGATAAAACCTGGATGCATAGAGATGCACAGTCACACTCGCATTATTATGGTATATCGCGGTGGTGGCTGTCCTTTGCCCTGTCTGGCGACAAAGGACGATTGAAGCTTACCGTTTGACCCACCGTGGGAACCTAACGTTGAACTGACATTAATTTTGCAAGCTAGTCCGATGTGTTATTCTCTGCTAGCCGGTGGTAGCTTGTTAAGTGCTTGTCAAGTCGAGCAAACCCTAAACAATCTTAAAGCTTCAATAGGATGCGTATAACAGATTATTATTAGGGTAGCCTTCGCTAGTTCTCTGACACTCAGCATGACCTTGTGAGCTTTAACTCTATGCTCACCCCGCCTGTTTCTTGCGTGTGCTGCTAAAAACATTTGCTACCATGGCTATTTCTGAACATCATCATCAAGGAAAATGATTTTGCTCACACTTCCAAACCACTAGGAGAAAATCTGTGTAAAGTCATGTGTGAAAGAATAAAAAATGACTGTGTGTGTGTGTGTATGTAATGCTTGCTCGTTTCAGGTTACTGCTTGTGTGTTAGTTGTGGAGCAGTTCATGCCCCAGTTCGTATCTGACTCTGAGTTTCGTGTGCAGTGTTTGGCAGCTGCAATAACAGCTTGGTTTCAGAGCCTCCAGCAGGCAGATAGCTCCAACACTATAAACAAACGCATGGAAAGAAAATAGGGGTTACAAAAGAGAGCAAAAGCTCAATATAACAAACGCAGTTCATTCACTACTTTGTGCAAGCTTCCTACGCAACAGGACTCCAAATCAAAGTGTAACCCTTTTAATCCACACCAAGCTGCTTATGTAGTAGGTTATGTGATTTATTTATTTTTTATTAATTTTTTTAGCCTCTGTGGTCTGTCTCTTTCATGTCTGTATTCTGTTGTTTTTAGTTGGCGAGCATCAGTTGACAGGCCATAAAGTGGCTGTGAAGATCCTGAACAGACAGAAGATCCGTAGTCTCGATGTTGTGGGGAAGATCAAACGAGAGATCCAGAATCTTAAGCTGTTCAGACACCCACACATCATCAAGCTGTAAGTACAGAAAGACGACACATCCGTCTGTCAGATTTAAGACTCAGACTCAGTGAAGACTGACAAGCTTTGCAGAGAGATAACTGGGCTCTCTTTTATTATTGCTTGTTGTAACGTGGGTTCTTTGCTGTGTGTTGTGGCATGCTTTGCTTGTTTACATGTGTTTCCTAGAGCTGTACTCTACTGAGCATACCCACAAGGGTCACAGGAGGTAAAACACACAAACATACCAGTGCATGCACACAAGCTTGGAGCTAGATAAAGAAATGTGCTCTGGCTAGGACAAATCTCCAGTTAATATGCTGGATATTGTTGTAATGAAGGAGCATGTCTAAATCCCTCTCTCCTCATGGATTTTTCTGTGACTTTGTTGTCCTTCTTTCTCTTTCCTTCTATCTCCCTGGCCTCTTTCCCCTTGTTAGTCCATGTCTGTCCGTCCCTCTCAACATTGTTTGTGATATTTTTAGTCTAGGGTTATGGTTAGTCCACTGTAAAACTCTAAGCAATGGCAGATATGCGAGTTGTCAGGTCATAAGCTGGAGTGCTGTGGAAGTCAGTGTCAGAGACGTATACAGTAATAAACACATGCACACTGTGTACACTTCTTGTACAGACGTGGAAGCAGTTTAACATACTGACCATGACTATAAAAGCTGCCACACTCTCAACTGTTAGAAGAAAAAAGTTATTTGTCTTAATGTTTCTCCTCCCATAGTCCCTGTGGTGTTAGGCTTCACCCAGCTTGACAGTATTGAAATAGATTGTGATAAAGTTTATATTCTACCACCGGCAACCATTCATGAAATTGTGCCTGCAATTTAACATACCTGACCTTTATGAAAGCAACCCAATATCACAGCCTTGCTGTGCCTTTGTTTCTGTGTACTAATGCTGTGTATTGTTTATGTAGACGATATAGGTTTAGACATTCCGGTTCACCCATCTGTGTCTTTGTTTTGAAAGAAAAGCACATTTGTTCTTATTTCCAGTAAATTAATCAGAAATGTCATGAATGACAAATATGACTGACTGGTGATTTTTTTAATAGCAACAATGACTCCTGTGTCCTGTTGCACAAGTTACAAAAATGATCATGAAAAGAAACCTCTCCAAATATGAGAGCACATCTGATAACTGCTGTGTTGATTAAAGAAACAGTTCATTTGGTTAGCTGAGTTACTGGAACATCAACTCTTGCCTGCTCGATAACTGAAGATGCCACAGGAAGGTGTGTCCTACCCCCTACATAAAACCACAAAAACTTGAACCTAAATAGAAAGTGGAATGAGAGGCCTGCAACACAGAGCAAGGAAACAAATGCATCAGATACTCTATTTTGAGAAACAGACACCCCATGGGTCCTAAACTGGCAGCTTCACTAATTGGTAACCACAAAATACTATTTCTGGGATCAGCAGTGAAGAAGCAGCTCCCGGAGACCTCCCTTGTAGGCAGAGTTGCAAAGAAAAAGCCATATATCCTTCTGCTAATGTCTTTTGCCCATCATAATCTTTTCCTGATATACTCAAAAAACTGGACAAGCAATTCAATTAAAAACATGTAATTTCTAATTAATGATTCCATTACTGACTATGTCAGGTACAAGAGTTTTAATTATTTTAATGTTATTTTGATTAAAAATTAATCTACCTATAAAAAAGGGACATGTCTAAGTGATCTCACTTTTTAATTTTTGAGAATAAAAGGTGAAAATAGAAGATAGAAGGTGAAATCAACTAATAAATGTATTAAAAGTTCATTGTAATACATTTTTTTTTTTGTTGTTGTTTTTGTTGTTGTTGTTGTTGTCAGGTACCAGGTCATAAGCACCCCGACAGATTTTTTCATGGTTATGGAGTATGTGTCGGGAGGTGAGCTGTTTGATTACATCTGCAAGAATGGACGGGTAAGATGACATTCTTCTATTATCTTGCTGGTAGATTTCAGCCTGGCTGAGTACAGTGGTCAATGAATCATCAGAAATTCTTTTATTATCCAGTGGCATGGTTAGCTGACTAAACAGAAGCCTGACTGGTTAAACAGTTCTGACAGTTTAATAGCAATTGTTGCATATATTTGGTAAACATATCAAGCAAAAATCTGATGATGGTTTGTTTCCTGGGGTTGTGCAGTAATCCAAGTAGACTTGCTGTTAAAAATAGCTGAGTGTATTTATACTTAACTTTGTGTTGACTGTATTTTTTCACATTATTTAAATCCACATCCTTCACATTATATATATTATAAACTGTATGGTCTTGCTTTAGCTTTAAATATATCTTCTTACTACTGTCATTTTGAGTAGGTATCTATATTTTAATTAACTTATAATGTACATTTAAACTATGTTCCTAAACATGTGCACTGTTTTCAAGTGCAACTTACAACGTCTCTCCTTGTTTTGTCATGTATACATTACATCGTATTACACTGTAATAGTGGATGCTCATGTTAAACATGGGCAAACTTTAAAAAACTTAGATGAAGTCAATTTATGTGAAAGTAATTCCTTTGAGCCAAAGTTTCATGCTTTAGATTCGTCTAAACATTTAATTTCAGGCAGTTTTTTCTGCCCTTAGCTCTGTGGGTGTCAATGAAAGCAGATGTCTCTAGAGCACAAAGCTCTACCTGTGAGCATAAAAAACATTTCTTATATTTTCTGTTTACGAGGGGCAACCATTCATCCATCCATCCATTCGCTTCCGCTTATCCTTTTCAGGGTCACGGGAGCCTATCCCAGCTTCACAGGGCGAGAGGCAGGGTACACCCTGGACAGGTCGCCAGTCTGTCGCAGGGCCAACACACAGGGACAGACAACCATTCGCACTCACATTCATTCGCACATTCACACCTAGTGACAATTTGGATTTTCCAATTAACCTATCCCCACAAGCTGCATGTCTTTGGACGGTGGGAGGAAGCCGGAGTACCCGGAGGGAACCCACGCAAACACGGGGAGAACATGCAAACTCCACACAGAAAGACCCCGGCCTGGTGTTGGAATTGAACTCAGGACCTTCTTGCTGTGCGGCAACAGTGCTAACCACCGTGCCACCGTGCTGCCCGAGGGGCAACTTTCTTCTGATTGATTGAGGGGCAACCAATCAGAAGAAAGTTGGTTTAAAATGAGGGTAAAGATGGCTAAAATGGCTTGTTTCAGACATCATATTAACTGATAGGTTCCACAGGCCTAGTATGACATAAATATGGTTTATTTTGAACTGCGAGTCACGAAAAGCTGCCCTAGTAAAGTCTAGTAAAGCCATTCATAGTTTTCTATTGATGTTTATGAACTTCACCTTTTGAAATTGAAGTAGCGTGACTCTTAATGGACTGCATGGTTATGCATTAGTCCCACACAGCACCTACACACAGCTTTGCAGAACGTTGCATGTCTTACCTGGTTATGTCGCCAGGGTCAGAAACATCCAGAATGTGCACTACTTCTACTCTTGTACATGTTTGTGCTATTGTTGGTCCTTTAGTCCTGCTTCTGCCAAGGAGAGCGAGCCAAAGTCACTCATTATAGTGAAGTGAAACTAGTGTTAAAAGCAATGAAACTGTCCACTGTCTTTGCTTTTATTGCTGTTTTTTTTAATCTTTTGATCTTTTTTGTGCTTCTTTCTCTTTTCATGAACTCTGTTGTCACTACCTTTTGTGTTAAAGCCCATTATCCACTAGTCCGTAGGCAGCGTTCTACAGTTTAGAAAACCAGACTATTTAAAATCACTAGCTTTTTACATTTAGCATCCACAAAGCTAGCTATTCCCTCAGGTCATTAAGGGCAATTAAAAGAGATAAATGGGCTAATTATTATTGATCTTAAATTAATTACATGCGTAGAAAACACAGTCTGAAATGTTTTCCATTTCTAATAAATCAGTAAATGAATGTTTTCCATAATAACTCTAAATGTTAGTGCTTTTTTTTTTTGCACTGGCTCAACAAAATCTGCTAGAAATGTTTTTAAAGTTGGGTCCTGTTGCAACTGACCCAGTTGCATACTTGTAGATCAGAGGGAACATCATCACTCAGATCAGTCAAGTCCATTCATTTTGTGTCTTTCAGGTGGAGGACACTGAAGCACGCCGCCTTTTCCAGCAGATTATCTCAGCTGTAGACTACTGTCACCGGCACATGGTGGTTCACAGAGACCTCAAACCTGAGAATGTCCTATTGGATGCCAATAAGAATGCCAAGATAGCAGACTTTGGTAAGAAAACAGTTATAGCTAGAGGGGGAGACATAAAAACAAGCTTGACAATAGAATCTTTTGTAAATTCATGATAAGAGGACAGATAAAATACTGAGGTTTGTTTAGGGTGACAGAGTAAAATTACATAGTTTAAATAAAGCCAAGTGACAGCTGTTTATGATTCAACACATGCAGTAACTTTGTTAACTTGAAGAAAAATGTGAAATCTAATTGTGCACCTTTTAGCTTTATTAAATGATAAGGAAAATTTCACTTGAGAATGCCTCTTATCAGTTAAGGCCTTAATTTTTGCAATTTAAGTTAAAAATCCTGATGTAATATGACCATGAAAGAGAGAAATATTTCAAAAACACACAAGGGCCCTTATGCGCAGCAGGGCGTGTGGGGTGGAGAGACATCCCTTAGCAACGGCAAGGTTTCATATCAAGTCTGGCAGGAAGCCTTGAGGCCCAGTGTCATCTGATAGGGAAGGAATCAAGGGGGGGTGTGGCAGTGGAGTACAGCAGGAGAAGTGTTTTGGCTGAGAGCAAAAAATACTGGCAAGCAGAGCAAGGGAGTGTTAAGGGACCAGGGATAAAAGATAAAGGGAAGGTCAGCACAACACAAAGGGTCTGACGTTTAATGTTTGGCAGAGACCCTGGTAGGCAGAGAGAGGCTCATCCAATTAAACGAGCTGTGTGTTTAGAGCTTAGTGTCTTGGAGAGTAAAGAAGGATAAAGGTCTCAGTAGTGTCCGCAGTGTGTAACTCCCTGTTGGGCTATGTTCAAATTTAACCTGCAGACAGGTGACAGATTAGGGGAAAAACCTGAACCCTTGACCCGTGCGAGGAGGGGTGCTGGAGATCTGTTGTGTTGTTGGGATCTTTTTGCTGGCAGGGTTTGACTAGCCCTTCTGTTCTTTTAGAGGAAAGGGTCACTAGAAATCAATGCCTTATTACTTCATCCTGGGATGAAACATTTCTATCCTGACTCCTAGAGTTGTCGCTTTAAGGATTACAGTACCCTGTTTATAAGCCATTAGTGGTCACTGACTGGATTCATGAGGATGGAAAACATAGTCATATACTGTGCTGTTTTGGGTCTTTCTGTGTGAAGTTTTGCCTCCAGAGACATGATTGTCGGTTAATTTGTGATTCTAAATTGGCAATAGGGGTGAGTATGACTAGTCTTTCTCGTTGTGCCAGCTCTGTGCTGGACTGGCACTCTGTCACAGACATGACAGATAGACAGTGATAGGTTTCACTCCCTTGAAACCCTAAGTTGAATGGAAAGAAGAAAATATATCTGTCCATTATTAGAAATTAAGAAAATTGATAGAATGATATAGGTTCACTGCTCTCCACCCCCCATCTCCACCAAATGATGAAATATCTTTTGAGGGTACTTGAACACCTTAAAAGAGTTCTAAAGCTGAAGCTGTTCTGGTGGCAGCTGGTCGCTCATCTCCATACTAAGATGCTTTGTTGTTGTTATGCTTGTTACTGTAAGAATAAAGACGGAGAGATATTAATGTTCTCTTGCCATTTAACTGGGATTGTCCGACAGGACTGTCAAACATGATGTCAGATGGAGAATTCCTACGAACTAGCTGTGGCTCACCCAATTATGCAGCTCCAGAGGTCATCTCAGGAAGGTTTGTACGTCTATTTTTTGTGTGTGATCATACAACCAACTATTTTTTTAACTGCCTCATGGGATAAGTCATAAACAAACCGTTTAACCATTAACCTATAAATCACTGTGGAAAAAAAGCGTTTCTGGTGGTTAAGCATCTGGCTTTTTTTTTTTTTTTTTTTTAAACTGTCACATCCTTTCATCTCTCTGTTAGACTCTATGCAGGCCCAGAAGTTGACATCTGGAGCTGTGGTGTGATTCTGTATGCCCTGCTGTGTGGCACCCTGCCCTTTGATGATGAGCATGTCCCCACACTGTTTAAGAAGATCAGAGGAGGTGTCTTTTACATCCCAGAGTATCTGACCCGCTCTGTGGCCTCGTTGCTGATGCTCATGCTGCAGGTGGATCCTTTGAAGAGAGCCACCATCAAAGACATCAGGTACTGACCCCACTGTCTTGAATCCAGAGGCCTCCTTTAGCTATATTGTTAACACTTTTTTATTAATATTATACTGTATGTTTCTCTTCATATATCTTTTTTTTTCTTTAAAAAAAAAAAAGAGTTCTTTAACTAATGTTGCCACAAAAGAAAATGCCATAGCTTTATAACTCAAGTTATAGCTTTATTTTCTTTCCTCAATATGTCAAATATTTAGTTCCCTGTCCACTCTTTTATAACTGTTAGCTCTGTAATGTGGCACAGGATTATTTTATTACAGACTCCTCTGTTTGATAATCCAGCTTGAAGCAAGCTAAAAGTCATACCTTGCGTGTCTGATAATGTCAGTATTGAGTTTGGGATGAAGCGTTTGAGTTGATCAATGTTTTTTGATAGGGAACATGAATGGTTTAAGCAGGACCTACCAGGCTACCTTTTCCCAGAGGATCCATCATATGATGCGACTGTTCTTGATGAAGAGGCTGTCAGGGAAGTGTGCGAAAAGTTTGAATGCACTGAATCTGAGGTTGTGACCAGCCTGTACAGTGGAGACCCACAGGTGCTCATTGACTTTGTTCTAGTACATGTTTTCTATGTTTGATGAAATCATGAAAGCTGTAAACAACGTTTGTAGGTTTCAGTAGTATAATGGTCTGTTGGGAGTGAATTATCTTATTGGTCTTCACTTTATTTTTCGTCATCCTTCTGTTTACGCAGGATCAGTTATCCGTAGCCTATCACCTCATCATAGATAACAGGCGCATCATGACCCAGGCCAGTGAATTCTATTTGGCGTCCAGTCCTCCACAGGGCTCCTTTATAGAGGAGGGAATGCCGTTGCCCCCTGGAGTTAAACCTCACCCAGAGAGGATGCCTCCGCTCTTGGCTGACAGCCCAAAGTCGCGTTGTCCTCTGGATGCTCTCAACACCACTCGGCCTAAACCACTGGCAGTGAAGAAGGCTAAGTGGCACCTGGGTATCAGGAGTCAGAGCAGACCCTATGATATCATGGCTGAGGTGTACAGAGCTATGAAGCAGCTAAACTTTGACTGGAAGGTGCTTATACATACATAAAGCACATCACTGCAAAGAACCCCACACAAACAGAGTCTCTGTTTTGGCTGTTTTTAAAATATTTATTTATATATTTATTGACTCTTTGTGTGTGTGTGTGTGTGTGTGTGTGTGTGTGTGTGTGTGTGTGTGTGTGTGTGTGTGTGTGTGTGTGTGTGTGTGTGTGTGTGTGTGTGTGTGTCAGGTGGTGAACCCATACCATTTGCGAGTTCGAAGGAAGAATCCAGTGACAGGCAACTTGGTGAAAATGAGCCTGCAGCTCTATCAAGTGGACAACAGATCCTACCTCCTTGACTTCAAGAGCATTGATGGTTAGTAACACATTAAGCAGGTTTCACAATCTAGTCACAATCAATACATGACTAATTTAAAACCAAAATAAAATACACATTTTCCAAATCATAAAACATGCGTGGCCTTTGTGCAGGTGTAAAGCTGCTGATGTTTGTCCTTAATTTTGTCATTCTAAAGTTGAGCTGAAATGAATAAAGGCGTGAACTGCACTTCACAAGGTTGTCTAAGAAAATTGCAGCTGTAGTCACAAAACATAAAAAAAAGAAAAAAGTTGTTTTATGAAAAAGCTCCTTTTTCATGTTAAAGCGTTGAGAGTGGGTTCAGCAATCCTACAGCCTGAGGAAAGAAACCGTTTTGAAGTGTGTTGGTACTAATGTATTACTTGCAAGATGTCTTTTAGTATCCTTTCTGCGTAGACACCTCACCTCACCGGTGCCTTTGATGCTCAGTAGATGGGTGTCTGTGATCTATTATTTACATTTAGACCATTTAAATCATCCACTGCAGAGATTTCTGGTCTTGGATTGTGCATATAATATTAACTCTTTTTGTCAATAATGAGATTAAATCTTCTTCTGAGGATACGTAACTATATTTAAAAAAATTTAACAGATTTAATATCACGTCATTTGAAGCCTAAAATATTTTAAGAGGCTATAAGAAACTTCATACATCCAATAGATGACATTATTATTTAGATGACAGATATATATTTTTATGGTTATGCAAATCAGGTGAATGAGTCATCTTGTACTTGCTTTAGCACAGAATTGCACTTCAGGAAGAGAGGACCACTACTTATTAAAAAATGCATTGACATCGTTTTTAAGACAAAATGTACCATTAGCTTTGTGTCTTTTGTTTTAAATGACCTCTTTTAGCATTTAGCACTGGTTCGAAATAGCTGGACTGATTTGTGTACTGTCTCACAGATATTTCTCACAAAGTTTAATAAAACAAAAGTTAACGTAGTAGTTACTTTATGAATGACTACTAATATTTGCTGTTGCTGTGCTTCTAGATGACATCATCGAGGCAGTGGGCTTTAAATCGGGCTCATCCACTCCTCAGAGGTCAGGTTCCACAGCCGGTCTCCACAGGCCCAGACTGAGCATTGACTCGGCAACCCCAGCGATTGATCTGCCCCAGCTCAGCTCCTCTCTCCCGGGATCCCTGTCTGGTAGCTCCCATCTGCTCACCCCACGTCAGGGATCACACACCATGGACTTCTTTGAAATGTGTGCCAGTCTGATCACTACGCTAGCACGCTGAGCCCTGCTGACTTGCTTAGGTCACTGTAACCTGGATGTCAGTGGGGTTTTTAAGCTAATCACAGATCGAGGATGTAGGGAGTGTAGATGTTTGGAGTGACTTCTTCTTTCTGTCTCTTCTCCATCTGTTCTGTTTTACTGGATTGGGGGAAGCGATTGGAAATGTAAATGGCAAGGCAGGTGTGGCATTCGCCTCGGATGAAGAGAGAGAGAATGAGGGGGTAAAATAGTGGGGGTTATTATTTCTTGTTTTGACAGTCATTGGGTCAAAGTCTTGATGTCTTACACATCAGGCTGCAGCTGAGGGGAATCTATGAACTAGTGGAGGCCTGTAAAGTGAGAAGCGAGTGGTCAGAGTTCAGCAAAGCTCAAGCTCACTGTCACTTCTCCCACAAACATCTTCGGCTGATTATCAGTTGCTGAATTTCCTTCACCCACTGTACCACCGATCAAAGGTCAGTTTTGCATCTGGTCTTAAATCTTCACTGAGGCAAAGTTGTTAAACTCGACATTAAATCGTGTCAGAGAGAGTATCGCAAAATGTAAAATTCTATTTTTTTTTATTTATGTTGTTTATGAGGAAGATTTTGTTATCCTTGTATTATATTTATATTACAATCATTATGTAGCTGAAAAGTTTGACAGAGAAATACCAAATAAATTACTTTATACATCTTTAAGATTTATATTTTAGCGGTCAGACCCATATTTATTTTTAAGAGGTTTTTTTAGGCATTATAGTTTTTTAATTTAATTACTACTTCAACATAGTTTTACTTGATTTTGAATTGATTGTAGATGAGTAGCGAAGCTCTTTGAGACAGCGGGATAGTAGAATGATGCTCTGCATGACGCCGAGTATGTGTTGCATTGGTGTTGAAGACAGATGCAGACCATCTTACAAGAGTTTGGGTTTTTTTCGGGGGGATATCCAGATATATTTCAAAGCATTCAACCACCCTGCTATTTAAAGCAGTCTTTTATATGCAACACACCCAACAGATCCCTTTACATGCAAGTCCCTAATGAAGACACTTAGACACTTGCTTAGTTATCATAGGGGTGTTCAGTTCAGTCACATATGTAGTAAGCTGAATAAAGACAGGCATTATAGCTGTTTTTAGGTAAAAACTAACATTTTGTTTTATTATTATATTATTAAGCTTTTAAATTAGGCAGATACCCCTTAGAAATTGAGACAGATGCTTAATGTGAGATCTTAAAACTATTTTTATTGGCTGGTGTGGCCAGTTTTTTTTTCTAACTTGTTAAAATACTTAAGTAAGCCATTAAATTTCAAAACAGAATGACACTGAGGAGGGCAAAAAATAGATGTGAGACGGTGTGTATCTGTTGCACAAGTGTATAAGCCACATGAACTTTTCTACAGTTGCCTTAAACAATGCAACGCATTAATTGGTATGGAGTGTGTTGTGGAAGTTTTCCATACAAGTGTGTGTTTGTGAGCTCAGATAAGTATGGTACTTAACACTGGTGTGTTTAAAGGCTCTTCAGTATAATTGTGATGTCTGGGATGTCAGAGAGGTGACAGAATCAGAAAAGTGAGTGGCGAGAGACAAACCATGACGGTTCGGCGTGGTGCAGCTGTCTGAGCTGTTATCTGTTTCAATTAGTCATTGCTGTCCAGTCTGCACTGTAAAACTCATTTGCTGTGGCCGACAGTTTGCACACTTACTGTTTACTGCACTGCAAACTTTACTGTAACTGTTGTTGCTGGTTGCTATTGATGCACGCCACCGTTCTGTAATGTCCTGTCAGATTTCCATAGTGATGTTGTGTATTGCTATAGTCAGGCATAACATTATATCAAAATCATTTATGACTGAATGTAAATTGAATGCTGGTGCTGCTAATATAAATCCTTTTCTCTCTTTCTCTCACTATGTTCTTCTGGTTTTAAACCTGCTGTTTTGATGTGGGGATACTGGACCGTTGCCTTTCTACTGTTTGCAGTAAGACGTAGAAGTCAGTGGCACTGAGGCAGTTACTGTTCTGCAGAGTGGTGTCACAGAGATTTACAAAAGTGTAAATACAGCACTTAGAAATATACACTGATATAAATATGTGCAGTAAAAAAACGAAATAACTGAAACGACAGAAAAATATTAAATCTGCAGAAATCTTTCAAAATAAAGTTGTGGAACTTCTTCTCCAACACGTCAACCCTGTGAGATGAGCACAGACAAATGCACATTTGTCTAAAAAGTGCTGCCTTTTCGTTTCACATTGGATTCAAACACCACGCTTTCCCAGATCAATATCGGGTCGCTTTTCTCACCTGGTTCTACTTGGTAGTAGACCGAGGTCTGGTTGAACCAGTGAAAGCCACTTTCTGCTACCCTGAAACCCTTTATTTACATGTTCTGTGTATTTGTTCTGTCTGTAAGCTCATACACTGCTCATTGTTCTTTGTCAAGGAGAAATTGTGTTCCCTGCTCCAATATGCTGCTGCATATACACCTTTGTAAACACTAGTCCACAGCCTTTGTCAGCCATCTATTTTACACTATTGCTGTGTCTTAAATTACTTCTCTATTGTAAGCATCTTCAGTCACATCAATATATAATATATGGGCCTTTATGCTTTAATTCCGGGTACTGATGCTCCTAAAAAACACTTGCAAAAATATGTATGATTGAAGTGCACTATCCAGCAGAAGTCATGGGTGAGATTTAAAAACTCCTCTGACATAACCAGTGTTTACTGTCAGGTGTAGTCTACCATCACAACTGTATGCAAATACCAGTGGCATGATAGTCATGTAAGCTAATTTGTGTTTAGTGCCAGAAGAAATGCTAAAGGGCCTAATTAAATACAAATTTCACATGTTGTACCAAAGTGAGTATTTTCTGTAGTGGGGTTCTTATGATCAGTGTAACCCTAAATACCACCGTGTGTGTGTGTGTGTGTGCGTGTGTGTGTTAGGTATGTGGGTGCACGCTGGTTGTTGTGATTGCCTGTATGCGTGCGTGTTGATACTGTCTCTATATGTCTTTCTGTCTGATTGAGGTTTGGATTTCTCATGTTATGCGTTGCATGATATTGCTGTATTGATTTGCACTTTAATGAATATTTATTGGAAAAAAAATAAACATAAAAAAAATTCCGTCTTAACGTGCTTTCATAGAGTCACACAAACTCACACCCACTACAAATGCCGGTTGCAAATGACCTCAAGTAATCATCACATTATGTTGTTTATCTATAATACTTATTCATCTGTTTATAGGGAACTGTTAGTGTCAGAGGCAGGTAAAAGCTCTATAAAAAGTAAAGAAAATTCAGTTGATGGATATCCCTCTAGAAGTTGCAGCTATGATCAATACAGAGCAAATGCTATATTTTATACCTATTATATTACACAGCATGCTGGTTATTTGGGTCCAATGAAAAAGAAGTCAAACTCAAAGGTCATATGTATTGTAGCATGAGTAGTCACATAGTCCCTTCCAAATACCACAGTTGACACTGAAAACAATAATGAGTGTACAAATTACAAATTAGCAAAAGCTTATGTGCAAAAAATACAAACAATGTTTTTAAATGCTGGAGTACTGTAGATAAACATAAACCAGGAATATTACTGGTATTAGCTCACATTACTTGCTGCTTACAGCTGGTTAATTGTTTCTAATGGATGCATCTTAAAACAAATGAAGCTTTTTCCAGTATTTCTTAGCTACACACACTTCCATCTGATAAGAAAAACCGCTGTTTCCATTCCGTTGTTCTTTCCCTTATTTCCTCCACTTTAAATATATTTTCCATTCTGGTTTTTGCACAGAAAGCAGTTCATTGTCCCTACGAGAGTTTCCAGGATCACATTGTCCACAAATACTGTGTGTGTCTGTGCAACGCAGTTCACCGTGATCACTTAAAGCAAGCAGATCAACTGTCCCATGCTGGTTCCACATTGCAGCATTTGAAAGAACAGAAGAAAGATTTCCGTTTGCCCAGATGATATAATTCTCATTGTTGTTAAATGTAATTCTACTTCACGAATGCAGTCATTGGATAAATAAGATCATAGTCCAGCAGGTAATGCTGCAGACAAATGCAGTTCCACCTGGGGGAGTTTCTGTTCAGCTGTTAAGACAGAAAAACATCATGTCATCATGGCATGTGCACAGTGATGGACAGTGAAGAGTGATTCATCCTTGCCTTGTTGTATGAAGGCCACTTTACCTTCACTCCACTCCATCGGCATACATGACAGGAGGAGGTAAAATGAGTGTATCAGGAACAAAATCTGTATCTCCTGCTGACACAGCCTCAGGCCTGTAGAAAAAAAACATGAAAAAAACTCAGTCTTTCATCTATCACCTTATATTCTTAACCCAGTAACTCATTCTTCCCTCGAAGGGAGGGAGTATGTAATTGGTTCTATTTCAATCAGCTCGAGATGATTTTATTTTGGTGAATTTCTGGTCAAGGTCAAGGTCACACCAAATGTAAAAAGTAGTAAAAGCTTTATATTACCCATGGAAATATTGGGTATATTGAGTATATGCAATATACTCTTCTGTGCTCTTCTCTTTAAGTGCTCTTGTTATGTAAATGCTGTCTGTTGCACTAAGCACAGAGGAGGGACCTACTTGAGAATTAACAACTCATTGTTCTGTCAGGAGTCAACCTGGCTTAACTTCCTGGTGGCGTTAAGGTGGAGTTAAAAGCTTTCTTTCTCTCAGAGATTAAAAAAAAGGAAGACATTTACTCTTTTCATGCTTATCAAGCTGTTCCAGGCAAAAAGGAAGGAACCCTCTCCGTCTACAGGTCGGACAGCATGTTTGACATTTTTCTGTGTGCGTTATTCTTTCTGTACTTACGTGTGATTTGCTTCTTGTGCCGCATTCACAGAACCTGCAGTGTAACCTGAAGATGTATTGATATTGCAATTTAAAAATCAGTTTATAAAAACTTTATGATAATACTTTATGAATGTTTTTTTTTAAATGCTTCTTCCAGCATAAGTGTATTGCCTGAAAGTGCATCAGCATTAGGTTTGAAAAAGTAGTACATTAGTGACGTTTTAAATGTGATTTTTAGGGCATTACTTACTCATTACTGGTTCATCGGTGCTGTTAAAAAGAAGAAAAAACAAAAATTGAAAAGAAGCTCTGGATGTGTGTGTACATGCACGCTCGTGGATGGACAACATTGTTACATTTTTCTCCACCATGCCTACCTTGCAGCTGGCTCTACATTTTTTTGTGAATGGAAAAATGTGGACAACCTCTGAAGTGCTCTATAAGGAGAAATAAAAAGAATTATATGAGTCTGCGCGTGTCTGTATGTGTTTCTGTAAGAGTGAAACAGGTGAACTCACTGGTTGTGGGAGCTATCATGACACATGTCACTGTGACTGTGCTGGTGGTTCACGCTAAGGTCTTTGTTTCCTAAAGACGAAATCACACAAGCGACAGATAAATAACTGTATACAAGTAAACATACAACAGTTACACCAAGGAAATAATTCCTAAGTTACCAGACCTAAGATTAGCCATTACATATTTTACTAGCAGCTTCCTGTTTAAGCACCTGCTTGTCTAATGAGTCACATTGCAGGGAATTAACGTTTAAAGAATGCCGTAATGAAAAGTCCATTGTTCATTAAAGACGTTTAGAAGGGTGCAGTTTTGTAATTTCGGTAGTTGTGAAGAAATTATAATTGGATAGAAACTTGATACAACATCCAGAACATCAGTAAGTCCTCAAGGACTTGTTTATGGACTCAGATTGAGTGTTTTTTATACTGAGGGCGCTCACACACTCGCAGTTGTGTTGCAACCTCACATAAGCCTTCCTGTGTTTCTCTGAAACAGCTGCTGCAAAATATCAAGTCTGTAGTATCTTTGTTTACTGTATCTGTTAACCCGCATCAAGATAACAAATTGAGGAAATCAACATGACAAACACAAGTGTCCCATTTATTTTTGTATTGTACTGAAAGGTGACTTTTAAGTGAGTAATTCAGTAAGTGATTCATTATGCTTTGTTTAATGTATGTTTCCAGTAAACAATTAAAGATCTTCCCAAACTTGTTTTTTCACAAGAGCTGACTGGGGAATGGTGCTGCCTAAGTTGTTATGTCTTACCCACATCTGGCATGGAGAATGTCCGGGTATGACCTCTGCAGGAAAAAAGAGTGCCAAAAAAACTGTTAATAGCAGATTGATCACCTTAACTCTTGTCCTCAATAGAAACAAGCAGTAAACACCAAAAGTAGAGCATAATTGAGCATTTACTCACAGTACAGCCTGTGTACTTGGAGAACCAGAGGGAGGTTCATCATCATCACCGCTCCACTCCTCACTGTCGTCTGTGACTGAGCATGTCAACATCAAAAATATTAAACTGCTGCTGAATAATTTCACTGTATTTTGTTATCTTGGGTAGAAACGGGAAACACTTACAGCTTTCTCCTGGTAATTGATAATGGTTTGAGTCACTGGGGGAAATAAAAATCATCTGTAAATAACTTTTTAACTTAAAGGTAATAACAGTAGTAGAAGGTTACACATGATAGCTTGTTATTGTATGAAACTCTTACTGTGAAATCATGCGGGCACCGTCTGGTTCGATAAAGTTATTGTTTGACCCGGGATGAGTTTTCCTTCCCAGCTCTAACATCTCCTTGATGTCCAGTTCCACATGGTCAACGGCGACATACCCATCTAAAAACACATTCACATGGTCGTTATTCAGTCATTTCAGATGTCATTTCAGATTATAGCACTTATGTTTCAAAAACAGGTTCTTGCATCCTTTTATCCTTTTAATCTTGATTGTTTATTTTTTTAACTCACAGCTGTTGGTGCTGTCTCTGGCCAGCCACTTTCCTTTGGGGCAGTTTGCTGTTCGAATAATGCTGATCGTGTCTCCTGCTTTGACGGGGAGATCAGTCTTTCGTCCCTTTGCAGTTACAACTACTCTTGCCTGGTAAAGGGCATCCTCCTGTCCTGTGATCTAACAAACACAGTTACATGTTAACACTGAATATTCCTCCACTTGCACTCAAATAACCTCAATAAACAATATTCATGTAGCACTTTTGAAAACAACACTACAAGAGGCTTTATACCACAAAACAAATACATGTGTTCACTAGCTGGATGGTGGGCTAATCGTGTAATTTATTCTATTAAAGAGCAGTCTCCTGACAAATAGTTTGTTGTTGTGCAGAAACACTGAGATGACTCCCATTTGCCTGATGCATGCTGTTACTCTTCATTTTAACAGTCAGAATTTACAGACCTATAGTAGACTTCTTAAGTGTCAGAGTGGGAGGAGCAGTTTATCTTTAACCTGCTGTTATGTTCACAGTACTTACTCTCGATACGTGATTTTGTTCCTGATAAGTAAGAAATGTGTATTATTTTTTACAAAGGCATCTTTCTCAAAGCCAACAGGCTTGCATTTGCTGATCTGAAGGTATTTGAGTGACAAGACTGCCATCTAACTGCCCTGTGGATGCCCAATATAATCTGATCAAGAATTGGAGAAATGAGAAATGGAGTGATGATTTACTTGAATTCCATCATCTGATTTGGGGATTGTTGTTATTGTTGTTGTTGTTTTCTTCTAAATTCTCTCTTTCTCTTTCTCTCTCATTGATCGGAGGATATTTTTATGTCTTCTGCAAAGGCAACAACCCCATCACAATTTCTCCACAGTGCACAGTCTCGTTATGAAAGGATGATGATGTCATGATTGTCAACGAGCAATCATGATTACTGATGATACAAGTACAATTAGAGGTAGACTGCCTTTGCAGATAGGACTTGGACCTATCTGCAAAAGGTAGATTAAAAGATTTTATACTGTACAACAATACTGTCTTTATTAGGAAAAAGCACTGTTTCAAAAGGGACATAAGTCCAGGGGGGATATGGGTAAGATTTAAAATCAAAGTAGTTCCACTGAGAATTGCATAGGAACACAATCTCAGCAAGGTAACCATTTCGCACTAATCACAAAAAAAGGTTTGACATATCAAACCATTTAGTTGCCAGATGTATGATATTTACCACAGCTAAGCTGTAAGACTGTCAAAGCATCAGCAGGAGAGGCACCAGGCTTTGAATTGATATGATTATTAAAACTGTCTGTGTTTTATCAATAGAGGAATAGAGCAAAGAAGCAGCACATGATGACATAATAAATGTTGACGTGCTTCTTACATGTACAGTACTTACAGCGTGTGACAAATGTGACATTAATCTTGTAATCCTTGGGTTTTACACTTAATGATATTAACTGGGCTGCTGGCATTTACTCCATTTTTTGTGTTTCTGGTAAAGCCAGCTGCCTGTTGTGTTAAAAAAAAAAAAAAACAGAGCTAAAGTAGACACAAAACCGCATTTATAGAGTTGTTGCATCTTTTTTGGGTTCATCCCTATGTTAATTATTACAACAGTTTCTGCTACAACACAAACATTAATCAGAACATGTTCAGAACAGTAATATTGTAGAAGAACATGCAGAAATAAAGAATGGCCCATAGGTGTTCTGTCAGAAATATCACAGACAAAACAAATGTTTGCTCGTATTCTGTTTGAGCTTGCACATGTTGCTCACTTCAACTCTTCCACTGCCAGGAATGAATCCAGACAGGTTTGTATGCCCGAACATATACCCCACCCTCCCCCGATGTTTCTTAACCTTCCGTGTTCACTTACCTTGAATTTCTTCTTCATCTCGTTCTCCCTCTTTTCCCTCTCTTTCTGTTCTTTCTTTTCCCGTTCTTGTTTCTCCTTTAGCTCCTTCTTCTCCTTTTCTAGCCGCTGCTTTTCTTTCTTTTTCAGCTCCTTCTCATCAGGCCCCTCTGCAGCTGCTTTCTTTTCACTCCTGAGGAAGGCAGAATGAAGAGGATCATCCAGTTAGAAAAGGACTACTGGTTAATAGCAGAGGAGAATATGAGTGAAACAAAAGCAAATCACACTCTCATCGCTAATTCCCCGGGGATAAGAGAAATTAAAAAATCTCTGGATAAAAAAAATTAGGCCTTACTTGCCAAACCTCAACGTCTTGGTTTTCTCTTGAACCTATAAGTAAGAATAAAGAATGTGGATTAATTAACTTTGAATTAAAATTGCATAAAGAAAGCTTATCTTTTTGAATGAAGAAAAATAAAGTCTTGATTTTACACTGCAGCTTACCGTTACTGGCATTGACTCAACATATGGATCTGTGGTTTAAAAAGAAGGACACAGTTATGTACAATACCAAAGATGCAACCCTTCCAGGCAGTTTCTAATATTACTGTATTAATTTGAGCACAATTCCTATTTTTCTAGTATAAATAGTTTCTTACTCTTTGGCTCTTTGCGTTTCTTGACTTTAGTCTTGACTTTTTTCTTGTCACCATCAGGTGTGGCGATATACTCGTACGCATTTTCCGTGTTCTGATAAACATCGTCTTCTGGTTGGGGCCTGCGTGGGACAAAAAGTTGAACAAACACTAATGAATACTAACTTGTCAGGGATTAAGAACCATTTTAATGAGAAATAAAATAGATTAAATTTGCATGTCTTACTCTGACGCCTGTTGTAAGTCCTGACCGAGAGCATGAGATGATTCTGGTAGTGGATTATTTTGGGATATGTCTCCATATGGTGTCTCTGTGTGGATCTCGGTTTGCGGAACATTACTGTGAGCCTTTGGCGGGTCATAACCGTCTGGAACATCTGCACCTGGGTACATCTCATACTCCAACTCTGATCCCTGCAGCTCGGGAATAGGAATGCCTGAAGCCACATTGTCAACCTCTGGGACATCAGGGGTGTAGGTCTCTGAAAACTCAAGTGGAGCAGGGATATCTGCAGAAGAAGCATAAAGGATTATGACGCATTACAAGAACAGGCCACTGAAGTTTAGCTTTTCTCTAAATTGTGAGTCTAGCACTGGTGACCACACCATTAACTCCCATGACAGGTGGAGGAATGAATTCACTCAAGTTGGCAGAGTTAGGTATGGCAGGTTCCTCTACAGAAGAATTCAGAAGCCCATTATCTGAAATAGTCATCTTGGGTGGAGGCGGGGGAATCGCCTCAGGGACAGGGTCAGGTCCCTCAGTGATTTCTTGCAACAATGGAGAGGGCTGTCCTGGAAGGAATGACATTACATATGAACATATAACAGTTTAGAAGGTTATGACTAGATATGATTGCTAAAAGATTTTGAACTTTAATCTCATTTAAGTCAAAAAGAACCATTCAACATCAAAACTACATCTGAAAGTGAATTTTCCAACACAGAAATAGAGATAGGGCAAGAAAAAGAATAAGAATTGCATATGTAAGGAAACAAAACCAGTCAAACCCACTGTGGAAGTTGTTCTTGTATAACTCTGTAGAGCAGAGCTAATGCATTTATAAGAAATGTGCAGTATAATTCAATTTTGCTACTTTAATTAAAATACAAAACACATCTCTAGAAACTTGCCCGCTAGCTGCCTTTTGAAGCTGTACAAAACTGTTTGCTGTTGCAGAATAAAAGATTAGAAACCATGTCAAAGGTACTCATCTGTAATTTGTAACAGTAGACTTCATCATATTAAACGAGCTTGACATAAAAACCTGTATGCACAATTTCAAAAATGCAATGCAAATGAAACAGAGCAGCAGACTTCCTGCTCTTTCTGCACTGTGCTTAACAGACGTTGAACTGTTTGTCACTGCACCTCTGACATAGCAAACATACCTCTGCAGCTCTGCCCTGCCTTCTGCTAAGTTGTTTCTGGCACAAAAGAAGAATGTCACCACCTGAGGCGACCTTGTGGCCAGGTATTTTCTGCAGCTAAAACTCTAAGCTATTAAATTATGTTTTGCAGGCCTACAGCACATACCTGATGATGATGAGATAAATTCTTCTCAACTTCTTTTGAGGTGAAGTAAATCCACGGAAAAGTAAGAGGTGGGGAAGAGAGGAGGGGGGAGGGGAGCTCTACTGTGGTTATGTTAATTGGACTTACGGTGGTCAATGCCATTGACTTGTGCTGGTTTCGATGGGACGGCATTGCCTGTTCGATCTTCATAATCAATGGGTGGGAGTTCTGGGAGACTTTCAGTGGGGCTCTGACACTGGGAAGATTCCTCAGGTGGAGGGGTAACAGAATAGGAGTGGATGTCACATATCAAGGGGCTAAGAGCAGGTGAGAAATTACATCTTGTTAGTGACTGAGCTGTAAACAGAGATGTTTCTTCGTAACTGCTGGAATGAAACTGTGTGTGTTCCTGCTGTTTGTGTTCTTTACCTGTTGGTCTTCTTGCGTGCATTCTGTAGAGCATTGAAAATCCTCTGGTCACCTGGTGGTGTTCTTTTTCCAGGACTCATATCCTCTGCCCTCTCCAGGGCAGAGAGTGCTGAGACTGGACGCTCTGGTTTGGGAGATGGTGGAACAGATGGAGGGTTTGTGGCTAGAGAAGGAAGTTTCTCCACAGCAGTTATAGAAATATCATCTTTCCCAATCTCAGATGTAATCTCAGGCTCGGCGGGTGATGGAGATGGAGAAGAAACCAGGGAAGGAGAACCAGAGATGACACAGCTGGGTGGAAGAGGTGGAGAGACACTGGGTGGACTGGTAATAGCTTCATCTTGGCTAGAAACAGGAAAAGTGGGATTTTCTATTTCAGGTGGGATTTCACTGGTCAAGATTGGGATTTCAGGTGGTGGGCTCTCAGGTATGAGAGGAGGAGGTAGGTTGAAGGCAAAAGATTCAAGAGTAGTAGAGGTTGGGGACATTTCTACATCAGCACTGTGATCTGGTAAGGTGGGGTTGTCTGGTAGATGGGGCTCTGATGTTGAATTAGGTATTGTTTCCCCACCAGATTCAGAAGGCACTGGGAGGAGTGGAGCTAGTCCAGCAATATCTGAGCTTGGGGTGTCCAGAATTGGATCAGCTGAGATCAACACTGAATCTCGTTTTGACTTTTTGAAAAGACTGAAAGGCTTCTTTTTCTCTGTTGTGACTTTAGGTGGGGGTGCGGCTGGCACCAGCTCTGCAGTACTCTCTTTCTGAGTTACAGGGACAACCGAAGGAAGCGTCTTGTCTTTCTTATTAACTTTCTTTTGATCCACGGAATCTTTAAGAAGATTCTCCCTGCTCCCTTTGAGTGTTTTGTGCTTACCACCTTTCCGTTTCCCTTCACTTTTGTCTTTATCGTCGATGAGAGGTTTTTTGCTCTCTTTCGGATCATCTTTGAAGACCACTCTTGGGGCAAATAGTGTCTTTCTTTCCAAGTTCTCATTAATGGTGGTCAGCAGGGAGGGGCGTGCACCTGAAGGGAGGTAATGACTGGGGCTCTGGGGAGGAGAGACCACCTTTGACTTCTCTGGGAGAACAGGTTTTATCTTGGGTTTCTTCAGTATGAATTCTTCTTGTTGAAACTTGGCCCTTATGGCCTGAAAGTCAATCTGTTCCTCCTGATGAAAGTATCACACAGTACAATAGTCTCAATACAGGACCTAAATAAGGTAAATTTTATTTCCCTAACATATTTGGAGTAAGAACAAAATCCCAAATCACTTATTATTAAGAGGAGTTTAGTTCTGGTCTTAATCCGGTAAGATAAACTATGTCATCATTGTAGTAACAACGTTACAGCGTACAGAGCTAAAACTCTGTCTCACTTTACTTAATGTTGTTGTAAGCTTTGATCTTTTTTTTCTTCAAATGTCAGTTTACAGTATTGCCAGGATTTATGTCTGCTAACACAACTTTAAATATATCAATAGCATATTATCCAATCATCATAATGTTACGAGCGTCATGGGACATACCTGTTCCATTGCGCGTTTTAATATCCACAGAAACGACCAAAAAAAACCTCCTGTACGAATAGAGATCGTTCTCTTATTCAGCTTCTCATCCTGTGTCCGTTGGAAAAAAACAAAGAAATTAATTTAAAATAAAAAAGGAAGAAAGAAACTTTAAATAGTGTATTCACTGTTCCAGGTTCCTGCGTGCTTCACCTCTGATCGAGACAAATCTGCGTCCCATGCGCACCCGAGATGGTTTCAGAGGAGGAGTGCGATTGAGTAAAAAACAGTCAGGCTCGTCAAACTAGTCCTGCTGAGCATTTTACGCCACAGCACGATGACTGTCAACAGCTCTTGGATTCTTCTCCCTCTTCTTCAGGAATGTCGCCCGGCTGGCACGACGTGAGTCACTCTCATGAAACCAAGCGGATGGAGATTTTTTTTGTGTTTATTTTCAAAGTGACTCATTTTTTTAAGAATGCTAATCTCTCTTATAAGAACAGTGTATTTTGCTGTTATGAGAGGATGTGGTATAAAAGTTTAATCTTTGATTTATTAACTCTCGCCTAAACGAATCATTCAAATTAAACGTAGAGAAAATGAGATGACCGAAGAAATGTGTCAATAATGTGACATAAATACATTCTGTAAGCGTTCTCTTTATTTGGCAGCTTTGTAACTGTAGCAGACTATAGTCTCTCATACGCTTAACTCACTACCAAGTTGTGTACACTCACCGGTCACTTCATTAGGTACACTTTACTCGTACTAAGGAGGATCTCTTTTTGTCTTAATTCTCACAGATTCAACAAAAGTGCGGGAAACTTTCATCAGAGATTTTGGTCCTTACCAGCATGACCGCATCACACAGTTGCTCTATTGGACTGAGATGTGGTGACTTTAGAGGCTATTTAAGAAACCACTTTGAGATGATTTGAGGTTCGTGACATGGTGCATTCCTAATGGGAGCAGCCATCAGAAGGTGGGCACACTGTGGTCATTAAGGGATGGACAACAACAGTACTCAGATTGTACTGTAGTTTTTAAACAATGCTGACTGAGTTTGTACTAAAGAACCCAAAGTTTTTGAGATATCCCACACACCATTATACCAACACCGCCCCGAACTGTTGTTGCAAGGCAGGAGAAATCTATTTTTGATGCTGTTTGTTGTTGCAGAAATCCAGACTCATCAGTCCAGGGAATGTTTTTTCAATCATCCATTGTCCAACTTTGGTGATGTAGCCTAAATTTCCTGCACGTGGTGCCACTACTGCTGTAGTGTTTCAAGGAGCACTGTGTTCAGAGATGCTCCTCTGCATACCCTGGTTGTAAAGGGAGTTATGTTCTTTTCCTTTTAGCTCAAAACAGTCTGGCCATTCTCCTCTGATCAACAAGGCATTTCGCTTACTGGATATTTTCTCCTTTTTGGGCCATTGCTCTATAAACCCTAGAGATCGTTTTGGGGGGTAAAATCCCCGTAGAGCAGCAGTTTGCCACGTTCACTTAAATCATCTTTCTTCCTTTCAGATGCTTTTTTTAAACTTCAGGTCATCTTGATCATGTCTACGTGTCTAAAAGGAGTCAGCTTATACAATGTCCCTGATTAGCTCTGTGTGTTAACTATTAGTTGAACAGGTTTAATTAAAGAAGTGGTCAATGAGTGTAGATTTCAAGCTGTTTGGTGTACATAGCATGTCTTTGCTCAGTCTAGTGGATAAATAATATTCTTCATTCTATAAATAACAGAATGAAGTCTTTATTTTGCGGCCTTGTGCTTTGAAATGTATTGTAACTGGTGCATGTTTAAGGTGATTGTATTTGCATATTTAAATAAAACATTCCAGAAAATTTGCATTACAGAAGAATTAAATGATTGTAGGTAATCTTGTAAACTAAAAACAATTTTTGTTTTTGCAATTTTACATTGGATACCTTTTAACGCCATTTCTTTCTTTTTTTTCAGGGAAAGATCTAAGTTTTACTCCCATCTGTATGTGGAAGGTTTTTACCGCATCCTTCATTCAAAAAACTTTGAGTATGTGATTCATGGTGCATTCTATTCCTAGAAGCATGTTGAAAATCTTATCTTATCTGTTGACAAAATTTTCTCAAGTAAAAAAATGAGCTACTTAAAATCAGATCTGTAAAAACATTTCACACTGATATGCAAACTTTAAACTGGCTTCATCCAGTGTACAAATTTCAAAAGGCAAATTAGAAGATATTTAGATAGCTGATACATTTGATAGTTAAAGATAAGGCTCATCATGTATAATAAAACGGTTGTCTTGATAGCGTTCGGTTTTTTGTTTATTATTAACCTGTAGCATCTGCCTTTAAACATGTCTGCAACTTTTTGGTTTCTATGGAGAAGACTATAGCTGTGGTGCTCTCTTGAAAAATACATAAAGATGGTCAAACTGCTGCTCATCTTTCCAGCACAGCCTGCTGCTCATCTTGGACAATTTGCAGATGTCAGTTTTGACAGCTTTCACAGCTGAAATGTTCTCAAATAAGCTGCACACAGTAGGGTTTATAGATTATGGAGTACCCAGGACACTGTTTGAGGGAAGACAAAAGCTGTCAGATATAATTTTTTAATGTTTAAGGAATAACAAGGCAATTCCATTCACCGGCACAGGTGTCAGAAATCCTACAGATAAGCATCTCAAATACCTAACTAATCCCACAACCAAATAGCACAGTGACAGCATTTTGTGTGTAAAATGGTTCATTTAAAATGTGTAAAGTTCTAGTTCAATTGAATTTACAGAACAGTGCATTAAGGGTGTACTCGTGTCTGAACCCTTTCTGTGGGTAGAAAGTGAGAAACAGAACAAGAGTAGGAAGGTTAGAGTTCTTGTTTTGCGGTTGCTTGCTAATAAAGCTTATGACAGCTTGCAATAGAGTGTAGCAGAATGTGACAGGTCATTAAAGCAGTGTTAAATTATTGCAAAATGCTGTGGCACTTGATGGTGGAGGTGGTGTGTGTGTGTGGGGGGGGGGTCACCTCTGCTAGGCACACACCATTAGGCTCACTCTTTCTTGCTCGCACACAAAAGCAGAGGCATAAACACACGTATTAGTCATTTGGGATGTGTTTATTTGTAACAGTAATACATGGTGGAATACATAAATCAAGATAGAACCAAAAAAATCATCTAAAAACCCACTGTAGAATGTCATATTCATAAAGATAAAAATAATGTGTCAATTTACATTAAGAAACTGTTAGCTGAGGTAAAGTTAAAATAGGTCTAGAAATGTTATGTACTCAAACAGCAACGTTTCCCTTTTTATTCAACGTCTTTGCTCATCATCTAGTTCTCAAAGTTTTAAAGTTAATCAGCTTCATAGTCCAAAAGAGTTCTCGAATGATATGGGGACTCTGGCCATAAAATAGGGAGTCATTGGCATCACAGTTGATGTAGTTGTAGCAGAGGATGCTGCAGTCCACACTCAGACAGCAGCAGTTTGGCACCTGACCAACAGACAGACAGATGGGCAGAGCATCGCTGTTATCTTTGAGACTAGTCTGGGAGAATGTGATGGAGGAGAGAAGCAGTCTGGGCTACAGTGAGTGAGTGAGACCCTGACTGTTGCCTGCAACATAAAAATGATAGTCTTGTGATACAAAAGCTCAGGACCGCGATATAGTGTTTTTGGGTGGGAACTCAAGAAGACACAGCAGGGCACGGTGCAGGCTTTAGGGCTGGAACCAGAGTAATTAATGGTTCACAACATCTATGCACAAAAGAGGGGGGGGGGTGAGGCGAATGAAACAGACAACAGGAAAAAGAAAACATATGTTGGTATTGCTTGGGTTAACGTCAAGAGTTGCATAACTGAAGCCTTCCTATTTTATGGCACAGAAGTCCAGTGGACAAAATGGTTGTTATCATTATTTACAAAATGAGTTTGGCAAACCAACGATCAGATGCCTTAAAGCCATGTTGACTCTATATCTCCTATAGAGCTGACCCCAGCGGCTTGATTGACTTATAAAATAAAAATTCAAATTTTTCAATTTCTTCTTCTTTTTTAATCAGTATTGTACAAAAGCTATAGAGAATGAACAGTTCAATCACAGAATCTGTTTAACTTGCAGCACTTCCCTCTCAGTGTCTTTTCTTCAGCATGTCTGGTCCTCTGGCCTCTGTATGAGTCTGTCTGCGAGGAGAGACGTTTGGCAAATTACTGTGTGTATGCATGTCAGAGAAGGTGGACTGTGTGTATGTGTTTGCATGTGTGAGAGTATGTAAGCTGATTCCTGTGTGCAAGATGTATGTCGTTGGTGTGTGAGTAGCTCCCAGAGAGTCTGTTTCTGCATAGTGATCCAGCAGACACTCACAAGAATGGGGTTAAACTCCCCGAACCAGCCAAGCAATCAGAAGCAGTGATCCCAGTAACGGGCCATCCCTGATAGGCCCATTAATAGTCTAGCTCCTCCTATGGGATCTCCTCACTACAGATGCAGATTCTGTCCATTAAAACAAAAGGTGATCGTTCTAATCCCGATGAGCGTGCGTGTGTGAGGGAGTGTCAGAGACGGGGAGGCACTGCATGATTCAGTCCCTTCTTGGCAGCACAGTCTCTGGCCAGACACAGGAGGCAGAGGAAAGAGAGCAAAGGAGGAGGAAGGGAACGGGGGGGCAGAGAGGGGAGGAGCAGGTTCTATCTGTAAGGCTGAGTGTGAGTCGCCACAGGGAGAAGGGAGGAGAGGAGAAGACTGCGCAGTGGAGGGAGAACTGGATCCGTCTCAGTGATTGATATCCCTTCCTGCCTGGAGTGAATGACCAAGAGGGCTCTCCCCTCTCAGGAGGAGGAAAGACTGCAGACAGGAGGAGGAGGAGGAGGACTGTGGGAGTGTGGAAGCTCCTCCTGGGAGGTTGTTAGCTGAAGGAGAAGAAGAAGGGCTTGGCCAGGCGGGGATGTGCCAGACATGCACGCACACACGCACTCACACAAACAGAGGTTAAGGGTTCTCCTCCTGTTCTCTCAGTGCTGGTCAGGTCTGTCTTCCTGTGTGTCTCTTTATTTCTTCCCTTTGTTAATCTGGGCATAGAGAGGGTCCTTCCTCTTCTGTCAATGAAAGAAAAAAAAATTACCACATTTTTACTTTCCTTTGTTTTTTTTCAAAGGCTTGCTATATCTGTAATGTCAGTGTCTGGCCTCTGTGTTTCATCTGAGTGTTACATAATAAAAAGGGAGTGCCCGGATTTATGATTCATTCTCTCAACTGACTGAACTGCAAGTATCAGCAACCTGCAAGCCGTGACAAGTTAGCTCTAGTTTTGCAGTGGTTTGCAAGTTCCTATAACTGACATCACCACCAGGTGGCAGTAGCACACTGCATTGAAGGAGACCTTCGGTCACTTTTCCTCTTACCTCTTAGGCCGTTCATAGGTCCATCACTCTCAAAGCCATTTGTGTGCGCGTGCCTGCATGCGTGTTTGTGTGTTGTTATCACAGTGTCCATGTAAATGCATATTTTCTCCCACCTCAAACTCCCTCCAGGACCAGCAAGAATCAGAGGTAGTGCCTTGAAAAACCAGTTATGAGTCATCATGTCTGCATTTCTCTCCAGCTGAGCTGGAAGACAACAGTGGATGATGGAACACCCTGCTGCAGTCACTCACAATGGGGTCGTTATTATTGTACACATAATTATAGCCAGCCACTCAATCTGCCATGTAGACAACTTGATTGGAGGCTACTGACTTTCCTATTATATTCTGGGAGACTTCTCCAGAGCAGAAAACTCATTTAGAGTTTGGGGCTGCCCACAGCTCCCCTATTAGAAGAAGGTTTAGTTGAGCAAACTGCTCGTAGTTAGGTGTGTCTCTGTCACAGTATGACTCAACGTTGGGCTGTTCTGTTTTGGAGGCTCAGCTAGATAAAAAGAAGTCATTAAAATATGTTAAACTGGGTTCTGGAAAACCATTATGTTTTTCTTTTTTTTGAATATGCTGTTTGACATTTTATAGATAAGCAACGAATGATTGAACCTCTCACTTCTACTTGTGCTTAAACTTACATAATGCACAATCTGCAACAGCTTTCATCTAAAAAAAAGAATACTTGGGTTGATGCTGGGAGGGCTGCTTTAGTTAAGGCTTTGGTCTTTGGCATACAAAGCTGTAACTGCAGGGCTGGCCAAGGCCAGACAGTCAGCAGAAAGTAGCTGCCAGCAGCCCTGAGAAAGGTGACAAAGAGGCTGAGACAAGCAGTGACAGCAAGCACACACTGCTCAGCCAATGCACCAGAGCCACAGCCCAGCGGTGTCACCCTGCATCATCTAACAGGCACTGCCATCTGAGGCGGCTTCAGCTCCTTCATCCCCAGCCGAGAGAGCGAGTACAAGTCCTCGGTGGAGGTATGAGTGATTTGCTGGCGTGGCAGCAGCCTCAAGGCCAGAATATCCGGCCTGGCTGGTACATGTGTGGACATTTATGTGCATGCGTGTGGTAGGCCCTCGGCAGGGGGAGCAATGTGAGATTGGTCAGTGAACCGTGGAAGCAGGCCATTTCATGGCTGAGACTCGGGAGCGTTCACTGGACATGATGAAATCACCCCAGAAAAAACACTTACACTCCCACTAGCCTGAACACATGTCTGTCGGAGACACGCAGTGGGAGAGGGAGGACAGGACAGGCGGTCATGGCCAGCAGCAACACACTCACACAAGCACACGCATATTTTTGGCTCCAATATGAGCACAGGTGGTGACAGTATCGATCACAGGTGTGCTTGTCCAGGGAATAGCCGGGACTACTGCACAGGTGTGTGTGTTTGGGAAGATGTCTAAAGCCGATGTGATTGAGCAAGTAAACACCATATGGGAACAGCGTAATTGGACCAGGACCAAAGCAGTCCACCTACTACAGAGGACAGACTAGAAGCTTCTGGCCATAGCTGCTAGATCATAACCAGATTTCCTGCTCAGTATTCTAAAATTCGTTCTCGTACTTAAGTGCCACATCCACCTGCTGCCATGCAGCTTTCATAGCGTCTGAATGAGGAGCAAGGCCAACAGGGGAGGGAAGCTGCTTTGCCCCCCTCCTCCTCTCCCGGAGTGGGGAAGGACTTGAAGGCTCCTTGGGTTTTAATTAATGCCAATTATATCGGGGCAGTCATTAATCTTGGCGCTCCAGTATTAGCTGATGAAAACAAAACCATCACATTTTTTTCTGGTGTGAGTGCCAGCAGCTATCATTAAGGAGCCACAGTCGGGAATTGTGTGGGAGAGGACACCGGGTAGGGAGGCAGGGATCAAAATGGCTCTTTTTCTTGGAGTGTGTGTGTGTGTTTGTGTGTCATTGAATAGGCAAACCGCATATTGACATGCTTCTCATAGAACGTTCAAGCTTATGAAAGTTGTGAATTTCACTGTAGAACAAAGTGCAAAAAGTGTGAAAACATGCCCGTCATCAGTGACTGCCTGTCTATATCGCTCAACGGTTAACATTGGTGCCTGGTGCTTAAGTGACATTGCACACTGTATATAATGCATAAAATGTGAGCATACATCCTGATCAAATTAAGCCAAACAACTGAGATCAGCATATTGCACACAAATCCCAAAAGACATCCTGCTCACTGAAGTGCACAGTTTCTGATTGGCTGTCACACGCTATTGAATTTCCAAGTGAGACGTGTGCTATTTAGAGAACTGAGCGTGATTTAGGTGCACATCAGAATGACAGAACACAATGAGAGCACTATGGCCAAAGTGATGTTGCGTGATGAACTTGTCACACACTGTTTCCAATAAGTCACACATGCACAACACCTTCATCATCAACAGATACTTACAAAACAAAAAATTCCCACACATGATAAAGCATTAAAACCAAACCACACGTGTGCCATCCTTTGAACTTGTGTTAACGAGGCAATGAAAACAGGTAAAACAGTGAAAATGTAACCACTGATGCAAAAAAAAACAACAGAAAGATGCAACACACTTATGTAAGGGAGGTGCAACAGTAAATGAGAAGAAGAGATACATGCAGAGAGTTGAAGGAGTTAAGAGGGGAAGGAGAGGTATTGATACCTACCTTGCCCTGCTGCTATCTAGCTCCCAGCCTCTGGACTGGCCTGATCTGGGCTGGGCTCTGCTGTCTCGCTGGGGCAGGGCGACCCAGAACCACATGCCTAAAGAGTGGAAGACGGAAAGGAAGGAAGAGGAAAGGGTGGAAAGGAAGGTCCATGGAAGAGTATAAGAAGGAAATAAAGGGAAAACAGACAGAGAAGAATAAATCTGAAGGACAGAACGCTTGATTGATAAACTACAAGAACAGAGCAAACAGGAAGCAAAGAGTAAAGCTGTTAATGCTCTGAAGGAGGAACACAGACACTTAGAGTAGAAAACCACAGCCCATCGCAGCTTTTCCTTTTATAGAAACTTCTTTGCAAATACACACAAACAGTAAACATGCACTCATTTACAGTGGTGTGTTATGAAAACCTTTGTGGAGTTACTTCTATTGATCCACTGCTTTTTTCCCTAAAATACTTCTGCTTTTTGCACCTCAACCCACAACAGGGTGGGAGGTTGTTTTTCTGCGTTTGCTCCATCTTTCCAGTCCTCTCGCTTTTTTTTTTTTTTTGTAACCTTTTCGCCGCACTCACTCAGTGCCGCCACCAATGCACATGTCTTTGGGTTGGTCAAAGCTTCTGTGTGTTATTCAGGGCTGGTGACATTTTCAGCAGTGTGAAAGTCCTCTATTTTTTCAATAATAGCTGGATTGGAGGCATAAAACTAATGTTTCACGCCTGGGGAGTGAAGGACGAGAGGGAGGAGAGAAGCAAGCTTGAAAGAAACAAAAAAAAGAGTAATTGGAAGACAGGAAGAAAATGGCAGGGAAAGAACTAGAAAAGTCTTGCTTCTTAGAAGGTCACAGATTCTACAAGGACTTTGGTCAAAGGCACTCCCTAAGAATCTGACGTTCTATCCTTCTTTCCCCCATTTTCTTTCGTTTTATCTTTCTATTTTCTCTCCATCTTCTCACTCCTCCTTAATTTCACCCATTTTTCTGCCCCAGATTAAGGTGCTACAGGTAAAATAAATATTAATTGCCCCTGGAAGAAGAATTGGGGCACTACGCTTCCTATATCTCACCACAGATGAGTCTGTCCACATAGAAGTAGTGATGTATGGATGCTACCTTGCTGGTATTAATAACAGCTTAATGATGTCTCTGACAATTTCACCAGCTAATTTAACGCTGTGTTGACCATGCACACACTCAACCCAATACTCATGCATGCTACTGCTCATTTTTCCACAGTAACCCACACTGGACGTGCACATTTTCATATGCATTGACACAAACACCAACACACACTCTCACACTAAAGGACACAACAGCGTCGGCCCCCTAATCAGCGAGAGTGATTACCTGGCCCGCCAACACGGCTACAAAGGCTATTTATCAGCAGATCTCAACAAGCTGTGCAGGTTATAGCAGCATAAGAAGTGACTTATTAAAAAGGCACACACACTTGGCTTACTCCAAAAATTTCTCACACACCAAACCACACCACACTTACAGCATCTTCCTCTCCACTGCGACTGGGACTGCCCTCTGCCTCGCCAAACGAGTCGTCGGTGGGGGGGTCTGTGGCGTCGGTGGGGGGGTCACTGACGTGAGAGGCTGAGGATTTTGAGGGAGAGCTCTGCCTGGGAGCTGGGGTGGGTGCTGCAGAGGAGGACAGAACAATTAAGGCGTAACTACACGCTGGATGGTGATAAGAGAAAAAGCGTGTTACACAGCACAGACAGACACGGAGAGAGCGCTCACGGGAGTTGGTGGATGGTGTTGTGGAGGTGACTGGTGTCAGATTCATCTGAGAAATGTCAAAGTCATCACAGTCATCTGTGTCCTGGGCAGTGCCCACACGGCTGAAGTAAGTGCTGAACGCCTCTGAGGTTCCTGTTAAACTGGGCTGATCAGCCTTCTTCGAAGGCATGGCCGGAGGCTTCGCCAGCTGAAAATCCTAAAGGAAGACAGAGACTGGTCAGCAAGGTTAACATTGAAAGTGTGGACAATCAATTAGTGACCTTTGTTTCAGGTTACTGTACAAATCACTGCCTGTTTTGCAGCCTTTTTATTGATGAAAACACCACCAGATTGGGGAAATATGTTCTCTCATAGATGAGATTTTACAAGTGAAAAATTCTGATATGAATATGTATGTATTTACACTACAGATTAGTTGAATCCGAAAAAATGTGCATTTTTGATGTGTTTGTATGTGGCCTAACTATGTGAACCAAAATGTATTTCCAAAAATGTCATTTTTTGGAAGCCTTTAAAGGGTTAAATGAGGCTAATTTGCTCAACATAGCTAAAATGATCAAATACAACCCAAATATGTATGACTGTCCATTTGTACTTACATGTCCCACTTTTATGACTCTTTGCACCCTAAGGCTTGTTTCAGACTTACCCAAGCAATTAAAAACTGGTCCCAGACATAGTGCAACTCTAAAAAAATACTTAAATTAGAAAATTAACTGTGATAAATTATTCAAGGAGCAAAAACTAATATTTAGTTTTTATTTTGAATGGGACTATGAAGACTATTTGTAAAAATCGTCTCTGTATTCATCAGTTCCCCACCTTGAACATCTCCTTTCCCATCTTCTTTCCTCTCTCCCCATGCTGTGGACTCGAAGATGCTGAAGGGGAAGGAGCTGAAGCGCTGGCTCCAGTGCTCGAATGGCTCTCGCCGGCTGGAGTCACAGTCGTGACGGGGGTGAGAGTCTGGAACATGGCGGCGGGCAGGGTGCCCACAGGCTGGGCTGGGAGGTAGGCTGTGGGGGGGAAGGCTCCTGCTGCCATGGCTGCCCACTGCTGCTGGGTGGCAGGGAAGATGTTGGCCTGGCCCCAGATGAGAGGCTGGCCACCTGGCAGCACCTGGGCTACCGGGCCTAGAGGAGATTGGACCCCGAAGGCCAGCGGAGTCTGGGCAGCAAAAGCCTGCTGGGACCAGTGGCCAGGAGGTACTGCTCCCATCGTCACATAACCTGGTTGTGAGTGGATTGAGATAAGTTATTTCATTTTTTTCTGCGCCATTTTAAAAGAGTAAGAAAAGAAGACAAAAGAGAAAGTGATTCGAATATCCACAGTGCATAGCCTGCTTTTCCACACACAAACCTGCACATGCATCACCAGAGAGTGCTGCCCTACTTTTGCCCGCGGCTAATGCAGTGTCTCTTAATGGTCATGGTGAACTATTATAATTACCTCCAGAATGAGGCAGAGTCATTATGAAAAGGTAGAACTCAACACACTCATTAAAATCACTCAGATTCATCAGTAAAAGCTGTTTCGTATTTCACACTCACTAGTCTCCTGGTTCTAGTCTCTGCTTGCTAACTACAGTGGAGAAAGTTGACATTTAACCTTGGCTGCTCTGACACATGCACAGAGAACGGAAAAGAGGAGGCAAGCAGAGGTGATGAGGGGAGTGAATAAAGAGATGCAAAACCTTTATACCAATTTCTAAATACACAGTAGCTCTGTGCACAAAGAAGTCTTCACTACAATCATCGCGGCATGTTTTATTACTTTCCCCCGTCTGACGCAGTTGGCTCAGCCACAAGTAAATCAGCAGCATCTGAGGCCACGGGATAATAATGCTTTTCATATTCAACACACAACCAATGCCACCTTTTCTCCTCTTTCTCTCGTCTACGTTTCGCTTCTACTCCATCGCTCTATATTTATTTCAGCACAACCCCTTTTCTTCTCTTCTTCAGATGCCCCCTGCATCTGAATCTTCTTAGTCTCCAGTTTGCCTTCATGTCTCTCCTGCTGAGCTTGTTACCCACTGGCTTTTAGAAGCCTTGTATTTAAGAAGAACGTAAACAAGGTCTTACCTGAGGGCACAGACGCAGGATTGAAGGGAGCAAACAGTTCCGTGGGAGGCTGCAAGCCCTGTGAGGGGTCCAGGGTGTTGGCTGGAGAGGCGGGAGTCTGTGCAGGTTGTGGTTGGAGGTCAGGCGGACAACGAAAAGGAGACAACTCAGTGGAGATGCCGGTATTATTTCAAAAGATGTAAATCACAGACTGTGTATGTATAACGGCTACTCACAGATGGAGAGGTGATGTCAGGAGGCGTAGACATGTCTCCAAAAATTTCTAATTGGTTGATATTCTGAGAATTAGAGAAAGCGCATAATAGCAGTCAGGCACAATCGCGGGAATATTAGACTACATGCAATTTCTGAATCGCTCTACATTCCAGTGCAACGTGCATCATACACCGCATGCGACGCGACATTAGCTCGGTATGTTAGAGCTACCTACCTGAGGACTTTGGCAGCAACAGAAGAGGTAAAAGAGGGGTGTGGAGAGATGGGATAATGAGATGAAATGATTGATTATGATGGCATACCTACCAGGAGTTATCACAATCTTTGTCATCTGCTTCAGATAAAGATTCTTTCCATCAGTGGATCTAAAAGCAGACTACCACACCCTCTAGTATCATTATTGTAGCAGCGTCGTCTTTTGGACAAGTCATTAATGTTTCCTTCTTGTGGAAGATATGTGGTATGTCCCAGAGGGAATAACTATCGGAGACAGCAGCCTTTGTATTCAATCCGGATTGGTTCTGTACCACTCTGTTTCCTTTCACAGTTTCACATGATCCTTCACTTTAGTATCTGCCTCTTTTTTTTGCACATTATTAATATCTTTAGGCTGGTGGCAAGTGAAGGATAGTCTATTTTTAGTTGATAAAGGAATTTAAGCCTTGAACACATGGTCAGAGATTAGCATAAATCATGGATGCAGATAAATTCTTTAGAGATAATGAATGTTCTTAGAATATCTTCCCTTTTGTTCACTCTCCTGGGTCACGCATAGACCACAAAGTTCTTTTTACACGTATCAGAAAATGGATCTGTGAGCATGGTGTTTTACATTATTAGTCTAGAAGGCTTTTTTTTTACTAAGAGGGATAGGAAGTTGTAATATATACTACGGCTGCAGCAGAGTTTAGCAAAGCAGACAAAATGGAATCAACAAGATAAGCCAGATATCCAAGATAGACAAAATAGTGCATTCACAGGCACTGATAAAAGGATTTCCACTCACAGAACACATTTTAAGAGTTTTTCTAACTTTACAATAAATTTCCTCTGGCATTCATCAATGAATCATTCGTCAATGACAGAGCCCATTCTGATGTTCTTTAATGTGAAACCACATGCACGGGGAAAATGTACTGCAGAGAGTGTTCAAACAGCACAGGAAGTTGAATATTTATAGACCTTCTGTCCAGTTTCCATTCGCTCAATATTCTTTACGTGTGCGGCGGCGGGTTGGTGAGGTCAGGTTGCTGTGATTATCATAGTGTTATGAATGCTTTATTAATGTGCTCGGAGCCGCGATGACCGCTGCTGTCGGCTAACCCTGCTGACCCCCACACCAGTTCTCTGACAGACACTATGACCTTTACGTCTACTCCGCCCTTAAAGGACCTCCGCTCTGAGCTAAGTGAGAGTTTTTCTCTCTATTCCATTGGCTTGTCCTCTTTCACACATGGACACCACGGCGGCATGAATGCATGGGTGCACCCATGCGGCTCTTGACTTTACTCCTGCCTGAACCTGGTTACTATGGCAACAACAAGGTTGCATGTTTTATTCATAAATGACAGAGGTTAAGAGTTGGGGTCACTTATGAGTACAGAAGAACAGAGTTGGAGGTACAGACGAGGATGCGAACACCAAAGATCATCTGAGGACGTGATTAAAGAGTAGTTCACGGCAACTAACGCTCAGGACAGTATGTTCCCTGTTTAGAGCTTTGAACATTGCATTAGTTTGAACTACAAAGTGCATGTTAGTATACTGTAACAACTTACCTGAGTCACCATATCCAGGTCTAAGTCTATCATATGTGACTGCGACTGCTGCTGCTGTTCGGTTTGTTCTTGGTGAAGGGGTTGTTCATGAGAATGATGATGTTGATGATGGTGATGGTGGTGGTGGGGTTTTCTTTTATGTCCATTCTGCAATCACAACCCCAGAGTTAGATGGCAGGTGGGATGAAAATGTTCTCGCACACAAACATGTTAGTTATCTTTCATACACGCTGAGAGAAAGAGGAGGACAGAGGGAGGTGGAATGAGTCTCTTTAAAGAGAGGAACATGATGGATTGCAGGTGTTCTAGTGATGCACACATACACGCACGCACGGACGCGCACACACACACACACACACACACACGCGCACACACACACACACACACACACACACACACACACACACACACACACACACACACACGCAGTCACAGAACAGTGTTCTTCTTGTCTGACTTAGACCAAGTGAAGATTTAAAGAGGTTTAAAGATCATCCCTACCTTTTGTCTAAACTACAGCACTGAGCTGGGGTTTAAACCCTATTTGTATTTCTGTAAAGCCTGCTCCCATGCGTCAGGAACCACAGTGTGAGACTGACAAGCAGGCAGACATAGAAAACAGAGCTGGTTTAACTAACATGCTTCATGTGAGAGCACAGTGAGGGAGTACATAATTGGAAAAAGCCCATTTGCCATTAAAAACCTATAGCCGGGGAAAATAAGACATGTGAAAGGGTCATACCAACACACTACTCCCATGTATTTTGCACTCCAATCTGATTGCACAAAACAACTACATTTTGTAGGCTACAGCACAGTGATGGGCTTTGCGGTTCCTTTCACCAACACTGGCACTAAAAAATGACGTCAGATTGGTCTGGCAGAGCTATAGTATTCACTGAATGACAGCAATCGTGAATGTATTATTTTCGTTGCAGGAAAGCATGAGATATGGCCAGCAATAGTTGACAGTGAAAAGAACAATAACAGATTGCTCAATACTAACCATATTAATTTTTATTAAAAATCTAAATTTTAATCCATCTGATGTTTTTTGGATGGGTGGAGCATATTTTAAATCATGCAGGATCTGCTGTGTTCATCACTTAAAGCTCCACTCTGCTGCTGCCTATTTCTCTCCATCTTTCTTCCTTCACTTTCCCAGTCTGACCACCCTCTCTCTCTTTTGCCCTGCCAATTATCCCTCTGCGCCCATTATACACTCTCGCCATCTCTTTGCCTGGCCCTTTATCTTTATCAGTACTGCCGCCACCTATCAATTAGCCGTCTCTAGGGAAACAGTAATTACCTGTGCACATGTGTTCTGCATACAATTAACGCATCCCCTTTAATTAACACCACCTTGCTGATCCCCTGCCGTGTGACTGATCACATTGGCACGCACCAAAAAAAAACCCCTGCTGACCTGCCACACGCAAAGCCACACACACACACACAACGAAACTCATAACACAACCGGACACACAATGGATAACAATAACTAATTTTTAGAGCTCTTTTTCTCCCTTTCTGTCTCACAGGCCACCACACACACAAACACACACAATGTAATTTATAGAGCCCGACCAATATGTATGCCAGTATCAGTTGTTTGGTGATATATAAATAAAGAAGGCAGAGAAGAAACGCCCATCAACCGTGTTATGAGTGTTGCCATTGGATAGTTTTTCCATCATCTTCCCTGTTGGGAATACTTGTTCCAAATGCCACAAAATCAACAACAAGCTAAATATTTGTGATGATGTCACTGATCATGCTACTGAAGCCAATGCATGAGTGCCAATATCTGCAGTTCTGCAACTTTCAAATTCAGGTTGATACCAAAGTGAGTCAATCTCCTTAAAGTCCAGTGTTAAAATACCCAGTTTTAACACTGGAATAAACACATTCACAGCCTTCTACTTCGGGTTTCTATCACTCATTTCCCCCTTCATAATAACTGCAATTACCTAACAAAAAATATGCCTTTCTGTGTGCTTAACATACAAACAGCACAAAGTCTGCACTTCAGTTTTATTAACGGCAATCTTGTGTTTTACTAATAAGTCACCAAGTAATCACTTGTCCATCTTTTATAAGCAGTCTACAGTCATATTCTATTAAGGTAGTACAGTGTTTGAGTTGGCCATGATGTGTGGTGGAAATACACTGACCTCTGCATGTGAACTCTAAGGTGTTGAGGGCTGCTGTTGATTCAACAGACTCGCTCAGGTCCCAGAGGGTCAAGGGCTCAGTAGATTGGAATCGCTTTATGTGTGCGTGTGTGTGTTTTATTGATTTGCCATCATTTAAGACGGTGACAGATTAAACAAGAGAAGAGACTGCTTTAGACAGGAGGTCACATTTCAGCCGATGAGATCATTTCATCTAGGTGTACTGTGTACATCGATGTCATGTTGCACTGTTGTCTACTGTCAGTCCCTCTGAGAGGACGGTGAATTTCTATTGTCAATAAAATAAATATTGAATCCACTACAAATAACAAACCTGCTGCTGTGTCTGGTCACTCAGCTACCAACATTTCTGCCATAGACAGCAGAATAAGAAGATTACATCCTAATGTCTATGTTTACACATTATTTCAACTTTATTTTAGCAACACTGAAAACCAAGTTGTCACTTCATATAACCATAAAATTTCCCTTAAATTCCTTTCACCATAATAACTCCATATTTACCAAACTGGATCTGTAGATCCACAGGTAGAGCTCTTTTTGTGATTCCACGTACCCATCTGAAAACTAATGAGAGCTGTAAACTCCAAACCTGTGGAACAGCTTACTTCTCTCAATTTGCACCCTTAACTCTGTGGTATCCTTTAAAAAAATCATATTCAGACAGGGTCATGTTTTTGTGTGTGTTACTTGATTCAGATATGTTCATTTTGACTGTGTTTTTAACACCTTAATGTCTTAAAAGTGCTATATAAATAAACCTTACTTGGACATCAGGAGCGTGCATATATTTACAATATGATAAGATGGCTAGAGTTTGACTTCTGGTGTCACACTACTGACTGAAGAGCAACATGCTCGAAACATTTAATCCACAGAGAGATCAGCGCAGCAGCACTTTTTAACCCTTTGATGCCCGGATTTTATTTTTAATTTAAATGAAAGTATCTGCAAATTACCCTACAAGTTGTCTGCCACAAAGGAAATTAAAAAAAATTCTCTGGTCCATTTATATTTCTGTGATCTATGCTCACATTCCAACTGACTGGGAAGCACAAAAGACTTGAATCTGGTTTATTTAAGCCACAATGGACTGACTAGCCCAATTGGTTGCACAACAAGAGAGAAATATTGGATTTGTTCACGTTCAGACACCTGCCAACACAAAGGCAATCCAAATAACAGCATGTGTTGTGGGCTGGGTGAGGAGAGAACAGAAATACTATAGTGCCTGTAAGCTTCTTACTAAATCTGGGGATAATATACAGCCAGAAAACTGCGAGACTGATTTCAAGACTACCAAAATTCATAGAGTGAGATCGTCACTGCCAGTAGTGACGTTGAGGAGTCCAGTTTAGCAATCTATTACAGCAGTGGAATACACAAAGAGATTTCAGGCACTGGTGGTGAGCTCTACAAAATAATTAGAGCTAAATGGGAGTGTGTGTTCAAATAATATAAGCTCAAATACTCATAAACCAAAACACACACCAGCAGATCAACAGCTTGATTATTGTGAGTGTGAAGATTTTAGTAGATTAAATCAGGCCGCAATATAACTTCCATCTTTATGGGCAGATAAAGAGCAGCTGAGGTATAGCACAGCCTGACAGTGGTCAAGGTCATCTTTCATTATAACTACCGGCAGTGTGAACAGAGGCTTGCATGTACACACGCAAACAGGAATACAGATTTCCACTGCAAACATTCACTCAAAAGGCACAGACAGGGTGAAAAACTGCTCAACAAAGCTCAAGTATATTTTAAATATATGATGTCATGCACATTTACAGTCAGACGTAATAACATCATTTTTACGAAAATATAACAGTGACAAAATACGTGATCAGTGCAGTCTGGGATAACATCATGCAAGCTTCATGACTGGCCAAACCACAGCCAAGCATGCTTCACTGAGAAAGCTGACATGACACAAACATCCAAACACACACATTATCCCAGTTAACCATAAGGAGCAGGCACCACGGGGCACGAGGAGAACGGCACCAGCCACCATAACTACAGCACAAGCAGTACAATAGCACAGCACACTGCATGAGGCACTGGATCCCAGCAAACCTCTCAGGGGAAAATTAGACATACTGATCACTGTGTGGGAGATATATTAAAAGGAAGTAGAATAAAATGCGAAATTAGAGCTTCCACATGACCGCATGATGGGAGAGCGCTGAAGCAGAAAGGCTTTCCACGTTGAGTAACACGTGGGACAGCTGAGAGGTTTGTCTGAGAGGGGGAGGCAGGCTGAGGGGGGTGGGAGGTCGGGCACGGGCATACACACGGTCACTCACTGGGTGTCGCTTTGGGACGTCATAGACCCCTTCCTTCTGCTGACTGGTGGGAACCTATACAATCGACCAATAGATTCAGAGAACAGCCAAGAGAGCCTGTTACCTCTGGAGTAATTAAGCAATAAAACTTTACACTTCATCACTGTTCCAGCACTGCGACAAACTGGATGCCAACACAAAACCCTGTAACCTGCCTCTCCTGGAATCATATCAATCACTAGTAAAGTGTTTGTGTGTGTGCAGGGATAATCAGAATTAAAATCTTTTGAGTGAGAACTCATTTACTAGGTTAATCAGAAGACTATCAGCCTGTGGCGATGGTCTCTCTCTCTCTCTAATAAAGAATGGATAAGGCAGCTTATCACATCCACAGACATGTAATAACTCACATTGTCACACACATGGAGACATGTAATATTTCTATGTCACACAGTCAGATAGATCTGAGTCTGTGTGTAATGAGAAGAAACAATGAGCAGCGATAGCAAAATGCTGATATGTATGAATCCTGAGATTCCTATGGTTTGATTTCTCCTACAGTGGCACAAGGCTTGAAACAAAGTTTTATTCTTCCCCAGCTGGATGTGCTCTAATCAGAGTGGTAAATGAAAAACAAAAAATAGCACAGAGGAAAAATGTGGATATCTATCTAGCACAGCCTGTCCCATTCTTTCTCCTCCTTTCAATGCCTTGTTTACTTCTTTCACATGTTTATTTCCAGAAGCTGCCATCTTTATTCATACATTAGTTCCTCTGTGGCTGGAGGCTGGCTGAGCCGCACGTTTTTTACGCATGATGTGTGTGTGGGGGTTTGTTTGTACGTGTATTTGTTTGCGTACGATTGTGCACGCGCCAGCGCTCCCTCTATTTCAATCCATTTTATTTAAAGATCAAACGAGAGGCTGGTGATTAATCTTTCTTTCCCCCGCTTTCTTTCATCTTCTTGGGAAAAGAGGGAGGGGAGGCGAGAAAAAGAGGAGGGGTCTTCCTTCCACACACACAACAGGAATAACCTCCACATCCCCTCCACGCGCACCCAACCCTCCCCCTCTTTATCCCTCGGAGGTCTACCCACATCTCTGAGGAGTGCACCCAGAGAAAGCCTCATCTCCCAGGAGTAGCTAGCTTTAGCTATCAGGGCCCTCTGGAGAGTGTTGGCTGGTTGTTTGCCTCAGATTCTTAAAGTCTTTATTTCCTGTATCTACAATTGCTGTTTTCATGTGTAAAAACGGCAATTAATTCTATGAGCAGGCCACAGTATATTTATCCCATTAAAGAGTAATGCAGCTTGTACCGATTGGACAGTAAATAGGTGATTAAATCTCTGTAGCTTAAACGCTTTTAGGAACTCCCTGTCAGCAGATTAACCACAGTAACTGTAGTTTAAAGCTACATAAGACACAAGCAAACAAGATGAGCTTGTGAGTACCTGATAAATGCTCTCTTCTGATTGGTCACGGATGGGCTCGTGTCCCGCCTCAAACACAATGTACTACAACATCAGCAGCACGGGAAAGAGAGGGGGGAAAAAGAAGCAGGAGGGAAATTGGAAGATAAAGAAACTGAGAGAAAACTGCAGAGGTGATTAGTCAAACAGCATTGTCAATAGGTTCTCATTAAAAAGCAGTTGAAGAAGAGATCCCAGTGACACACGGAGGAGGCTTTAAGCAGTAATAAATACCCAGAGCAACTGAGAAAACAAACACATCTCTCAGCTAATCATGCACCCACAGCTACAGACTCACGAACACACAGATATGAGTGCTTCCTACTGGCTCTTTGTATACATCGGCAAACCCCTAAACAGCGTGTGTTGTGCTTATTACGAAGATCTACCCAAACAGGAGCTGTCTCCCCACAGTGCACACACAGAGGAGCAAGCTGACTGGCTAGAAATGCAGCAGGTGACAGCAGCAATGGGATTGGTCAAGAAGTTACCTGGTAGACAGGGTCCTCCAGATCCTCCTCCAGTATTGTCTGCGGATGAGCGGCGGCAGCAGGAAAGAGAGGGAGAGATCAAACGGGGAGGAGAGAGGAGCAGGGGTGAGAAGACAGAAGAGAGGGAAGAGGCGGAGAGTTAAGCCGGTGAAGTAGAGAGAGTAGGCGGAAAGCACAGCGAGACATAGCGGCTTCCCAGCATTCAGATAATCATTTGGCAATCATCAGAGAACGAGCGAGACAGAGAGATAAAGAGAAAATTAAACAGGAGACGTACAGAAGACAGAACAGAGGAAGGTGAATAAGCACAATGGGCAGATGGTACCACTGATGAAACCTGAAAGTGGGTGCTCCGTATGTTACTCTTTGATGTTTTTTTAAGTCTTACCTGACTCATCTGTCAAGAGTCTCTCACATGAACCTCATCATACTTATGGCAGATGATTAAGGAAATTGTTTAAAAGAAAAAAAAATACCAGAGAGTTGAGAAGAGTACCTGGTACACCGCCTGCTCACACTGCTTGTCTTTTTGGGCCTTCTTCTCCTTCTCCTCTCTCTGCTTTATGTCATAGATAAGCTGGAACAAGTCCCGCAGGTCCAGAATCACAGGTTCAGCCTAGGACGAGGACACATTATCCAACCATTAACACAGGCACACACATTAACAGGAGCACAACACCGATCAGAACTCAAGAACTGCATGTTCATTCTCGTTATGTGATGATTAATTTCCCTGCCCAACTTCACGACAGGAGTTTAAGGCCATGATCAGACTGACATGAAGAGTGCGGAAAAAGATACCACCTCATTCACTTTAATGATGCAGAGGCCTCAGGCCAAAACATTTAATCTGTCCCATCTCACTGTCACTTTATCACACACCCTGCTTTAAATTCTAACAAGTGCACATTTCTCTTCAACTTTTTTAGTAAATTCTGACTTTTAAGACAAGTAAAGGTGATTCTGATCATTACCCTTGCAAGTTTTTCAGATTTGCATTTGCAATTTGACAAACATGCACAGAGAAGAGGCCTCTTCTGTGTCTCTACTGAGCTTTCTTTTTGAGTTATGAAGCTTTCCGTGAAGATGTGAGTGAGTTTGACATGACCCATTAAGAGACCCTGATCGCTGACTGTGACCCAAATACAGAACAGCTGTTTCTGGAGTAAAAGGTGGAAGAAAGCACATCAGTCAGGAGTGTGACCAAGAGCAGGTTCTGCTTTTTACCTTCACAGGGTTGTGCACTCTGAGGTAATCCTCCAGACTGAGGCTCTACTGTAATGTCTTGAACCATGTGAGGGACAACACTCACCGGAAACACCTGAATTGTGGTGCCAACTAATTAGATGTGGTTCCCCAAGACTTATCAAAGGGCCACCACTTCTAGACACTAGAGGACATCCAGTATGCATTGCAGGAAAACAAGCACAACTGGTTAGAACAGGACCATAGAGTGATTTAACTTAAAAGGAGAAGTCATCTAGGATAAAAATCAGGTTTCTTTGCATTTTACAGACAGAGTCGTGCAACATTTTAAATGCTCCTTGTAGATTTAACTTGTAATTCTGTAGATACATAGTAGAGATAAAAAAAAAAGAAAAAAAAGAATAGGCATTAGAAACTGCTGTACGGGATCTGACAAGTTTTCATTCTCAAAGATATATTACACAAAGTGCTCTTCTTTGATTATACTTCAACTTCTACCTACAGAAAGCTGATCCAGCAGAATACACCCTCATAATTTAAATTGCCCAAATAAAATTGTAACAGAAGAAAGACTAATTGTCTAGCTTTTCAGGAATCTTTTCACAGTATAAAAATAAGAAAAAATGTAATTCAATTTTGTTCATCACAACATCAGTCACTAGTGCTGTGGGATACTGCAGATTTTAGTATCGATCCGATACCAAGTAAACCAAGTGCTGATACCAGTACCGATACTTTTAACCTGTAAAGGCAGCTTATGTTCGGGAGACAGTGTGTGATGACTTAAGAGACGGCTCATCACCACTAACTCACTCTGATTTTTACGTTCTATAATACTTAGTTATCACAACAAAACACATCTTCCAACTTCTCTAAAGCGTTTTGGGTCAAATTCTGTTGTTTGACATGTTTCATAGGGTGCATGAGGTGTATTGTTTAATTCCCCCAAAATCTATAATTTAACACAATTCAGTGGGCTACTTACTGAAACAAAGTATCGATCCTATTTGGCTAGTATCGATCCGATACCAATACCAGAGTTGGTATCGACACTATTGATATTTGGATTGTTCCGCCCACCTCTAACAGTCGCCTCAAGGCGCTTTATATTGTAAGGTGGACCCTACAATAATACAACAGAGAAAACCTCAACAATCATATGAACCGCTATGAGCAAGTGCTTTGGCGACAGTGGGAAGGATGCCAAAAATTCTGTGCCACTTTTTTTTCTGTGCCACTTCAAGTAATTAAACACTGACCTTGAGGCGTAAGTGACGTAACTCAGAACACGTAAGTATGTTTAAGACATTGCTGTCTGCACACTTTCATGGAAACGGGCAGGGGGTGAACACAGTCACTGCATGATCTATTGCTTCACGCAGCAAAAATTGTAGCCTTGTGTTACCTTTGTACCTCTTTCCTCGAATGAACAAAAGTGGTGACAACAAACCAGCGAGATGACTCACAACCTATAACTACTGTCACAGCGCAATAACAAAGAGTCTTATAGTACAACGGTCTTTCAAACCTAATCAATTATTGACTGGAGCTATGCAGAGTGCAGCCAGAGTTCATAGACTGAATGTTGTGCAAAATGTAGTTCTATTTTAGTGTTGGCTTTCTGCAAGATATTCTGAGCCGAATAAGGCACATGACATACACGCTGGGGTAAACTTCTCTCCCGCTGAGCCAACACTGAAACATACTGTCACTCTTTTAAATTCAGATCCGTTTTACATTTGACAATACGTGCTCTAATCCTCACTTTCTCTTGTGATTTCTCTCCCATTCTTTTTTGCTTTTCCTCGATCAAAACCTCAAGGTATGAAAAGAGAGTGAGCAGAGAAAATCACTGAATTCTAAAAGTGCTAATGCAGAAAACTTTGAGGAGGAGTGGCCTGCTCATAGGACCAGAGAGATGAGATAACCTCAGTTCAGCACAGATGACTAATTCATAGCCTACGGCAAACCTGATAAATGATTCCAACAAAAAGTAACGATAAAGACTTTTACTGCAGACACAGTTCTAATAAAATCTGCCCGGATCAGGATTTTAGAGCAGAAGATGAGTCTCCAATTCTACTAAATATTAATGCAAGAGATTCACTCTCATTGCCCAAATTGAATTCTGCTGTTGGTTGTTAGCGGAATATCTTGAGGATATTCCTGAACGTATTTCTTGGTGAACTGATTTTTGTTAAACCTGTCTTGTCTAAATTCAATTCAATTATTTCTGTTTTATGAAATTCAGAAAATCATTAAATCTGGAAGTCATGTTGAAAACCTTTAGGAGAATTTACACGAGGAAGCATGTGCATTAGAAAAATGATCAGAAAAATAAAAACGAGGATGTGCAAAAGTGGACTACTTAGAGAAAAAGACTCATGTTGTTAACTTTGTTTAAATAATTTCTGTGGGCTCAAAATAAAGGATTTACTGGCTAAATCTGTTACTGTGTCATAAATTATGTAATACATTAAACTACATTTGAACTCTCTGTAGCCTCTCTACAAATTGAAACCTAGGTTTTGAAACAACAAAGCGAGTCATGCTAATTACAGCTGCAACTTTTTTAGAAAAGTTATAACAATGACTGACAATCCTCTATTCACAATTAGAGTCTTGCTATCTTCACTAAAACTGGCTAAATAAAACATGTCTTTCTTGTCCTGAGACTTTGATTTGAGTGGTAAGCCAATTACTTTTGAACGCGACCTTAAATTGGCCTGTTCGGAACATCTTTAAGTCTTAGTCTTCATGACAACAGAGACACTTTGTTAATTCACATCAAAGCAGTTACTTTCCAATTACAGCCTCGGCCATGAGCTCTGTGCCTCCATCCCTCTTATTGTCTGCTCCACAACTAATAGTCTGAGTGTTAGTGATGGCTGGTTCAAATCCTGAAAATGGAAGTAAAACATAATTATGACCTTTCCTCAGGCACACATCAGGCAAAAGGCAGCGTAGCTGACGGATGAGAACTTACCGTTGTGCTTCACTGGTACGCAGGGTAACATTTTCTGAACAACTGTTTTTTAATGGAAATGCGGCTGCTGTATTTGTGAGTGCAGACTGGCGCATATCTGTCTCAGTCAAAGAGCCACGGTTCATGGCCCTAGGAGGATGGATATGCCATTAGGGCTGGTGACACACACTCAAACCCTCATCGACTCACTATGGGAAATCAATATGGCTACAGAGAGAGCCAGCTGAATCCAGACGAAACAAGCCAGGCGCATACAACAACAGCAGCAACAATCATAAAAGGTCTGAAAGAAGTACTCAATATTATATAGAGTATGCCGACGCAGAACCGAAGCTGCGCTGTTCTGAACACACAAAACCTAAAGCTGCAGATCTACTCGGTAAACAGTTTGTTTGATGAACAGCACAAAGCGACATGAGCTGGTATTCAAGGGTCCTTATCTAAATGTCAAGAGGTTCATGTTACTGAGCAAAGAGCCTGATGAATCATAAATTAACCTAAACACAAAGAGAGCTGGGCTACACAACGTCTTTTTGTGTCGTTGGATGAAAAATCCATAAAATACCATATTGTTATTCATGCGGGGTGAGAGGAAACTATACTGAACATCCTCTGGGCTCTGTTTTCAGTTTTAGAAAATCTAAATCATGACCAACAGTTCAGAAGCGCCAAAGACTTCAAGCTATAACAGTGGAGTAGGACTGTAACATCAGCACTGGCCAGCATCACTTATTTACTATGTTTAGATTAGTGCCATCAGCGTTAATCTCATTAAAATGACATTAACGCCATAACTGCATTAACGCGGCAAATCTCTATTAGCGAGTTAGTGCTGATCGCCCCGTGCGTGGGGCTGCAAGGCATCAATGCATTAGCGCGGTTAGCTCGTTAACGCGTTAGCGCTGTCCAGCCCCATTCACGTCATTTTAACGAGAGTAACGCTGACAGCACTAGTTTAGATATTTCCAAATGTAAATGTCGGAAGAGCTCAGAAAATGGTGAAGGTGAAAGGTGGGGGTTTGGGTTCATTTTCCGCTTATTGGACTGAATGTACATAAATACTAACCGACTGCGCGGTTTTGATAGCCACAAAGCGGTGGTTCCCTTCTTTTCCGCAGACATAGCCAAAGGCTCGGTGGTCCGTGATGTCCTTGGCAATGTAAGAGATCTCATGGACAGCATGGTGGTGTTGGAGGACCTGTAGCAGGGAATGACATAATGATACAGATGAGCTTTAAATTGTAAAGATGCAAACAAAAAGCCCTGTATTTACATATATATATATATATGTTTTAAAAACACATAAGAAGCAAACTGACTCTACGTCTTTATAAAAAGCAAGTTTATTTATTCTTTGTTAAAAATTTAACTGTCTGCTCCAAACCAGTAACTGAAAGTTAGGATGCACTCATCTATACTTCCAAACCATGTGGGAAGCATAATCATCTCATGTAAACCCCCTTAAGTATATACTCACAAAAACACACAGTCACACGGAGACCTTGTATCCTACATTAAATTGTTTCTAGCTCCCCTGCCCTCTCTAGTTTAGTCTGGGTGGGGAGTGCCAAGCTGGCATTGCCTGTGCCCCGTGGCAGATGGCACTGTTTTTCCCGAGGACAGAGGGGGGGATCAGTGACAATCACAGCTCGGCAAGCTGTCGACTTGATCACTTCATCTGTGCCCTCACTCACAACACGCACAAACACAAACACACGCTCACAATTCACAGCATAATATGCAATAGCCCCTCTGTTAGTCACACTAAATGTCTGCTTTGTTGTTATTGTCTATGCCAGATGCATGCTGGGAGCAGAGACACAGAGTCAACATAATAACCCAGTAGCCCTTGAGTGCATGCTAGGGGTTGGAGCCTTATACATCAGAGGCTAAACACACACATCTGCTCTCTCTGAAGCTACTCCAGAAGTGCGACATGGCAGAGTAGAGTGACACTAGTATAACACGGGACCTATGACACACAAACACACACAGAGAGACACCAACCACCTCAGCAGAAACAGATAATCATTCTGTGAGTCATGTCTTCTAAATTTAATAATTGGAGTAATGATTGTTATTATCACCTCTGATTGACCTGAAATTGGCAGCTAAGGATGTACACACACACACACACACACACACACACACACACACACACACACACACACACACACACACACACACACACACACACACACACACACACACACACACAGCTCATTTGCAGAGGTTATTGAATTATCTCTGGGTGGGTGGTGCGGTGACAAAGAGGGACTCTGATTCAAAGAGAGCAGAGAATTAAATGACTGCATAAATTCAATTGCTTCACTTTGTCTTGGTAGCAAGTAGAGCTTAGACAGTAGAAAAATACATATAATCAATACCAGCTTTTTTAATAAAAAGCTGAAAACGTTCACAGAAGCTTTGGTCTAGTTAACGTCACTTTTTTAGCATTAAAAACATATTACTGACCTCCCTTTCTGGTTTTAGGTTCTCTGTGTGCTTGACATCTAAGACAAGTACAAAGGTGAAAGTGCCACCTTTCAGAAGAAAATTTAGTGCAATGGGAAGACGGCTTCTTCCCACCGTCCAAATGGACGGATGGGAAGATTCAATAAGTTATGATAAAGTAGCGGACCTCGGTTCTATCTGACATATCTGCCAAACTCTAATTAGAGTAGAAAAATAAAATCAAAACTCTACTCACAAAGGTAAAACAAGTTAAGATGCTGGTCGTGGAAGGAAATGACAAATTGAACTTTACACATATAATTTCAAATTTTGTCAAAACACCACTGAAGCTCCAAAACTAATGATGGAAATATTCAACACTTGATTTCACTTCATGAGACATTTATGCCAACAAGACTGTTACTAGCATTTTTATGGTGGTTTGAATGTTTTTGTAGTGTCATGCTAGAGAAAAGGGTAGAAAAAACAATGTGACAATGCTGCTTAAAAGCATTGTTTTCTTATCACAGGTAGTCGTGGATTACTTTGTCCAATCTGCCTGACTCTGCATGGATAAGCTGGATGTGTGTTGCCATAACTGTCCTCTGGTGGATAAATTACATAACGTGTGTTTCTCCCATTTCTTTAATTTTTCATTTTCATTTATCAGCTTATATACTGGCTGATGTCATCTAATGTTTTGAACATGGCCTGCTTTAGTTGGATATAGATGCTCAAACACTGCGTAAAAACAGGTGGATTCAAAGAGTTGACACTGGGTCTGAGGTCTGCTTTTCTCGCTGTTGATGTGCTGTACCAGTCTCACAATCTTTCACACACAGCGTCGGTGTCTCTGAGGGACTGTGGACAGCATGCCCTTCAGCAGTTGCTGGCCACTGAACCAAGATATTCCTTGTTATTCTGGGAGTGAAGAGGGGAAACAGCAGGATACTGTCTCTCTAATATCTCCGATCGTCACATCTCTCTCTCCTGGAGGGGAGACATCATCAAAGGGCCTGTGGAGGCCATCCAGCCTTAAGCCAGTAGGAACAACATGATGGGAGATTAGCAGTTAAACTTAAAGATTTAATTAGCTTTTTTTTTTTATCAGATTCAAATCAGGTCTGGTTATTTAACCCAGGTTTCTTTATTTCTTGCTTTTATTCTGTAATATACGTGTGTGAAACAATATTTGAACTGAATTAAACATGGAAATAACTCCATTAGCTTGTCTTTTTTTTTTTTTTTTTTGGCCTGTCCCGTTTGGCTCTTTTGCCATCAGAATTGTTGTCTAAAGGCAAAGAAAGATGCCCAACGGATTTACTTTACCAAACTGACCATCCCAGCCTTGCCGTAATGGTCCATTTGATTCACTTTTTATTTGTTTATTTTATTTTCACTTAATGAATACGGGACAGACTTGACTGGGGGAAAGAAGGGGAGAAAGAAAGAGGGAAAGAGAAACAGCTGAGAAGAGGGACGGGGGAGAAGGGCAAAAGACAAAAACCAACAGAACGGGCAGAGAAAAAAAATGCATATATCAATCACCTGGATCACCTGCTGAGAAAGAAAAAAGAAAGCAAGCAGAAGAGAACAAGAGTAATAGAATAAACAACATCACAATGATATATGGGAATATGACAGTAAATACTAAATGTTAAACATTATTGTGCAGCACATAAGATCAACAGAACACAGTGTGCTTTGAGGTAGGAGCCAAAAAGGGTGTAGTTTGTGGGTGTGATCACCCGTGTGTACACCTGTGAGCATGGACGCGCTTGTTTTTTGTTTTTTTAAAAGGTTCCTTCATGTAATAATCTGCTAGAGGGTGTGGGGGGGCCACAGCCCCGTCCTCCAGGGCGTGAAGCAGGTGTGGAGGAGATCAAAACTCCAGACATCCAGAGGCCCCCAGAACACAAGAGACCAAGGAAGACCAACAGAGGGGCAGCTGCGCCACTGTCCCGGAAAGAGCTGAGGAGAGTCCCAGATGAGGGCTCACTCAGCAGCCGCGGAGCAGAAGCCAGGGGGAGTTGCAGTGACGCGCCCGTGAGCTCCGCCGGCAGCCAGCTGCGCCTGAGTGACCGAGCCCCAGGCCGAGAGGCCGGGGGCACCCCACCTCCGAAGTGGCCCGAGCGAGCCCCAGGCTCCAGGCCCCGATAAGCGGCCGCCAAGGAGTGAGCCGGTGTGTACCTGGACGCCCATCCCCGGACACAAAGAACCACCAACGCACCGATGTCTGAGGGGGTCCGCCACTGGCAGGGGAAGTGGTGGTAGGGGGAGATAGGCCTCCAAACCTTGGAGGGCCTGAGATGTCCCCAGAGAGGTGGCGCCTGACACCCAACCTGACATATAGACACAGACATACAGGCACACACAGATACAAACATCCATTCCCACCCTCATGCTCTCATATGCACTTACTCCACACTCAACCAACGTGGAGACAGACATAAAGAGACGTTGTACACACGATCACACTCCCCAAGCGTACTCTACAAACCGGGTCTAGGTGCCCTTGCCCCTGGAGGGGGGAACTGCACCCAGACCCAGGTGGTGTTTCCCTTTTCCCTGCGGTGGGGGGAGGCAGACCGCCCCGACTCCGCAGCAGCAGGAAGGCTCCACACTCCAGACCGCAGTCGGACGGCCAACTCCTCCTCCTAGTCCTAGCCCCCCTGCTCCAGCAGGTCGCAGAGAACGGGGGTGAGAGAAGACTCCGAACCTCCCTCCACCCGCTCATTGTAATGTTGATGCATGTGTGTTCTAAGGTGCATTTAAAACCCAGGAGGGCATGGAGCTACCTGCCAGAGAGCAGCAGGTAAGCGCATGGTCCCTCCTGCTAGCCCTCAATGTCTACGTGTATTTAAAATTGAGAGGTGGGCAACGATGCCAGGGGTGGGGTGTACACCCTGATGGTACTTTGGACTCCGTGTATCGTGCCCACCCCCAAGATCCTATATGTATGTGTAATGAGAGTGTGAGTAATGTGAATGTCTAAGTTGTGGGATAAAATTGAGGCAGAGGCAGCCAGAAGGGGACAGGGGGGTAGCCTCCTCTGCACCCTGGTGACATACCCCTACTCCAAGGCCCTGCATGTGTGGGTGGTTGTGGTGGAGCGGGAAGAGGGAGGCAGCTGGAGATGGGGAGGGAAGGAAGGGAGGGGCAAGTGACCCCTCCCTGGGGCCAGCTCCCCCGCTGACCCCAGTAGGCACCCCCATACTCCGCGACCCGCCAGGGAAAGGGGGCCCAGGCCCATCCAGACCGGGCCCAGTGCAGCAGCGCCGCCCCGCCCCACAGAGCCCGGGACAGTCCACCCAACCCCACCACAGAGAAAACTGCACCCACCCCACCATCCACTCATCTTCCAGACTACATAAGACAATAAACACCCAGGCTGAGATCTTCCTCCACCTCTCCTGTATCTCCCCCTCCTGCAGAGGGAGCTCCTGAGGAGAGGAAAGCTCCTGCAAGATGTGACAATCTCCCCCACCAGTTGAAGAGCCCCCCAGGTGGCTCGACGCACCGGCGGCACCCTGCTCCAGGGCCGGGCCCCCATGCACCCACCTGCCCAAAACCCCGGCAACACACCAACCAGGACCCAAGCCCCCGAGGCCCGGTCCGGGTCCCAGCCCAGAGACGGAGCGCCCCCAGAACCTCACGCCCATCCCGGACCCACCCAGGGGCAGCCAGGCTACCAGGTCAGTAACCCACGTCCGTCAGCACAGACCCTCCCCTAGCCCCGCTGCACGCAGCCGCGAGGAAACAGTCACCGGAGAGCCAACAGAGACCCTAACCGGACATGACCGCTACCCCGGGTTGAGCCCCCCAAGGAAGATGCCTCCGGGGAACCCCCCGACGCCCTAAGCCTGTCCCTACCCCCACACCAATCACAACAGTGAAGGCGGGACCAAACTATGACCCCCCACCCCCACTAGGTGATGGAGCTGATCAAAGGAGCCCAGAGCATTTGATCTGATGTGGTGGCAGAGGCTGTATCAAGACTAATGTAATCTAATAGATAATTTCTATATTGGTTAGAATTAAGATTATTTTTATTTTTCCAGTTCATGAGGACTGTTTTCTTGGCTATGCATAGGGCAGTGAAAACCATATGGGCGATATTCTTTTCTGAAGTGACATTATCTAAGCTGCCCAACAAACACACTAAGGGGGAAGTTGGAATGTTACATTTCAGACACTTCGATAAGTCTTCACATATCTCGCGCCAAAACTTCTGAACTGGTCGACAGAACCAAAGAGCGTGGATATAATTGTCCGGTGAATTGGTTTGGCAGTGTGAGCAGTTGTTGGTAGACGTAAAGTCCATCTTGAACATCCGATGACCTGTATAGTGCACTCTATGTAATATTTTGTATTGAATTAATTGAAGACTGGGATTTCTAATTAGATGAAAGGTTTTTAAGCAAATCTGAGACCAGAAGTTTAGGAGTTTAGCTTGTCTATATAGAATAAAGTAGCACACTTTTTACTTTTTGAGCGTATTTTTTGAGAAAGGCCATTATTTTTCCTTTGTTAGACATTAATCACGGTGAGCTGACTTAGATTAGCATGGTCTGAGAAGCATGCATGCTGGGTTAACTGGTTAGTCTTGTGTGTGGATCTTTGCGTGTGAGTGATTGTCTGTCTCTCTATGCTAGCCCTGTGATGGACAGGAGTTCTACATCTCACCCTGTAACAGCTTGGGATAGACTTCAGCTATTCCACAACCACCAAGTTGGACAAGTAAATAAATTGAATGCATATAAATCGTGTAACTTTTATTTATGTATTATTTTGTAAATTCAAGTACATTCTGAAGATCTGGCGCCATGTTATCTGGCCGTAGCCATGCACCTGCACTACTCTGTTCATAATAGAATAAAGGCTGAAGCTACAGCAGGAGATTGAAATGATCAGAGCACTTGTGGCCTCTCTGTAGGTGTGTTTAAAAAGTGCTGGCGGCTAATATTAATAAACCAGAGCACAGGGTGTAGCAAACTTTCATTCGCAATCACTGGTTTAAGGTCACTACATCAGAAAACTGTATGAATATAGAATCAAAGAAAGAAGCATGATACTAATTTTAATACTATATACGCACAGTTCATCATGCATTGGCTGAAAATAATGGATCATGTAAGTGAAATTAAAAGGACACAATACTGAGGTGTTTTTTTCCTCAACTAAAGGCACTAAAGATGTGACTATAACCATATTTTATGAAACAGATTTTGAACTACTGTGGCCAAGCTGGGCATAAAAGTAAAACTAATTAGGTTAAGATATGCTCTGACAGACATAACCCCTCTAATATGCTAAAATCAGGCAAGCTATGAATTAACACTGGTGTGTGATTTGTGATGTGTACCCACCCCTGGCCAGTGTCAATCAGATCACATATAATCCTTTGTGTGTAAGGATTTCCCTTTTTTCTAATCTTTTCCTAAAGTACTTTTTAAGATTAAAGCATAAACCTACATGTCTTTTTCTATTTTTTGCATTTGATTAAAAAATAAAAAGCAGCGTCCTGTGCCCACCTCTACACTGTAGATCAAGAGAGTCCACTGTTTTAAATAAAAAGAGTTTCCGTCAGATGAAAAATAATTGCATACTTGGAATTTCAGAAATTTTGATTATCACTGGTGGTTTATATTTCTTTTAAATATTTGTTTTTAATCAGCTACATTTATTATGGGAACTTCATATTAAACATTAAATTGATTTAAAAAGCACATCTGCAGTGATTCTTTAAAGTTTTGGAAAAGCATCTGAACATCAAACATAAAATAAATGTATTTAAATTTTAATTGTAGAAGGAAAAGAGGGATGATGATGATATAACAAATGTGATTTTCTGTCTGAATGCTTGTTTTGAATAGATTCATTGTGACATTTATAAATAGGAGCCCACTCGTAGAATATATTATTATGTAAATGTAGTATATGTTTAGCACAAATGTAGGGTATTTGTGCCAAACACAAAGACAAATCAGTACAGAAGGATGGTGGATACGTGATATAGCTGGTGGCATATCAATGACAGCTTAGAGCACGAGTCCAGTTTATTTTCAACCCGGCTTAGTTTCCATTGTGGCTCCTGCTGAGTCTCCTGCTAACTTTGCATTTGTGTACAACGAATGCATGAGTGAGGATAACATGCACTCTTGTTTGGCCTCATTCTTAATGGTGAATTAGTTTGTAGTTACGTTGTGACCACCTGGCTTCTCTCCAACAAGAAGTCAAGGACCATTTACGCAGACAATGTTCAACTTCCACGTGAAAGAGTCTGGATGTGAAAAGGCTGAGTTGTGTTTGACAAACAGATGCCAGAGCTGTTGGAAAATAGAGTTCAGGGACACAGAAATTGCTTTATCAGACCTGTTCGCTCTTTAACCACACTGACAAGGTTTTAAGGCAACAGTGGGGAAAGATGGTTGCATACCATGTTTAAAGATGTTCGTGATAAACATCAGAGCAACAGATCTGTTTGATTTCTTAGGCACAGTCTGACCTAAAACTTGATCTAACCCTCTGCCTTCCAATGTAAAATGGGCCAAGTTCGAATTCCAATTGGTGCTCACAACCTTCCTGGTGTTTTGCCAGTGGAGCAGTTTTCTTACCGCATGCTTAAAAATGATCGAATACCAGCTTAAGTTTGGTAACATTACAAGGCTATAGGTCTATTTTCGTATTAAAACCTAAAAAGAATTTGTCACACATCAGTCAGCACATGTTCATAGATAGTTGGGATTTAATACAAATTTTGATGTCAAAAATCACATTCCTGTATCCCCTGTTTGCCACCTTTTCTCATCCTTAGTGTAAAACGATTAATGATTAAACTTGTTCATTGAAAACAAGCACTGCTTAATTCACAGCCACCCCCCCCCCAAGGCTCATCCTATGGCCTTCTCTAATTTCAGCCTCTTTCATTCCTCTAGCCCCACAGACCAAATAATACTATAAATTGGGTAGGTCCATTCAGTGACAATATATCTGATAAGACCCAAATGAAATTTATTGAATTGTCTGGACGCCAGTTGTTTGTAGTCTTTTCTACTGGCAGAAAAGTTGATCTTTCTGATTTCACTCTCTGAGGAGCAGCGAGCAAACTAACCATTTCAGCAATTCACTCATGCTAGTTTTTCATCTGCCTTGGTATTGTCTCCTTTCTGAGACTTGGCCAGAGGGGTTGAAGAGGGTAGTAATGCACAAGTGTCTCTATGTATATGCACATGTGTGTGTTTTAAGAGAGAGGCTGACAGGAAGAGAGGCATGCTGGCCTGCCCTCTGTTAGATTAATGTCTCCCCTCTTATTCTCCTCCATCTCAAGCACCACCTCCCTCCATCCTGCACGACCTTCCCTACTCCAAGAGAGAGGCCATCCATCCATTCGTTCACCCATACATCCATCCGCCCATCTGGCTGACTGATGCACAGGAGGGGAATGAGACTGTCAAGATCCCTGAACCTCAGCAGAGTCATTCTCTCTTTCTTCCCGTCTCCCTCTCTCCCTCCCTCCTTTGCCATTAGGAGTGGTTGAAGGGCTGATAGTAAGGACAGCATATCTCTATAGTTAATATTAATGTGCAGAGACAGAGGACAAGGTCTCCCTGTAGAAAGCTTTACTTTGACATATGCTTACTGATTCTCCACCTATCCCTCTAACTCTGTTTCAGTCTGCTTCTGCTCCTCAATCACGCGCTTCCTCTATTTATCTTTTTCACATCCTTTTTTCCCCTCCTCCTTCCCCTTGGACTTTTCTTGCTTCTTCTCCTCCCAACTCTAGCTCTCTACTTCTGCATCTATCACTCACTTTTCTATTTAGCTCTTGTTATCCTTCAGTGTCTAAATTTTGAGCCATCAAGAAGAGAAATACGATAAGGATTATGAGTGTTATAAGAAGAGGTACAAAGGATTGAATGTGCTTGTATTCAACATGGCTGCCACGTGGGTGGTCGTTGTTTACTGAGTCTTGCCTGTCTAATACAAGGTACTTTTGAATCACTGCTGGGTACACACACATACAGTGTCAGCTCATTCCGGCTCCCGACAAAGTGTAAATCTTAGGCTTACCGTGTCACCCACTAAAGCTCGGTATGGAGCGGCGAGCTTTATATTCTTTCTAAACCAGTCTACATTCACAATCAGACACACTCAGAGCCAGACAGTGAAACAGACAGCTCACGCTGCATATGTACACATCAAAAAACAGTTGCTGTATTATGTTTAAAAAATAAGCCTGGTTTTCTGGAGCTGCCAAGATGAATATAAAAACAAACATATGGAAAGAATTGCTGCAGCACAACTCAGCCAAACACCTCAAAATAACAACATTAATTCGTTGGGACAGATTTTTACACGCTTATAGAATTTAACTCTTTTCCCACATAAAGGCAATATTTGATGACTTCCTCTGGACCCCTAACGAAAACATAAACAAATATCAAAAAGGATTTGGTTTGACAACCACTGCAATATTTTCCCTGTTTTTCCAAGGGCAGACACCACCCTCATTAACTTCTGATGCAATATGAGAGAAACTTCTTTAAGTGTTACTCCTAGTAGGCTTTCAAGGGGTAAAGAGTTAACAGGGAAGTAATTCTACATTATTAGACACAGAAAACAGGGGGAAAAGGCCACTTTAGTCACCAGAGGACCCATATTCTTGGAAAGGTAGATATTATAGTTCTTGATTAAGGATACAATGACAGGTACCACAGGTTTGAGCCTAAATAACACCAATCAAATAATCCTAAACAAGCCTGGTCATTTTCCCTGATTTACAATCATATTTACTCTGCAATGGCATTTAAAGAACCCTGTGTAGGTTATAGGCATTACCTATTACCATAGATGGAATATGGTAGTCATAATTATAATAACCTGCAACTATGTTTTTGTATGCACTTCCAAGGAATCCGTTATGTGCAACGGCCTTGTTTCTACAGTAGGAGTAGTAGATTTGAGCTGGGAAGCAAGAGGAAGGAAGGTCCATTAAATTTGTTCCAATGCAAACCTCCACTAGAAGCCACTAAATCCTACACACTGGCCTTTCTATAACTACATTAATCTTCTTCTCTACTTGCGTCTGCTTCAAATATATCTACGGGTTGTGGGTACTTGCCAGTAAATTCAATATTACACTTCTTGTTTTATTGCTTTTTTGCATGGATTTAAGTAAGTCTTAGATCTTATCAGCCACTGGGAAAAACGCCTAGCAAATTAAGTGATAGAGGGAGAGTCAGGGTCAGTTAACAGACAGTAAACAGAGCTAAAAAATGAACCAGGGGATTGACTGAAAACAGTCGATGAAGTCTGGACAGATCATATCGGTTAACCAAAGAAGAAGCCATGTAAGATGGAAAATGCCTAATCCTGGGGCATAATATAAAACCAGTGTAGTTGCTGTTTGCACACAGGAAGACAATGGGACGGCCATGTTCTCTCATCTACTGAGGCCTTGTTCTCAGGGTTTCAATTAGGGCCTCCTGATTTCCCCAGGGGCCCCTCCCTCTTATGGAGATGCCTCATTAATAGATGAAACACAAGTGCACGGACACACAAACACACACACAAACACAGACCCACAAGTAAAGAGAATCAAATTTGCTTCAGAACTTACCCCTGACTTCTCATCAAAGATTTTGATCCCTCCAAAGGAAACGGTCAGGAACACCTTCTGTTTGTGTTCTCCTTTAGACCGTGCTGCTGCAGCTATTCCCTGAGGATGCACACACACAGAAACACAATCCATACAACCATGTCAGAAGCAGTATAGAAATGTACATGCAGTTGCCAACAACTGTCAATAAAGGTAATAACTATGTGTTTGAAAAATCAGCAATGAGTTTCATATACTGGCATCAATTTATAATCTTTAAATTATTTGTGGCAGGTTTCTCATTTATTCTCATCCAACAAACAACACTTTACTATATTGTGTACCAGGGCACCATGCATTCTTTCTACAAAACGACTAGGGATGATGTGAAAGGAGATCGATATCAATTACTAGTTTATTGAGAATGTCAGAAATGTTATGATAGTTTTTATTTAATAATAAAAAGTTGCTTTGCTTAAAAATAGCTTGCTGCTGAATGGAACAACTTAATTTATATAACTTGTTTAAAAGCTTTGGGAACGTGCTTTTAACACAGTACAACTGCTACGATGCACTCAGCATACAGTCAAACGACATACTGATTATTTATAGCTGTAAGTATATGTAAAGGTTTAAGTTTCTCTCCATTTTCACCTCGTCACCATTTGCATAGGCGAGTCACAAAAAGAAGACAGGAGAGAAGCAGGATCACAAAAACGACAGATTCCGGATAGAAAAGGGAGGAGCAGTATGAAAGAAAAGGTGGAGAGATCAGAGAAAAGGAGTTGATGGATTTTCTGTCTGAATAAATGAGGAGGAGGGAAGCTGTTTGATCAATGAGCTGTCGGTCCTCTTCTCACCCTTACGGGTCTACGCTGGATAGAGTTTTCACTACACGTAAACAAAGCGTAAATGTAATTTTCTCAATTCAAATATCTCCTGCAATATGATTTAAAGGGAAATTAATAATGAATGAGGCACTCTTCACTCCGACAGCGTTTTCAAACTCTTTCAGCATACATTTGTAGAGACAAGATGCAAAATCTAGGTTTTGTTTAAAGATGCGACTTCTTGGGGAAAAATTTCAACATTTTTTATGTAACAGAATTTCAAAGCCTGTTTTTCATAATTCTGCAATCAATTATTTCAGAAAACAAGGTCGTTCATTAGGCCTGAATAGAAAATGGCCTATTTTTCTTCATCTTCATCCTCACTCATGTCTCTCTTTCACCTATCATCCAAATGATTCCCCTCCTATATGCCATCTCCTCGCTGCTAACTGCCCCATCTGTCTACCCCTCCCTCTAATTGTTTCTGTCCTTGCAAATGAGACATTCATCCCAATCCCCTTCTCATCCATATGGCTAACCTCCTTTACTTCCTCTTGCACTGATCATCGTCATCCCTATAAATTATAACAACCCCATTTTCTATCCTTCCTATTCAACTTCTCGCTTATAGCAATTTGCATAGAAAGACGGCAACAAACTCTATATGCATGCGCACACCGTCAAAAGCGCAGTAATGCTATGATGAACAAAACATGCATATTTAAATGTTGAACTTCAGAATATGCATGAAGCTGGCAACTGATGTCTTTTGTGGGTCACAGAACTTCATGCAGCTGCAGGCTGTAATATAACATTAATTCTGGGTGTTGACGTCCTCTGGTTTTTTTTAATTGCTCGCAACTACCGTGGAAAGTTTGTTTTAACAGCGAGTTTAAAATGGTACAATTAATTTGTAATTTGAGACAGATCAAGAGGAGGAGAAATACTCTTCTTACCTTGAGCTTCATCATCGAGTCCTGGCAGAGTTTGTCTCCACGGGCGGCGGTAACCTCGTCCAGGCCAATGAGCTTGGCCTTGTAGCGGACGCCATCGCCCTTAAAACGCCTGATGAGAGCTGTCTCGCTGCGATCCTGCCCTGCAGACACACATACACACTCACTTTGCAGTCTACAGTACATCTTCAAGTCAAGGACCTCAATCTACCTCAGACCAGTGCTATTACCTCAGGATCATCAATCACACAAACCCCAGAATACTTCAACAGTAAAGAAAAAAAAAAACCAACTATGGTATAGTTTAAAGCCACTAATGTCCAAAACTAACTCAGATCACATGCACTGAACTGTGGTATCATATGAATGATAATGGGCAGTACACTCATTGACGCTCAGTGTTTGGCAGGATTAGACGAAACTCTGACTGTTCACATCTTTGGCCATTTCTCATACAAAATAATGGTGTGACATTTCCTCCTTATCTCCCCCGTCTCCAGCAGTCCCTCGTCTCTTCTCACTTGCTACTGTGTACCAGATTGCCAGCACTGTGCGCATGTATTAGTAAGTGTCAGCGATGGCGTGCATGTGTTGACCTTGCTCTTGTCCAGGAAGTCTCTGTGTTATCTCCTCCAAACCTCTTTACACACAATACAGAGCACAGAGAGAGGGAGAGAGAACAGTTACTCATAAGGACAAACTCTTTTGTGTCATACTCTCTCATTCTTTCTTCCTCTCAGTTTCTATTTCTCTGACCTGCAGCGTGCACGCACACACCAAAAGTTGTACAGACAAACACCAGAGCATCTCTGCATGTCTCCGTGTTCTGTTTTTGAGTGTGTATATGCGAGACTTTGAGTGTGATTCTGAGAGAGAGGCATAATGATAATGCAGCATATTCAGATAATATATTGAGGCATTAGTTCTGTACTCTATAAGAGCGTGACTCTTGGAAGGTCACAGCCGGAGTGATGGAGAGGTCCCACTCCTCCTTTCGTCTTTCTTTCACACTCCCTCCATTCACACCGAGTCCCTACAGCGTTGCAGCATAAGAGAAATGTGCCCTTTTAAGACCATCACGTTACGTGCAGCTATTGAATCATTTTTGTGCAACACAAACCTCCCACGACTTCGTTTGTGTGCCCTGACGCGAAAACAAGCGAACACGAGTATTTTTTAAATCTGCATTTGAATCAATCAATCAATCAAATGATTTAACAAGTTGGAAAGTATTTGAGGACAATTCAATATAAGGCCTCGTTATCACACGATGGTCGGTTAGCCTTTGTATTAATAACCCTGCTTTGTTAAAACCGCAAATAGAAACGTCCAAGGCTGCCACAGATTATTTTGTGAATATTAATTTGTCTAAGAAGCTTCATCCTATGGGAAGAAAAACTTGACAAACTACAAGAAAGGGAAAAAAACCCCACTTACACTTACACAATAACATACACATAGAGAGACACACACTCAAAGGCTGCAGATGAACTCATCCCTCTGAATCATTGAACAGACACACTCAGTCACACTGCTACTTGGAGTAAATCACAACTGTCTGTCTCATAGTCCTAAGAGACAAAAGAGCCGAAGAATATCAGTCCTTATTTTGGGGAGAGTAAGAGAGAGCAGCTCTCTCTACTGTGTCACGTCTCAGCATATCTGAGATCAAAGTAAGTGACTAAACCTCTGCAGGACTGTGTTGTTCAACAAGGAGATGTTCATTTTGGAGACATTTAAATATTGCCTTCATTAAATATGAAACGATGCTGTAAAACGAGCGCGCACACACACACTCATATAAGTATGTTGACAATACTACTCTGGTAGTGTGATGGCAACCCCCAGATTTCCACACCCACTAGTTCCACATCATCTCTTCTCACTGTGACAATGACATGAAACATACTGCATGAGCTGTCTGTCAGGAAACATTCACAAAAAAATCGCTCCAGATCTCAAAAAGTGTCAAAAACCTTTCTTCACTGTGCAACAAACTAACAACTCTCTGAAGCTGAGGTTTGATTAATACAATTATTTTTTTAGAGGGGGAAAATAACAAACAGTGAAATAAAACACATTCTTTTTACTACAGGACTAATTACTTGATCACAACTGCCCCATGAACAAACAATAAGATTTATTTTCAATTCAGCGAATAAACTGAATAATATTCAAACACTGACATGCTCTAACAAGGCCCGACACTCTTGTACTTGTTTGTGTCGTGATTCTGGTCACAGTTTCAGATTTTTAACACCTCTAATCCAAACCTTCAATTCCAGTAAGCAAAAGCGTTTGCACTGGTAGGAAACCAAGTACACCAGGCTGAATGTGAAATCCATAAAGCGCAATTTAGAAAACATCCACAATATTCCCACTTCATGGCATGTTCACAAAAATCACTGAATCCTAAAAAAATGTAGCATGTGTGTTCCTGACAGAGAAAGTGGGGTCAAGTTCAAGAATATAAATCACTTATCAAAGAAAAAGGTGGCACTGCAGCAAAAGCTCGAGTTTAAGTATTCCTCTATGTAATCTCTAAGTAGATTTAATGAAGAGCCGGAACAAGCTCATAGTGAATATTAAGATGATTTAGCCAATTTTAAAGCCCTTAAAGGAAAAATAAAAAGGGGTTCAGATGAGTTTTATATCATACAATTAGAGCAACTTTATTCATTTAATTATAAACCAAATAAACTTGATTTTAATGTTTCAGTGAGAGGATTAGTGAAAAACACAATTTGGTATTTTATCTTAATTTAGACTGTTTTGTCAGATACTGTATAATTTGATTGTACTTTTTATGCCCTTCTGAGGATCCATTTGTTCATTGTTATAGCAGTCCACACTGTGTAGGACTTCATCTGTGTGTATTTATATGTATGAGAGTTAAATAACACTGGTTGTGTCCAGATGACTCTGTCTCACTGGAACAGTGATTTTCATTTGAGTTTGACATTTAAGACATGCTTGCTCCATCTGCACCCATCACCATTACTGCTGCTATACTTAGCTCACAATGAAAGGACGAGTGAGAGAGTGAGATAGACAGAGAGTGAGAGTGAGAGAGAGAAGTTGAAATAAAGTCAAGATGGGAAAAAAGAAAGGAAAAGGTAGAGAGGGGTCCAAGGTTACCACTCCTGCTGAGTGGTTTATAATATTACCTTTTGGGAGCATGTTCCATGAAAGACCTCCCTCTGTGTGTGTGTGTGTGTGTGTGCCTGTCTGTGTGCCTGTGTGTGTGTGTGTGTCAGTCAGTGGGGGAAGCATTCAGTCTGCTGTAATTAAATGTCCGCTGTTTCTGTGACCCTGCTGAGCTTCAAACACAACTAATGAAAGAATCTTCCATTTCATCTGTCACGGCTGCTCCACAGACACACAAACGCAAACTTGTGTGCCTGCCTCACACTCGCACACAAAGCACTTACAGACTCACGCTCACACGCATCCCACCTACCATACCATAACACTAATGAAAGAAGCTTTTGGAACATCAATCACGGCTGCTCCACAGGTCAACAAACACACAAAAACATGCAATCTTTTCTCAGATCTGTGCAAACTACACTGCAGTGCTACGCTGCTATCGCAATATCTGGAATTCAAGTTTTTACGCTACAGTCAAGCGCTGCGTATCGAGTGTACGTGTGTGTTTGCGGTAGCACTTGGTATGCAGGGTTTGTTCATAACTGTCTGTCTGAAGCAACAAGCAGAGAGGGAGGGAAGGACATAAAGCGAAGAGCAAAGGATGGAAAAACGTGATGGATGGATGAATGAGCGAAGCCTCCATTGGATAAATGTCAGTCAGGTTTAGAGCGATATGACAGGCAGAACCTCCCTGACTCACACACACACACACACACACACACACACACACACACAAACTTTCACATGTGATAGATGGCAGGTGACTGCTGGTACAGTGCGTCTAGCCCTTCAGGAAAGCCCCTAGCATCGCCCCTGGCAACTGTAACCTTTCGCCTCCTGTGCGCCCGTCCATCCCCGTCTTCCCCCTTTTCGCCTCTTCTCCCAACCCTTCTTAGTCTCTGCGTAATTCCACCTCTTTACATGGGTGACATATTGAAATCTTATTTACTTAAATATTTGCCAATGTCTTTCTTCCTGGCAAATCAGGTTATTACTGATTTTTTTGTAGTTTTGGCTCATAATTTCAATTATGATGACATTTTACTTACCAGAGCGACTGTCTGGATTTAGAAATCATAGCTAGAATGAAGTCTGACAGGTCCAAGACAACACGGATCATCTACTGTAATAACAACACCATATAAACCCAATGCAATGCACCAAAATCATGATACTGAATCCTCATCAGACAAACTGTGCGCAATCAAAGCTTCTTAAGTGCGCACGGTCTAAGTGGACCACAGCCAGATTACCTGTGGGTTTGTTTACAAGTTGCCTAACTGTCTGTCTTCTAGGTACTTCTCACTTTATCAAGCTGTATCAAATGTATGTTAGACTTACAGATTGATGCAGATACATTCTCATGTATCCAGGCCTGTCACAGATGTATGCAGGGCTCTCCTCAGCAGTGCAGATTTTCATTCAAAAACATTCTGATCATCCAGGCTTAAGGCTGGCAATGAGTGTATAGGTTTTAAGTGTAAGGCCAATAAGGCATAACAGTCTAGTTCATTAATTTCATTAGACGTTAGAGACAGAGGCTATTAGTTTGAGACCACTGAGTAAGAATATGGGAGAGATGCGGCACCTCAATAGCAAAGAACAGTGAACTCAAGACTTTATTTAATTTCTTGCTGTAAGAGGAGGTTTTTTTGGGCATCATGTCATCTGATATTCCTCGGAAATTAATTAGCTACACAAATGTTGTTGCCACTATCACGCATTTACTTTCATAAGGCCAGCATTGTTTGCAGTGGCTGGTAAAGTGTGGAGCTTGATTCACTGTGCTCCAGATGAAGAAGCACCCAGAGGCTCTTAACTGCAGCTGGGATGGTTCCCAACAAACACTCAACAGCACATGAGGGAACCCGGCAGTTACTCTCCAATTAATCCTGCTTCTAAACCCTGCCGCTGAATGTCTGTGTGCGTTTGTGTCAACACGTGTGGGGTTTTGTGCTTTCCTTACCTATCAGAGACTTGTTCAGATGAAGCGCTCACTCATACCCAATCTCAGACAGACTCTTTTAAATCCACAAAACAGTATGTGCCAAGAAAACAACAAGTTTCCCCTTCAGCTCCATGCTTAGTTTTGGCAGATTGATTTGGCACACAAAAGCTCACACTTGACTGAGTATGCACATAAGCGCACGCTACAAAAACACAACCATAGTAGCTGAAGTGAAATAGCAGCTGTAAAATGAGATGATGAAGCACTGCGGCCACTCAATCAAATAAATGAGCGCTGCGCTTTTGCTCATGTACGTTTTTCGGTCCCATTTCCAACACGACTGCGGCTGTGTCTGCCAAATGAAGTTGCTTCTTTGAACCGTTCGTGTTGCGAATGATCTTGATAGGACTGATTTGTGTAATCAGTGTGACTAACTTAGCATCCATTCTTGAAGAGAGCTGCTGCTCACCTGTTGACTATGAACCACAATCATGAAAGGAGATTTCAGAGGGAGCAAATAAGATTAAACAGGTAGAGCGGTGTCTCCCCCCCCTTTTATCTGAATTCCTTTTTTCAGGGTCCGTTTTGTGCTTCCTTTCCCCCACTCTCACCTCTCTCCCACCCACCTGGATGACAGGGACGCAGTCAGAGACCTGAGCTCCCTGCGCATGTGTGTTGCTGCACATGTGTCCTGAGGCATCCAGCCATCCTCGCTGGCAGAAAACACAGAACAAATTAGAGCTGAAAAATAAGTTAGGGACAGACGGAGCACATTGCCCATTACCACCACACAGTCAGACACTCACACCTTCTGTCAAGGTGACTTTTGGAAAAGCAAACAGAAAAAAGTTTTGACTCGATTGTATGGTGACAGTTGGGAAAGACACATGAGCCCTTCAGATAAAATCTTATTTTTATGGCACACTTTATAGACACATTTATGGTAAGTTTACTTATTTAATTTTTGAAGATCATTTAAATCTGCTGTATTTACTTCTGTAGGGGTTGGTATAATGAGGTAATCCCATATTTCCCCTATCATCATTTCTATAACATGAAACATAACATTGCTGAATTTATCAAATTTATTAGACCACAAATTGTTTTTTGTTTTTTTTTAGAAATCTATCAAAAGCAACTAAATTCACTCAATTGGATTTATATTTTACCTATATTTGAACCAAGACACTGGACTTCTCTGAGAAGTCTAGTAGAACATTCAGCCGCATACGTTTCAGTTTTTCTATTTAAGAATTCAAGTAAATTACTGCAATTTTGCATCTTATTAAAAATAAATAATGATGTGCTTTGCAATTTTTCAGCTTTTTTTGTAAAACAGTAAATCTGAAATAACATAGATAAAAAACAAAAACTATATTGATGGCAGCTTTGACATAAGCATTTCATTGGTAGTTGTCTAATGACTTCTAATGACTAGTGTCTTTTGACTGGATTATTTATTAACTAGAAAATACTTTTGTAAAATATTATTTTGAAACCATAGTTCTTAATTCTATCACACAGTGTTTGGGTTGTTAAGAAGTGTTTTCTTTTATTTGAGCGCACTGTCCTTGGACTAAAATGTTTTTTTATTTGCTTGTTTTTTTAGACCATTGAGCTTTTTATAAAGCCACATTGTAAATGCATCTACCTGACTACAGTTAATTTCACTCAAGATGATATAATCAACAGAATGAGAGAGACGTGGAAGGAAGAGTTGAGTTGCATACAGGAGTATCAACTATTAGCCGTGATGTCCTTCAAATCTCAGGACTGTCTTTCAAATTTATAAAAAAATATTTTTATAAATTTGCTCTCATGTGATGTCTCTTGTTTTTGTCATCTCTTATTGTTTTCTAATTAATGGTGTGTTATTTATTCTCTTTTCTTGAGAAATTCTTTTTGTGCCAATTTGTGTTTTCGATTTTTCAGGACAATGGGTGTTTGTTTTTTTTTACGTATTAACTTCTTTAACATTATTCAGTTTTAATTCAGTTTATTATCTCTCACTTTCTGTTTGGATGTAGTAATCTGTCAAAGCACTTTGTAAACCCGGTTTCAAAAGGTGTTATATAAATATTTTATTTTACTTTATTAGAAATACTATCTGGACATTATATGATCAGGAAAAATGGACAGGCCCTGACATCACCTCATCTACTGGGACTATCCCAGCTTGACTTTGTTTCCTACCGGAAACTATGGTATGCTCAGTTTTTACACTCGCTTGCTACTAAAGCAAAAATCCAGGAAAGCTATTAATACACTAAAAAATAGCAAAAGCAGCACTGGTCTCGCCTCTATGTTCACAATCCTGTCAGGATGATTGCATGCTTACTGACAAACCTGTGTTTTAGGTTCTTTGTAATCCTAAAAAAGTATTTAACTCTATGTACTCACTATGCTGATTAGAAGTTCTCACAGATCTTCCTTACCGTTCATTTTCACCTCAACCTTCTCTATTTTCTCCCTGTTATGAATTAATATGATACCTAAACTAACATGAGGCTATGAGTCTTTTTCCTTCCCATATCTCAGTCTCTTTTCCCAACTATCCAAGCAGTCCTGTGTATATCTAGAAATCTTGGTAGTCAAGCTCTTTTCTCTCTCTGGCAGTAATTAGAAGGTAATTGTTCTCGCAAGCAAAGGGGAACCTGAAAATGTGCATGAGTGTGTGTGTATGTAACTGTGTCTGTGAACATGCATGTGCGTGTATGTTTTCTGATATCTGTGTATCAGGGGTTGGTGTGTGTAAACATGCAGCTAGCATCCTGTCATGTGAGATGTTGAAGCTGTTCCACCCACAGAGTGCTTCAACGAATGCACCTCAGCAGCTGCTAATACACAAGCAGTCGATTCCACGAGTGCAGAAATGTTCACATCCTGCTGCAGAAGAACAGGTAGCTCTCCAAAGTCCTGCACTATGAGCCTCCACAAAATACCTCCTTTTATCAGAAGAAATAGAGAAGGCACCACTTACTTTTTTGTCATTGTTGTTCTCCTTGTCCCTTTCGTGAAAACACAGACACAGGTAGGGATGGGTATCGAAAACCGGTTCTTGTTGAGAACCCGTTCCAACTGTTTCAATTCCTTGGAATTGTTTGCCATTTTTGCAAACGATTCCCTTATCGATTCCAGTCGCCCCGAATGACGTCACCACATTGCGGAGCATCATTTACCTGGCAGGGCACCTAAGCGGCTTAAACGCTCAAAAGTTTGGTTATACTTTACGAGAACGGATGACTACAGGGCAACTTGCAATACTTGCAAAGTAGAGATTTCATTTAAGGGAGGAAACACTACGAATATGCAAAAGCATTTGCTCACAAAACACACGATGACCTTAAATGAATGTCGTGTTTTTAATTCCGCTCTGGACTCGTGAAACTCAACCCAGCAGCAGCGGTAACGTTTGCACGTCCTCTCCCGTTAATGCGGCAGGTAAATAATCAACTAACAGTGCATATTATGTTAGCGCGAGCTGTCTTATTACAAAACCTGCCATTACTGTGCATTTAGGTGACCATGATGAGACAGGCAGAGTCTGGCTCAGATGCTGGCAGTTGTCGCTGCAGTCTGCCGGCAGCGTCTCCTTTCAGGATAGACGAATGTCACCGAGCAGTGACTAAGTTTGTGGTAAAAGGCTTGCACCCATTTGCCACAGCAGATGCCACGATTTTCGGTAAGTGAATGTGTTTAATTGTAGGCAGGGACATTACTGGATATTCTTGTGTAATTGCTACTGAATAATTTATGTTATACTTTGTTATTGCTACAGAAGAATATTTATTTTATTATTTGACATTTACAATTTTTTTTTCCTGGGGACCCTGTGACACCCCATTGAAGAGCCGTAGGCTGGATCTCTTTAAGATCTCACTGCTGGGTTTGTAAGGCCATGTTACTCCTAAATTTCTATTTTGTTCAAAGAGAAGATATAAAACAAAGTTCTAAGCTAATCAACCTTAGTGTTCTCCTTTTTTAAAAAGAATCGATAAGAGAATTGATAAAGAATCGAATCGTTAAATAGAATCGAAAATGGAATCGGAATCGTGAAAATCTTATCAATACCCATCCCTACACACAGGTCAGTGAGTTCAAGCACTAAAAGACAAATCTAAGTGAAAAGTGGGAAAACTACTTGTTTCTTAAATTCCGCATTCTGTGTGAACAGGAGGCGTGTTTGTAGGAGGATTGTGAACATCTGTGTGTGTGTGTGTGTGTGTGTGTGTGTGTGTGTGTGTGTGTGTGTGTGTGTGTGTGTGTGTGTGTGATTGTCGCTACTGCTTTCAAAGCATTAGGAAACACAGGTAACTCCTCAAAACACAGCAGTCTTCCTTTCATGCCAAAACGAGGGTGCTAGAACAAAGCCTTCTCTCCTCCCTGTGATATATCCGCCAAAATAGGGAATCACTTGAAGTTGCTGTCCTTCCCCTCTCTACTTTTCTGTGTTGCATCTTGCTTAATGAACCCTCTCCTTTAATTCTCTCAGCCAGAGTCCTGGAAGAGAGGATGGAGTAAAAGAAGACTGGCAAACATTATTCAGCCTGAAAAAGGAGAGGAAGTTCTCCCATCTGTTAGATTGTTTCTATTACTGTGTGTAATCTCCTCACGTTGTCGTCAACTCTTTTAAGTAAAAGAAGATTTCTTCTCTTTTTTAAAACTAAATGACATGTTTTTCCAGCAAAAACAGTAGAAACAGAAAGGAAATTTTAATTTTCTATTTTTTGTCAGATACATTAACAACAAAGAAACATGTAAGGAGAGATCTAAAAAAAAAAAATGCAGCGACTGTGTAGTTAGAAAGTATGCATCTGCTGGCATTAAACTTCAAATATATCAGATCATCTGATCACACAAATTTCAGTCTCTTATGTGACAAGATATTTAATTTGCATGCTTCGTGTACACTGGGATTTAAATGTTTCAATTGCACTTCGTATTATCCAGGAGTATATACTTAATGAAATTGCAAACAGTAAGAGACTAGTAGTGATGTGGCACCAGAGAGCATTGAAATGTGAAATCTAGCTACCTGTAGAGACAGGAGTAAAAACTGCTCATAATATAAAGCTGGTGGGTAACAAAGTATCAAATGCCAACTCTGAGGTGAATATCAATTAAAGCAATAACCAATGGGAATGTAGGCTACAACTAACACACATATAATGGAGCAGGAAATGTATAAACAGGATTGCCCGCAAAAACACAGCCAGGAAAGTCTACTAGGAAACTGTTACAAAGGAAAGGCCTATAAGAAAGGGGCTTTTTTCCATGTCGTGCTGCACCTTGGCTTGAAAAATGTGCTTCAAAAGAAACATTAATGGAATGAAAAGTGCACAAAGTGATAAATTATGCGGAAAAACACCAATGCATAGTACCCCAAGCTATTTAGCTGTAAAAAACTTAAAAACTTACCCAGCTCGACCAGTTTAGATGATATCACTGTAACTAAAACATCTTAACCAGCAGAAGTGAATACACTACCAAACTGGTACACCAGACAACCTGCAATCAAGTTGAGCTGAAGAGAGATTTTAGCCATATCTCCAAGGTTGTTTTGTCTTTCAGTACAAATCAAAATGAAAATAATAAATGTGACAAGACTTGTTCTCTTAAATTTCCTTTAGAGACACAAAATGACATACAGCGTTAGTAGGAACACACTGTAAGAGGATTACATGTACATGCACCTTTTGCAAAGCAGATTTTTCAAACCCATATTCTTTACATCTGCTTGTCTTCAACCCTGTGTTAGCTGCTGATGTGGTGCGTGTCTTGCCGTATACCACCACCAGTTGATCAGTGGAATAATCCGAAATTACTCTCAGGATAGTCGATTATCTGGTTTGATGGAGTGTGCAGAAAGTCAAAGACAAACAACACGGGGACACAAACATGCTGCTGTGCAACAATAAAAGGTCAAGAACTCCATAGCAAACCTTTAGCTCACTTATAACCCCTACAAGAGAATGAAGTGACTGAGTTATACTTTTCAAACAAAGTAATAATTTACAGCATAGATTTAGCTATATTTTACAGCATGTCTCTTAAATGAGCCTTAAACACACTGCGTTATGAAAATGGAAATAGAAAACAGCAGCCTACCAAACCTCTAACAAATAAGAAATGCCCTTTCAGCACACAGTCCTTAAACCAGCACAGCAGGGTGAGACTATCGGCCTCTATTAGAGCCTGTGCGACATTGGGACATTTTCCTTTTGTGCAAATTATGAGCAGGGAGCAAACTGTTGCTATGGAGACAGTAGTTAGTGATGCGGTGAGCAAAGCCACACCAACTTGTGTGGAGGAGAGGACTAAGCTGAACATACTGTGAGTATCACAAGCTCCTGCAGCCACACACACACACAGTCCAAGACTCAGGAAAGCAAATAAAAGGCTTTTACCGATATGTAATTTTCTTTCTGAGTCAGGCATTCTGAATGCTAATTTGGTGTGGTCACATCTTAAACCTTGGATGAAGCTTTTTGAACACTCAGGAATAAGGGCAGAAGAGCGTATCATTGAAGCTGCTGCACTGTTAGAGGATGTGGCTTTGCTGAGAGGAATGAGACACCTGCTTGGGAAAAAAAAAACCAGATCACATCTCACCACCCTTAGTGCCCCTCTTAAGTTATTATAGGGAAGAAAAAAGTGGATGGATAAATAGAGCACACGTTTTCCAGGGATAAAATGATGAGAGGGGATGACAGGAGAGGAGATAGAAGAGGCAATTACCTCTAAATATAGTTTTAGTGCAAACTGAGAGAAAGGCCATGTTTGCAAAGTGTGTGTCACTATGTGAAAGTGAGTGTTGTTTTTTTTGTCTTATATCCCCAAGTATTCACTATTGGCCTCCAATGACAACCACAACAGCAGACAGCCAATTCAATTCAATCTCTGTCTGATTGGAGGGAACAGATCTGATTACCTCTCATAGAAGGCACACACACACACTCAAAATGCCGTTGTTTGTGCTCTAAGATTCCCCAGGGAAAGATGTTAGAGTAAATGGCTGCGGTGATTGTGCCAGATAGACTGGATGTGTGCATAATATCCACACGAAGAAGATAATGTGTTTGCTAATCGCACACCAGAGACAAGCAAACACACACCCACACAATCCACACACACTAACACAAAGGCTAACAGCTGCACAGCTATAACCCTTAACCACTCTTTTCATGCCGGTGGCTGCCAGCTACACTGTAGAAACACCCTCCCACACATCCAGCCAAATCCCGAATCGTGATTTTTCAAAGTTGTGATGACTGCGAGTTTTGACAGCAGCGGAAGTTATTATAACTTGTATTCATATTTGATGTCGCATTAGGAAAGACAGACATGCACTAGTCGATGTTTTATTTGAGCATTTGATAACGTTATGAATGCAATACCGCAAATGAAAATGACAAAACTCTGTATAAGTATAAAAGTCAGTTTTGTAATGTTTACATGTAGCGGTTAGGAAACGAAGCACAATCAAATCATCCAAATGATTGATGGTTACGTGCCAATGCGACTGCTTTTGAAAGACAAGCTTAAGAATGACAGTAACAATTTAGCAACATTTGACAAGCCGCAAACGTTCATTCACGAATCCGACAATGACCACACTTGTTGGAACAACAATACGGGCACAACGCCAGCTTCAAAGAGAAAACCAGAGGGTTTTTTTACGATTTTAAGTTTTTCTTCCATTTAGCTTTATCAAAAGGCAGGAGGCAACATGAAAATTGATGCTCCATCAACTGTGAATAAACGATGCAGACAATTTGTTTTTGTTCAATGTTATACGAGTGACTCAACCTACTCTTGTTTTGACAAGAAACTTTAGATCCTCTGGTGGGTGAACCAAAAGCATAGCATGCATTCAGTACCCATTTACTAACAGCTTAAATCTATTCAGTAATTATTTTAACTGCACTGCATTTTTCACAACTGCATCGTTGTTGAAAGGCTACAGCGATGTAATGTCAGAATGATTTGCGGTAAAAGGCGAAAATGCAATTCAAAGATTCTCCAGAGTTCGGCAATGGTACATCACACTTCATTAGCAGGTGGGCGCTGAAATGTAAAAGTTTAAAGTGGAGACAAAACTGTCTGCAGCTGTTGGCTCTTCACAAATGTCAAATTGGCTTGCTGTTCTAATTTGACATTCACATAAAAGTGTTTGTACTGGCAGACTGTCAACTCCATGTTTTATTAATAATGAAGAATATCAAAATGAGTTTCTTAAAAAAAAAACGTTGGCATACTACTGGAGTCTGCTCATCCCCTTAACGTCAAGGTTGGAATCAGCAGAGAGGGAAATAAACAGCGTGCAAAAATGTGATACAAACAGAAGAGGAGGGAGGCGATAGGAAAAAGAAATCAGAGGGGAATAGCAAGGTGGAAAGATCCAATCTCTCTGGATTTATTAGGGCTTAATAAAGACAATTATGTCTACTTCAGGGATCAAGTCTGACCAATAAGACTGACTAATTTACTGTTAGAGTATCACAACTTGGCAATTATTTCACTACGGTCATGTAAATGCTAAATATCAAAGGTTATCTCTACCCTGTCATAGTAATTCAATAAAACCTTCTGCTAGGGAAGAAAAGAGCTCTTAGAAAAGTGACCCCTGAGCTAGCAATGGAAGCGTAACTGCACTTGTACAAAAAACACATGCGCACAGACCCACACACCGATCACACAACATCTGCGATAAATGTATGACACATAGCAGTCCCACAGTCTTTTTCATTACATTCTTCTCCAAAGAACTCAGAAACAAAGGCCCGAGATTAAACAGCTCTCATTCGCAATGACTCATTAGTCTCACTCACTCCTCACTCTCTTCATGATCAGTCTCTGCTCTGTGTCTCACTTATACAGGACAAGGTCATTTAGGAGTCTGTGGAGTGGGAGAAAGAACGATGAGAACGGGAGAGGAAGGACATTAGAGGAGTAAGGAACTATCCTTCAGGGATTTTCACTACAACAAAACCACTATTTACACCCTAATGACAACCATCTATTCTGTGGATCAATTTTCATTTAAATTCAGCCACTCCAGAGGGACAGAAACCAGAGGACTGGACAAAAACATGTATATGTTCTGCATAAACACAGGTCTTACACATGAAGCACATTAAGGTTTCCTATTCCAAAATCATGCCCGTTGCTTGTGTGTGGTATATGATTGCATTTGACTTTCATCACCCTGCTGAGAGTGTGTGTGTGTATGTGTGTTCATGTCTGTTTGTGTGGATTGGATGTGCTTGTGTCTGCCTGTTTAGAAGAAAGACCCAGATCAGAAGAGAGATGAATGAACCAATCTCAACAGGTCTGTGGCTGAGCAAATTCTACATCCCATTTGTAAGAGAGACATACAGATAGAGACGAGTTATAAGGTGAGATATATGTACAACTCTGTGTGTGTGTGTGTGTGTGTGTGTGTGTGTGTGTGTGTGTGTGTGTGTGTGTGTGTGTGTGTGTGTGTGTGTGTGTGTGTGTGTGTGCGCGCGCGTGTGCGAGAGAGAGAGGGAGAGAGAGAAAGAAAGTGAAAACCCTTAAGTCTCAATGCTGAAGGCAAACCATTCATCTTCCCTCTCATATGCTCTTCTGGGCTTCAATCCCAGTCCCAGTGTGTGTGTGTGTGTGAGTGTGTGTGTGTGTTCGCATCTTCCAAATATGGAGAGCAGTCTGAATGATGAACATGATCTCCATTGCAGCAGAACAATACTATTTCTAAATAGGACATGAGAGGCATTCAGTGTTCCCTCATACACTGTGTATGGGGGAACCAATGCTTGTTTGCAGGGGCTCAGGCGCACCATGTGCAATGAGGCATCTGCTGCAGGTGATAGCGAGTGTGTGTTTCTGTGCAGTTGCGTGCATCCATTAAGTGTCATTCCCAACGGCGTCCAAAGTTTTTGCTACATCAATCAGATGCTTATTCAGAGAATGCTGGGCGTCACTCTTACAGTCGGGCAGGTGGCACCGAGCAGCTGGGTGATGGCTGCCAGCCTGGCCCCTGGCATCACCTCTGCTCTGAGACCGCCCAGGCTTGCTCTCATACACCTGCTAGCTACCTGCCTCTGGAGCTTTTCACACCTGGATATTTTTTGCTTCTCACCAAACACAACATCCCAGCACCTGTTTAGTGGAAGCCTACTGTGCTACACCACCTGTTAATTAACTATGAACGGCAGCAGCCCTGCATTCTGTATCCTAATCCACAAAGACACAATTAATAAAGAGAAAAAAGTAGCTCACAAAGCTGTGTTTGCATGTATATGAGTGTGTGTATAACAATCATTTCTAGTCAGGGCTGCAGGTACTACCTTAAAAAGTAGTGACTTATTAAATTCAGAGTAGTCTTGCCTTTATGATCTGATACAGTAATATGAGATTAAAAGGTCACCTTTTTTCAATTCTAACATTTTACATATCAGGGCATAATAAAATGAATCATCTGTTCCTTCCCAGGTCTTACTTTTTTTTTTAAATGTAACCTCAGATGAAAAACAGCACATAACAAAATTGCATCATGTCATTATTTATGTCACAGAAATGAACCCAAAATGCAGAAGCCACATGTGGAAAAACTAAGTACACCCTTTACTTTTTCTTGTCGGTTGATTCCTGTAGAAACAGAAAGTACTGCTAATTAACTGCACCTCATTAACTGATAATCAGCAAGTGTGATCCTCTCCATAAAAACAGAGGCTTTGGCAGTTCGCTGGTCTGGAGTATTCAGATGTATGTTAACACAACACAAAGAAGGAATGACATCAGTAATGACCTTAGTGAAGCAATTGCATCACCACATCAATCTGTGAAGGGTAATAAGGCCATTTCCAAACAATGTGAAGTTCACAATTCTATAGTGAGAAAGATAATTCACAACTGGAAAACATTCAAGACAGCTGCCAGTCTTCCCAGGAGTGGACGTCCCAGCAAATTCATTCCCAGGTCAGACATGCAATGTTCACAGAAACTGCAAAAACCCAAGAGTCACATCTCAGACTAAACATGCCTCAGTGAGCATATTAAATATTAAAGTTCATGAGAGTACAATTAGAAAAAGACTGAATGAGTGAAGTGTTGTCAGGAAAAGGCTCTTATCTCTAAAAGATTGGAAAAGCTGCATCTGAATGGACTCAGGAACAATGTCCTTTGAACTGAGGTAGTGATCTCTTGCCATAATCCACAGCACCACTTTTTATTAAACCTGAAGCGTACCAGCACAAATGCCTACTGTCAAGCAAGTGTGGTGGAGAAGTAAAGATCTGAGCTTGTTTTACAGCCATATGACCCAGAGTAAACCATGAACTTCTCTTTATATCAAATTATTCTAAAGTCAAGTGTGAGGAAATCTGTCTGGCGGCTTAAATTTGGCAGCAAGACAATGAACACAAGCACACCAGCAAATCTATAACAAAATGGCTAAAAATAAAAGAAAAATTAAAATAAAACACCAAAAATCAATGTGTTGTAGTGGCCAAAGTCCAGATCTCAACGACATTTGTTTAACAAAACAGACAGGTGGCAGATCTGATCCAAACACTCAGGACAACAGAATTTTAGCAACAATAAGTCACTAGATAGCCATTCTTTATGCCATACCCAGCTTTACCACATTTTACTTTAAATGGGACCAGAACACATATTATGGTGTATTCGATAAAACTCAAAACTACCAGCTAAGATCAGAAACTCACTAAGTAAATGCCTACTGAGGTATTAAATCAAACCCAAAAGAGAAAAAAAACATCCTACACTGTCTGACTTCTTTTTATAACCAGAGAAGTCACCAACTGCTGATGATTAGAGAGAAAGCAGACTGAAAGCACCTCCGCAACGGTCTTACTTTTCAGAACCTCGGGCTATGTCTATTTTTTATATACAGTCTGTGGTTACTTGGCTGCCAGTATTGTGCATGCTGAGTCACTTTCATTGTGCTTTTTTGACTTTAATGTCAAAATGCTGCTATGATGAGGGATTTCTCTTGTGATGTGAAACTACTTTCATGTCACAAGAGAAAAAGATTTTTTCTCTCCTTGCAGAGTAATCAGTGAATTAACCACATTACCCTTTCAGTTACTCATCAGTTAAATGATGAGTAAACAGTAATATCTTCAAAGTTGTTCCTGACTTTGATGCTGCACTTACCTTTCCTCTTGGAGTCCCGTCTTACGCTGCTGGGCCTGACCGCTGGTTGTAGCTCTGTCTCTGTTGACATCCTCAGGCTCCAACTGGTTTAGACTCCGCTCCGCTTGGCTCAGCTGGGATCGGCTGGGCTCCGAGGGTCCAGTTCACAGCGTCAGTGCCGGCTGTGCGTGCGTGGCCGCCGGGTGTGTGCGTGGAGGCGCCAGGTGTGTGTGTGGGCACACAGGCTCATGGGAGAGGGATGGGCTTTAGCCCTGACACAACATCCTACACACACCCACAGAGAGCTGGAGGAGAAAAGACAGGGAGAAAGAGGTTGGCGTCGGTGAGGTTGCGCTTACTCTTGGCAGGTGAGACCTAGAAAGAGTTCTCAGCAGGCATTAGAATGACTTCGTCTCTGATCTGCTTTGAGAAGATGTTGCCAATGGTAACAGACTAGAGAGACCTCCACTACACTTTCTGCTTTCTATCAATAATGTGCCTCAGCAAGAAATTTTCTTGAGAAAATGTTCTTCCTCTTGAAGCCAGGTAACCAGGAGTCAGATTTAAAAGTACTAATAATGCATTCAAACGTTTACACATGACGTAATCTGTTAGATCATTATTATGTTGGTTTTATCTTCCTATACTCCCCAAATGTTTGGCTATGACATGGGAAGTCACTAACCTAATGTCAGACAGGGTAAGAAACACAAGTGTTTTCAACAAGCAGGTGGAACCAGCAAAGTAGTATCGACAGAATATCTATACCGCTTTATTTGCAGGTAAAGCCAAGCATGAGTTCACCTCCAACATGTTGCAACAATCTCTTATTGCACAGGAAAACTCTGTTTGCACAAACTAAAGGTTTCAGGAAGAAAAATTGTTAGACCCGGTGCCTGTGATAGCAACATCTACCTGCCATACCGCATGCCGCAAAGATAGAACAGTAGAGCAGCATTGGCGCTGCTCTCGCTACTTCTATGACAATGACACAATGCTGCTGGTGAGAGGAAAGAAAAAGACTCACCAGGGATTTTATTTCTCACTTTGAGTCTGAACCAAAAGTAACAGGAAATAACAGCAGGGGAACACGGTTAACCTTGTTTACAGCTATGAACGATTTAATGACCATAAGTGGACCCATACTTGCTGAACAACAAAAGATAAAACAATTATAATTCACAACATTTGCTTTACTTCTTCATAGTTCTGCTAAAGCTTCCAAAGTGTTTTTATTAGCTTGAAAATAATATGCTCGGGTTGAAACATTGCTACAGCACCCTACAGAGCTGAACCAGGAAGTCGAAACAGTGATAGAGAATTATGACAGACAATTTGCCCCCTTTATCTTTTCTAACAGGTCAATTTTTTTAATATTTATGCATTCTGTATCCTGACAGCAATTATCTGATATCTTAGCAATTAACTTGAGGGTTCCAGTGTTATTATTACGAGCACGAACAGAAGCTTAAACTAACAAGACCAAGGTTGTATTAATTTCTTTTTAATGCTAATTCCAGCTGCCCTTCTTAGGACTGACAGGCCCCTTTGGCCCCAGCATTTTGTATTTTTCCTGCCCATCTGCTGCTACTTATTCCTAAGTGTTGACTGGCAGTGACTACCATAACTTAGCAGCCAAAAACACTCAGATTCACACTTTAATGCTGTTGTGTGAATGCATGAAAGCACGCTCATTTACATGTGCACACAAATCCAGAATAGCTTTTTTTTCTTACTTGGAGATGGTAAAGCACAAAGACGGGCAGCTGCAAGCTGACATGCTACATAATGAATCTGACTACCTTCTGAGCTGCTCTTCCAATCTTCTTAGAATATAAGTCTTGACCTCTCTTTCCTTCTCCGTCTCCATCTAACAGTGGCCGAGTGCCGATTTAAACAAAACCAAAAGACTTGTGCTTCTTGGGGAAGAGGGAAATCTCTCTTATTCTATTCCTCCCCCTCTCCACGGTGTTTTTGTGTGAATAGGAGGCCCCTGTAAGCCTTGGGCGAGAACAGATGAATTGAGAGGCTTTTAATTTGCTGCAGACAGAACAGAACAGAGTCCATTTAATTCTGCCAGCAGAGGCCATGTCGGCAAAATGCTGACAATATTCTTTATCTGGTCCAAACACACTGGAAAAGTGTGAGTCACTCCAATTACAGGCATTATCAGCAGCACTGTTCCACCAAATGGATGGAGAGAGAGTGAGTATGAAGAGAGAAGGGTTAGAGGGAAGAGAAACGAACAGAGTGGAAAAAAAGTGAGGGGTGAGGAAACATAGAGCGGGTGAGAAAGACAATGAGCGAGGGGTAAAAGGGGAGAGAAAAAAGCCCAAGGAAGTAAAATCAGAAAAGAAAGGATGGGGTCTGAGCAGCTTCAGCTTCAACCCTGAACATGTCCCCTGTCCGTCTCTTCTCCTTCCTTTTTTTGTTCTCTGAATTTGTTCTCCTCCTTCTAGCTGTGAAGTCTTTCATGAAGCATCTGGAGCTTGTGTTTAAAAAAAAAAAAGAAGCAGTCTGTTAATCCTCAAACTGGACCAGAGACGAGGCAGTCCAGCAATTCTCACTGCACACGCACAATCTACAACCAAACGCACACACAAATAAGACCTCGTAGACAAGTTTCTGTAGTGCAACTTTGATTTCACAAACAAATTTAGACCAACTTTAAACTGTGAAATGGGTTCACAGTTTACATCCTGTCTGCAAAATTACTCCTGTAAGAGAACAACTCACTTATTTAAAGATGTTCTACCCATCCAAGCATTACAAGCAAAACAGCCACTACTTCACTGGTGAAAATGAGCAAGAAACAGGATTGTGAGACTGAAAATGAAAAATCTGCTGCAGCACAGCTCTCCAGACATATGGTTGTTTCTCTAGAGACTCGGCGAAGAGTTCTACATCTTAAGCTACCGTCCCTGGAGAGGAGAACAAGCTAATTTCTCAAAACACAGTCCATGTCTAGCTTCAGCTGTACAAATTCCCTGCCTTGAAAGCACGCACAGATAAAGTGAAGGAAAGAGCAGCACCATCAAAAGCCATCGTGAACGCTGTAGTGGTGGTTTGACCTGGAATCAGCGCGCAAGCTAAATGTAGCAGCAGAGCAGGATGTGAACATGGCTTAGTGTGTCTGGATTTAGACAGCAATCTGAAGCCACGCCAGAGGAGAGGCATAGTGCAGGCAAGGAGGAGAAGGGAATGAGCAGTAAATTGGATGTCCGTAAATGGGGCGCTGCCAACAGGCGCTAGCGGGAGATGTGACGATCTGCATGTGTGTGCACGCGCTTCACTGTACTGTATGTGTGTATGACTTCATAAACAGGATGCTGCCAACAGGAGCTTAATGCCCAGAAATCATCTGCAGCTACAGGAAAGTATGCCAAGTTAGTGGAAAGAAAAAAAGAAAGGAAGAGAGAGAGAAAGGGCGTGCTCTCTCTATCCACCTCGCCTTTCTCCCACCTCTCACTCTTACAGGGTAATTGTGTTCCGTCCATCAGGCTCAGAGTTAGATTGCTGGCTCCACTCATTCGGCTCTCCTGCCATCTCAATAATGAATAATCATAAAGACCCCCTCTACACTACTCGCACACGCTGTTCTCAATACTTGTGCTCTGTCCAGCCTACGCGCACACTCACACTTTATCAGTGCTACCTTTGTATCCTGACACCATTGCACCGAGTCCTTATCAGCAGCACGCTTCTCCTCTGAGGTGTATTCGTTGATGAATAACAATGTTGGTACTAAAGGTCAACCAAGTTACATTCTGCTAGGTTTCAGATGTTTTTACAGTGAATGAACGGTGTTCGTTTTAACCATATAAAACAAACAAAATCACATGTAGTTTTAAAGACCCAAACGGCTACATACACCTTTTAAATGTCAACTGACAGAGCACACCATCAAGCCGAGGAGAGAAATAAATGTCAATAAATTTCTGTTCTGTCCAGAAAAAGTATAAAACTTAAAGATATAAAACCTACCAGTTCATGAGCCTTAGCAGATAAAAATATATAGTGTCCACTCAACTTCGGTAGTCCAAAAAGCTCAGGAAGACGAGGCGAGGAACAAAACAGTGGAGCAGAAATGAAGGAAATGAAGAGAAGGAAGGGTAAAAGATCAACTAATAGAGGTTAGAAGAGAAGGCGTGCCTATTGGTGTATGATATAAAAGGTTGTTTGCACTTCTGTAAAAAGACTGGGAGAGTGTGGGATTAAAAAAAAGAGCAAAAAACATGAGGTCTGGACTAAAGTCCAATGCTATGCAAAGATGCTGCATATCACTGCACTTTGTCCAGCATATAACAATAAAAGAAGTGTACTTTCCACAATCTAATCTCCTTTTTGATGAGGGATTTGTGCAGACAGATATAAAGCAATGATGAAAAGAAATGCAATTTCCTGATAAATTTTGTATCAGGGTAACTTCATAGATAATAATCAATAAATCATTAAATGCTTTGGACATGTAAAAGTTCATCTGGCAATGCAGAAGTAATGCCAGTGAAGTGGTTGCAGGGATAGTTGCAGAGGCATACTGCACCGTGAAATCATCTGTGAACTCCTCAATGATCAAATTCTTATCATGAAGCAACTTTGGCACTAGGATGTTTTATCAGCATGATGACATTTTTATTGATCTAAAACAAGACTGTAACCTTTAGCTGATTAATTAGTAACAGCATTAGCCGTTTTTGTACTTAGTTTTTATAGCATTATCTAGTGATGGATTTTCACATCAGGAAAATGTTCCCTTTTTGTCTCATGTAATAGAAACCAAAAATATTTTGGACTGTTGGTTTGGCAACATCACCACCTTGATACTTTGAACTATTGAAAATATGGTGAGGATATTCAATATTTTCTGACATTTTATAGGCCAACCAGAAATTCATAAATATGATGGAAATACTCTTGAGCGACAGCCTTGATCCAAAATTACCCCAATATCATCAAAAGATGTCGATTTTTAATTGCTTTTTAAAAATTAAAGCTCACTCTAGCTACTTGTGCAGCCACATATTGCATTTGTTAGCATTATCCATCCCTGGTATCATGGGTCAACGCAGTTATCACACGCTGAGAAGCAACTGTCAAAATGCATGTGATCACCGCTCACCACGTCATAATGAAGCTAAAGTATTATATAGCAGCTGCGTGGTAAAAGGGCATTTTTGACATTGATCTAAATAGCCAGTCCACCCACGCTGCACATTAGCCTAGCTGAATTTCTGAGAATTCCTTTTGGGGCTGGGGGAAGAAAAAGAAAAATTGCAATTCCAACAGCGGTTACATGACAAAAAAGAAGGCCTCAAAATTGTTACTGCAGCTGTCTAGTGGCTGAAACACCAGCCTGGAGTCCTATAAGAACAAGTGTGCCTCTAGTTCAGCAGGCAGTCAGCCAGGCCACCATTCAGCACAACAACACATTGCAAGAGACACGGGTTCTGAGCTGCTCTAGGTGCTCCACATGGCTCCCTGCCTGCATGAATGACTAGAAGGAACATTCAGTGGGGGTCTCATCAGGAAAAGGTAAACATACACACATGCACACAATCACACACACACACTTTCCCACCCACAACCTCTTGCCAAAAATAGAATACCCCACAAGATGACAGGCTCACTTGCACGTGCATATCACAATTTAACACAAAATATACACATACGGATACAAACGCGCACATCATCTTAACCTAACCTATTTACAGACACAGGGCTGTAGATATCAAAGGGTTGTGCTTTCTTTTGGGATTTCCTCCTTTCTCATGTTTTAAGGGGAAATAGATGAAAACGAATCCCGTTCTCCTTGCACCTCCCCTGTGTATGTGAGTGTGAGTGTCTCCTCTGACTTGTTAATGTGCTACATTTTAAATTGGTCCTGCTAAGCAATGTGTGTAAGACTGTCTTTTTCATGCAAAGAGGAACCAGCAGCTTTTCCGACAGACTGTGGATATGCCTTTATCACCAAACCTGCACTCTGATTCCACCTCTGTGTCTGCATGTCTGACTGACTGATCCTCTCACTGCCTCCTTCATCTCTACTCCCTTGTTCTACTACAGCAACCCACATCATTCTCAGCTTCTCTATTTACACATGCCCAAACTATTTGCTGATGTGTAAGGTTGGATTTACGGTGTGACATCGTTTAGTAATGCATCCTTTTATTTGGTTGTGCTGTGGCCTTTCTCCTATTTGTCTCTGAAGCGGTATGACTTCAGATGGCCTTCACACAGGCAGACCTGCTGGATGTTATTTCCCATTCCCAACACTAAGCAACATGTGGAAGTGGAATTGTAGCTTCATCCCTCACAGGAATGATTCAGTGATTTATGGTTGCTTGTAGTGAAAAGAAACAGGCAATTGTCAGCAATATGGAAATGGATTTTCACGAATGACGGAGCATAGTGCAAACATACACCATACCCCGTGACTACCATTTCCCTGACCCCTCAGATACAAAAAAATATATAACTTTTATTCATTTTCATGGGGTCTTTGCCTATTTAATTTTATGCATCAGTGGTGGGTGAATGAATAAATAAATTGTGTACACGGAATGACAGAAGGCACAATAAAGAAGTGCATAGGAGGTTTTGCAATGGAGGTAGAGAAATGAACCATGCTTGGCTAAATACTGGCATAATTTAGAGTTTGGCCCGTTGCAGTCAGAATATCCCCAGCAGCTCTAAAGCCAGAGGTCACTCTTTTTTTCTACAAAACCATCATCACTGCATTCTGGTGCTGGCCTGGTAAAAGTGTCTACTCAATATGATTTAGATCCCTTACAGCCCCTCTGGACGCCCATCAGCAGAGCCTAAAGTGAGTGATGGATTTGCTACATATGTGGAGTGGAAGAGAAGAGAGGAGGATTCTGGTGCATAAAAATAGAGCCAGAGCCTGCTGGAGCACAAGAGTAAGACTTAATGAGGGATGCAATCATCAATTATTCAAAACACTTAATCATGGTGTCGCACGGTGCTGTTGCACAAACACATGTGCGCACACACACACACACACACACACACACACACACGGACATACCACAGGCTTGTCAAACTGTGCCTCTAAAGGCAGACATTGAGAGAGAGATTGATGGATGTAAAGGGGAATACAGACATGGGATTACTGTTGCTTTATTGTGTATGTAGACATTTTCTCCTACAAATATTACACAATAAAAAAATAGGATGAAACCTCTCCCACTGCTTATATACAAGTTTTATTATAATGACAAATATCTCTTTAGATATAATCAATAAATTGGTCTTAGTACTGTAATTGATTCAATATATTAGTTATAATGTATTAGCTACTAAAAATCTGCTGTAGTATCAGCAAGTGCCAGTAGCTGGAGACTCTTACTCTGACATGAAAAGAAAAAACTTATCTGACTGCACTCCAGTTGAGCTATTTGAAGGAAAACATCTATAATGCTAATAGAAGCCACAGCTGAATATATAAGTTGCAGATGTCTATGGGGGATTATTTTGCAGATGCCCGCGCAGAGTCAGTCGGACCAGTTGGACCAGTGGATACCTGCTGATGTGTAAACTGTAACAATCCTGTCAGAAAACTGAGAGCTTATGTTGCAAATGTTCACATCAACTTTGCCTTAATTTCACCCATTTCCAACACTTACCATTACCAGCACAATAATGTGATGAACTACCAGAGACATTGGCCCGCTTTGTCTATGAATACATTTCAATGGAATACTGGAAAAAACTGACTGACAAAGGTTGTGCGATATTATTTGTGGACATCTGTTGGATCTGAACAGCTGTCTCCAGCAGCTGTACTGACATTAACTATGATAAACAAAGCACGATCCCATCTTGCAGATACCGTATGCATATTTTATATTAACAGTTAAAACTATTTGATGTGAAGCCATGAGGAGAATACAACTTGAGCACTTCATCACCATTAATAGATTAAAAATGGTTCTGACTGTAATTGTTAGATATGGCCAACAAATCTAGTCAGATCTAATTTATATCCTCCACTGAAGCCATAAAGTTGTGTAGCCATTTGATTTGATGTCATTTTTTTCTTGTTCAAACTATGGAAATTGCAGACATTTTGCATACTCTGTTCAGAGGCACCTGCCAGCTGGTTGATTTAACATTAACCTAGCTTACCCCTGCTACATGCTGCTCATCTCTCTAGGTATTTCAATCGAGTTGACTGAAGTACAGTAAGAGATTTTCAAGTTTGATTTATGCATCCATAGCCACTTTACAGGTTTTCAATAACATCAACAACACACAGACTCCTGACAGATTAAACAGTAAGTAAATGATTGCTATTATAGTGTTAGATGCTTGAGAAATTAGCACATGTAAAGAAGTAATTTTGATACATTTTGAACAGTGCTCCTGGTTGGCACTGGTCTGATCCATGATGCTACAATATGCAACTTAAAGGAGTAACTAATCTGCTAGTAAGTATCCAAGTATCGATTGTTTTTTAATAACCCAACAGGAAGCTGGAGCTACTGCGATGGACTGCAAAGAACCAAAAACACATCGGGCATGGTCATAATTAATGTGGATCATTACAGTATTTTCATATGCCCAGTAGTGGTACTCTTTGTAGCATCTCACGAGGATGTTTTAGTTCTTGTAGGTGTAAAATCCCAAAGTTCTGCCTAATCTCTCTACTTGCTTTTGAGTCAGAAAGGAAAGACAGGATACAGAGAAGGGAAAGAACTAGATGTTTGCAGAGCAGAGAAAGTAGAGACTAAAAGAAGCTAAGAATGCTTCAGGCTAGACCTTCAAAAGTGACATCCCAAAACTTCTTCAACTGCAAGCCGCTGGCGAGCCTTAACTCAACAGCTCACTGCCTGCAATTGGTACCAAGACACACATCTGGAGAATTTTACGAATGTCTATGTCAGTCAATCTGTCAGAGCAGAGCAGCAGGAACAGATTCTCCACCTCTGGTCTCTGAGGCCAGTTAATGTGCTGAGGGAATGCCTAGCTTGAACCCCAGGAAGAAATTCCCAAGGGGGTAGAAACACATCTCCCACCTAGCACTCCCCTGTGCTACCTTGTACCGCTAATGGCCATCAGTCAGTTACAGCTCCTGCCTCCTGCCCGTGTGTCTAATCGCCCACGCACACTGTCACAGTCGCCTGCCCTTCCAGTTAATACAGACAGCCAAACAAAATCAATCTTAACCGAGCGTCCGTGTTTGATAAGACCTTGTTGTTTTTTATGGACTCTGACAACATGATCCGCTCCCACCCACTTCACATGGGAGTAACAGCTCCAAATCTAGCACAGCAGGTTGGCTATTTAATACTTTCATATCTTACAGTTGTTATGTACTTTCTGGAGATCCATCCATCTTTCTTTCACAAAGACAGACATGCACATGGCACACCAAGCCCAGATAAAGAATACAGCATCCACTGATGTCATCAGCCTGAAAGTGAATCACAGCAGGATTGTCATAGTCAGGACACAATTTGCATAATTTCCTTCTTTGAATTCCCAACTCTTTTGAACTTGTGGGCAACCATTTCCAGCCAAACACACACACAAGTACACAACTATGACAACGTGCAAAAATCTCTGTGAAAGTTTCCTGGAGGTGAAAACTTTCTGCCAGCTCTTGAAATAGCCCCTTTTAGCACCCCGTGGTCTATTGGACTGCTGGGCTGTCTGAACACTCACAGAGCGGAGGGGCTATTGGCATTCACTTCCCCACAGGGCTCGGAGTCGATACAAAGCTCTTAAAACTCAGAAAATGCTGTGTGTGTTTCTGAGAGTGAGTGTTTGTATATGTGTATATGAGACCGAAAACAGAAGAAAGAAGGAAGGAAGGGATGTTAACATTCATGTAAAAGTCATGCAAAAGAAGCCGTGGAATAGTTAAAGACAGATGTTCAGCTACACAGACAGTATCGGTGCGAAACATCCATGCTTGCTTCTGTATGTGCAACCATTTTCACACAAACACTTTGATGTCCTTTTTCACTTGAAGCACACAACAAGAGACGGACTACTTCCGATGAATTCTCACTATCTACAAGACTCCATTCAGTTTAGATGATGGTGCTACCAGGGTAGCAGGTAGAAGAGAATAGAGGAAGCAGTACACACGACACCCACCGAGTGATTTCACAGTTGTTCTCATACTGGTAGAACTGGGCATAATCTGATATCACACAGGCTTTATACCAATATAGCTGACAGGCTAAGAGACGACTGATGTCCGATCCAAATGCATCGGGCGTTTGCATTCTCACACGTTTCTCTGTCACGTCTTGGTAAACATCTAGAAAAGTTCAGGTCTGCAAGTGCACGTGTGAAAATGGCTTATGTGTATGTGGCACAGGTAATGATTGTGTGCTTAAACAGAGCTCCACCCCACTGGGCCTCAGCCTCTTAGTGTCATCCATCATGGTGATGCTGCTAATGATACCAATACATACACCAGCACAGAGGGAAGAGGTGGAAGGAAAGCAAAAGGGGGGGCAGGGAGAAAAGAAGAGGAGAGTAAAAATGGTGATGCAAAAGGTAAAGGAACAACAAGAATTCTAATATTATTATTTTTATGTCAGTTGGGTTACATAAAGATCATTGTCACGCAAATAAAGCGAATTTTAATTTACATTTGCATTTGAGAGGGAAGGCTGAAGAGGAGGAGGAGGGAGAGGAGAGAGAGAGTGCTGGTAGAGAAGAGGCAACCAGCATGAAGAGGGAAGGAAATGTGCTGTCACAGGCTGAGAAGTGGAAGATAATCTGTGTGACTGGAATAGGCAATCTGATTCTCCCTTTCCTCCTCCTTGCTCTCTTTCTCTCTGAAACACACACTAAAACACAAACACACACAGTGTATACACAACACTGCCCGCTGCCAAACTCACAGAAAAGCTGAGGCTGACTGTGTGCCCTGCATGAGCTCCATTGCATCTGTGTGGATTAATATCACAGCCAGTAGATTCTACTTCAGGAATAAGACACATAAAATTAATTGTAGCATTTGCTTCTATTAAGAGAGAATAAAATTTGAATGGAAACGTGAAGAAGAAATATTCTTATTTTTAGGATTTTTGCACCCTGAAAATACTACCAGTGCTAGATTGGACTTTTTTAATGTCTCACTGAATTTATGTGGTTAAACAGGAAAGAACACCTACATTCATAAATGTCTCAAAATGTCACATTTAAGTCTTACAACGGCAGAGCTACTGAACAAGAAATTAATGTTGGAGTAGTGCATTTGAAAGAACAAAAAGATAACCACTCAAGGATTTCTTTGACTTGCTGGAATACAAATGTGATTATTTGATCAGTTAAAAGGCTTTTTTTTTGTTTAATTCTACTACATTCTTAAAAAGGTCTCTCAAATCATCACAAATGTTTAAATATTTAAAGTTATATAAGCATCATAATACTAAAAATTTGGTTTTACAGTATTTAAATAAATACATGCATCTATTGTGCATGGAAATCCCCTCCATAGCATCATAACAGTATATTTTTTAGGTCAATTTTGATTGAAAATTTGTATTTTCCAAACCACCTCGACTACCTCACTCAGAATTCAGCTAGATTAGTCATGAGAGAGGCTGTGAGGAAAAAGGCTGGAGTATTTCTTTCTTCCTTCTCATCTCACTCCCAAGACACGTTGTCCTCTTCACTTCCAGGAGCAGGATGAAGGCCAGCGGGGGTTTTAAATTAGCCTATCAGATGCCTCCACCAGCTAAAGGAGAATTCTGAATATACTAATAGACAGGAGATTAAGATATGTAGCTTGGGGCACAGCCACATCTCCACACACATTTATATTTTACAGACACACACACACACACATTCATATACTCGCAGACATACACTAAAACCTTTTTATTCAATGATTACAGAGGACAAAATGATCATTTCAGATCTCAAGAGCAGAGGCAGCTTTTCAGAATGTTACGGTGTCTTTGATAAGGATATGGGTAATGATGAGGATTATTTCTTATGTGAAGCTGGACGAGAAAAAGAGATAAAAAAGATGCAGATGTGAGTATGTATAATGATATACAGAGAGCATAGAGAGAGGCTCACTAGATTACACAGTACTATCTGCTCCAGGCAGAAAGCACAGGTGAGGAAATCCCTCCTTTTTTTCGCTCCTTCCTCTTATGTCCTCCATCTTTCCCTCAGCCCTATTCCCGTTATCGCAGCTGTACACAAACAGGTACAGCTCCCCTGACCCGGCAACACCCCCTAAATCTCCCTGTCCTCGATCTGCTTTAACAATCTACCCATGAAAAATATCATTCCTCCCTCTTCTTTGTCTTCTCCTCTGTGTTTCCCTGTGTGTCTGATTGCTCATCTTTCTTCATTGCTCTGCCTGCCTCTCTCCCAGGGCTTGCCATCTGTACAGTAACAGGTGTGCTGTGTATGTGACTGATGTGTTTGTTACCTGTAGCACTGCCTGCAGCCACAGCCTGCATGAAGAATAGCTGCTTCTATCTGACCTACTAGGTAATGCTCTGCTCTCTTTTCACTAATCCTCCTCCCGTGACTCCTTCGGATGGCGACAGAGTAAAGAGAAGAGTAGGAGACGAGTGCGTAATGAGTTAAAGAAGCAACGGCAAGCTGTTGTGTATTTGCATACGCATTTCAATGAGGCTTACCAGTTGTGCTGTGGCAGTGTGTTCACCGTAGTAGAATTTGGGTAATTAGTCCCACCAGTCTGTGGGTGTGCATGTACATGTGAGCACATATGGGTGTGTTTGTGTGGTGTGGTCTCATTAGTCACACAGGTGAGTGATTAAATGCTCTGCAACACCTGGAATTGTTCCTCGTTTCTTCCTTCCCTCCCTATTCTGCTGTTGTCTTAATTTACAGCAACACCCTTGGGAATCTTCCTGCCCCAGTCACAAAGCACACTTGAGAATGGCTCCACAAACTTAACGACAAACACGTCAATGCTTAAGCCATCCGATGAGGTGTGGCTGTTTCAGTATGAGGTGTTTCAATAATTGCCACAGTCTTAATCGTCCATAAAGAAATCATCCATTTATATAGTCCAGATCACCACTTGAAAAATGGCAAAAAAAAAATCATATTTTGAATGGTTGGATCTTCACAAGGTTCCAAGTAGAGCTTCAACATGCAACAAGAAGAAATGGGAGTGAGACAAAACATTTTTTTGAGCTTGCAGTTTATTGAAAATAACACTTAAACTGAAACAGACCGTTTTACAGCCAATCAAAAGTTTAGGACCACATGCCTTTAAAAGGCCAAATCTGTGCAAAAATGTGGACTCATTGTCATTTCCTGTCAGATAGTCATACTGTCATGATGTTTTGATGGCATAGTGAAAAAAGCTTTCCCATTCTAAATGTGGTTGGGTTGTTGAACTGAATAAGCAGGGTGTCTACAGTAAGACAGTTATTTGGAATTTCTTAAATGATCCTAAGTGTTTTGGAACAAAGAAGTCAAGTGGAGGACCCAAAAAAACTTTCACCAGCACTGAGCCGGAGGATCCAATTAGCTGTCTGTCAAGACACTGGACGATCCTCGACCCAAATTAAGGCTGACTGTAGCCCCATAACCATCAGACGCCATCTGAGACTGAAGGGCTTCAAAAAAAAATTAAAATTAAAATTAAAAAATTAAAAAAAAACTCTTCAAAGCCCTCGTCCCTTTGAACACCACAGAACTGACGGTTTGAACTTTCTTCCAGCTTTCAATGTCCCATGTTTGGTGCTCTTTTGCAAAGTTTTATTCTCTGATGAGAAAAGAATTTAACATTGATGAACCTGATGGTTTCCAACGTTACTGAAATGACAAGGAAATCCCACCTGAGATGTTTTCTATGCGCCACAGTGGTCCCCAGACATAATGGTCTGGGGTGCTTTTTCCTTCAGTGGAACAATGGAGCTTCAAGAAGTGCGGAGGCATCAAACAGCTGCTGGCTATGTCCAGAGGTTGCAGAGAGCATCCCTCATGACTGAGGGCCCTCGTCTGTGTGGTAACGATTGGTGATCTAAATCCACTTGAGAACCTTTGGGGATGGATGGCAAGGGAAGTTTACAAAAATGGACAACAGTTCCAGAGAGTAGATGTCCTTTGTGCCGTCTTCACCACTTGGAGAAATGTTCCTACTCACCCCGTGGAAATGCTTACATCAAGCATGGCGCAACAGATTATTGAAGTGATCAACAATAAAGGTGGAGCTACTCATTACTGAGTTCATGTCTGGAACTTTGATTTCTGTGTTGGTGGGGTTATGGGTTTTTTTTGGACATGTGGTCTTAAACTTTTGATCAGCTGTAAAACAGCCTGTTTCAGTTTAAGCGTTGTTTTCAATAAATTGCATGCTCAATGCTTAAAAAAATGTTTCGTCTCACTCCCATTTCTTTTTGTTGCATGTTGAAGCTCTACTTGGAACCTTGTTAAGATCAACCATGCAAAATTAATTTTTTTGCCTTTTTTTAAGTGTTCTTAAACTTTTGATCGGGACTGTCTTAAACAATACCGTGTAAACAGTGTAGTTTTTATAAGAATTTGTTTTCACAAGTGTGGAATACAGCTGTAGAAATGAAATCATATTTTAACCAATCTGTAATAATGTCCATCTATCCTTTAAAGTTTGGTACTTTAAAATGATACTCTACAGGAACTGACTCAGTTTTGGAGCCAACTTCATGTGGCCAGTAAATTTCACTTTTACATTGGCTTTATATATTTACATCAGCTACCGTGATATCACCCACTGATTTCTGAAGGGTTGAAATAAATGTTTCAACTATTTCTATCTTGGTGGCATAAAAGCAGAAGTGATAACGAAGGATGGCTCTGACTGTGAGGTTATCCAACACCGAAGTTGTTTTGTTACCGTTTGTGCTTCTTCACTGCAACATTGTACTCAAATCGCTTTAGTGTTTAGCTCAGTAATTTGCTGAACTTCAGCTGTTTCAAACCCCCCCCAAAAAATAAAAAAAGAAGAAGTGCTTTCACTTTTCTTTTAGGCTGCTGGAGTGATGTAATATAAACTTAGTTTGCAGCGGAAGCTTTAATTAATGCCCATGGTGAGCTCAAGGGTTCTCTAATAAATGTTCTCATCACTTCCATAATTTATTAGCTGCCTATTTTATACAGTCCAGCAGCGCTCAATAAGTGTGGCTCTGATTCAGTTCCTATTTGCAACACATGTGAACTCTTTTGTAATTTGTATCATAATCAAATGACAAATAACTATGGCAACAGTGAATGATCATTTTTTAAAAATGATTGTGTCTGTGAGAACATTTTTACACGTGATATAAGAAGCTCCCCAGAACTTAAAACTGGGTCATCCTAGTTACTTCTTGGTTCATTAGCCCTGTGTTACCACAGCCTTTAAAATAATGTGATAGTATTTAAGACTTAATCCAAGCTGAAGGTGTTACAGATTACTGTATGCCTTTTATGAAAAACAGGCTTTGGGCTATTCATGCATGAAATCAACATATTAAAATATCACTGTGTTAGATGATCTGGTGGAAGGTTTTAAGAAGCAGCATACACATTAAGTTGGAAAAATTGGGTAAAAGCAGCTGTGATTAGAGAGAAGGTGAAGGATCAGGAAGGAGTCCTTCAGGATATTGATGGGGTTATGGATACTGGATCATTCTCTCAGCCTTACGTCCCGAAATTCTATTGGAGCACCAGAGAACCAGAGCACACGATCAGCTCTACACCTAAGATTTATTCTCATATGAACTTTGGAGAATTATGGGATATATTGTTTATGTGACTGAGTTCTCCGAGTAACCGTCAAAATGGAAGGACACATTCACTTCAATTTTATACAGCGCCAAATCACAACAACAGTCGCCCCAAGGTGCTTTATATTGTAAGGTAGACCCTAAAATAATGGACTGATTCTTATATAGAGCTTTTCTACTCTCCCGGAGTACTCAAAGTGCTCTATACAACATGCCACATTCACCCAATCACACAAGCACTGTTTTCTAAAGTTCTTAGTGCTTCTTAACTACCATTCATACACATTCATACTCCGATGGACGCATCAGAGAGCAATTTGGGGTTAGTATGTTACCCAAGGATACTTGGGATGCAAACTGGAGGACCCAGGGATCGAATCACTAACCTTCCAATCAGTAGATGACCTGCTCTACCTCCTGAGCTACAGCCACCACCAATAATACATACAGAGAAAAACCCAACAATCATGTGGCCCTCTATGAGCAAGCACAGGGCTCGCAAAATCACTAGCCCGACGTCCCGGAGCTAGCGATATCTCCGGTCGGGCGACCAAAATCTATCTCAGCCCTGCCCGTTGGGTTATTATATAGCCCGACGGGCGGGGCTGAGATAGATTTTGGTCGCCCGACCGGAGATATTGCTAGCTCCGGGTCGTCGGGCTAGCGATTTTGCGAGCCCTGAAGCACTTTGGCGACAGTGGGAAGGAAAAACTCCCCTTTAACATGAAGAAACCTCCGGCAGAAACAGGCTCAGGGAGGGGTGGCCATCTGCTGTGACCGGTTGGGATGAAAAAAAATGATGCTACTTTGCTAGGAGTGAATGTACCAGACCTTTACCTGTCTCTTAGACACTGGCACAAGACCTAACACAGACCTTATACTAGGGAGTGGGCAGATTACAGACCTGTTCATCTCTGAAGATCTGTGTTTTTGAACCACTGTTGTGCGACGCCTAGAAAAGTTCCGGATTACGCACACGTGTGAAAACAGCTTAAGTCGATGTAGGATGAAACATGTTGAACAGAAGATCACAAAAGGAGAAACCACACAGACAGTCATTTAATATACCATGCAGGGATCCACAGCAGCAGGAAAAGAAGTCACATGGCCAGTTGTATGTGGCTGCTCTGATATTATTATTGCACAAGTGTCCCTGAGGGCTGAGGTGTGATAGATGTCAGCGGTGTATGTAATAAATTGCAGGGGTCAATCCACTCTGGTGAAGAGGTCCGCACTCATGGAAGGCCACCTGATAGACAATACAGGTTTCAAATATTCCCTTCAGAACACATTTCCATTCATTCCTCTGGCCTGTGTTCATCAGACAAGGGATCATTAAATTGTTCCCTCAAGAGAGCTGTCATCCAAGGCAATGTGAGGGGATCACGGTAAGAACTCATTTGAGGGGCGATTTACACCAAAGGCCAAGGTAAGCGTCTGTTTTCTCTAGGTGACCACAGTCTCCAGAGAGAAGGGAAAGAGAAGGATGAGACTGTAGACTCATCACCGACTCTAAAACCCATGTTGTGCTTTATGAAGTATGAAGCAGTAAAATAGCCCTTCCATTCTTGGTCTGCCAGCTTACATTTATAACATGGCACAAGAAAGTATAAGAAAGAAAGATAAATGAAGAAATCTGTTTATAAGTACAATCTATTCTACAGTACCAGTGCTATTACCAGCTGGCACAGAAGACTGGGGCAATGTGAAGCTGCCAAGTGCAGGAAAAATCATGTGTGCTTTTGTTAATGACAGAAAACCACACACCAAATATGGTGGCACACTCATTCTCGAACAAATTAACAACTTCTAAATGAGTCTCTGTCAAATATTCCTGTCAGGTCCCACCACGGCTGGCATGGCTGTGTGATTGAAACCATCACCTTTACGGTGCGAGTTTTATGAGCTCACGTGTGCATATAAATACACACAGTCACAAACTGTGAACTTGACCTCAAGGCTGAATGGGTGGTCTTTTAACATCCTCATTACCAAAAATTACTTATCATACTCACCAGCCATCAGCTTCTATTGACAGAGAAGTTATTATCTATAAGCATATCCAGCTAATTGAAGGCTTCCTATCTAAATGCTCATACTGAGAATGGATGCAGGGGGGGAGTATGTGTAAAAATGAGCAGGAGAGTGAGATAGATGGAAAGAAGGGTCATGGCCTAGGGGTAAGGGAGCCATGAAATGCACCATTATATTGATATAATTTATATATATATATATATATATGGGTGTGTCTGTGTGTATGTGTCCACCAGTCCAGTCAAGTGTGTCTCTCTGATAGATGCTCAGTTCAATTCGATCAAGAAGCACAAATGACCTGTGAGCAGGTGATTGAATCCTCCATTCGTCCTTAAAGAGGGTCCCTGACACAGGCACGCACACACACACATACACGGTTGCAGCATCACTAAATCTGCTAAATTCACTTTCGGTGCATATTTACTGCTAATACTTATTCACTGGATCTTACATCCAAGTCCAATGCTTGGTTCGTTTGCCGAAGACACTTTTTAAATTGACAGTGGATATGCTGAGTATCTGTTAGATAAACAGATTGGCAGTCCCACTAATTCCTCTGAAAGTAAACACCTAAATCTGTAGTTCTATACACCTTTAAGCAGCTTTTGCTTTACCGATTTGATTTACTGGTCACACACATAAAAACTATCCCAGTTCATATAAAGCACTACCAACCCACTAGTTCACACAAGATGTTCTTTCCCTGAGTTCAGTGTGAAATTGAATAGCCAAAGGACAAATTGCTGGAGAGCAAAGCCAATACCCAGCCAAGGAAATACTTGTTTTTCTCAGCAGACCAGTAAATACTGGACTTAAATTGCACAGGTGGAGGGGAGACTCAAATGGGGTGCCCATAGTGCTCTGTTTCTGTTGGAAAAGAATGCAACTGTTTACTGACTGCCAGTGGCTTGGCCATAAGAAGTTAATATAATATCAAAGCTCCTCCCGTCAGACTTTTTTTAGGGTCTCCTGGCTTGCAGTTTTTTAAAACTGCTTTATGGAGAATTAAATTCTTTTAGCTTTCATAAATTAAGAATGCATCTTTGTTTTCATTTATTGTATGCTTGTAATGAATTTGCACACAGTCACTAATACTAAACCACAGCTTATTCAAAAGCACAAAGCCATACTAACTGGCTATAAGCTGATTTGAGCTGTAAATTTCAGCAGTCAAGTGAGGACTGCGTCATTTCATCTCTAATGTGTATTTATGTGTCTGTGGGTCAAATCCTCTTACACGAATGCCTGTAAACAACATTTAAAAGTGGATAAAGTGCAAATTGTGGTATTGGAGGGATAATGTTTAGTCATTAGAAAGGGGGCTGATGTCCCACGTACAAGGGAATTAGCAGCTTTATAGATCATAATAAAAGTAATAAATCTTATGTACAGGATACTTTTTGGGGTACTTAAAGACACAAATAAAGATTAAGGTGTAAACATGCATTACTGCATTGTTTGTGAACTATAAATTATACCTACTGAACATAATATAATAGTGACAATGCTGCAACTATAAAAAGTATACTTTACTGATTTTTTTTGTGTGTGTGTGTGTGTGTGTGTGTGCCAATACTGTCTGACAATATCACTGTTCGCTCTAGTTAAAGTTTATAGTTGTGCTGTGATTGGGGATATATTTACATGTAAAGTGATCACTCACAGAGATGGAACAAAACATCTCTTACTTATTTCTCTCCCACAGTGCACAGATTACAGTCTGGGTGCTGCTTGCTGGTCTGTCCAGTCAACATTAAATCTGCTTTGATACAGTGGTGTAAAGCAAAGGTGATATACTTGAATAAAATAACATAGTATGGCTCAGAAGCCAGACACTGACCAGTCTTTAACATTCTTAGCTTTCTACACTACAGTTTCATAAACTGTGTGTTTTAAACTCCCTCAAAATATGTACATGAGGTTCAAATCTGTGCCTTTTTTTCTTGAGCTATTACATTGGGTTTCAGCAGTACTTAAGATCTTCATACTGTTAAAAGGTCAACTTCCAGTTCAATTTAAATCTTCATACAGATGAGGATCATCCCCTGAAAAGCTCTTTTTGTTTACTGTTATTGTGGCAAATCAAATCTATCTTTTATTTATCTGGTTAAAGTACGTTATTCCCAAAGACCTGGTCTTTCATAAATGTTCCACGTCAGTTTGACGATAAGCTGTTCTTTTTAGAACAGCAAGGGCTTTTTTATTGCACGCCAGCCCTGCGGGTCAAATTTTATGTAATCCAATTGCAAATTAGGGGTGAGAAACTGTCAAAAAGATCATATGAAAATCTTTTGGGATAGAGGACAGATGTAATTGTGTCACAACTACTCAAGCCTTTGCTTAGCGTTTGTTAAGTACGAAAGTTTAGTCTTATTTACATGAGGCAGGACTGTAAGGTTACCCACCCTTACTGCAGATCCATGTATTTTGATACCAACAACTGTAATATTTACAGTCAGTCAACAAAACTGCACTACTAAATCTGCCAAACGTCCTTACAAGGGAATGGTTTCTTCCAAATATGTTGGAGATCTTTAGATCTGAGCATAATAACACTACACACACCACACATCCTTGACCTCTGATCGGGATTCCTGATTCTTATGATTTAGATTTGAAGGTGCAAAAACTGCACAGGTGAACTTATTTTTCCAAATGTATGAAATGTCATTTTTAGTTACTTAAATAATTCAAATCAATTCAAAATATCTATTTTTAAACGTCATTTGTTTGATCAGATGAAATGTTTGCTTGTCTATGTTTTTAATCTGTCTAAAATAAAGATTTCCACTTACTATTTTTACATGACTGCTCAATTTTTTTTCCAATCTTTCTGGAACATTTTATCTATTTGGATTCACATTTAAACTGAAGAAATTCTGACTGAGCGGCAAAGAAGAACTGATTAATTAGCACCACTGGGTTAGCGTCCGTGGGTGGTGCCAAGTGTGATATCTCAAAAAAATAAAAGATTTCTACATTATCGAGCTCCGCTTTCTTTTTGCAATAAAATATAAACTGCCTTTTACAGCCTCAGTGATATGCATGCTGCAAATCTCCAAAACTCGAAGCCACCAAGACAATCCTAATGACATGGCAAACCTTAAGGGCCTAAGAGTAGCCACACGCTATGATTCTGTCACATGATGCCCTATTTCAGTTCAAGTCATTATAATGAACTACAGTAGTATGCAAAGATCAACACAAGAAAAAGCAGCATAAAACATGCAGTGATTCTTTGCGATCATTATTGGCACAATATACCCTCTACTGACACGAGTATTGTTTTAAATTTACCCTACTTCTTTAGTTATACTCTGGTTGCACCCCCCACTCTGTGCGTGTGTGTGTGCGTATGCGCGTGTGCCTGGTTGATGAGCAAAAAGAAAAGCAGCATGCATGGATTAAATTGGGATTTGTTATGGTGAAGTGGGGGCTTAGTGGGTTCAGTTTTGGAACTGGTGCATGCGTGCTCAGGAATCAAGGCAAAAATATTTCTAAAAAAAAGAAAAAAACCATACATTTAAATCAGATCTAATTAATAGATGTTAAAGAGCAGGCCTCTGATAGAAATCAGCCGCTGTATGGTCTGATCTGCTCTGAATGTGGCAGTGAGTATAAGAGACGGCTGATTATAAAATCTTTCTATAAGTTCACTCTCCCGTGCGGCTCCCAGTTAGCTTAATCTAACAGTCTGTCTCAAAATAGGCCACATTTTGTTAAATGTATATAGCCAATGTTACAAAAATAAGCATTTTACATCTTACAGACAGTTATTAACCCTTTTACTCATAGTGGTCACTACAGTGGATAGCTGTTTTCTTGTATTTGTGTCAGTGTTGATGGTATACTTGCACATAAACCACTACATTGGACACTGATGTGTCACTCCATACCCTGTCACCCACTGGTCAGCCAGTGTTGTCCACTTAAGTAGACATGTAAAAAACTCTTTGAAAAATACATGGTTGAAAAATGAAGCTCCGAAATCTTTTTTTCATGCATAGAGATGAATAAAAATATTTAAGAAAAAAATGAAGATTGAGGTTGTCATAATTCATACATGAAAGGGTTAAACACAAACATATTTAAGTCACATTCTGACCTATTTCACTCCCTACCTTTCCATCCATCCATCCATTCCCTCCGTTCAACTGACATAAAAGAGGCAGAACTAGCTTAACGGGGCGACCGTGGCTCAGGGGGTTGGGAATCGCATCTGTAACCGGAAGGTCGCCGGTTCGATCCCTGGGCTCTCTGTCCTGGTCGTTGTGTCCTTGGGCAAGACACTTTACCCTACTTGCCTACTGGTGTTGGCCAGAGGGACCGATGGCGCGATATGGCAGCCTCGCTTCTGTCAGTCTGCCCCAGGGCAGCTGTGGCTACAACTGTAGCTGCCTCCACCAGTGTATGAATGTGAGAGTGAATGAATAGTGGCATTGTAAAGCGCTTTGGGTGCCTTGAAAAGCGCTATATAAATGCAATCCATTATTATTATTTAGTGAGAGCACGAAGGCAAATCCTGCAAAATATCCCATAACTGCAATTTGCAACATTTTCACTCTACATTTGCAATTAACCTAAGGTTGTAACACTTAATTTTATTTTTGTACACAAGGTCAACATTGCAAACCCCTCAAACAACTTTTTTTCATTACAAAATGAAAAAGTAACCGATAGCACATTTTCTACAAGTCTGTTTGTTCTTAGATGTACAAGTTGTTGATGAGTCAGCACAGAGGATAAACCGTTAAAGCTATGCAATTAAATGACCACTCACAGCTCTGCAGAATCATTTACACTAGTAAGCTTCACCTTAACCTCCTCTGAGCTTCTTTTCTTTGATGCTTCAGTTAATTTTTTTTCATGAATAAACATTTTGTCTGTTATCATGATTTTTTTTATGAGTTTTCCTATTGAGTAGTATCTACAAACTGAAACGATTTTTGCAAAAGATTGGCTATAAGTACAACACATAAGTGAGAAAAAGACATAAAAAAAAAACACTGGAGCAGTTTTCCTGCTGTGAAATTAATACTGTATGCAAAATCCAAATCCAATTTTGATCATTTTTATGCCTCCACTTGAACTGAAACTGAACCTGGTTTATGGGTTGAGCAGATTTCATGATCCATGAAACAAATGTGTTTTTGTGAAGCTGAAGTGCTGAGCTCCATGAGCTGAAGCAGGAGGTGCATGTGTGGCACGCATGAGTATATGCTAGTGTGGCAGCATACTTCAGTTTTAGCTCTGCAGGCTGAACGCAGGAGCATCTGGGCACCCACCCTCTCCTCTAAGCCCAGCAAGCACTATATGAGCCAGGCACCAGGTGCTCCAGGGAAGCAGCCAGTGCTATGGTTCCAACCCAGAAACAACTCTTCTGTCCTAGACACAGATGCCAGACTCTACCTCCCATTTCATCTACTTAGAACAGATGTTTAGCACGCAAAGCAATCCTAACATGTCCTACGAGGAATTTAATTAGGTTACCAGCACTTTGTCTTTCAGACAGGGTCAGACAGGATATAGCACCTTTACATGACTGGTACACAGCTTCCTGCTTTAATAAGTAAACATGCTATGAAACATCACTGTGAATTTCATGGAGGAGACGGTGTATGATGATGGATATTGAATTACGCCTAATCTTTACAAACACCAACAGTAAGAGAGAAACAAAGAAGAGAATCATGGGACGGTTAAAAATTCATTAGTGAGCAGCAACAGAAAAGCGCAGATGGAGAGAAATCATGAGAAGGGAAAAGAGAGAAAGAAATAGGAGGAGAAATACAAAGAGGCAATCCTCTGAGGAAAACATCTTTCCACTCCTGTCTTTGTCTATTTCTTTCTCTAACTTTGTTGCAGTCTCCCAGTGAGTGTGGAAGTCAGTGGAGCCGATCCACAGGGAAGAGTCACTTGCAACCCCCCTCAGCAAATCTAAGGGCCCACTCCCATGCTCCCTTCACACCATAGACGCATTCATTATCTATTGTATTCTTTGAATAAAGAATATTGTACAAAACGAGGCATCTCTGCTCCTTTGTATATGCCTGAGTAAAAGGCAAAGCATCGCAAATTAAAATGTAATTTGCGATGCTTTGTTTGTTGTGCTCTCTCCAGCACCTAAAATGTCATAAGGCGCATGTAATACTGCTGGGGTCTGCTGAGGCATAGAGCACCGTACATCACTGCTGTGTGTGCGTGTGTGTGTGTGTGTGTGTGTGTGTGTGTGTGTGTGTGTGTGGTTTGAGGGAAGGGGGTGGTCAGGGATCTTGACTTCTGTGGAAATTAGAATGTAAGGCGCTGAATTAATTGAAGTGTTAATGTGCTGTGACTTCAGTCTGTGTGTGTGCCCGCGCCCCCATGTGTATGTGTGTCTTCACCTCCTGAAAATGCCTCCTATAAAGTGCTTTTGTTTGCTGTTAAAACTCATTAACAACGTGAACACCTTTGTGATTTTACCCCAAAGTGGCACTCGCTGGAAAAAGAAAAGGAGGACCGATGTGTAAATCAAGGACAGGACGGGGACGGGGGGGGACGGGGGGACGGGGACGGGGGGGGGGGATTCAATGTGATAATGATGCTGAGAAATGCTAATGTCGATGTGAATGTAAGCAGGGAAAAAAGAGGAACTCAAGAGCCTTAGTTCCATAATCAGCATCTTATCTGAAACAAGAGGATCCCTGAAGCTATGCTACAGAAAGAGAATGATGGAGGGAGAGAGAGGGAAGGAGAAATAATGAAATACAGACTGAGAGATAGGGTAGACCCTGAACAGGGCAGGGATGCAAAATCAAAAACAGATTAAGAAAGGACGAAGTAATGATAAAGAAAGGGTTAAAAAGGACTTGATAAGATTCACCAAAAAGGTTAATAGCATGGTTGTTCAGTTTTTTTGAAGCAGAATATGTTTTGTTGGTCTGTAGGAGTGACTCTGTGGTTCATCCTGGACTACAAACTTTCCTTGTGCACTTTAAAACAGGTCAGTTTTACAAAGAAAATGTGTCTTTGTTTCCCCACAGCAAGCTATTGGTGTGAAAAAACCTCTAAGCCTACAGATATGCATTATCCCAACTGACCTGTAACAGGTACGATCCAACCCATACAAGTAAAAAGCGGAAATAACAGACAGCATTCTTTTTTCCTACTGATCCCATTTCAGAGCAAAGCAGAGGATGCTAAACCCATAAAGCAGTCTTTTTGTGGTCAAATATAAGGACAGTGAAAGTGCATTGTTGTCTCTGCAGATGCTAATCCCAGTGCTGTGGACAGATTGCGAGTGTTTTAAGAAGATTACAGACTGCAGAGGCAGATTAGTTGGCAGCTTAATCTGAACCTCTGGATGGACTGCCCTGCTCACTCACAGGCCCTCTGTGGGGGTGTGCATGCGTGTAATGTGCTTTAGTGTGGCTGTTTGTGTTCAAAAGGTAGTCATGATTGGTGGTAATGACAGCTTTGTGCACATACGGCTTAAAAATGTGTTTGTCTGGGTGGATATTGATTTGTCAGACACAAACACACTCTCAGTTTTCTTCATAGTTAATAAATGGCAAGAAATAGGGTACATACGTACACATAGAGTCCCAGTGGGCTGTAAAGATATTCTCAATGCTAATTATATGAGACTGCGATCACACACACACACACATGCAGAAAGTGGATCAATGAGAAGGGCACCCAGCCAAGAGCCACTCAATTCTCCCCCCTCCCTCCATGTGAAACAGTGGAAGCCCTACTGAAAAAATACCCTTACTTAACATGTTGCCACCTGTTTAATATACCACAGAAAAGTAAATATAAGAATGAGCAGGGTTTTATTTTATTTAAGATTATACCTTTGACAACGGTTTAAATCTAAGAAAAAGGGAGGAGTTCGTCTTAAAGTTCTTTCAAACATAATATTAGACACTTATAGTGTAAGGAAATCAAACCCGGCTTTCGGCACTGAGATACTCCAATGAACTTGACTTAATTTACAGTTCTACAGGTGGAAAAGCTCCAGTGACCGTAATGCATTAATTGAAAGGCAGTGGCTTCCTAAGAGAGAGACTGTGTAAGTCCCATCTGGGGTGTTTTAGACAGTCTAAAAGCTATCAAAGGAAAACTGTTTCCTTTGGCAATAGACAAAAAGACTTGAAGAAGAGCTGTGTGTAAAAGTTGGCATTGCTTTGGGAAAGGTCAAACACAAATTTCATTTACACAATTTCACCTTTGAACTGAATAATATATTTGTTTTTGGGATATCTACCTAGGAAGCAGACCAAACTAGTACATGCATATTCATTTTACTACTACACAATCTTAAATTCTAATGAAACTGTCCCTTTTTAAACATACTGGTTCAAAATAGACCCAAGAGTAACTAAACCTGAGTATGAACTAGTCCTAAAGACAATATAGAATTGGGAATTATTTTGTGTTGTGACATAAGATATAAAGCTGGGGGGGGGGACACTCCCCTCAAGTTTCCAGGTCAAACAGGAAAAGAAAATAATGAAGGCAGGGAACTTGATGAATGTTAGTTATCTACATGCACAAGTATAATTCCACTGCAGCTGCCAGCTCATTGTTTTCGCCACAGCTAATTTAACGAAATGCCACTGAGACACACACAGCCTCTGTCACATCCAGCAGGTAACTTGAATAGGCTGTCACTTTATTGTGATGTTGAATTGTATCCATAGCAACAAGTGTCACTGGGGTGCCTCGGCAAAAAAGGCAACAACGTGAATTATAAGTCAAGCTCTGTTCATTACAAAGAACAAATGGACTAACATACTGTATGCTATATTACCTTTACTCCTTTCACCTCTCATGATGGTGCTTCAGTATAATAATGTGAAACATAACTAATTAAAAAATACCTCACTATGTATTATTTTTTGGCCAACACAAAAACTTTGTGGTCTACCCGCCTGCAGCTAAAAGCAAATTAAGTTGTACTTGAACTAAAGCTCAGTGATCAGCAAACAGCCAGGTCTACACAAAGGCCTCAACATTTCTCTGTGATAGCAGTCGTACCATTTAAACTTCACACGATGCACAGTTAAAGCAAGACCTTGAGCTCATTGCAATCCTTTTTAGATGGTGCTTTATTTTCCGACAGTTTGTGATTTTATGCAGTGATTTACATGGTGTCGCTAGAGTTTCTGTAGATCACAAAACAATGGGGTGAAAAGAAGGTTTTCCAACTGAGATACAAAATCAGCTACAAGCCAGCTTTTACAAAGGCAGTGAGACGCTTTAGGAACAGAACAGTAAGCTCCAGCTTCCAAAGATTTCATGACTTCAAGACTACATAAACTTAGAGAACCCTTTTCTCTTTAAGATTTAGTCCAACATTCATTCAGGAGCGTTGTCTACCATTATCGAGTACACATAAAAACTAAAATTGCAGGACGCAGCCTGGGTTCTGAAAAGTGACTGAGAATAGGCAAAAGGGAGGCTGTACATAGGACAGACGGAGCTGAGAATTGAAAGAGGAAGAAAGAGAGCCTTCAACAGTGTTTTCTTTGAGTTTCCTCACAATACTCTGAGGGTTTCTATGACAACCTGGAGTCGCCAGCTGGGTCTATACAGGCAGAAGTAGGTCTGTTTGGCAGAAGAGGAAAAAGTATCCAAATCCTTTACTCAAATCGAGTAACTCCAGTAAAATAGTCTGTCACTCAAACGTTTAGAGCTAAAAGTAGCATGTCGCAAGTTTTATTTAAAAATTGGCACTGGTCTGGTGTGGGCATTTTATCTGTGAACTAACAACAGGTATCAGGAGTGGCATAATAGGTGAAGTGTTTCCATCTGAAATGCAGTACAGCAGAGCACCATAAATTCAAAATACTCAAGTAAACTGACAGCACCTGACAATAAAAGAGCAGTTGTTGGGTAAACATATACACGGAGATGGGCTTGGGTTGGACCAACCATGACGCACTGATATTACCATATCCCCAATGACTGTATCGCAAGAAAAATATAATCTGAAACATGGGTATAAAACAAGTATTCACAATGGCATAAACCAGTTACACGAACTACATCAAAGCAATACACTACGATGTATATAAAGCTGCTGCAGCTTGTGCGCCAGACAGGGAGAGAGAAGAGAGTGAGGGTCTGCAGAGCGCCACGGTTTCATGATTAATGCGGCTTTTAGCTGCAGCGGATCCTGGGCCCCCCCAAAGCAACCTGACCGGGTTGCCCATTCAACTCTCCTCCCCTGGATCTGTCGCCCTCTCTCTTACCCTATCAACCAAAACCTAGTGATTGAGGACCATCTGTAGCTCACACACCATTGCATGGATTTCTACACTTTCACTTCATCAACAGAATCTCATCATGTTTTGCGTTTCAGTACATTTCATACCCTTTCTATTGTGAGACAGCCCTCTAAAACGTGGACAAACGCCAATACATCAGAAGACCTCCATACACAAAAGAGAATTAAAAAGTTTTTTTTTTATAAACTTGTTTATTTAAAAAAAAAAAAAGCTCAATCACAGTAAGGTCACAAAAGACACGTAAAAAAGCTATCTTCAAGAAAAATCCCACAAAGTATAATACGGTAACTATAAAGTCAGGGCACTCCTATGTCAAATTTTGCCCAAGTGGGGTAGGAAACACGTGTGTTTCAGAGAGAGAAAGGAATAAAACTTATGGTTTCGACACTTTATAGTCGTTAAGCGCGTAAATCTGTTGAGGAATCTCCGAGTGTGGGGACGCCCCGTAAAACTACACACGCCAAATGCACCAAACCGCTGTCTTCCCTCCCGCTTTACAGCACACACACAGCCTCCCTCTACTATTTCTCTGAGAGGGTCACTCCCCCCACAAGCTTCAATCCACACACACACAAACACACACATACATACATGCGCTAAAATCCCGATGCACCAGCAGCAGCAGCAGCAATAGATAATTCATTGCAGTGTCAGTGGCAGAGCACACAGAATCCACAGGCTTCTGATCACATTCAACTATCACACAGCGATCTAAAAAGTACACGCTGGCAGGACCTTACGCACAGGACGAAATTTGCCACTTGTTCTGTTCGTTTCCATTCGGGCTGTTTGCATTGACGCACTTACCTTTGCACTACTGCGAAAAAGAGCACTGTTAGTTCCCATTTTCAGAAAAGGCTTTAGTCTCCATTCATTCCCGTGAATCCCCTCCTGGTTTATTCAGACATCCACAGTGTGTTTCAGCAGGGAGAGTAATCCAGTTTTCCATGCCGGAGAGAGCGCGTGCGAGCTTCCTTACATCTTTTCCCACAATCCTTACAAAACTATGCCAGGCTTCTTTCAGCGCTTTTTTTTCTCCGCTCCTCGGTCCTATGCCCCCCTCTTCTTTCCTCTCCCTCTCTCTCTCTGAGGTTGCCTGGTTACCTCTATCTGTAGGCTGGTTCAGACCGCCGGCCTGCAGCCAATCACAAGGCTGGGTTCATCTTAACCCCTCCGCTGCTGAACTGTCCTGATTTCCAGCTTTCAAGGAGTAAGGGGAGATGGGAGGTAGGAGTGAAGAGGAGAAAAAGAGAAGCACTGGGTGATGGTGAAGGATTTAAAAATGTCTATTACAGAACTATAATGACCACAAAAAAAGAAAGAAAAAAAAGTGGATGAGTGTGGAGGAGGAGCTTACTGGTGGATTTAGGTTTAAAATGAAGACACGTGGAAACAAAGTCCTTGTGAATGGAGAGGCTGCATCACTGTTGGAACAGACAGCACTGGATGTAGCTTAGAGGCAAGTTTTAAGATGACTGTACTGTCCAAAATTCACCATCATCACACATCAACTCTTTTTCTGCACACCAAGTATTGCTGGCATACAAAACCCACTCACCGAAACATGAATGCACCAGCCAGTCATCACCCAGTCATTCAGTACAGACTATTGATTGGTTAACCACCCACAGTTAAGTCATGCAGCCCAAATCATTTCTGAGTCATGCACTTGGCAGATTCACCATGGTGTCTAACCTTCCTGCTCAGAGAGTGGGAGCACACACTTAAAGTTTTCAAGTTCAAGTTCAAAGTTTTGAAGAAATGAAAGAAAAGTGTCCTAAAGACAGAAAATACATCTTCCTTAATGTTGTTGATTAATTAGTATAAGAATGACAAAAAAAATGTAATTATAAGAGTGATGCAACTATACTGAGCTGACTGAATCATATTTTTCAGCTGCATGATTTTCCTCCAGTCTCCCATAAGCCTTAATCTTGTGCAGCCTGTCCTCATTTAATCCTTCCCTTTTACTTTTTTATTCCTGCACCTCATCTTCTCTCTTTCTCCCCCAGTCTCTGGCCTTAAATCATCATCCCCTACTCTCAAATGTGTTGCGCTTCTGTGGGGAGTTTAGGAGCTTCAGCACGGACACGATTCCTCTGATCTCTGCAAACACTGGAAGACACTCGGCACTCCTCCACCTAAAATCTCTTCCGTGTTCAAACAAAGATAGAGGTCTTTATTTTAATGTAAGAGTATGACACGAGCATAGTGTGGAATATGTTAAAAATACTACTTAGGAATAAACAAAAAGGTCTAAAAGTATTTTTTCCAGACAAATTAATTTCAGAACATCTTAGCATTAGTTTTTGCCACTTCATACGTCATGCGTAGCATGATCTTGCCATGTTTCGAAAACATTCTTGCAATACAAATAATGCTAGCTTTTATCAAAGTAACCCAGTTTAGAGAATGATCAGGAGACTGCCAGTTCCATGATGCTCAGCATAAATATGAACCTACATCACATAGAAACAAAGCAAATGGCAGAGCATTCACTCACTCAGAATGTAATCCATCCAGTGAAGGTGAATGTTTCCAACAGCATGCTTAGACATGGACACCCATGCGACGAAGCTCACGGTGCCCAATTTCTGTGTTGATGTTAACGCTATGAGACTTTTGGAACTCAAAAGTCATCAAAGTGTTGGCGACTGGCCGGGCCTCGGGGGCTTGGGTCCTGGTTGGTGTGTTGCCGGGGTTGTGGGCGGGTGGGTGCATGGGGGCCCAGCCCTGGCGCAGGGTGCCGCCGGTGCGTCGAGCCACCTGGGGGGCTCTTCAACTGGTGGGGGAGATTGTCACATCTTGCAGGAGCTTTCCTCTCTTCAGGAACTCTCTCTGCAGGAAGGGGAGATACAGGAGAGGTGGAGGAAGATCTCAGCCTGGGCGTCTATTGTCTTATGTAGTCTGGAAGATGAGTGGATGATGGGGTGGGTTCAGTTTTCTCTGTGGTGGGGTTGGGTGGACTGTCCCGGGCTCTGTGGGGCCGGGAGGCGCTGCACTGGGCCCCGGTCTGAATGGGCCTGGGCCCCCTTCCCCTGGCGGGTCGCGGAGTATGGGGGTGCCTACTGGGGTCAGCGGGGGAGCTGGCCCCAGGGAGGGGTCACTTGCCCCTCCCTTCCTTCCCTCCCCATCTCCAGCTGCCTCCCTCTTCACGCTCCACCACAACCACCCACACATGCAGGGCCTTGGAGTAGGGGTATGTCACCAGGGTGCAGAGGAGGCTACCCCCCCCCCCCCCCCCCTGTCCCCTTCTGGCTGCCTCTGCCTCAATTTTATCCCACAACTTAGACATTCACATTACTCACACTCTCATTACACATACATATAGGATCTTGGGGGTGGGCACGATACACGGAATCCGAGTTACCATCAGGGTGTACACCTCACCCCTGGCGTCATTGCCCACCGTCCGACTGCGGTCTGGAGTGTGGGGCCTCCCTGCTGCTGCGGAGTCGGGGCGGTCTGCCTCTCCCTACCGCAGGGAAAAGGGTAACACCACCTGGGTCTGGGTGCAGTTCCCCCCTCCAGGGGCAAGGGTACCTAGACCCGGTTCGTAGAGTACGCTTGGGGAGTGTGATCGTGTGTCTGTCTCCATGTTGGTTGAGTGTGGAGTAAGTGCATATGAGAGCATGAGGGAGGGAATGGATGTTTGTATCTGTGTGTGCCTGTATGTCTGTGTCTATATGTCAGGTTGGGTGTCAGGCGCCACCTCTCTGGGGACATCTCAGGCCCTCCAAGGTTTGGAGGCCTATCTCCCCCCACCATCACTTCCCCTGCCAGTGGCAGACTCCCTCAGACATCGGTGCGTTGGTGGTTCTTTGTGTCTGGGGATGGGCGTCCAGGTACACACCGGCTCACTCCTTGGCGGCCGCTTATCGGGGCCTGGGGCCTGGGGCTCGCTCGGGCCACTTCGGAGGTGGGGTGCCCCCGGCCTCTCGGCCTGGGGCTCGGTCACTCAGGCACAGCTGGCTGCCGGCGGAGCTCACGGGCGCGTCACTGCAACTCCCCCTGGCTTCTGCTCCGCGGCTGCTGAGTGACCCCTCATCTGGGACTCTCCTCAGCTCTTTCCGGGACAGTGGTGCAGCTGCCCCTCTGTTGGTCTTCCTTGGTCTCTTGTGTTCTGGGGGCCTCTAGATGTCTGGAGTTTTGATCTCCTCCATACCTGCTTCATGCCCTGGAGGACGGGGCAGTGGCCCCCCCACACCCTCTAGCAGATCATTACATGAAGGAACCTTTTAAAAAAACAAGCGCGTCCATGCTCACAGGTGTACACACGGGTGATCACACCCACAAACTACACCCTTTTTTGCTCCTACCTCAAAGCACACTGTGTTCTGTTGATCTTATGTGCTGCACAATAATGTTTAATATTTAGTATTTACTGTTATTCCCATATATCATTGTGATGTTGTTTATTCTATTACTCTTGTTCTCTTCTGCTTGCTTTCTTTTTTCTTTCTCAGCAGGTGATCCAGGTGATTGATATATGCATTTTTTTTCTCTGCCCGTTCTGTTGGTTTTTGTTTTTTGCCCTTCTCCCCCGTCCCTCTTCTCAGCTGTTTCTCTTTCCCTCTTTCTTTCTCCCCTTCTTTCCTCCAGTCAAGTCTGTCCCGTATTCAGCAAGTGAAAATAAAATAAACAATAAAAGGTGAATCAAATGGACCATTATGGCAAGGCTGGGATGGTCAATTTGGTAAAGTAAATCCGTTGGGCATCTTTCTTTGCCTTTAGACAATAATTCTGATGGCAAAAGAGCCAAACGGGACAGGCAAGAAAAAAAAAAAAAAAAGTGTTGGCGACTTTTACGCATCGTGTGCCTCAGCAGTCAGCAGCCCTCCTCTGTAATTTTATATGTTCTATCACTTTGTGGTTGAGTTGCTGTGGTTCCTAAACAATTCCACTTTGCTATAATACCACTTACAGCCACTCGAGGAATATCTGGAAGGGAAGACGTGCAGCAGTGACATCCTCTTACAGTACCACATTCAGATTCAATAAGCTCTTTTGAACAACCCAGTCACTATGGTTGTCAGAGCAGACTGCATGGCTAGGTGCTTAATTTTATACATCTGTGGCCATTGGATTGAAAGCCCCTCAACTCAAAGATTAAAAGGTGTGGACCAATATTTTTCTCACATAGTGTATCTTGCAGCATCATTGTTTCTCCTGTTAATCTCTGTAAAGAAAGCCTTCCATTGCTGTACCCTTCTGTTCCAATTCATTAACAAACTTTTCCAATTATCTACTGTCACTAGAACAGTTAAATAGGGTTTGGCCTTTGTTTCACCTCCTGAGAAGGACTTTAGCGACTGCTGCTTATCCCAGGAAATCATTACTGAGTAGTCTTCTCTTTACAGGACTTTCAAATGTGCTTTTCTATCTCTGCAAAAGGCTTATACACATGATATTGTGGGTAACGTGGTTTGCTTGACTGTGCTTCGGATAGAACTGGTGCAGTTTTCACAAAGTGTTTTTTCACCCAGACGCATACCCCTTAGAAAACTTCAGTCTGGCCGGGATCAGATGCAGAAAAAGTCCTTTTTGCTTAGAATAACAATTTAGCTTCAGACTTCTTCACTCTTCTTCCTTTAGTTCTTAATATCACTGTTCCTTTGAAAAGAGATATATACCCCACCGATGCCTACACATAGATTTACACATATACTAACACATATATTTATTTAAGTGCAATAAATTCTATATCTTTTTGGATTATTTCAAAGTTTTCTTCAAAACATGCAAATTAATGGTCTCCTCAGATAAAGAAAAATCTATTCTAATATTTTTGGATCTAACTGTTTGAGAAAGTGAAGAAATAGAGAGGACTGCTTTATCTGTTAGATCAACAAAGAACGATTGGATTACTCTCAAAGTATAACTACAGCCATTACTTAAGATGTGTTCAGACTAGTGTGAGACTAGCAGAGACTAGCATTAATAATCTAAATTAGGCCAGAACAAAGGTACAGATATGATGGTAACAGAAGAGTCTCCTAAAAGAAGAAAAAAACATGGATATATTAAAATGCATATTCCTGGTACAATACTTGGATTCTATTTTTGGCTATTGCCATGAAATATAAATGTTATCACCATCCACAATTGTTTTTTTATAGCCACTGCGCAAGTTTTAGCTTCTAAAAGGGATGTCAATCGTATTTCATCATCTCACAGAAACCTCAAGTAACACATCCCCATGAACGCGACGCCCTGTGTTTTGATTTTGGGGTTTTTTGTCGTATATTTTGTTGTCTCATTACTATCAATCCTTCATGTTCTTTCTATGATTACTGGTTAGATCTTCAAGCCAAGAGATACTGACATTTGACCAGGAGTGACAATGTGATGCTGAGTGACTGAATATCGTGCAAGCTCTGTGGTTATAAAATGGGTAAAATGTTAGTAGCTCTCATGAAGTTCACAGGGACATATTTATATTGTTCATAAATCTACTCCTGTGCTTCTAAACCTCATTTGAATAATAAATACTCCTTCTCCACCTCACATTTCTCCCTAAACTTTTCACCCCATCATATAACCTCATGCAGTGCCTCACCACTCTCTCCTAACATCATCCTTTCGCTCCTTGTGCTAACTGTAGTCAGCTCTCTCTATCTATGCAGAGCCCTCCTCTCTATCTCCTTCCCACACTTCAGTATCTCTGCCCGTTTTGCCGTATCATCCTCCCTCAGTATCTCTTCTCTCGCTTACCTTTCTCTGCTCTCAGTCTCTGTCCGTCTGTCTCAGCTTGGTTGAACAGATAATTCCTCATGTGGGAAGTGCTGGGAGTGTTACTTTAAAATGTATTTCAGTACATATTGCAGAATATATTCATTTAAATGCTATCTTTAATGTATTGAGTCAGATTGCTCAAAGTGAACAACATATTTAACGCTTTGAAATTTGTACTACACTGATGCCAGAAAAAGAGTTTATCTAATGACGATGTTTTGATTAGCGTTTACGTAGCACCAAGTTCCCATAAAAACCAGCAGACCAGATAAGAATTAAACTAAATTTATAGTTCCACAGAATATTTTGCTTTCACTTTGCTGCATTACAAAAATTAATCTTAAAATAAAAATATCAAAAGGTTACTGGCCATTGAACAGAATACAGGTTTAAGGTACCTCCTAACTGGCTTCACCTTTCAAACTCATCACAGCTTATATAGAAGAACAAAAGAAAGGCAACATATTTTTTTTTAATCTGGTACAGTATATTTTGTCAAACAGTTGGGGAACAGTATTTCTTTCAGCTTGCAAAAGTCACTGCATGTCACTAGTACGCAGTATAAATAGGTGCAGTAGCAATAGATAATTAGACCTGCATTCAACTAAACTATAAGTATTCTTTATGATGACAGCAGACTTTAAAAAGTAATAACTTCATGTACTCTGTTGATTGAAGAATGTAACTGTCTGTTAATTACTAGATATTTAGATTGTAACTTTGACTCATATTTTGTATTCTAAATTCATTTGACTTGTAGTGTACCCTGCTACAGCCAAGCACTGGATGTTGCTAAATCAGTAGATAGCTTTCTCACCTTCCACTAACACCTGTCACATACTCACGCACACACACATAACCATTCATTCCCGTGGACACATACAACTCTTTCAGGGTAATCCATGGGAATGTCCAGATGGATATAATCTGACAGTCAGCTCCAGTGTACTGTTCAAAAAGAATATTTATTTCAGAGGATTAGGATTTCTCTAATTCACACATATTCAGCAAGGGGACAAAGAAAGAGATAGGAGAGGAAAAAAGAAAAATAGGGACAGAGACCAAAAATAAAAAGGGAAAGAAAAAAAGAAGCGCAGAAAGAATGGAAATTTGTGCATATTATCAGCAAAACTGGTCAAACTCGTTAAAGGCAACAAAAGCAGCTCTCTAATTGCCTGAGCATAGTTCTGCAGAGCTGAACTGATGTAAATGCTACACAGTACAGTGGTACTATGGACAGTCAGTTCAGCAAAAGCTTGGGTAGAACCTTGAGGCCTCTAACATGTTGACCTGCTATAATTCAGATTCAGGGTTAAACATAAGCTGTGACTGGGGATATTTCTGCATAGAAGGTCAAACCATATCTTATCACAACTCAACAGAGATGTGATGTCAGTGGTGTCAGTTATAGATGCACTACCATCGAGATGGAATAACCCAACCCAACAGAAAAGGAGTTGAGTGATTATTATTTGTGTGTCTGCTGAACACAAGTTGTTTCACTTGTTAAAGAGCCAATTGTAGCCATGTGTTCAAAGTCTTGTACCTCTATACTGCAATCAAATATGCCCACTGTGGTCACATGACTATACAATAAAACTGTTACAATCACTTGACACCTATGAATGACACAGTCTCCTCTGACAAGGCATCAATATGTCTGGAGGTGAATTTGAGAGACCCATCTACACAAGATGGGTCTCAACAAAACAAGATTAAGTGATGAGCCAAACGTACACACAAGGATACAATGACCTATCTCATCAACTCTCTCCTGTATTTCGCCACACATCCAGAGTTGTGTGCGTGCGAGTGTGTGTGTGTCAGAAAGAAGGAACTAAAAAGTGAGAGGGATAGCAGAGGTTGATGGCATGGAGATATGACACTGGAACCCCTTCTGAAGATGAAATATCACAGTTCAACTGCAGCTATCAAAGCATGCCACTCTTCAATAACTCAGATGTATCAGGATATCAAACACCTGACAGATGTGAAGGGAGGAAAAGAGCATGTGGAGATGAGGAGAGATGGCTTTTTGAGATGGAAAATAGATCAGAAAGGAATATATATATTGACTGTTATAGAAATATCCTACTAATGGTTGGTAGGACCGAAAAACAGCGCAGAGGCACTAATCATGGCAGCATAGAAACAAGCTCTGAGCATGAGATCAACAGAGGCTGGGGTCTACCACACCAAGCAAGACCCCAGGTGCAGGCGGTGCAACGATACCCTTAAGATAATTCAGCACATAACAGCAAGGTGCACGATGCGAGTAGGCAAGGCATACGTGGAATGCTATAATAAAGTGGCTGGTATAGTATACATGAACATCTGTGCAGAGTATCAACATGGGAAATGCCCCCTAGAGTGGTTGAGAGAGGAGCTTGACAAGAAGTAGAAGGTGAAGTGACCGGTGGTGTCTGTGGTAATCTGAGCACTTGGGGCAGTGACCTCAAAGCTGGGTGAGTGGCTCGTATGTATTCTCATGCACTCTCAACACCAGAACAAGGTTGACTCGAGTAGTTGACTTGGGATGATTTGGTTTGTGTGTGAGCGCGTCTGTGCATGTGCACCAACCTGCAGGGGGTTAAACACAACAACGTGAGGCAGAAATGTCACACATTTATGCTTTTATCAGGATGTGTAACTTTGAGGGCTTCTGCCTCTGAAAGCTTCCATCATATTTCATCATGTTTCATTAAAACATTTGCATATACAGACATGGGAATCTACACACATAGATGCCCTCTAGCTACCTTGAACGAGGGGGGGGGAAAGGGTATCCCATCCCTCTATAATAACAGCTATGAGCCCTACCACCATCCTAAACTCACTTTACTTTCAGTCTAGACACCCTAAACCAGGTTTTCAGATTAGTTTATATCTGTGATACTAATGTTATGTTATGGATTGATACCAATTCACCAGTTTTACTCGTGGTGGTGGTGGGGGCTTTATCAATAGGAACAGCTGCAAAACATGTGAAAAGACAGTTAAAAGTACTTCATATATTCATGTACTTCATATATTCTAAAGTTGTTAAGTGGGCCAGATTGGAGTCTTTGGCAGGCCAATTTTGGCCCCTGGGCCTTATGTTTGACACCCCTGCATAAGAGTTTTCAAAAAATTAGAAAATAAGCACAGAAATACACAAACCCCATGCTTAAATATTATATGCATGTATATATGTATCATAATAGGAACATAATTTGGGCCTGGGAAGTAATTAAAGAAGGTTATTAGCAGGAAAAGATTAACAGGATTTTAAGTGACAGGCGCAGTGGTGATAACATTACCAGCAACATTAGCATGAGCTGATGTGTTTTGTCCATGAATTAAGTTGTCAGTGAAGCTTTAATTTCCATCAGTTTTGTAGACTGTTTTGCAGCTCTGATTTATTTTTCTGTTTATTTGTGTTCATGAAAATTATTCAAGAAAAAGCCTTTTATTTGATTTCTAACTGAATATGGAGCAAACATATTAAGCACCTGCTAGTCAGACATTCTCCTATACTGGCAATGTGTCTACTGCTGTCTGCTATCTCAAATATTTCTAATATACACACAAAAACAAAAGCACATTTATAGATATTGTGTTTTTAATGCAGTTTCTGATAAATATAAAATACTAATTTATGGTTTTTACATTACATGCTTTTTTAAATACTGACAATGAGCAAATATATGTAAAAAAAAAATCGTCAGTTTTTATACCATTATATTGGCATACGATTGCAACCTCAAGCTGTACTGAAGAGTTAAAATGCTCACTTGTTAGTGAGTATCCTATTATAACAGGTGAAGTTTGGATAGTCAAGCTGACAACAGTTTTAGTGCATGCTCAATATTGTAAATAATGCAGAATAGGCTGAGTCTCATGGATGTTGTCTTCATTCATTTTTACTGGTTCAGTTACACAGTAGTACTCAAGCTTTCTTTGCTTCCCTCTGTGCTTGATAGCTTGTCCAGTATGTCTGGACATGTGCAGATGTAGGCATGCAGGCGTGTATTTAATGTGATAAACACACCTTTTAGTTGAGGTCACAAAAAAACAACAGGTTAATGGTTTGCTGCTAATTGCTTTTTGATTGCCGAAGTTAATTACTAGACACACACTTCAGAACAGGTTTCCTTTATAGCACTGGTATTAACCCCACAGTGTCTTTCTCACTCTTTTCTGTGTGTCAGATTCAGAAAAAATGTCAAGTGACTTTATAGATTAATATAAAATTTGCTTACACTGTTGAATTAAAAAAAATGCAAATATTGTGCTTTGTGACAGTAATGAAAACACATCCCAAAGTTGTTTCAGGATTATGTCTCTTGATGGCTCTGCTAAGACTGCCTTGTCTCTTTTATTTATAGCATTTTCATGTTGCCTAGGTTTACAAACCTAGGCAGGTTTAAAAAATTGCAGAATAGAAAATGGTATTGGTTTTTAGAATGCCTTTTCCTTTTGATGCTGTGAAGCACAATGCTGAAAGCAAGGACACAGCAGGAACTCCAGTCCTCTGTGTTTTCTGAGGCTACACACTATTGCTAACTGCATTACTTTAGTAGATATGGCCAGATACACAGCTGATGAAACTCTGTACCCTCCACCTCAACTTTAACTCAAAACACGTGTATACTTGTGTTTCAGGGAGAAATTGTGTTTCTGTGCCAGTGTGAGTCAACGTGTACTTTGGTTAGTGAGTGAGGGATACCTGGGGCTCATTGCTCATCTCAGTGGGTATAAATAGAAAAATTGAGAGCCAGGAATATAAGGGCATCATTGTGTGTCTGAGGGGGGTGAGAGGCTGCAAGAAGAGAAAAAAAAAAACATCTAATCTGATAGCAGGTGGATTCAAATCTAAAGAAATGTTAAATTTAACAGCAGGTATAATTTGTCTGATTGAAACTATATTCAAATTGGCACCAGCTAAATAACCTGGGTCAGTATAAAGTGTAATGTTAGCATCCAGAACTAATTTTTCAAAAGCAGGCTCAGATTTTTTGCAAAAGGTGCCTTCATGACACTTTTTCCCTCTTCCTCTGGGTTTTCTTGGGTCATTCATTTTTCCTTTTTCTTTTTTTTTTTTTTTTGCAGCAGCAGACTTTTGGGAATTGGCCACCACCAACCCAGCAACAGCTCCTTGAAAACAGTCCAGACATCTAAACAAAATAAAGATTTGGTTAAAAACGTGAAAAGAATTGAGACATTTTTGCAGGACACTGAAAAGATATTTAGAAAAAGACATTCCTATGTGTGGTACAGCATGTGAAAACCTAATTTCAAAACTTCTATGCTTTGCTTCTTCTTATTAATTTTTATGCTTCCAAAAACTTTGAAACTTCTAAATTAATATGTAAAAAACAGATGCGATTTATCTAACTTTGATTATTTTTCATGAATTCTTTTCTTGAAGATGTTAAACTATGTCTGTTCTTTGAATTATCATATTGTAGCACATTCGTAAACAATTAAGTGTTGATTAAAAGCTCTATGAAAAACTAGGTTTACAAGAAACCGTCAATGGATCACATTAAATACAGCATCATCGCGAAAGATTGAAAAGCCGTCCGCATTAACATTTTGCTGGCTGGCTATCCAGGTTGAACTCCTCTGCATGTGTGGAGTACTGAGGGAGGGGAATGTTTTAGGATGAGGACCACCTTCACTGTGCTGTTTATTTACAGTTTCATGTATCAGAAATTGTTTGATAAACAGCATTTTTTGGTTTTAGTATTGAAAGATATTCCATTGAAGTTGAGATAAAAATGGGAAATGATGGAACGTTGTTCTTAAATACATGAGTTCTTCGCCGTCTCTTTGCCTGATTTTTATCCATGCGACATCAAGTATGTCATATGACACATTGCTTACCAGTTCACCACTGTTCCACCTAAGCATTTGGGAACAACACTTACATGTACTTTTCATAGTTGAAAAAAAAGATAAGCTGCCATTAGTAATATTTGTACGTGTACCTGGAGCCGACATTGTGTGGATATCAGATCACAACAATTCACAACCAAACAAAATAAAAAACAACAACTAGTTGTGATCTGTACACATATTAAAATTTCAGTTTTGAAACAATGTTTAACCCATTTCTGAAAGCTTAGTACCATTTAGGCATCTTTCAGCCCTATAATCAATGGAAAATTACTGTGTGTAAGCATGAATTTATGGTTAAAATTATAGTTCTGTTTAGGTCTCTGTCAAAACTCTTCACCTTTCCATTTACTGCCACATTTAAAAGCAAAGGGGCATATTTTTAAAGACTGTGAGTGGCTGACCACATTTAGTCCAGACAACAACATCCATGGATGTCTGATGCTTTATTGGGGTACTAATTTGTCTATAGCATTTAGTATGAGTTTACACTACTGTTAGCTTCACACAGGGTATTGTATTCACACAGACACTAAAGTGTATTACACAGTGCATAGCGTTCTGTCAAAGTGTCACATTTTTGGTCAACTTTCTGAATAAAAGGTAGAATTGAACAAATAAGATGAGAGGGCAGCGCCTCTCATAACGTGTTAAAAGCACACAAGTGTGTGTGCTCTCAGAAGTGAATGCATACCTTAGCGTCACCACACCTGGTGTCCATATCACTGCTCCTCAAAGAGGGAAAATGCACCTGTAGAAGAGAGCGAGGGAGAAAAAAGGAAGGGGGGAGAGAGGGATACAACATTAAGAAAAAGCACTTGTCAGGTAACCCATTAGAGTACCATTACAATACCAATCTCTTTTCCACATCTTTCCCTTTCACAGTGTGTGTGTGTATATAATTCTCCTTGTGTGCCTCCAGTCACCAACGGGGATATGAGATCATTACCTGTGACTGCGAGGCTAATGTCATGCACAGCCTCAAAACACACATATACACACATAAGCGTACACACAAGCAGACTAAAGAGAATAATGTGACTCTGCCTCAGTAACAAAACTACGGTGACCGCAGGGCTCGTCTCCATTTGGATAAGGCACGCTGTTTTACAACCTGCTTCCAACACCGGCAGATGAGAGAAACAAGAGGATAGAGAGAAGAGGGAGAAATGATAGAAACATGAATTGAGGGGATTCTAATTGGAGACATGGTGGGAACGAATAGCTCGCTCTTTCTGATGGAGAAAAAAAAAACAGATGAGCTGCACTAAACCGGGAAAAAGGTACAGCTGCAGACATAATGTATGCCTCAGAATACGCTCATTAGCAGTCGTGGGAATGTGAATGACAGATGCAGATGGAGATGATGGGAGGGGTGGAAATGGGTCAGAAGGTGGAGATGACTGTCCTGGCCTCTAATTAACTTTTCCATCAGCCTATGGCTCTTACTTCCTATTATCGCCACTTGCTCCTTTACTCCTACTGCAACCATATGACAAGAGTATGTAAAGGAAAAAAGGCAGGAACATGTGTCTTTGTCTACAGTAAAGAGACTATTCATTTTCATACAGAAATATGCCTTTTTTAACTCTAATATTCAACATCATTACAGGCGCAGAGCAGGGATTTGAAGCACAGGTTAATGATTCCAGTTCAGATCAAGAGTTTCCATCCAAACTTCCCTCACAAAGAGAGGCTGGGTCAACTGGTCAGCTTTTTTTGACATGCAGGTCCAAATGCAACATGCTGACTTCATCACCATAAAATATTTCTCTGCATTAATCTGTGGAGACATTTGTATGTACCATATTTTTCGGAGTATAAGGGCGTACTTAAAATCCTTTAATTTTCTCAAAAATCGACAGTGCGCTTTATAATCCAGTGCGCCTTATGTATGTATTCTGGTTGTGCTTACTGACCTCGAACCGATTTTATGTGGTGCATAAATATGTTTTAATACGACATTCGTAAGCTACGAAGCCGCATCGCTTGGTGGATCGTCGGAGCATTACAGCTACCGTAGTCAGGAGCCTCGCAGAGTAATCTGGGACCAAAACTCTGTCCGCTTCAGGTCCCAAAGTCAAACGAACACTGTGGCATCACTGAGAGTTAAAAACTGTCTAAATCCTTTCATCTTTAATAAAATGATCAGCGTTGCTGCTTTACCAGGTGTAACAATTAAGTTTAACATCCAGGCATCCATGAAAACTGAATTTATTAAATTTAACGGAGTTAGAAGTTAGCAGGAAGTTAGCTCGCTAGTGTCCACCTAAACATGATATACCATGTTTTGACTGAGAGATTTTTGAAAGAATTAAAACATACAGCTCTGCTATCACTTCCAACATAAATGAAGACAAAAAAAACAAACAGCAGTGACTTTTGTAGGGTTACTGAAGATGGACTAGGTGGTCTATAATGATGTGCTACATGATCACTAGCGACACAGCTATGTTAGCATAACATAAATACTGAAGCTGGAGGATGAACGCTAACTTTTGTCCACTCGACAAAAGTTAACGTGAGGGTTCTCGATGGTTAGGCACAAATGCAATTGCATGGCAGGCTGCTGTAAACGGACCAAACTTCAGTCAGGAGAACAACTGAGATAATCTATCCACAAAACACGGTTAGTCATTAATATACTGCAACAACATGGGAATAGAGCAGCTGCAAGAGAATTCAAAATTAATCAAACAATGATACGGAAGTGGAGGAAGCAAGAAGAATGAGTTGAGTAAAGTTTGATTTATCTGACTGTTTTATTTTGCCTAATGCGCCTTATAATCTGGTGCACCCTATGTATGAAAACAGAGCCCTTCATCGACAGTGCGCCTTATGGTCCGAAAAATACGGTATATTCACAGAAATACAATTACTACATACACCTTCAAAGGGAGGCATGCGTGGGACTTCCATCATATAATTTTAGTGTAGAATGATGAAGCGTTTTGAGTCTTCAATTGCTTTGTGAATCTGGCAAATTATACTATTAATACCCAATGACTTCTCAGCATGCTTATTTTAAGATTTCAATTATGAACAATAACATAATTTCAAGGGTAGTATTATTAATTTATATGAAATCTGTAACTCTCTCTTTATCTCTGTGTATGTATGCATTCAGCCCGTTATTGAGGCCAAAAGAGTAATTCACATGATCTACAATACTAAACTATATAGTTTATTTTCTTGCTGATAAACTGAAAAAAATAAAGACAGATAGGTTTATTCTATTTATTCTTGCATTGTTTAGATGCACAAACAAAAAAAACTGTGTCAGGACTTGTTTCCTCCCCCACACTGAACTACATATGGTAATGCTGTGATTCCCTCTCTCCTCAGAGTCTTCTTCTACTCCAGTCATCTCCTGTTCCCATTTAATTGTCTCTTTCAATCTAATTTTGTTTTCAATTTCAATTACTTAAACGTCACATTAGCAACACTGCACAGACACAAAGAGTATTAACAATGCGATTCACAGAACGTATGATTTCATTCTGTCTCCTTCACACTCTCGCTCTCTCGCCTCCCAAACATGCACACCGACTACGTGTCTCCCTCATAATCATGTTGGAATCATGAGGAAAGACATAGGAATATAAAATATTAACTGCACATTTATTCTAGGCAAGCAGAATATGAAATAAATTAATCATGGCGTACAAGGCTGTCTAGATTCTTATCCTTTATTCTTATCTGTCTTCATGTGCTGTGATGTGCGTCGCAGGAAATTAACAGTGGCCAATGACAGCGACCAGTGTGTGCACCATATGTATATATGTGTAAGTGTGTGTGTAAAATGATCTAACCATTTCATATCTATTACTAAATGCAGCAGCGCCACTTGTTCTTCTCACATTTTATCTACGTGCAGCGATTTTTCCTGTCCCCCAACCGACCCAAACCAGTTAAATCAGTAATGCAATGCCTTCTGTGGTTTGAGTACCTTTGCAACACCTGAGAAAATTACTCTGATAACGGCATGGTGGTTTCTTCCTGTTAAAAGGGAGCTTTTCCTTCCCATTGTTGCCAAGTGCTTGCTCAAATAGGGTCGTTTGGTTGTTGATGTTGGCGGCACCTGGTTTGCATCTTCCATGGGGTGGGTTCCATGTGATGGCGAGCTTAGGCAGTCAATGTGGGGGTTGACGTAGAACATGGCCTCCAAAGCGCACACGCCGCTCAGTCACAATGTCCTGGAGGGGACGTGTGGCAGTTTGACGGTGTACTTCTTCGTTGGTGACATGGTCGCAGTAGGAGACCCCCAGGATCCATCTTAGCCATAGCTGCTGGGCCACATTGAGTCTTTTGGTGATTCTGGCTGATGTTTTCCACGTCTCACAGGCGTAGATCGCGGTAGGTATAACGATGGAGTTGAGCAGGCGAATCTTCGTCGCCAGACCGATATTTGAGGTCGACCAGGTCGTCTGGAGCCGCTGAAAAAACGCACCCGCTTTTACAATTCGACACGTAACCTATCCTCATGACCTTGGTCTTGTTTCCATTGATCCGTAAGCCCACCTTGGCTGCCTCTTGCTCCAAGCATGATGTCATAGTAATAATGTTTTTCTGGATGTCGGCCAACAAAGCGATGTCGTCTGCGAAGTCGAGGTCATTCAGGCGTGTTGGTGGATGCCAGGGTATCCCAAAGCCATCTTGGTCCATGGCACTCCACATAACAAAGTCAATGACAAGAAGGAAGAGGAAGGGAGAGAGGATACACCCTTGCCTCACACCGGTCTCGATGGTGAAGAAATCCGTGTAGCCCTCCTCTGTGCGAATGCAGCAACTGGAATGAAGGTATAGAGTTTAGAATATTTTGACAAACTGCTCAGGGATGCCATATGACCGGGCAAAATTACACAGGGAATCTCGATGGACACTATCAAATGCCTTTGTGAAATCGACGAAAGTAATTGAGAGGCGGAGGTTCTGGTCCACCGCCTTATGGAGTCTTCGGAGGAGGACAATGCTAAACACTTTGCCTGGAACAGAAAGGAGTGTGATTCCTCGCCAGTTGTTGCAGTCTGCCAGGTTGCCTTTTTTGGGGAGCTTTATAATGACTCCTTTTCGCCACTCTTCTGGCACTCGCATCGATGACCAGGATGAATTGAAAAGGTCCGTTATTTCATTGATGAGGCACTGTCCGCCGTGCTTAAGCAGTTCCGCAGACACTATGTCCAGACCTGGCACCCTGCCATTTTTAAGGAATTTGATAGCAGCTGCTGTTTCCTCGGTGGTTATGGCCCTGAATCAGTACCACCCACCCCCACCCCACTAGCTCATTAGTCTTTAACACTCCCGACCAAGCCAACGACTTAGACATGAGGACAGATGCCATAACCACTGAGGAAACAGCAGTTGTTGTGATTTAGTGCAATATAAATAAAACTGAATTGAATTGGAAAGAATCCCTGTGTTATTTGGTTTTAAATAAAATACTGTTTTAACTGTTAATTAGCGCAATTTTTATAAAGTTTCTCCATTTTTACAGACTTGAAATTGATCAGACAAATAACTGATAAGCAGAGGTGGAAAGTAACGAATTACATTTACTTGCGTTACTGTAATTGAGTAGTTTTTTTGTGTATTTGTACTTTTTAAAGTCATTTTTCAAGTCTGTAATTTTACTTTTACTTAAGTATATTTTTTATAAAGTATTGTAGTTCGCTACGTTTTCAATCACACCCGTTACTGAGTAAATAAAAAAAACAAAAAAACATTGCGCTTCGGAAATACTGCAGGGAATGATGGGTAGTAGAACAAATTGGCGCTAAGGTCACGTTAAAGATGGAGTCTGACATCGGTGTTACAGATCCAGTGAAAAAAGAAGCCCCGTCGAATTCTGCTGACCCTGAACTCGAAGAAACGGATGTGAACCCCTGACCGTATTTAAGGGACCATTTCGGCTTCAAGTGCAAGAAAGGCAACAGCTTTATTATGCAGTGTAAGCTGTGTTTGCCCAAAGAGACCGAGTTGGCAGCTTTTAAAAATTCCACATCAAACCTGCGCAAGCATGTAGAGGTAAGTTAAATACAACTCGTACCGTTATGGTAGCAAAAAGGCTGTGTTCAAATTAATCACATTAAGTTAAGACATCTGTGAAGAACACAGATAACGTTGGTTGGTACTAGCAACTTGCTGTAATCGGGCATGTTGTTGTCCACGCAACTTAAATTTTTTTACTGGGTTGGTAAATTGCCAAAAGAAAATGTGTTTACCTACGTTTTTCCTGTTTGTTAATAATAATAATTTATTTTAAAAAATAGTTAATTTAAAGACAGAAGTGGCTACTTTCTTACTTAACCCACATATGTTCACACTGCAGGCAAAAGAATAACAGAGCGCTCACTTACCTTAGATTAGTCAAAGACAGCTGACTTCTGTTACTTGTTAATTAGCACTTGCAACCTCCCGTTAACTAGCCTGTTACTGTCCAATAAAAAAAAAACCCACAAGGTATATTGGTATAATTTACCAGCGGTAGCTATGTAATGCATTGATGTCTTATTAAGGATATCAAAAAACTTTCTCTCAAACTTAACACTGGCCTGCCTGCCTCAGCTGCCTTCGAACGTCTCTTTAGCTGTGCTGGACTACTGTTCACTGCAAAGTGAGCAAGGATGAACTCTACTAACTTTGAAAATCAACTGCTCCTCAAAATTAACAGGAAGTTCAGAGAGTAACACTCTAGGATGGATACAAAGGAACTTTAATCTAGAGGTACAGTAGGGCAGGGCCATGTTTAAAAAATTAAAAAACATTTTTAAAGCAGCTGCCGTTCAGTTCAGGATTTGTTCTCTTATTTGACAGTTTAGAACACATTCTCATGTGAAGTAATGATATGGTTTTGTATTGAAAACACTGTGATACCTGACAGTTTGGTTGATTGGTTTGGTGACCATTATCCATTTTCATGTATAGACTTGCAGTTTAACTGCCACTGCACTTTAATTTGTAAAGTTTTTCTTTTCACTAAAAAAGAACTACTTTGAGATTTATATCCCACTGTCTTTTTTTGCACTACTCGGAAGCGGCTGTCCTCCTGCTGACAGAAAACTATGTAACTTTTACTCTGAGTACATTTTAAATGAGCTACTTTTTACTTTTACTTGAGTACATTTTTAGACAGGTAATTTTACTTGTACTTGAGTAAAATTTCAGCAAAGTAATAGTACTTTTACTTGAGTAAAATATTTTAGTACTCTTTCCACCTCTGCTGATAAGCAGATTCATAGCCAGGTGTCACCTTTCTTTTTCCATTACAGATTGAGTTGAATATGCATTAAGGATATTCACTGTTCACATTAACTCTTAATATACCATTCCAAAAGTGTTGATGCAAAGAAAGAAGGCTAAAATAAAGCAGATCTTTTAAAGAACTAGATGAAACTTTATTTATTTTTATAAAGAATGAATGCACTGAGCACACCAGAAATACCAAAGGAACCTAAAGACAACAGAAGACAAGTAAAGCGAGGACCACAGAATTATTTCCTTGGTGGGGGAAAAATATTCACCAAGTCATGAACATTCTAAGGGAAGCAGGGCTATTAATAATTTACTACAGGTAACCAGTGTTGGTCAAGTTACTTGAAAAAAGTAATCAGTAACTAATTACTGATTACTTCCCCCAAAAAGTAATTAATTACTTTTCAAAAGTAATTAATTACTTAGTTACTTAGTTACTTTTTAAAAACACGATTTACAACCTGAAGAGGTGATAAAGCGATAGATCTTTCAGCATACAAAATGTAATCAAATGGAAAAGTCTCTTTTTTTAACTTGTTTTATCAGTTTTAATCTTTTAACTTTATGCATCAAGCAAAAATTTAATTATATGCAACATTCTCTGACTTGAATAAATTAGTTTAACATTTAAAGCTATTTTCTGCACATTCCAGCACATAAAATAAAATATTTTTTGTGTTTACACTTAGTCTTTCAAATAGATGCAAGTAAAACACAGCAGAAAATAAATAAAGTCAAAGACTCAGCGGTCCTTTTGCTCTATTTTCACCTGTAAAGCAGGACTGGGGTAGGCGGAGGTTTACCCTGGTGCAGGTGTGCTGCGGTCAGTTGAAGAATCCGCGAGTTTCTCTGTGAATTTCCCATTACGTCGTTGCGCACTCGGTGCTTGTTTAGGGTTTTTTTTCGCTGTAAAAAGAAGTTTTCTTCCCACGCACAATGGACGCTAATGGTTTTGTCACTTTTTATGGAATCAAACTCAAAGTAAGGTCAGTACTTCCACGCTTTAAACGCTGCACGCTCATACTCTCTCCCACAATCGATATGTGATCCATTGTTGATCTGCACACAGCTGTTGTCACTAACGGCGCACTCGCTTACGTCACTGTCGTGAGACATTCTCGCAAAAAAAAATCACGGTTTTAGTAACGCAGTAACGCAGCGTTCCTATGGGAAAGTAACGGTAATCTAATTACCGTTTTTGCAATAGTAATCCCTTACTTTACTCGTTACAAGTAACGCGTTACTGCCCATCTCTGCAGGTAACACTCAAGACCGAGAAAGGCTAGATTCCTCAAAACATCTAGAATAAGAGTCTTTGGACAGACATAACTAAGACTAATTTGTACCAGAATGAAGAAGAGAAGGGTGCAGAGAAGCAAAAGATGTGCTCATGATCCAGTGAACCAAATAGTTTGCCAAACCCAGAGGCAATGGGCAAGAAAAGCTGCGAGTGGAACCCAGCTGCTGGTGATTTTTGGCAGGTATACACTCATAAAACTAGAAGGATGAAGTGTACAAGGGGTGGCTGTAGCTCAGGAGATGGAGTAGGTCATCTACTAATCAGAAGGTTGGTTATTTGATACCTGGCTGCTCCACACTTGGGAAAGATACTAACCCTAACTTCTTCGATACATTAATTGTAGTGTTTCATAGAAACTTTGGGCAGCTTCTAGTGATCAAAACAGTTGCAAGGAGGTTTTCAGTAACCCTTTGCGATCATTTTCATTTTCTCAACAACTGCAGTTTTCCCTAGCAACCACTGGTTATCAGGGGGTCCAGGGGGGTCGATGACCAGTCTCTAGTGCTGCATGACTGGGGCTTTAGCAATTGATTTCACTGCAAATTCCAGCGACCAATTGCAATACTCATTTTTCCCTCATGACTGTTGTCATCAACTAGTTTGTCTGGCTGGGGTTTTAATTCTTATTTATCCTCATGCCGCAGTTCCCGAGTTTATTCACTGACTAAAAGAAGTCCTTTTAGTTTCTCTTCCTTTAAAGGCCATTCCTACTTTAATAACTTCTGAATGACTGCTAAGTGTAAACAAAAGACTTAAATAGATGGTGGGTGGGTCCGGTCTGGTCTCAGTGACATCATACAGAGTACAGGGTATCTTGGTCTTCTTTCTTCACTAAAAATAATTTAAAATGTTTGTGTACAGAGACAAAGTTAAAACTGTATCATCCAACTACTTAAGTCCTCATCATAAATCTAACATTATTCATTGTCTTCCCCAAAACACAGTATTCATAGCAACAAAAGTTTGTCCAAAATGACAAAAAGTATCCCGAGGAGCAGGAAGCTACTTCATCATAGCTAAAGTTCTGTTCCAGCAATAGTTTGCTTTAGAAATTATTCACTTTTAACCATTTTCTCTGTTTTCATTTCTTTGCTGCCTCTATCTCTCTATCTCTCACGCTTGATGGCCCCCCTGCATGCTCCTAATAACCCATGATGAGTCCTCCACACTTGAGCACCCTCCCATCAGACACCCGCTGAGACACACACAGACACACACACTCTACCCCTGTGTGTCGGACTTAGAGGGGTGTGGATGATGACAGCCATCAGCGGGGCAATTAATGGCCCCATTCCCTGGTTACAATACAAACAAAAAAAACAACATTAACCAGTATGGCTTGATCCTAACGGAATAATTATCCAAACATGCTGCTCTCCACTTGGACCTGGAAACTCAAAAGCCCAGTCTGCAGTGAAGCAAGACCATGGTGATACAAAGAAGTGTAGAGAGATATAAAACAGTGAGGGAGTAGAAGAAAATACACACAATTTATAAATAAGAAGGTTGAAAATTGCAAAAAAGATGAATACACAGCAGTTGGGCTAGCTAAAACGATTGATCTGATTGTTTTACACTTAGAGAAGGAGCAACCAGGAACAGAGAGAATACTAGAGCCCAGTTTGCATGGAGAAAGTGGTGCAGGTAAGATGTAAAACCGAGAGGGAGGCGTAAAAGAGAGATGGACGAAGGGAGGGAGAACAGAGAGGTGTAGACACTGGATCATGCCTGTAGCATACTGATGCTGCTTTAAGGCATGCAGTCAGCGTGGCCTTGGCTAAGCAACCAAGCATGTGCTGCAGAGGTCTGAGCTGCCTCATAACTGTGTATGCACTTTTGTGTATTGTTGATTATCGTGTGTGTGAAATAATATAGGAGGAAAAAGACACACCAGTGCGCTTCTGACCTTGTATGTACGTGTACATGGGTGTAAATGAGTGTATGTGCACCGTGTGCTGCAGTGGTGGTGGGTTGTTCATTATGCTGTGCATGTCTCCTCCTGCAAAGCCTCTGTTATCACAACAAGGGGCCACAGCAGCTTTGTTACGATACCAGAGTCCCATAGGAACTGCTATGGCATATTCTGCTCCCCAAGCATTCTGGAGCTCCAACAGAAACACAGACCACCATAAACATCTCACACAGCTTCATGCAGGAGCTCCTGCTGAACAACATACAAAGACATAGAAATTTCTCTGTTATTGTTTGTATTTTTATAAATGTTAATTAGCAAGAATCTTAGGACTGCTGTTTTTCATATATTGTTTATTTTACTCAAAGCTTAATAATAACTGACTGCCTATACTTAGGAGGAAACAAAACACGGGCAATAGTTTGCAATATATATATTCTGATAACTGGAAATACCCCATAGGGTTTAGGTGAGGAGACATACCTGGGAAGTGTTTGCAGGAGGACTTGGACAATAATCTGCTCTATTCACACATGAGTACAATCACACATTACATCAGTTTTGTGTAAGACAGTTGGTAGGGTATAATATTTGAATATCCTATCTGACTGATTCACACATTTGTGTAAAGGTTTGCCGGTTAATGTCTCAGAGTTGCAGTGCATATGTGAATCGAGCAGCAAGACAAAAATGGGTATTGGGGTGGGTTGGTTGTGGGGGTGAATCGCATGTATCTATGTCATTCCACGTGCTAACATCAATTTGAATTTGAAATTATCTGTAAAATGGGAGGAACTCATATCATACTGACTGCTCCTCACTGGAAAGCATAGCCAGAAGGCTGTGTATTTGGCTCTGTCTGGGAGAAAACGGGAGGCCTGTTCCTTTGTGTCTCACTCGATCCCTCAGCTTCACCCGTCTCTCAGAAAGTGATCCAGAAATGGATTTAATTCATTAGCAGACATGATAGCAGCTTGCAGGGGGCAAAAAAGTGTATTTCTTCCATTTCTAAAAGTGTGCCACATTTTGGAAAAATAGAAGGAAACTATAAAAGAAAAGAGAAAATGCACAGCAATGTTCTCCTCCATGTTTAATGAAAGAGAATGAGAGGAGCTGTCGCTCTATGGCTCCCACCGCTCCTCCACAACCTGATTACTGTCTGATGATGATGGCACTACTTCCTGACATCTAATTGAAATAATTGTGTGTAATCACTTTAAAAGACTGGCAGGAGACATGCAAGCAATGAGAAGTAGTTAAGAAAGGCAACGGCATTTTAATTGAATCTTCCCAGATGCATCTGATTACATCAAACAAGTGTAAAGCCACCAGGAGAAAGCCAGAGACACAACAGTGGCACAGTTCAATTGAGAGATGAATAGTGGAGTAATGGGTTTAGAGGCTGAAAGAGAGCAGGGTTTAGGTGGATATGCTTCAGCCATTCTTTGGTACTCGCACACTTTATCCCACATAATCTGTAAGAAATCTTCAGAGTACCGCACTGTATCCAGGTTGACTTTCCTGGAAACTGATCTTTAATACAGTATTTCACATAAACACCAACGTGAGGGGGATTCTAAAAAAAAGAAGAAAATTCTCTGAGAGCACCCAAAAGCCAATAGCTTGTGATGACAATTTAAAGATGCTTGGGAGGTTTTGTTGTAATGATATTACAACTAAAACGCAAAGTCCAGACCTATATGTGGAGTCTTCACTGCTTTGTGGGCATGTGCACCATGGGGCCACTCTGTGGATTTCTCTGGGCCCATAACACACCAAGAGCCCAGGCTGGGGAGAGCCTGTCCACAGCCATTTCCCTACTCTTTAATCTCAGCAGCAGACTGGAGAGAGCAGCGCTGCACATTCCATTAATGTAAAGTGGGGCTTGAAGGCCCGTAATTTATTGGCTCTGCAGACTCGCCTCCCTTCATCTCACTCATACTGGCTCCCAGCCACCAAATACTCCCCCTGATACCCGCCAACATGCAGCACCCTGTGCTCAGCGTTTTACGCTATTTCACCTTCTTTCTCCCCTTACCTCTCTCTCTATAGCCATTTTCCCTTCACCTCTTTATCTGTCTCTTTCACTCTTCTTACACCTTTGCCTTAGTATTTCTCAATGGCTCTCTTGCTTTACATATCACCATACATTATACATGTACAGTAGAGATTTGCTCTGGAGAACCTTAGTCAAGTTTTAAAACTGTCATTCTACACTTGCTCCAAAAGAATTTTCTGTGAAAGGGAGCCACGGATAATTCCTTTATCTAGATCTGCATCAGTCATTCAGACGGTTAGTTTAATTACCAACAGTCGAATCACAGAGATATCTGCAGAACAGAAGAACCCTCTACTGTGAGAAATTAAGTGTGAAAGAAAGAAATGTGGAAAAAAACCCCAAAAAGACAAGAAGCAAAAAATAAAAATAAAAGTGTTCCCACTCATTGATTTTCCTCTTATTCAGCCCCACAACCCCGCTCCTTTCCCTATTTGTCACGATCTGTGCTGCTAGAGCAAGGATGTCCTCCTGACCATTGAACTTTCAGAATGTAACAGAGCAGCAGACTCTGCCAGCGGAGACAAATAGGTCGAAATCGGGGACAGGCACTTGAGTGAGGGGATAAAGAAGAGTTGAATAGCAGCCTAACTTTATGAAAATGATGTGACAGGTTTTTCTCAGTGAATTAAGAGTTGAACATGATTTATGCAACTGCTATGCTGACACTCGCACACAATAAGAGAGAAGGAGAAAAAGAAACAGAAGCCATTTTCAGATATTGGTAAGATTGCTGGTTTCTTTATTCTTCCTTACAGTTTTATTTAGATATGCCCACCACACCAATATCATGCATTATAGGCAAAATGTGGCAGTACAACACATAGTCAAAACTTTCTTACCTTGTTCCCAATAGTTTAATAGTTTTTTTGATAATTAAACAAGTTAGATTTTATATGTAGCTATGGCTATGGTGTGTCCACACACACTTTGTACACTTTTGAAAAGAAATCAGGTAAACTGTAACTCCACCCTTCAGCCATCTCATCTGTCCAAAAGAAGGATTGCAGTATTATTTGGAGTTAGAGCCTGTCTTCATTTTGTGGCAAATTCTTTAAAGGTAATTATAATTAAAGTTCCTGCTTCATAATTACATATTTACCAAATGGATCTTGCCATTGTCCGATGCAACAGTTAGGTAATTAACTCAGGAAAAAGACTTCTCTAAACAGCTGGAAGAAACAAACAAAGTTAGATGCCAATAACATTATGTCAAAATTCAGAATACACTCCTTATCAGTGACTCTTGTTAACTTTATGCAGCTAAAGACTTAAAGTAGTATTTTAATTTGTTTATTTAGGTCTGTAATACATTGTGAGTAAAAACTATATATATGCAATGTTTTAGTAACAGAGGAAACTACAGTGTTTTTGCTTTTGCTAATTGTGTTTGGTCATTTATCTTTAATTAAAATCAATTTAAAATTTATTATTTCAACATTAAGCAAGCTGGTTCTTTGCTAAACTAAAAGTTGTCATTATCTACAAGTAGTTTAGGGTAGCCCTAAACTGTAGTTTACACATTCTGGGTGTCTTTGTGGTGGTGCTTTTGGCTTCACTGAGCCCTCCGTCAGACCTTTGATGAGCTAATCTGTTAATTCTGAAGCTCTGATGAACAGTTTATTTCTAAACAGACAGGGAACACTGCACTATTAAACTTTAACTGCCAGCTATCCATCTGCTAATTTCATGGACACTCTTCTATGAGATGAAGCAATGGATTATGGAGATAAATTCATTATGGACTATTTGAATTGATTTCTAAGTTAAACTAATTGTTTTGCATTTTGTGTGTTGAATGTAAAAAGTCTCTGGTGTCTATTATATCACTTAAAAGTTTAGTGTCAATTTGGGAAATGTACCATCTAATTAAAAAGCCAACTTTTATGTATGAAGAAAATCAATATGTTGATAGTGAGTTAAAGAACTTTGGCAAGCTATTTAATGAAGGAATTTCAGTAGTGCTGTTTGTAGATGCATGTTTATTTTACTATAAGAGATTTGTATTTACATCAGCCAATATAACATCATAGTTAGGTTACCTTTTGTCATGTTTGGGGTAATTTTATATATCCTAAAAGTGCAATGCAATAAGTGTGTGCACATAATATTAACCGTTTTTTTTACTCTCTTGTAAGAGTCCAAAGAACAAAATGCTTTCAATCTTTAGTCTTTGTTTTTTGTGAAAACATAGCTGAATTTGTCTAACATTTATATACTTCTACAATGGGTGATACACACAATAAACATAAAAATGTGTAAACATAGTCAAAAGACAGCTCTAACACTACCTTTCTGCCAGTTTTTTCTACTTTTGGCTCTTCAGAATATCAGATGGGATATCCGAAGACCATCACAGCTCTGGCTGTAGCTTGTTTCAGACAGTGGATGCATTGAGGTGCTGCATCATGAAAAAAAAGTCCTTTTAAGCAGTGAATCATGCAAAACAATCTCATGGAATCCAAGAATAAAAAAAATGACACTGGAAACAATGGAAATGAACAATTCCTTTAAGCACTGTCCACATATAAAGCAAATCACTTATTGTGTTGTCTCTTCCTGGGAGGAGATACAAATTCCTCGTGGTTGCGTCAGAAAGGGCATCCAACATAAAAATCTGCCAAATCCAATACGCAGAGTTACCTGCTGTGGCGGCCCCTTGAGAATAAGTGAGCAGCCAAAAGTAGCTTCATTTTTTGGCCATTATAAACTCATATTTGGTTGCTAGTGGCCATTTCAGGCTCTGATTACATAGGTAATCCTCTTGTACATTTCTGATCTCATCATAGGGTCATCGGTGATGCTCCCAAATGCATTGTATTGCTACCAATTACTTCTAATCATTACAGTTTGCCGGATTTCATTGACATTCAGCGGTCTCTGGTCGGCACATCGCTGCTAGTCTCCCTAATCTGTCTGCAGCTCCCTTTAAAGTGGACCTCTTATGTTTTCCCCTATTTCCTTTGATGTTGATATTAAGCATGGAATGTTTACCACAGAATGTGAGCACAGAAGCTCCAGCCACCTGCTGTTCAAACCTATTTGTGAGGTGCAGCCAATCAGAAGAACGTTCAATTAAAGCGAGGGTTAAATAGCTTATTTGAGATAGTGGATGAACTGTGCAGCTGCACCAAAATGAAGTATAATATGAATAAACATTACTCTGAACTCTAAATCATGCAATGCTATCCCTGTCCACGAATGAAAAACTACAGAGCTGGAAATAAGCACTAGCTATTGTTAGAATAAGTCATTCTCAGTCAAAAATTATAAAAGTCAAACTCAAATTATAAGAGACACGGTGTGGTTTAATGATGCTTAATTACAGCTTCAGTGGTTTAAATATATGCATTTTCTCCCATTTCAACTGTTCGAATGCATGTGAAAAAGTATCTCTACTCTCTGTCTTAACACCACACTTTGTGAACTCACTAAGTGGTAGTTAAATGAAAACAAAAATGAATACATGAATGAATTAGTGACACTATCAAGTAAGCAAGCAATGCAATATTTATGAGCTGATTAAACTGTGTACGTGGTCAGAGGGGCCATGAGAGAGGTGCAATAGGCCAGTAGGCTGCCTCTTACTTATTCATGCTAGGGGCTAGACGTCTCTACCCGTAAATTATTTAGACCTTCTCTTTGTGTGTCTGTGCGCGTGTGTGTTTGAAAGCAGTGTGTGAGTGAATTACTGAGGTTATGTTTATACAGCCATGGCAGGGATCTTTTAAGAGGGGTCACTGGGCATGCCGTTGAGATAACATTGTTATATTGCCTGTGTGTGTGTGTGTGTGTGTGTGTGTGTGTGTGTGTGTAATTCCATCAGTGAGGGGTTTTCCATTTAGTGAAAGGATCCTTGGGGACATATTGTGGACAAAGAGGCCAAACTGATACAGAGATAAGGACTACATGATGCTGAAATGGAAGGGCCACAGAGGAAAAAAAAGAAAAAAAAAAGGAAAATGAAACAGGAAGGAAAAGAGAAATGGGAACTGAATTTCTGTGCAGTTTCTTACATGCTGTGTATTTATGACACACAATTCCCTTTCACATATCCCTGTTCGCTTTACAGTATTTCCACCTCAGAGGGAATGATTGCATGGGTGCATTGTCAGTTCTGACTGTAGGGGTCCTGAGAGAGGTGCTGGATGGGTTAACATGTGAAATAGCTGTGCTAATCGCTATGCTAATTGCATTTCTGAACGCATGTTAGCACACTGTGAGCTATTTCACAGCAAACAGTGATGGGCTAAGCTGTGAATAATGACCACTTCAGCTTCTGCAAGGATATGTAAGCACTGGGCTCCTGATAGAAAATGTAAGTGGGCGGTTTAGAGAGAGAAGGGAATGAACGGTGATAAGGAAAGAGGAGAGGGGGTGGGGAGAAAAAGAGAAGGATGGACGGATGGATAGAAGGTATGACGGCTTTCTTCATAATTTCTCACATCTGTCTCGCCACACTCAAACCCTGAGCAATATTCATCTGACAGAGGAGACAGCTCTTACTCAAAATGCATGTCTTGTGGCTGCACATCATGGATGATTTACTCAACTGCCTGCTGAAAAAGCTCTGTCTCTTCAACAACAGATTCCTGTTATGTTTCTTTTAACAGTGGTACAAAATGATGCATCGGAAAAAGCCCACGTTCTTTAATTTTGAAGTACTCGCACATTCAGTAAAGCTGACATGAAACAGTGTTTCTGATAGTTAAAGAGTTTTTCTCCCATTAATCTCCTTTAGCCTTGCTTTAAAGCTGCGGTGGGACTGACAGTAGCATTACATCAATAAAACACCCTCCACCTTCATTAAAACAGGCACCGGTTTTTGGTGCAGGGAACTCCATGTGCTCTAAATGGAGTAACCATGCAGAAAAGTTAGAATATCATACACTGATATAACATTAAAAAATGCACCACTGTACAGAGTAATGGTTTCTGATTGTGTGGCTATTTTCACTGTTTTAATTCAATAGCGAACATAAGTCAAGACCAAAAAAAAAAGCAACAAAAACGGTATACAGAGCTGTCAAGATCTACCAGCCACACGGAAAATAAAAGAAGGTCACAAGTATTGTAGCTGAATGTATGAAAGCATTTTGTGTGACACATTTAATGTGCTTTAATGTGTGAATGTGCTAAGACCTTTTTTTAAATCACATTAATTAAAGTGCTCCTGAATCCATAGGCAAGAGTGCAGCTGGGCATAAATGAAAAACAGTTGGGTGAAAAATCTACCATGTGTGACTGCATAAAGAAGACTTGTACAAAGGTTTCCAGTAAATCCTCTGAGGTCTTTTGTCATAAGTGGAAAACTATCCTGAACCCTCTTTTGTAGAAAAGTCAATGATAATTTTCTTTCTTGCCTGATTGTCAAGATTGATAACAATTTATTAAAACAAAAATGAAATATTCTGATTGCTCTGGGTTACAGTTGGGATTAAGTACTTAGACCTCAAACAGTTAACTAACAAATATTTGCAGTTATGGATGAGGCTGGCAGTTAAACATCAATTTGTTTGAGGGTGAAGAAAGTACACAGAGACTTCAACAGTTTGTATTTGTAGCTAAAAATGAAATCTGCAAGCACAAATCAATCCTACAAATGCAAATATTTTTTGCATCACTTCCTTCTTTTAGGCTTTTAGCAAACATGCAGTGACAGTACTATAGTTTTAGCATCTCATCAAACCCGAATGACACAGCAATGTGTTGTCAAAATTTATATTAAAATGATATTAGCATACTGATTATATTCTTGTAGTGAGAAAAGTAAAAGCTATACTAAACAATTGTAGTTAACCAGAGAATATACAAAAACCCCAATATGAGTTTTCAATGGCTGAATTTTATAGTTGTAGTCCTGTTTATTGTTGTTGGGTGGTGACCGATTTATTAGTGGGAGAAGGGGGTAGAGAATGGGTGGAGGAAAGGCTTGGATACTGCTGAACATATCTATTTTTTCATCTTGCTGCTATATGGTCTCCATGGTGATCATTATGGATGGGAGTTGGACCCTTTGCTCCTGCACCACCTTAGCAGAGGTTTCCTCTTGTCACACTCTGGTCTCCTTTATATATCAGTCCCGACTGGCTATACTCTCCCCAGAGAAGACCTCATCTCAATAATGACATATGCCCCATCTCTGCCTCTTGCTATTCTCATACATTTTCCATTTTTCTACTTCTTCTGGCCCCACCTCCCCGAAGATCGCCAACCCTACTGGCATTCCTATTTGCTCTGTTTCCTCTCTGCATTATGGCCAGGGAGTGATATTAAAGACTGCAGAGTGTCCTACACCTGGAGGAAACATGTCCAGATGCTGTCTTCATATTAATACCCAAGTCAGGATTCCTCATGGGCACAGACATGTGAATTCACCCAAGGGTGTCTACAGTCTAACATATTCTGAGGAAAGATTTTTCTCCCACAATTTTAAAGCAGAGCAGCTAAAGCAAACACTTACATATGTAGAGGTACTGCTAAAGCGCTATTAAGGAAAGCTGTGTCACTGCACACACAAACAGCCAATGTAAACAGACTAATGTTAATGAAAAGGGGCAAACTCACTTCTTATGGGTACCGTTTAGCCTAGCATTTAGCCTCGTACTGAGGTAACAGCCACTGTCACGGGAATGCTAATGAAGCCAAGGAAAACAAAGCCTGGTTAATGAGAGCTTAGAGATAAGAGAGCAGAGGCTAGGACACACATGTACACAGATACACACACGGCTCATACCCTTCTCCTTCGACACTAATTAGACAGGAAGGACTATATGGGGAGGAAGAGCTAACTAACCGTCCACATCAATACTGCATCGTGCAAGCCTGTCTTGGCCATTGGCCTCAAAGACCAGGAGAGAGGCTGAGACATAGAGGGGGAGGAGAAGAGAGACAAATTAGAGACAGGGCAAGACATGGAGGGCAGAAAGAAATGAATCTGCAGGAATGAAAATAAATTCATGCAAACATCTGTTTAGATGTGAGCTACACACAGTTAATGCTTTTTTAACTACTCAGACATGAGACTGAAAATGTCAGTAATGGCAAGGAAGGAGCACCTATGCTGGAAGTGGGTTACAAAGTGGCTTGCAGTTGTGTAGCAACTGCAATTGGGGTAAAGCAGCTTAAATGGTGCCCTCTATGAGATTTACCAGTTAGATGTGTAGGAGGGTGTCAGCTGAGCCATCAGCTAATGTGGGGTGGGAATGAGATCAGCTAATCTCCTGAGATTGCACTGAGCTTAACTTCATGGCTTGCCTGAGGCAAGACGATGCTCAATATATTGTTCAGCATTACTGGTGACTTTACAGGTGTCCAAATGATCTATGTCACGTGCAGAGATGTACATTATCACAGATGCTGTCTTTTTAAAGTTGTAATTCTAACAAGCTGAACGGCCCTGCTTCGCTTTACCCTGTAGGACACAGCACCAGTGATTCCCAAAGAATTTTGAGAGTTTGCTTCGTCAATCCAAAAAATTTACACATAGTCTCAGTATATCACCAATGAATTTTGGCCCAGCATCACTACACAGCACCGCTGCACTCTGGCCATGTAGCATATGGTCACATTAGAAATTTAACTTTCATTTGTGTATAGTATTTAGGAGGAGGGACAGCAGTCCCAAAAACAGTGTAGGGAAGCGATAGAGGCAGGTATAATTAATATGGTAAGAGAATAGATGGAGGGACATAATTAGGAATCAAGGATTCAGTAAAAAATGAATGGCTACTTTGACCTATTATTCCATTTCCTTGCTTTAAGGAATAGCACAAATTAAAAAAATTGCACAAACATGTGCACATATTTAACTGGACCATCTGCATTGTTTTGGATGATCACAGTGGACCGCCTGTTCCAAAAAGGCATGGGTCAAATTTTTTGTCCCAATCCAGACCTGCCCAAGAGAAATGTTGCTAGTATGGCTGAAAAGGTCAGCAATTTTTTGGACCTGACAATATTAAAACCTAAAGTAACAGTTTCTTCTTTACCCGTTGTGGGTACCACAAATACACTGAGCAGGAAGGGTGATTAAAAAAAAGAAAGAACAAAATTGGATTAAATTTGGATTTGAACAAAGTCAGTGTTTGGTTTTGCATAAATACATCAGATCTCGATGAATGACATATTCAAGTTGTAAGGCTTTACTGAGATGCACTGTATTATTTCCTCCAAACAGAGCAACTTGACTTGACACCAAAAATCAAAAAGGTGCGCCCTTAATTTTTTGAGAAGTATACACAGACGTATCCTCCAGACATCCTTTCCCTACCCCCACCAAGCACCCTCTCACCTCCATCTCCTTCCAGACCCTGTGGCTTTAACACTCAGGGAATGCTAACCACTGGGCTTTTTTCCTCCCCAGGCTTGACCTGGTATTGCTGCCACTCCTCTTCCATAAGCCTGAGGCAATGGCTGAACTTAAATTAGGTTACAGATGGAAATGGGAAAAGGTGCAGTAACAGTAACACAAGACATACAGAACGTAGAGAAGTGTAAACTTAATAACCATCAACCTAAGATCTGGGAAGTGACTAGCACTCTATCTCCCTCTTGTCTGAATCTTTCTCTCGAGCTATCCATCGATCACATCTCCATCGTCCATTTTCTTCCCCTCTGTTACATTCCCTCCCCCTCTTTTGCAATCTGTCCCTTTTTTATCTCTGTCTCCCTCTAATATCTCCACCTATTTTGCACTCTCTTATTCTCCATTTTTCAACCTCTCTCATACAATCAATCAGTTCTGAATTACTCATTTACTCAGTGCTACATATTCTCTCTGCCACCGAGGACTCCGTTAATTTTCTTCCCTCCTCCTCCCTCTCTCTTCTCTCTACTCTGCTTGATAGAATCAGATGCTATTTGTCTATTAAGGGGCCACGGGGATATTTAATAAAGGGCCTGTAATAACTGTGTGTGGTTTCATATGTGTGTGTGCAGTAGTGTGCATTTTTGACCGGGCAGGCGAATATCCTTCCATTCTACACCTTGATGAGGAAATTAACATGTCCGATATGGGGGCTGATGAAAAGTCATCTCGACGCCAATGGTGAATGTCGCAGTTAATTTTCTATTTAGCTACAGTAACCCTAACCAACTCTAATTGATTAGGTGATCAAAAGTAATTGGAATTAGGCCACAGCTATGGATTCATTTGTCTTTTATGAATACTAATTGACCCCAGACTGCCCCTTTGTCCACACCTCCTCTATTCTCCGGTTCTATTCCTTTCCACTGCGACACTTACAAGTCGTTCTACATTCTTCCCATCTTCTGTATGTGTGTGGATACACTGTGTGGCTGCCTCAGCCTGCATATGTGTGATTAAGTGTGCCGCAACCTTCTATGTAACTTGATGTGCACCTCCAGAGAAATGTAAATGCATGTCGGGTCCATACCACAACAACTGGCGTGGAAGGTTGCGGTGTGGAGACTGACAGCTACTGACAGCCATTATGTGTAACTTTGTGTTTCTGTGCTCTCGAGCACTCATACAAACCAATAAGTCCATTTATGAAGCAAATTGTCCAAGTGAACAATGCATGTCTTTGGAAATTACAGTTAAACATGTAACCACAAGTCAACACAAACACACACAGGTACATACACATGCAGGTAAGCAGGGTTCAACTCACTGGGTTAGAGAGCAGTAACACATTAATGAGAGAAGCAACTTCAATAAAAAGCAAATTGTTACTTTAACCTGATCAGAAAGATATATTGATGGTAAATGACTAAATACTGAACAGGCTAATTTTTCCATTTCTCCACCAATTAGTTATTGATCAAGCTGAGGAAATTTGCAAGAGATTTTTTTAACTTGGCCTTATTACCTGTCACGCACGCAGATAAGAACATTGGCACAGGCACACAACTAAACTGAAACCTTATCACTGCTTATTTGGTTTCTCTAGCAATGTGTTTATGGTAGAAACACAGAAATGGAAGTAAGAAAAAATAAACACACAAACCTCTGGCAGCCCTGCAGTGGCTGAGGCTATAAAGCTGTCATGGCAACCATTCTGAAGAGGTGTGACTGGTCAAGGGAACCAAATACAGAGAAAATACTTGCAGAGAAGTGATACGTAAATTTGCAACAGATAACATGAACATGTAGTTCAAACAGGGTGTACACATACGCACACATTTTCACATAAGAAGGCCAGTAGTACCTACAAGTTCTCTCAAGAGACAGAAAAGATCCATCCATCCGAAATATGGCATTCCACATGTCTTTTTCCCCAGCACAATTTTCCCATTTTTACTGGGTGATTTGGAGGCAGTTCTAGGCCAGAGCAGATATAGCCTACTATTGAAAATAAACAGATAAAAAAAAAAATGGAAGAATTAATAGTCTTATAGGGATGGAGTAAGAGATGCAAGTGCCAAAGTAACCCAATTTGGGCCTAAATATCTTTGATATCTGGGTTAAACTCCTTTTGCTTGGGGCAGCAACTCTCTCTCAGAAGTGCCAACTCTCCCAGAAACACATGTTCTAAGTAAGTGTACCATAAATAATGAGTAAATGGACAAACACAAACTGACAAGCCAAAGCAAATATTAATTAGTTATAGCCAAGGATTCCAGGAAGTGACAAGCTGGTGTAGATTATCAAAAAATAAATAAACAGGGAAGAAGAAGAAAAAAAACACACACTGAGATATTTAATTAAAAATATGCAAATATACTCACAGTTTGGAGGTTATCAAATTCAGATTAACAGAAATATCTCTTCTGACTACATTTCAAATACAGTCTCGCTGCACATTTGTCACTAGCTCCACTGAAACAGAGGGGAGGGTTTGAAATTGGAGAGCTAACACAAGGTTCATCTTTGACTAAATGACAATTGCTCTGGCTCTAGTAGTACAAGGACAAGAATTAACATCAACGTTATTAATTATAATTAAATTGATCCAACTTCTTAAGCTGACTAATGAGAAAATGATAACTGACAAATGCTTTTTTCCCCTCATAGATCAAAACTGGTGTTTTTTGATATCATATACTTATTATTGAAAAGAAATACCATACATCATCTCTGTGTGTATTTGTAGATTTTTATAATTGTGTATATGTCCAAGGGTGCACATAGATGTGCTGGATGTTTTGCTACCACAACACAAGAGCAGTGTGATCATATCACAAGCCCCTTCGAACCCAGCAGGTCCCCTGCGCCCAATTAGAGAGGAGAGAAAATCAAACCGGTCAGAGGTTGGAAAAATGATCCATCACACTGACCCCATGTGTGTAACATACTCTATATGTAACATGTCAGGCTATAAGCTGAGCTAATACATCAGCTAACACATTTGTTGACCCAGAAATTCCTCAACAATCCCACTGTGACTGGAACATTTGAGCTGTGAATTGTTTCGCAGATTAGGAATGACAAACCTGTCAGTGTAAAGTGCACTAATGTTAATTTTTATATTGATGATTTTATTTTATTTCTTTCTTCTGTGGAGACAGTCATTAATTTAAAGTGGACACTGCACTGTTTGGCTTCATTTATACCGGTGAGATGAGGTTAAGATCTATGCAAATCTGCTAAAGTCATTTGGTATCCACAAGGAAAAGGCGGCACTCTGAATCCCCCTGCATTACCCTAATTAATCATTCATTCTTCACATCTGCATATTTATAATTAGCTGAGCCTTAGCCACAGCACGTGAGGGAGAAAGTGGAAGTTACTGAATAGAACAAATGTTAAAAGAAGTGGGGGAAAAAACTGAAAAACAGCCATCTATGTGGCTTCTTAAAGAAAAAACCCAACACACTTTTGTTCCAGAGACTTGAATTCTTCTTTGGTCTCTTGACGCATCCAAATAGCATTGCCGCTAGCAGTTAGCCTGTGACCGTTCAGTGCCATCTGAATTAGCACTTTAGTCTTCTGGTTACTCAGAAGAAGCAGTATGCTGTCAGAGGCACAGCACCAAAGACTTTATGGCCACAGCTGACAGATTCCAACCTCTGCCCTATTAGTGAACTGGGAGTCTCTGTGCTCTCTTCTTGCTGTCTCTGTGTGCCTTATGTGAGAGCCTTGATTAGGGCTTCAGGGAACCAGGAGACAGAGAGCACAGTGACAGACAGAGGGGGAAAAAGGACAAAAGAAAAGAGCACAAAATAAGTGGTAATATCAGAGGGAGAAGAATATCAAGATATTCCAACAATTTTTTGCAGTATAAATAGATATGGGCTTGAGCTTTAGATACATTTATATATATCTTATACACACTGTGGGACTTAAACAGAAACATGAGACAGAATTAAACTTTCAGAATATTGGCAGGACAGAAGAAATAAAGGGAGGTGAAAGCTGACATACAGGTGTAGGTGAAGAAGTACATGAAAAGCATATATTGAGAGGCAATGTAGCACATGGTGAGAGTTGCATTCTGTATTGTTGGTGGTGCAGATCAACCCCTTCTTCTATCGTCTGCTGGAATTCCCTGGTGTAAAACCATAGGAGCAGCAGGAAGCAGCAGGAGTTAGAGGTGGGGTCACTAGACCAGCAACTGAACTGACTGAAAATCTGAAAACATGCTGTTCATAGCTGTTATCACAGTCACATGACAGTTTGCATTTTCACATTTAAGTATTTCTACTGCAGATATGCAGATATGTATAACACTTCTGAATGTGTGGAAATTCTAAAATATTTCTTGATGTAATTTGTCTTTATTATGTTACAGAATCTACGTGAAACCATTCAGTTACTTTTTTTTCTAGTTAATGGGTAAATTGTTTTGGTTATGGAACAGAATATTATAGAAAAAGGAGTGTATGCCTTTTATTACTTTATTATTGAAATTCACAAAATAATTCATTTACCATTGAAATCGGTGATATACAAGACCCAAATGCAGGATGTAATAGGCACAATTAAGGACCGAAAAGCATGATTTAATATCTATTTTTAATTCAAATAACAAAATTCAAGGGGTGAACAAAAAAGACTAAACACAAGGTGTTCTTCTGTGCCTCCACAGAAAACTAAGAGACACAGAAGAACACAAAAGCAGCACATTGTTAGGAATAAACAGATAACTTGATAAAGACCCAGGACCATATACAGCATATCCTAGAGGACTAACTGGGGATGACAAACCAGAGGGACATGAGATGCAGATGAAAGTAATCAACAGGTATAAACAAAGGAAGACCAAGATAGGAAGTAAAATCGATGCTTGTTTTATGTTTGAGTGTGGGTAACACGATGGCAGTCCTCGGACAGTCTACCTGAAGAGAGTGTTTGTTGTGAGTGGAGGCATTCTACACAATATGTGGTACAACCGGTCTGTTGGCTACTCTTGTTTGTGCTATTTTGGTCTGTCAGCTAACCGTGGAGAAGACAGAACAGCTAACATACAAACAGTTGAAGTGGAAACCGAATATTAAAAACAATGAAGAGTGTCAACTGCAGCCAATGTCAGTGCTTTTCATACAATATTTTTAATCTTTTTTTTTTTCATGCTTCTCCTGTTCCTGATGAACTCTGCTCTTGCTCCCCTCCCTATTCTGGCCCACTTGTCAACCAATCAGCATTCAACTAATTCACTGGTCATCTGCATCCAGCGACGTGCAGTTGGGATTTTAAAGGACTGCATGGGAGCATGTTTATGGTACGTGAAAACCCCTTTGTATTCTCTGTCCAAACAAAAATGCATACACAGACACTAAATTACACTTAACACAGGACATGAAAGTAAAAAGGAAATTTCCAAGTTAAATAGGAAAAACTAAATGAGACAGCACCAACATGAAACTAAGCTTTTGGGTTGATTATACTGCATGTAGTGTCTTTTACATATTGTATGCAAATAGACTATGTTTTCAGTATTTATATTTTTGCGTTGTGCTACTACGTTGTGTTCTTTCTTCAACTTGATCTATTTTCTGTGACTTGATTTAAAAACAGTGACAGAACCGGAAATGCATAGGCATATCATACAACGACTGTACTTAACAGGTCACCCCCTGTCATTGTGGGCTCTGTCGATGTGCAGACTTCATTAGTATTTACACCACTTATTATACTATGGAGTAGTCCTGTTCTATAGACCAGGAAATCTGACCAGGAAATCTACAGCCCAGTGCCGTGGTATTCACTGGCAATTTACTGTATTGTATTGTTTAGGTATAAGGAAGTGATGGCAACAACATTTTTAACTGCAGGGTGTGTGTCTGGTCTACAGCCTCCCCCTACACGGTGAGCGAGGTCCCAAAGATTAACTAGAAACTTGGTGAGGGGACTAGCGGCAGGGAATGTGTTAAGTGGGAGTAGGGGTAGGAGAAGCTGGCTTGGTTGATGACTGGGTGGGCTGGCTGGCTGATGAGCGGAAAGGCTGGCTGTCAGTGTGAGCCTGTAATTGAGGGTGGGTGTGAGGTTCCCCCCATGGATTCCCTATATGCCCTGACAGCTGTAGAACAGTACATGCTGCTCACATGAAGCCCTAGTAATCATCATCTGCTCCTACAGACCTCAGTCCTGTACATCTCTCTATCAGTCCAACTGCAAAGACACAAAGCCGTGCATTTACAGGTAAAACTACAGAACAAGAGAACACGAGATCCAAAACTTCCGTGCATTTTGCTCTATTATGTACAATTCAGAACTGAATGTATCAACAGTGTCTGTCTGTCTGATGTAAGGTGAAGTTGGCAGCCAGTTTAACAGACTATTTTCTCTGAGTAGATGTAGATGACCTATACAAGTCACAAAAAAAGACACACAAAGAGCCAAAAAAAAATCCTTCGCTTTCTATTTCGATCCATAGCTGAGTGGTGTGTTTGGTAAAGTGTAGTTCCCCAGGGAGTCTGGGCCTGTGATCCGGCGGTGCTGCAGGTTGAAAGGAAACTCACATCAGCCAGTGCATCAAATCAACCGCATCCGAATCAATAAACTACACTTAAGTGTATTTCAGTTCGCACCAGCATCAAAAGTCTTTACAGATGTCTCTTGCTTTCTGTCCCCGTTTCTCTACCATCATCTATCACGTTTTCTTTGCTAACAAGGGTGCCAAGGCAAGAAACTTTTATATAACTGTCATTCTCTTTCTTTTATTGTCTTGCACTTCATGCCCTCTAAAAGTGATGGGATTTGTGGTTCGCCCTTGATGTATTAGCTTCAGTTTACTTTGGGTGCCACGTTTTGTCTGGTCGATTGAAAAGCCAGGGTGTCCCCTCGCACGCAAACACACACACATATCACTGCAGTGGCTTTCCATGTAACTCACTTTGAAAGTCTCAGAACAAATCTTCTGCATGGTGGGTCACCGAAGCCCCGAGGACCCCCTCACACTTGACATAGCTGCCCGCAATTGTGCCTTGCATGTAACCGTACTGTATGGTGGCAATGCAGGCTTTCTGTGGGGAGCACAGGAGTAGCAGCGAGGTCAGGTTTGGACAGAACCCGAGACATGCTCCACTGAACCAGACAGATGAGCTGCTGTCACTCTAATTGGTTGCGGAGCAGAAATGAAAACCCAATACACTACACACATATTAATGCCAGCTTTAAGGACAATAGGGGCTGAAGGACCACAACAGCAAGTAGACAAGAATTAATGATAGCCATTATGGCTGCCAGCAACCACAAACTGTTAATTTCAAACCAGGTTTTTACAAGATGGGTAATTAATGTACACCAGGCTGCATCTTCTGGCATGTAATATTTCTGCTTTTAGTGTAACACATCTGTCTGAGCTTATTTTTTAGATCTCAGCTCCCACCTCTAATCTGTCTTGACTATAGCTTTGGGCTTTTTGGCAAAAACATTTATGTTCTTTTGGTTTAATGCCTTAAATTAGCCCACATCATGCTGCTCTTAGTCTGACCTGTTTAATGCATCTTGACACCGGCAATTCTCTAACAAGCGTCTGAGTGTGCAAAGACACGGGCTGTTTGATTCCTCTACGCTTCTCTACTCCAACAGGGGAGTTCAAAGATTCGTATTTTGGTGAGGATATAAAAAGGAGTGAGGAAGCCCGGGAAAGGGAGATAGAGGAGAAAGAGAATGTTCTTTATGCTGATAGTGAAAGGATTTTAAGTAGTCTGTGTAAAGAGGTGATGTTAATTGCCACCGATTCCTCTTCTTCTACCTTTCTCTCACTCAGTTTTCCCTTGTATGTTGTCTGGCAAACAAATTTGCACCAGCAGCACAAGGAATTTCTATGTGCAATTAGATAATATGCAGCAGAGCCACAAAGACTGAGCTCTGAGTCAAGATAATGGCTAGAAAAAAGGGAAAATTGCATCGGATGGCTTCTTCTTCTCACCTGCAAGGAAATCAGAAACACAAACCAGCAGATGAACAACAAAGACAATCATGTATATGTATGTTTGCATATATTTATGAAGAAGAAGAAAAAACACAGGAAGAGGAGACATATCCAGAGGCAGAAATTTACAAAGGAAAAGAAGAAAAGAAGTCCCGAAGACGTGATTTTGACAAGTGTACGACATTCACCCACTCTGACAGCTGACTTGGTGAGAATGACGTTGGTGATAGAAGAGGAATGAATAAACTCCTTCTGACACAGTGATGAGCCCTGACCTTTCAGGAGGAGGAGGAGGATGTAGAGAAGGGAATCTCACTGTTCAGGGGGTGGCTGGATGACACAGACACTGGGTGCCCTTGTACACATTTGTGTTTATGCATGTGTGTCTATGCCTCAATGCACTAGGGTGCACATTCCCACGCTTTCAGGTATAGTATTTAAGTGTTTGTGCCAAAAGCTACAGCTGCTTCAAAAATATGACATGGATATGGTGAGACAGAGGGAGATGAAGAGCAAAGGAATATTTAACCCTGCTCAGACATTGTTTTTTGTGTTACCAATGCCACATAGTACCCCAACAAAAGTGCTTCAATTTGAAAACAGTAACTAAATACAAGTAAACATGATCAAAACTATGGATCTGCTTAAATGTGTATAAAATAGAGGAAAAAAGTCAAGGGCAAAGAATCTTTTAATGAAAAATTCTGTCTTTTTAGGTAAAATCTGTTCAGCTCCTAGGCTGCCTCTTTGCTTCCATCTCTGTTTCTCACTGTCGCTTTCCTTCTTCCCCTCTGTCTCCTCTTCTGTCCTTCCGGCTGGGAGAGACATAACAGCTAGTGACAGAAGTTAAGTGATTCCCAAACCCGCAGTTCGCACAAAAAACCAGAAGCAAAACACTGTCTTGCACATGGATACTCATCTACACACACACACACACACACACACACACACACACACACACACACAAATAGAGGAAGAAGAGAGGAACACACATCAGATTATGAGACTGCTATGCAACTTAAACTGTTCAGTCCTCCAATGTATGTAGTACATCTACATGTATCTAAATGAATTTAATATGGTTTATTTTGTTTGCATATGCATCCATTCTAGTTTTCCCAGCAACGCATTAAAAAAAAAAAATTCTATAACCTCTACGTTGAATGTTGATTCTTCCTCTGTCCATCTCTTGCTCTTTTCCAGTCTATTTTAATCTAGATATCAACTTCAAAGTTCCACTCACCACAGAGCGAGGTGTAGGAGTAAACGTCTAGACTAGCCAGCCAGAATCCTTATGAGCCAAAGTAAAAACCTCCCTGTCAGCAGTAGATGTCATACTTTTAACATAATCACATGCTTACATGCAAATTCATACATGCACATACACACACCATCCAACTCAGGCTGACTGCAAGCAGGAGGTGAGGAACGATCAGAAATAGCAAAACGGGCATACAGTCTCTTTATAAATGTCAATTTTGTGTTGACTTGGCAACCCTGCTGCCATGATCAAAGACAGGCGAATAACTAGCTGAAAGTACCTGACAGCTCAACTTGTGCACGTCACAGATGGGAGAAACTGCTCAGGGAAATAAAGTACAGATGGAGTAGAACTCTGTTTCTTGAGAGACTTTGCAAAAAACGTAGAAATATTTACAAAATAGTTGCCTCATTTTTAAATAACAACCTTCCAGTTTATCACATTACTGATGTTTGGTGAGCCCAGTCGTTTAGCGTCATTTTTCAACATGACATGTAGTCCAACAGAGGTATTACGAGCCCCTCAAGGTAAAAGTGTGCTGCTGCTCACTTTCACAGGACGCACAACTGGGGTAAGCAAGGAAATGGCAGAGAAGCTTGTAGAACATCTGCTATGTTTTACTTTTCACTAATCAGTAACCTCAATAGCTGAAAAATTAAGCTAACATCTATGTCCCAAAAACTGCAGTTCTACTGGATATTACAGGGTGTGCTTTGCAATAGAAATAATGCTTATAGTCTGATAGCAGAAAAATGTGTTGCTACACCTAATAATGCTAATACCAGAAGTGACACTATTTCACAACTACTAGTTTTCCTGTGAGGTACAGCCTACCCCCCCACGGTCATTTTTTATTGCAAAAATGGCAGAAGCCAACATCTTCTACATCCATCTTTTACGTACAGTCTATGGTTTTAATGTCTGTTTAATAACTGAAAACCTTTCCCCCCCCATTAGCCTAAACAGTCAATGCTGCTAATGGTTAACTCAAATCAAAACACTGACAGAAGTCAAAAACTGAAAAACATATGAAAATGTAATCTTACATATGTGAAAATGTAATCTTACATATGTGAAAATGTAATCTTACATATGTGAAAATGTAATCTTACATATGTGAAAATGTAATCTTACATATGTGAAAATGTAATCTTACATATGTGAAAATGTAAGATAAGAGTACACGTGTGCTCACTGAGCAATAAATACGAGTGAACACACCGAATGCTGACAACAAAGCCCAAATACTATAAAGTGTCTGTTTTTACCCACTGTGCTAAGTAATACACAAGTAGGAGCATTTTAAGCAATTAATCAGGCTTTTACAAGCACAGTCCAAGCTTTAAAAAGGTTATTTGCCTAATAGATAAAAGTGTGTAGGGAATTAGTCAATGAGCTGAGGTCTGTACCCCTGTTAAGAGCTTTGCTCTTTCCTAGTAAAACCCGTAACATTACTGATCATCAGCTCCCAGCACTTAGCAAATAAAAGACCAAAAATCCACAAACAAACAAAAATTAACTACTTTATGACAAGTCAGTGACAGCAGAGTTATATGAGACCAACAACAGCAATATATGAGAGTCGGAGAGAAAAAAAAAGAATTTATTGGTTGCTTTCATGTTTGAAGATGTGTAACCAAAAGAGAAATGTTCCAATATTAGCTACAGAGATATACAAAAATTCTCATATGTTTATCTGTAAACTGTGTGGGAGAAAAAGAAAGATTACTGAGCAAAGATGAAAATGTACTCTTCATTAGAGTTTTATTAAAACGCAGCCTTAAAAATTATTGTGCAAGGTTTTTGAATTTTAATGGCCCCTCACTGTGATCTGGATTGCAATCTGGTTGTGAACATTAAACAGAAGAAGAGATGAAACGTAAGAAGTGAGCAGAAAGGCAAACTGAGAAAGGAAAAAAAGAGATGGAGGAAAACAAAGAAGAAAAAAAAAGAGAAGGAGAAGGAGGAGAAAAAGGAAGAAAAATAAAATGGCAGATGGTGAAAACAAAGGATTAAAAAAAAGTTGGACAGGACATGCCCCAAATTAGTCTTTTAATGATGGGCTGATGTGATAAAAAGGGGAATGATGACATAGCCGCAAAGATCTGAATACGCGATTGAGCAAGAGAACCAGACTGGGATGTTTCAGATGAAAGAGGGAAGAAAGAGCGTGTCAGGTTAAAAGCAGTAGCCTCTCTATATCTGTCTATTTAAGTGTCTACAGAGTATCTACCCTCTGCACCTCTCCTCCGCCGATTCTTCTGTCTGCATTTCTCTGCCTTCAAGTATGTCAGACAGCAGACTCCCAGTTGCTGCTGTAAAGTGTCACACTGATGTCTGTCACATTCTGATGCCATATCCCTGTTGTGATCTTAATGTCTGAATGACAGCTGCTTGTCTTTGACACACAAACACCTACATATGCACAAACACACATCTGTGGTGTCTACCCTGAGTTGAAGTGCTGGGCAGACTTGGCCCATACTGATAAATACAGCTAACAATAGAGTCTTCCCCCTTTATTTTTTATTCACAATAAGGATGCTGAGTAACTCCTCCATAGATAAACAGGGTCACTTCAGAAGTAGGATACAGTGACTGCCGTGGCCAATAACAAAATTATAATACACATTACTATGTATTGTAATGGCACATGTTAGTGAAAGATGATAACTGCTGATGAAACATGTACTATATATAAAAGATGGACTTAGTCACTTTGATGTAATAATAATAATAATTGATTGGATTTATATAGCGCTTTTCAAGGCACCCAAAGCGCTGTAACAACCATGGCGGTGTTTAAAGAAATCTGTAGAAGTCTTGAGGTGAGTGTTTTTGACCCTGCCGTCTTGCCGTTTTGAATCCAGACATGATGTGTGAGAGTAGATCTGACGGAGAACCCGAGGAACACTGCACGCTCTTTGGGTATCAGCTTGTCAGTCTCAGTACGCCAGCGTTAACGTGTAACCTGCTTTCTCCTTCTAGACATAAAAGGGCCAAAACCCACAAAATGAAATTATTTTTGTTAATAAATACTAAAACTATTGATTGAAATCCTAAAAGCATCATGAAACTTTTTACTGAGGCCACAAAGGAAAGGCAGTTTTCACATAGACTACAATCAGACTTCTGAAAATGCAGTCAGCCTGCATTTCTACACTGCCTTTACTTTTCTGACTGATGACTCTGCTGTAAATATTGTTGTGTGCCTATTGGAGATATAAAAGTTGAGAGATATATATAGATATAGATATATATCTATATCTATCTATATATCTATCAATATATCTATCTATCTCTATATCGATATCTATCTATCTAGATATATATATATATATATATATATATATATATATATATATATATATATATATATATATATATATATATATATATATCTATCTATATATATATATATATATATATATATATATATATATATATATATATATATATATATTAGGGGTGCAACGATACACAAAATTCACGGTTCGGTTCGGTTCGATACTTTGGTGTCACGGTTCGATATTTTTTCGATACAAAAAAAATGTTCATGCCTTTTTAATTTGTCATTTATTAAAATTATAAATATATATTTTAACTCAAAAGTACAGTTTTTAAATTTAACCCTAACCCTTGTGCGTGTTTTTTATTTTGACAGCGAATGCGCACCTGCGGACCACTTATGTGCAGCCCTGGTTATTTAGCTCGTCATATTGCAGCAACAGAAATTCTTTTGTCCATGAAACCATAAAGCTGCACTTTCTTTTTGCCTTATAGTCTCATTTGTCATAACTTCTCCGTTTTGTGGTAAGCTTTTCTTTGGCTGTCACTTCTTCACCCTGACCTGTCTTATTTGGCTCAGCAGAACTAAAATATATATCCTGCTGCTTTTACACACGGACTCACATAAGCTCAGCGATTCTCTGCGCGATCAGCCTCTCACATGTTTAAGCTTGCTGCGGGAGATTTCACTTGTCATGTTTGCATAGTAAGCTAACGATTAATAAGACGATGTCAGAGGAATTGGTGCACAAATTATCATCACTCACAGATCAGTGCTGTCGCTCTCTATACACAATTTGCGCGATTGCAAAGTGAAAGCAAAAAACAAGCGCAAATTCAAACGCGATTTCAATATGTCACATATTGACAGTGGCTCACCGATGCCAATGACATAATTACCCAGCTACATTTCTGAAAGAATGCAAAAGCATTGACATATATTTTTCCTTCCTACAATAGCCCGACGGGCAGGGAAGAGATAGATTTTGGTAGCCCGACTGAAAAAATCGCTAGCCCCAGGACGTCGGGCTAGTGATTTTGCGAGCCCTGTATCTGATTGAGGAATCACTCATCTTTGGAAAAGAGAGTTTATTACAGAGAAATGTCTCTTTCCAAAATAAAAGCTATACTATCCGCTTCTTCTGGGCTATATTCTCAGCAGCATAAGGAGAATCATGTACTAACAGCTGTCTAAATGACTCGGCTAAAGTTAGTAGCATGCTTGTTGTTTTTGTCTTTGCACTAGGATGATGTCGGCGTAAATGTGCAGTCATATTCGTTGTGTTCCCACTAGTGCTTTCAGGTTAATCTCGTTGAAATGACCTTAACGCCACAACACGGCAAATCTCCGTTAACGAGCTACCGCCGATCGCCCCGTGCATGGGGATAGACGGCCAACACGTTAACGAGCTAACTGCGCTAACACACTAGTTCCCACCCATGTAATTAAGCATTGCGTGGCACATCCAACATACTGTTTTACTTTAGTCCATGACTCGCTTACCTTCAGGGTCATACGTCACATGAAAACCAAAATAATTCCAAACGCCAGATCTGAATGAGAGTGGGGGAGGTCCATCTTGCAAGGAGAGCTTAACTTCTGTCTTGCTAGCTTGCCCTGCACTCTTCCTTCTGACTATGCTGTCTGTGTTGAGCGCTCAGTGGATCTGCGCTCGACAGTGCAGCCTAGGCGGAGTAGTCGAACGCAGATTCACTGAGCGCTCAACACAGACAGCATAGTCAGAAGGAAAGTTGATAAAATAAATTACAAATGTTGTATTGTTCGATACATATGCGTACCGAACCGAAAGCACTGTATCGAACGGTTCAATATCGATACGAATATCGTTGCACCCCTAATATATATATATATATATATATATATATATATATATATATATATATATATATATATAGATATAGATATAGATAGATATAGATATATATATCGATATAGATATATAGATATATTGATAGATATATAGATAGATATAGATATATATCTATATCTATATATATCTCTCAACTTTTATATCTCCAATAGGCACACAACAATATTTACAGCAGAGTCATCAGTCAGAAAAGTAAAGGCAGTGTAGAAATGCAGGCTGACTGCATTTTCAGAAGTCTGATTGTAGTCTATGTGAAAACTGCCTTTCCTTTGTGGCCTCAGTAAAAAGTTTCATGATGCTTTTAGGATTTCAATCAATAGTTTTAGTATTTATTAGCAAAAATAATTTCATTTTGTGGGTTTTGGCCCTTTTATGTCTATCAATATATCTATCTATCTATCTATATATATATATATATATATATATATATATATATATATATATATATATATATATATATATATATGACAAACAGAAGAAGACGGCCGTAGTGATCGATGTAGCGGTTCCGAATGACAGCAATATCAGGAAGAAGGAACACGAGAAGCTGGAGAAATACCAAGGGCTCAGAGAAGAGCTCGAGAGGATGTGGAGGGTGAAGGTAACAGTGGTCCCCGTGGTAATCGGAGCACTAGGTGCGGTGACTCCCAAGCTAGGCGAGTGGCTCCAGCAGATCCCGGGAACAACATCGGAGATCTCTGTCCAGAAGAGCGCAGTCCTGGGAACAGCTAAGATACTGCGCAGGACCCTCAAGCTCCCAGGCCTCTGGTAGAGGACCCGAGCTTGAAGGATAAACCGCCCGCAGGGGCGTGCTGGGTGAAAAAAAAATATCTATCTATCTATCTATCTATCTATCTATCTATCTATATCTATCTATATCTATATATATCTATATAAATTACTGACAGCATTTTCCAGATCCCAAGAGTCCAAAAGGTCACATTGTGCAGCTATAAAACGTTTGGGATTCCTAGGACTGTCTAGTTCAGATAACTTTGCTGGTAAATGTAATACACTGTGTAAAGACACCTGCACCTGCAATAATACACCGTGCAAAGGCACCTATATTTTTCTTGTCAACAAATTTTGACAAGAAAAATGTAAGTAGAGAAAACAATTTGTTTGATCTGCTAATTTTACAGGATTTCTTAAACTCTTGAAAAAAAAATCCCAAGAGAGAAGCATGAAAATTAAAGGTTTACAACAGTCTTTACTCATTTTATTATAACTCTCAGAGGAAAGACACATAACAAAACCATGTATGCACACGTACAAAGGAAAAATAGTGAATAAATGACAGGAAAACATTTGGCCTCATAAATTCCTGAATGGCAGTAATTGTGTTTTGGAGCAGAGTGACTGACAGGGTTTGAGTGGCAGAAATGAGTGCGGTGGAAAGGTCGTTTAGCTCGTTATGAGTAGCAGGTAGCGGTGGTCTGGATGCGTCAGTTGTGATTGGACCATTGAGTTGCAGCCTTCTTGATTCCTCTATTGTTTCTAATGTAGGCCTACACTGAGGGATTTTGACAGTTTCACGCACAGAACCACTTGTGTGCGTGTGTGCATGTGTGTGCTGACAACCTCCGGATGTCGTGAGTCAGTGTTTCAGAAGGCTCATTGCCGTTTGACGCCCACATCTCTGGGTAAACGGGTTTGCTTTTCAAATGTCAGATCTTGGTGGGAGAGCGAGGCGGCCCTCTGACGAGACTATGATTGTTTTTCAAGAAAAATGGAATGAAGGGAAAGAAAGAAGGAAGAGTGCAAAGGGAGATGATGACTGCTTTCCATTATTAGCCTGACTCATTCTACTGACAGAGGAAATAGGGAGGCTCTCCCGTTCTGCTGATCGATCCCTCTTTTCTGGGAAGATAGCCAACACAATAGGCTCTCTATCTCTCCATCTATCTATTGCTTTCTCTGTATTTTCTTCCCGTGTTTTTCATCTGTCCATCTGTCATTTGGTTTCTGTTATGTTTTCTCAGATAATTGCTTTTCACTGACAATAATTCTTGAGGTGAATTCCTTCGCCAATGAACAAATTGTCATAAAAAGTTATAAGTTCCTATATTACAGCGCCTGTGAAATGGAATCCAGAGTTCAATTCATGGTATGTGATAAAAGCAAAATACGAGTGGGAGTTGCACAAGTTGAAGGGTGAGGGTGTGTGTCATTTTGATGGTGGTGCATGCCCACCGAAAGCCAGTGGCTGATTATACATGCTTTAAGGTCACAGCCGTAAAAGCCAAGAAAGCACTGATGAAATATGATTTGAGTCAAACATATTTATTACTAGACTTGCTGTAACTTACCACGAGCACTGACATTTAATTGAAATTGCTAAGCATGCGCATCTAAACAGCAGTACATCTCTTTGTATTTAATGTGCTTTTGCAGTATAGACAAAAGAAAAAACCTACAATATATTGGACTGGATACGAGCCATCATTGCTCACTGATAAAATAAAATAGTTGCACTGCTGAGCTCATAATGGCACTTTTAACTTCACAAGACATTGGAAAAGTAAAAAAAGAATCTTTACAGCAGCAATGCCCTTTTGTATTTTTTTTCTGCGTGGTCGTTAAAGTTTTTTATAGAGTAATTATGGACATTATTTCCTAGCAGAAAAAAGGTTAGCATTGACTAAATAAATCTCGAGAGGTGCTTAAGTACCCAACCAATCGGCAGCACTGATATTTGTACCATCTTTTAAAATGTCCTCAGCTGCAACAACTTGAAATCACAATCAAAGTGTAGAAAGGTATATAGATTAGATGACATTAGGGCTGTTCGATATAACGATATATATCGGATGACGATATAAAAACATCTATCATTTCATTTTACGCTATCGTTTGTTTCGTGGTGTCGCAAAATAAACTGTTTACGGCAATATTTTTTCATCGTTCAGATGGTCACTGTAGTGGATATATTAATTTCTTAAAGTTCTCTCTTTCTCTTATATTTAATATAACCACACTACAGACGGACAAGCGCCTGTTTTTATGCGTTGTCGTTAGCAACAGCGACGGTAACACCTTCACGTGTCCACTTGTTTATGTTCCACATAAACCTTTCACAATAAAGCTAAAGATCCTGTTGAGACTTTTCAAAATAAACTGAATCACGTGAAAGAGCAGATTATTTACAGATGAGAAGTAAAAAAGAGCCGCCAGGTGCTAAAAAAATAAACCTTAGACTCAAACGTTAGAACAGGCTTTTCCCCGCAGCACGCCGTGTAATAAATACACTGTTACAACTTATGTCTAAATGCATCGGTTAAAACACTCCACTCCGGGTAAAGGACGCCCAGCTGGAAACACTTCACGCAAGACGAGCTGCCCGAGATTCACAGAATTTACAGAAAATGTTACATTTTTGTGATTTATATCGTTATCGGACGATAGATGTCTTATATCGGGATATGAGATTTTGGTCATATCGCACAGCCCTAGATGACATTATGATATTATGGACAAATAACACTGGTTGATGGAAAACCTCCAAGGGTTCACAGAAAAATTAAATAGACCTTTAAAAGAATAAATTGGTCTTTAAAGACATAAATAAGCTAAAAGTAAGTTTAAAGTTATGTCTTGACCTTACTCGGTTATTCAGTACTCAAAATGTTACTGCTACCAATAGTTAGATTGTTTGTCTGTTTGTTAGCACAATAACTGAACAATTTATGGACAGATTTCCATTAGGACATTAAGACTTTTTAATGGAAGTATAGACTTGTCAGCTACCTTATTAGGTCGACCTTGTTGCCCCGCTACTTTCCTTCAGAATGGCTTTAATTCTTCCAGCAACAACGAGATGCTGGAAACATTCCTAGGAGATTTTGCTACACATTTTGATACATGCATGATAGCATCACACAGTTGCTGCACATTCATAATGGGAATCTACTGCTTCATTGCATCCCAAAGGTGCTCTACTGGATTGAGAGCTGGTGACTGTAGAAGCCATTTGTTTACAGAGAACTCATTGCTGTGTTCAAGAAACCAGTTTGAGATGATTTGGTCTTTTTTTCTTTTTAAATATATATCTTTTTAGACTTTTATCCATTATTTGATAGAAAAGACAACAAAGCTGGAAGAAGACATACAGTAAATAGCCTCAAGGCAGATTCAAACCCTGACCTCTGTATTAACCTTGTAGCATTTGGTCTAGGAAGCTTGGAAAGAAAAGGGTCTGGACTTCTTTAAGTTGCTTGAAGACGTTTCACCTCTCATCCAAGAAGCTTCTTCAGTTCTAAGGGTCAAATGGTGGAGAGTCCCAGATATAAACCCAGGGGGAGTTCCCCCCCCCCCCTCCCAAAGAGGGACAAAGGACCCCCTGATGATCCTCTACCTAATCACATGAGCCACTGATATATGTAGTATATGTACGTAGCCTCGTTCTTGAATTATTGCATTCACAAACTTATTATAATAATAATAATAATAATAATAATAATAATAATAATAATAATAATAATAATAATAATAATAATAATAATAATACTGGATTGCATTTAAGAGGCAGCACGGTGGCACGGTGGTTAGCACTGTTGCCGCACAGCAAGAAGGTCCTGAGTTCAATTCCACCATCAGGCCGGGGTCTTTCTGTGTGGAGTTTGCATGTTCTCCCCGTGTTTGCGTGGGTTCTCTCCGGGTACTCCGGCTTCCTCCCACCGTCCAAAGACATGCAGCTTGTGGGGATAGGTTAATTGATTAATCCAAATTGTGAATGTGAGTGTGAATGGTTGTCTGTCCCTATGTGTTAGCCCTGCAACAGACTGGCGACCTGTCCAGGGTGTACCCCGCCTTTCGCCCTATGACAGCTGGGATAGGCTCCAGCGCCCCCCGCGACCCTGAAAAGGATAAGCGGAAGCGAATGGATGGATGGATTGCATTTATATAGCGCTTTTCGGGGCCCTCAAAGCGCTGTACAATTCCACTATTCATTCACTGTGGAATGTGACTGTGATACGCAAACAGTTACATTGCGACGGATGCATCTGGGTGGAATTTGGAGGTCAGTATCTTGTCCGAAGACATTTCAACATGCGAACTGAAGTGTCAAGCTGGCAACTGTCTCGTTGTTATTCACCTGCTGTCTACTTGTGATCACTAATTACAATAAGCTAAATCATTTATTTCTGTATGAGAATAGGAGATAATGGAGATAATGGAGTCTCCATGCTGGCAATGGCGTTGGAAATTCTTCTCAGTGCACCTGTGGATGTACAGTGTGACATGAATATTGGTCACATACCGCTGTACTTGTATTTAATAGTGACATATTCTATCTGCTGAGGAGACTTTCTAAAGAATTCATGAGACAAAGCTCAGAGCAGAAGGCCCATCCCTCAATGTCAGAGATTCATCATCCAAACAGACATGCACATGCGTGTGCACACAATCGCTCAGCGAACTACCTCCAACTTCATAATGCAGACTGACAAAGCCAAATTATGGTCATGCAGACAGTGGAAACTTAGAATGAATCTGAGACCCAAGAGAATCCTCAGAATAACACAAAACCCATCTAAGACACAATCATGTCATCCCACAAATCTGTACAGAAGTGTGTGTGAGTTTGTGTGTGTGACTACAGCCTTCCCATGTGGTCAGTCCAACATAGACACTATTGTCACTGACTGAGCTCCCTGTGATATGGAGGTGCTGACAGGTAGCACTCCGGTGGGACTTGTGCGACCACAACAAACTAGTGTGGCTTACACACACACACACACACACACACACACACACACGTGACATACTGAGAATCTTGGCGACAATGTGGGTTCCTCAGCACATCAATAATGCAGCCCCTCTGACAACTGGAGGAATCAAACTCCTCGCTCCGTCTCACTCTATCATCCTCTCACTCTCTCTCTTTCTTGCATTCTTGTTCCTTGTGTTGCCACTTTTCGACACATCCATCTCTGCTCACTTTGTTACTCACTCCTCTGCTACAGCATGAGAATGGAGCGTGAATTAGAAAGCAGGCAACAGGAACAGCCAAGTTGCTTTTTTCAGACAACTTTGCTGGATAGTATCAAAAGTGACAGTAACACATTAGGCCTCATGGGATCAAAACAACTGAAATGGATATGAGGGCTTATACTGTATGTCACATTTGCGTGTTATTTGTTTGGGGTGTTAGCTGCAGGCATATAGTTTGGTCGTTTAGCTAGCTTGTCATATCAGCCTCAAAAACAACAATGTACAAGCACACATACACAGGGAAATGTCTGTCATAATCAAAGAGCAGCGTCTCATGGTGGCACAGCAGCCATCTGTAGCCATGACAGATGAGAAGTGCTGGAGACACTGGAGTCTGTACATACAGACACACAGAGAGCAGAGCCGCAGGCCTGCTGAGTTTTGATGTCACTACAATGGCTGTCACCAACTACCATGCCATTGTATTGCCACATAAATCTGTATTGTCTGCTTCCCTGTGTGTGTGTGTGTCTCTTTTGCCCTCCATGTTTCATGCTTGACTGTCCCTTTTGCGCTGGAATTTTTGTCAGTTTAAACTAAAAGACAATTCCAGTTTAGAACAGCACTGGTCTTATTTAAGCCATCATTCATGTAGGTAAGATAACTGTGTAATCAACATAAGACTGCAGCATAAAAACAACACACCAAGCTTCCTATGAAAGTGTTGAACAGGGTGAGAAATGCAAACATTTACTGCAGGAGAAAATGACTGTAAACAAAGCAGCAAGTAACATGTTTTAGAATCAAACACTTTTTTTTTTTTTACCATGAAATAATCTTAAAAACAGCAAACAAGACAACAATGACAAACTCCAGTTACATGCAAAGTTCATAATGAAAAAGGAGTCCCAGGCTACAAGCAAATTCTGGCCCAGGACCTTGTTGCTGTGAGGCAACAATATTTTACCGCAGAATGAAGTGTTTTATTAAATTACAATCTCTCCAGTAATGACTATATTGTAATTCTGGGCTAGAATTGTAAGCGTTTCCAAATGGCTAAAACACAGCAAGCCTTGTACAATCAAGCCTAATGTGATATGTTTTTCCCTCATAAACCTGAAACTTTAAAGAATGTAAGTTTTTTTTTTTTTTTACAAATTAGAGTTCAGAATCTATCTCTCCCCCCCCCTTTCAAAATATTAAACCCCACCCCAGAATAATGTTACTAAAGTTACTAATGTGAGTTTCTGTTCAATTGTGGTACTCTGGTTTTGATTTTTTGATTTCCTTCATTCCACACTTCCTTGCTAATGGCTGAGGCACAGTCAACCATGCAACTGGTCAAATGATGCATGGCTAACACAAGACTCCGTCCTCCTTTCTCTGAACAGTCATTTTAAATGCTATACCTGCTATCCAAATGGATCTGACAAGCGTTCACACAAACACACACACACACAGAGACACACACACACATCACAGACATCAACTCATCCATATAATGCTGACAGCCAGTATTGCTCTGCAGAGAGATATTACTTAGCTGTATTGCATTGCTTGCACTTGCAGTAGAGAAAATCATATTACTCACAAATGCCATTTAGGTGTGAGACTGTGTGGCTGCTCCACACATGCTGGGTGCAAAGAGTTTCTCTCTCACCCGTCTTTCTGTGAGCAACTGCTTCAGTGCGCCACGCGCCCCTTAAGAAAGTCAACACTGCTGTTCTGCGTTGGCACTGTAGTTGCAGTGTGGCAAACTCTTTTTTAAGGTTTCAATTTTGTCAGGTCAACAATTTTTTTAATGCGACTACTACAAATTAGCACAAAACCAGTTTTAGGCAAGTTTTATTTCATTTTTGTTGTTTGATTTTCTTTTTCTTTTTTTAAATTTACTTTTAATTTTGTCATGAGCTTCTCTGGGAAATCTGAAACGGGTAGATGGAAACTGCACACTTCCCCTTGCCTTTAGGAAGGAAGTGTCACGCGTGATGCCACAATCTCCTCAAACCGGGAAACCAGAAAAGAGGATTGGAGCATGGAGAGAGGACAGAGACACCCTATTTTTGCCACTCGCTCCCTCGCTACACCCCCCACCCGCCCCAAGTGTTGGCAGGACTGGGCGACAGAGGATGAGACTGTTTGCCATCTTCCCGAGAAGCGCCTCTGTCTCTCTCCCCCGGCGTCTTTTGGTGTTCCATCGCACTCTGTATCTCCTCAAGTTGTTGCGTTAACCTTCATCATCCATCTTTTCTGTGTTTTGCTAACCTTCCATTTGCAAGTCTAATGTCAGGCCTACCTGGCTGCCTCCTGCATGGCTCCCGGCTGTATGCTTTCCAGGCACTATGACAATGTTTTCCTCAAGCCCCATTAGTGCCTCCTCACACCACTAACAGCCATGCAGCACACAGAAGGATGAGAGGGGGGAGGAATGAAGAGGAGGATTACAGAGGAGAGCTGATAGAGGAGGAAGGGGTAGGGGTTGGGGGACTGGGTGAGACTGGGGAAAGCAGCCCGCGCAGAGTGGTCGGCCAAGTAAGAAAAACGGTGTAGGGGGATTAAGGGAGATTGAATGGGGGCAAATGGGAAAATGATAATAAGAGAAGCATAGAGCGATGCTGGCGGGGGAGGGAAGGGGGAGGAGTTTGGATTAGGAAGAAGGTTGAGGGGTGGGTGGGATGTGAGGGGGCTGGGAAATGCGGGCTCTTCCAGTATGGCTGTTTAGCAAACATAATTTGCATAGAACTGATGCGGATGGAGTTCTGTGTCACAGTTATTTGCATACATTTGCATAAAATTAATCCCCTTCCCAATCTCTGCAGCGATTGTTTCTGATGCAGAAAATAAGTCAACAAAATGAACTAACGCAGCCAAACAAAGCAAACATATTGACTCAGACGCATGCTGGAAGAGTGCATGGGAGGGCTGCTGTATATGTGAATATTGTGGCAGAGCATCTGTGTGAAGCCATCTGCAATGATTTGAGGTCATTTAGCAGTTCTTTAACAAAACAAATATTCTCTTATGGAAAACTATTCACACTCCACCTCCCACTCAACAAATACTACATGTCTATTTAAGGGCCAGACAGCAAACCTTCTTTTTTTATAGTGATTTCTTTCACCCCCTCATTTACAACTAATAGTTTTGGGTGATCTGCTGTTTAGTCCGATCATCCAATTATCACCTCGTGAGACTGGCAATATCCTGGTTTGATCGCTGGAGGGGAGATTAGCTAACGTATCTTCCTTATGTTGACTCACATACTGTATTTTTCACCTGCCCTCCTATGCTCGTGCGTGCGAGGACGGCATGGAGCAGATTTTGTTTCACTCAAGGTGAAACAGAGAGCAGAGCTACCACAACTGGAAATCCACAATTAAGGATCTAATTTATTTTATTTGTTGCAATTTAAATACAAACTAACAGAAAGAATAACCCTCTATCCTCTATCAACTTTTTGTGATTTTGTGATGGACCAACTCCTGACACAAATGCTTACATTCATTTTGACTACTGTGGACAGTAGTCTTGGTTCTATATAGGATTTTAATATGAATTTAATAATAATAATAAATATCATCATCATTATCATCATCCCTGTATATATATTAGTTGGAAAACAAGTCCAGTATCATCTCAATTGCAGTTCAAATTTAACTTTATTAATGTTATTATCATTGATTGGCACCATTCTCACGTCTATAGATTTCCAAAAATTAGGTCCCATCAGATTTCCTGATTAGAGCCAAGTTCAAACTATGCATGGAAGTCCATGCTTGCCATATTAGTTCAACTTGCCATGTTGCAATTTTTAAAATTAAGGCAAAGTTAAGTTAAGCTAAGCTAAATGTTATCTTAAACAAAACTGGTACAGAGTAGTCTTTAAAAGTATAAAAGAAGAAAAAAATATTTACAATTTCCAAACTGCCTGAATGTTTCCATTGCCCCCAAACTCAAGAAAAAGTGTTATTACTCTGCAATCTTTTGCTACCCACTGTCCACTGAGAGTGGGTGGAAAGAACTATGTTGAAACTTTATGTATTGATAAAAGTTTCAAAAATATAAGATTCAGTAGAATCTTGTCTTTTCAAAGGGAAAACTTAGTACCACATAGTATACAATGCTACAAAAAACCACAACAAAACACCATAAAATGCAACTGAAACCTGTGAGCTCCTTCAAGATGTACCTGTTGCGTATCTCAATATCAAACTAAGATCACACAAGCACACATTCAAGGACAAATGCGTATCCTTGCAATCAATGCTGCAAGGCTTGGTGTGAGGGGAAAAGGAAAATAACAACATAAAGGTTCCTTCACTAATCATTTTATCCTGCGATCAATCCAAACTACAGAGCATGAAATAATGCAGATCCTGCTCTCAGGCCAAGTGGGCATTGATCAAACACATTTGAATGGTTTTGCACCTGTGCTGGTTTGTGTGTGTACACACACACACACACACACACACACACACACACACACACACACACACACACACACACACACACACACACAGACAGAACCAGAATGACAAAGTCTGTTTATGGTTGTGTTTCTGGGTGTGTCAGTCCATCTGTGTGTGTGGCCATTGATCAAAGCAGTGCCCTGGTTTGCCGTTGAGGAGAGGAGCCAATTGATCACAAATGGCTGTAATTGGAATCTAAATAAGACCTGCTGCATTGATCCCATGTCAGTTCTCAGCTTCTGGCTTCTGTATATGCTTTTACGCTGAAAGTCAGCCAGTCCACCTCCTCTAAGCTTCTTCCACTGGCACGTAGCTTTCTGCATCAATAATTACTAAAGTCAAACTTTCACATCTAAACTGTAAGTAACTTTGACGATTGACTAACATTTTATAATACTATGCCTGCAATTTCCCGTCTTACTGCACCACCTACTCAACAATATGCAGTTATTAGCCAAAGTGGTGAGGAATGATTGCAAATGTCAAATGTTTTTAAGATGGTAAATGGTAAATGGCCTGTATTTATATAGCGCTTTACTAGTCCCTAAGGACCCCAAAGCGCTTTACATATCCAGTCATCCACCCATTCACACACACATTCACACACTGGCGCTAGCAAGCTACATTTAAGACTCAAACAATAGAGCAAATCAAGGTAGTGGTGAAAAAAATAAGTGTGTAAAGTCGCTGCAGCCATTTCTATGCCAGTCTATGTTAGCATAAAAGTGGCTGCTTCAAAGCATACACACTTACACCTACACACATTCCCCTACAAACAACCTCCACCAGCAAGATAAGGGCTAAATTATGGGATCTGCGAGTTGCCTGGTGAGAGGAGCGTTATGAAGACAGAATGCAGCAAGTAGCAAATGGCCTTTACACTGTTTGTTTGTGTTAGTTATTGTGTGTGTGTGTGTGTGTGTGTGTGTGTGTGTGTGTGTCTATAAATGGTCATTCATGCATACCCACAGGCATAGAGAGAATAAGAAGCCACAGTTTTAACTCTCTGTCAGGTGTTTAAGATGTATTTGTCTGTCATCCACTGGAACAGATAGAGATAAGAGATTCATTTATATATATTTACACATAATGGAGACATATAAAAACATGTCATTTAGACTGTTTCTGTATTCGAGCGCATTATGTCGTTTAAAATTGCATTAGCATTGCAAACAAATCCACATGAACTCGCCTGGAAGCAAACACGGTAGAGGGCTGTCACACAAAACAACTGTATGCAAACATCCTTATGCAATATCACAGTCGAGGTTGTGCTGTGACACCAAATATTATAATAGCTGTGATTACCTGTGGAAACAGAATCACAGCTGTTCCGATACTCACTATAACAACACAATCCCAAATGGGATATTGATTTTTTATTACTGTTTTTACAAGCAACATTTTAATCAACATACCATCACAGGCCAGCAGCTTTGTATCATGTATATACAACTATATGTTTCCATTTACTGTGCTGCTGGTGGCTCCTTTGGTGGCATGTGTGACCCCAATGATTTAGCTGATCAAACTGTGTTGCTTCATTGTTTCCTGCTCTCAGTAACCTTTTACAAAACTTTCAGACCTCAAAGCCAAACAGGTTTTGTTCAGTGAATTTATTTCACATAGTACTCACTCAGTTAATATGAACTTGATTCAAGCATCTTCTTCAATCAAGTCATGTACCAGACAGCTTCTGTATAGCAGTGCTCCTGGAGGTGTAAATGGTAAAATGTGTCCCTGCCTGCATCACTGGACACCCTGGGTAAAAACCTGTGATAGTTTTTGTACTACCAAAGAACTATGATAAATCAGAAGGTGTATGTTCCCAGCTCTATGCAGGCTGGAGATACACCTAATTTTGTTTGGCAGTTTTTTGAGAGGCTACCAGGCAGCAGAGATTTCTTCTTCAGACAAAAACCTCGTTTTAACACCAGTTTTTAACAAGTGGGTCTTTGTAAATGTTTGCTTCTTCGGTTCATGTCATGGTAAAGTCTTTTGTTCCACCCTCACATTCTAAATGAATAAATGAGTATTAGATTCTAATTCCACTCTTGCATCCAAGGTACAACTCTGCAGTTTACCCTGTTCAGTAAACTTTTTGGAAAGTCCATACTTAGTGCTGTTGTCCACTAATTGCACCAAGCCTGCAATTAGTGGACAACACACTATCCCCTGAACCACACTCTCCCTTTAGTTTGTCAAATTTTGTTTTGACCTTAGCCTCACCTAAACAAAACCACAGTCGAAACAATGACAAAATGTGTGAATAACATGAGAAAAGAAAGCACAGACAGACAGGGGGAGAGGGGCTTTCTGTTATTGTTATTGTTATTCAAGTGTTTTGTGGAAAATCTAAAATACTGCATTTTGTGTTGGAAACACACACACACACACACACACACGTCTGGTTTACATTATAATATTACAGTTGAATATCACAACATCAAGAGAGCAGGACATGGACCTTTTTGGATATTATATGAAGTATTTATAGAAATCTGTGAAGATGGATTTTATTAGGACAGTTGTGCGTTTGCATTAGCAGGTGTTTCTTTGTGTCATACATGCATATTTTATTTTTCTTAATTTCTGAATTTGTTGAGTCGGATATACATTTCTTTATGCATATGTTGATGAATGACAACTATGTACGGTAACATTCAGATCTGTGTGTGTGTGTGTGTGTGTGTGTGTGTGTGTGTGTGTGTCTGTGTGTGTATCAGACTGTCTGGCTTTTCCTCACCCGCAGCAGGAGAGCTGCTTGAGCCTTAATGACTTTGTTAATTACTGTGTTTAGAACGTACATCTAATGAGCGTGTGTTTTACAGCAGAGGGACACATGCGTGCGCTAACACAAATACATTTGCATACACATACAAGTACCAGGAGGAAAAAAGGCAGATGGATAGGAGCATTTAGATGGTGTACACGTTTCTTTGGCGATAAAAGCGTGTAAATCGGAAAGCAGCGTATACTGTATGCTGCATGTATATCCTGTATCTGACTGTGCTAAAAAGTGTGGACCAGCAGGAATGATGCTGCTGGAGGCATTTCTCAGTGTGATGTGAGCTAGCATTCCGGTACATGAAGAGAGAGATGAGCTGGAAGTGAAGACAGTTCTGAAAAGTCTGCCGTCTCTGCTCCCCACTATCTGTTTACACACACTTCCATTCGCTCTCCAAACTGCTGCTGTCAGATTCAAGACTTGTTCTTCTGAAATGTATGTTGTTGTAAGGTACTGATCCATCCAGTCAGATATTCCAATTGATGTCTGGGCATTTTCAAACTACACAACTGGTTTGTAATGGGTCCCTGAGGGCTTTGCGGTCATAAAAAAAATAAACAAACAAAGAAGGAAAAAACATCAGCACTCAGAAAAGCACGATTCAATTCCAGTCAGGAACGATAAAACATCAACAGTGGAGGTATGAGGTTTTTGTCTGACAGCAGCATCATGATGCAATGTTGCTACACCCACTGCTGTTCTGTAGACAAAGCCAAATCAATCAGATTTCCACAGCTGGCGTTAGATCAAGTAATGCTTCATTCCTCACAGTCACAGAAGCTTGGATCTGCAGCTCAGTCTTAAAGTATTCATAGAGGCAGAAGACCAAACGGGCCTTTATATTTATTTATTTATTATTCTGTGCCACCTGTGTGTTTCATAAAGAGTAAGCCAATCATCAAACACAGAAATGATCGGGAACCGCAATTAATTGTTTTCCCAAACATCTGAATGTGGTCAAAAAAACAAAAATCACACTGGGATCTTCAAAATGAGAGAGGGAAAAACAAATACACAGAACATTCAGAAAAATAATGAGTGTATAAGCAAGACAGATAAAACAAACAAGAGTTGCACAGCCACAAGAAAGTTTATACTGTGCAACAACAAATTCTCCCCCAAAATGTCTACTCAACACAAAAAGCAGAAGCAACTCCCCGTAATGTTTTAGATACAATCATGAGTCCCATGCACCGCGTTTATTACCCACAGTGTTCCAGCAGAAAACTCAAGCTGAGACAGTATATTCCAGCTCTCAAATCTCTTGAGTTCAGCACCAAGGACAGCTTCTCTGCTGCTGCCTGCTAAGAACATTTCCTCTTTTTGAGGATTTGTAGAGGCCAGATAGGCTTATTTATAAACTTGAGAGCCTGGACAATATGGGACTTTGTGAAGTGAATTACATTTTCCAGCATGACTAGTTCTGACTTAAAGCCTGTAAATGTGGCATGCAGGGGAGGTTTTTTCCAGTGCAAAAATGAGAAATTTAGAATTACTTTGAGTCTCATGTGATTGTACTGAAAACACACTGTTACCATAAAATCCTGCAAGAAATACTGATGGCCACTCTGGAGCCTATGCCACAATTTATTTATTTATTTATTTTAAAAACAGCCCAAAGAGGACATATTAGAGATTTGTGTCATTCACACATACTACCACATAAAAGTGTTTGTTTAGGATCAGTCACAGCTTACAAGAGTGGGAGTGGTAAGAGAAAGTGATAAGAAGATGCTCACCTGCTCCAGCTGTTCCACGAGAAGCAGTGAAGAGAAAAGGAAATAGTAGATGAAAAAATAGGCGATGCATCTAGTGTAATTTCGGCTCCAACAGCATTTGTTTTTTACTGACTCATTATTTGTACACTACAATTTGTCAGACACAAACAGTGCATCAAAACAGAAGCTGAAACTTGTAAATATTTGGTAGTTTTGTTGGATAAATGACTGCAGTAATTAAAAGATCATGTAAAATATTCTGTCAACCTTATTGTTTGTTGAACTGTTTCAGTACAAGTATGACTGAAAGGTATAGCTATACAGTTCATTAGGTACACCTGCTCAACTGCTTGTTAAATATCTAAATAGCCAGTCACAAGGCAGATATTTCTTTAGACATGTGCACATGTTGAATTTCAAAGTGAGCATAATAAAGGGAAAGTTACAACCAAGGTAGGCAAAAGAGCATCTTTGTACTTGCATTTTAAACAAATCAAATCTTTAAACAGCAGAAATTTACAAAGACTCACCAAAATTGGGCAACAGAAGATTACAAAAGCATCGCCTGGACTAATGAGACTCGATTTCTGATGCTAGATTCAGATAATGGGATCATGAGGAGGCATGAACAACATGAAGGCACAGATCCAGCCTGGGTTCTACTGACAGTTTAGGCCGCTGCTGGTGGTGATGTGATAATGCAAAGGATATTATCTTGGCACACTTTGTGCCCTTCAGTACAAACTGAGCATCGTTTAAGCATCACAGACTGAGTATTTTTGCTGACCCTGTCCATCCCCTTTTGACCACAGTTGACCCATCTTCTGATGGCTGATTCCAAGAGGATAACGTGCCATACCACATTCAAAATATCTCAAAGTGGTTTCTTGAACATGACACTGAGTTCAATTTACCCAAATGGCCTCCTCCATGAGCAGATCTCATTTGATATCATAAGATGTGCAGGCGAAAAATCTGCAACAACTGTGTGATGCTGTCATATCAATGTGGACCAAAATCTCTGAGGAATATTTCCTTTTTAAATGTATGCCACAAATAAATAAGGTAACATGGTGCACCTAATAAAATGGCCAATGGAGGTATATGCATGTAATAGTGAAATCATACATAAAAAGCTCATTCACGGGTATTAATGCGGTCACCCACAGAGGAGAGCCTGATAGAAATATTCTCAAAAATGGATGAATGCCAGAACTGCAGCAGAGGTACATTATTCCCTGAATCACCCACTCTTTACACTTATGCACACACACACACACACACACACACACACACTTTTTGCCACACGTTCATCCACATACTCATATGTTCACATTCTCACAAAAGCCTAAATGCATACTCATACATACCCACAATCAGTCATCCACTATTCCACTTTGCTGAAGCCATAAAAGTGTGCCCTTTCTGCGTGGCGCATTGCCAGCCACTAACAGCACATTACCAGTGTGTGACCCCTGCATGTGCTGAAAAAGGAAGTGTTTAACCTACTACCCTTTTCTGCTGATGTTACCTATCTCCTCCTATGTTGAATATGGACCATGCACAGTCAACGCCTCGCTTTATTTGTGAGGAAAATGTTGAAAGAATGTGGCAGTGCGTCTATGAAAATTACGGCATTTGAAGCAGCACGTGTGCTCCGTTGACTTAGTTTTTTTTCTAAGTGTGTCTTTCTATTCCCATCTGCAAGATGCAATGGATTCATTCCTGCTGTGGCGTTCTATCAGAGAGAACATCAATCTGCTAGAGTGACATTTAATCCCAAGCCTGGGCAGGTAGAGAAACACACATATATTCACATGGCACAAAAAAACATGCACACAGAACAAATAGGCACACACACGTAAACACACTATCAGGAGCTTGAAACTCACACACAAACACAAATCAAAACCAGAGCCTAAACCTGCGGACTCTGCGTGAACACTGTGGATCCTGCAGTGCGATGAGAGAATGTGAACTCAACTGCTACAGGAAGACAAGCTCTATATTCAAGAAGGAAAAATAAAGCTATGAAAAAAGACAGAGGTAGAAGCTTTGAGGGAAAATGTTTCCCGCATCAATCTATTGGTTTAGACTTTGACAGAATGGCTCAGAGACACAGGTGGTCAAGAAGAACAAGGGGCTGATGTATAGATGTCTGTGGTCTGTTTTTCACTGTCAGCTATCCACTGAACGCTTCAGCCTGCAGCTTTCCCATCACACTGCTCGGCAGCCACACCCATCTCTCCACATCTCAACACCTGTCAAGACCATTTTCACCTGTTTTTACTTTTCTCATTTTTTCTAGCTTGTCTCCTATATTCCATCTCTATTGTTTTGGTTTTTAAGAGGAAGTCGTTGCAATGTCCTCATTAGTTGGTTGCAATTTCTCCAAAAGTACTTAGCGTTTCCCTCCACTGATGATCACTTCTTTTAATGAGGTCATTTTGAGAAATCCTTACATCTAATTATATGTGTGGATGTTTTTGCACATACAGCCAGACAATGTGCACACTTATTGTATCGCTGAAATAAATGACAATACTCCTGCCATCATTAGCAGATGCACTGACAATTTGCTTGTCACAAAGAGAGAAATAAAGGAGTAAAAGAGCAGAGACATGAAAATCTGTTAAAATTCGAATGAAAGCACAAATGCAAAGGGAGAGGAGCTCTATCACAGAAGGGCACAACACCAGCAGGGCTCTGAAATCAATTTTAATTAGTACTTTGCATCACCTAGAGTCATACATTTTTGACAGCACTAGAGAAAGGTCTGTCAGAGAGCACGGCCTCTGTTGTCACACGCGGCAACCTCCTCGCTGCTCCCCTCACAGAGCTGCCTCAGTAGCAATCCAGTCATTGTCATTTTGAAGTCTTTCACCAGCAGAGGTGAAATTAATTAAAGCTGTATCACTGTAGCCCTGTCATCAAGATTTCATGTTGATGGGGACCAACAAGTTGCTGTATAAACCTAACATGTCTTTTTAAACTGTCTGAGCAGCATAACCTGAGCAGTCATTTTCAGCTGTGGATGATCAACTTGTATTCAGGTAGCTTCCAACTCTCCCCAAGGATCTCTTCTACTAATCCAGAACTGTCTCAAGGATCTTTCTGCTGCCCTGTTTATGTTCTCGACGCTCTCCTCTCTGCAACTCAAGTGTCACCGTGCTAACTAAAGGTTTTCAAAGTGACAACACTCTACAAATTTGCATAAAACCTCATGGGCTTGTAGCTTCATGTTTTCTTTCCTTCTGAGGTAGTGGGTCAACAGGAAAATACAAGGTGTCATCTTCTCAAAATGTAACTAATCATCAGGACTGCTAACTCCAAATTTCCTGTAGCGGAAAACGACCTAATGTGCTTTAGTGTTTTAGTATGAATATGAGACTTTGAAAAGATTGGATTTTGTAGTTACACAATTTATAAGTTGTCAGACAAATGTCTTTTACATAACATACAATATGCTCTATATATGCCAAAAAGAAAAACAGATTTTTTTTTTTAAAGCTTTCCTCTGACAGAGTAGGGAAAACATCTTTCACAAGCTGGTTGTAAAGGTGGCTTTTTTGTGATCTGAAAAATGCTGCTTTGACTTGACACACAAAGCTGCCAATCAGCTTTCCTCTGTATGGAAAGAACACATGAGGAAAGAAAAAAGATAAGGTGTCAAAATCAGATCATAGTTACCTCGATAAAAGCCCCAACCAAACAGCAAGTTGAGCATCTAGTGCTGACTGTCAAAAGTGCTTATGTAAATCTACCACTTGTTATTGTAAAAAAAAAATATATATATATATGGTTTCATTTTTTCCATATTTAGTGAGTTACTTTTGTTTATCTGAGTTGATTTTTTCTATCAAAGATTTGAGATCCACTATATGTCATACATCATGTCCAATAAATATCTGCAGATGACTATATCACAGTGTGATTGCAACGCAATTAAAAACACTGACAAGTCAGAGATGTGTGATGTTTCCCTCGTAGAGTGACAGCAATCCGAGTGTGGAATCTGTTCCACTGTGAGGAGTGACACATCACATGATTAGACAGCATGCTTGTGGCAGCTGCCACAGGTAAACACACGCAAGCTCGCACACACACACACGCAATGAGTGAGAGAGCAGGTTTGGGACTAGTTCTCCAGCTGAGTTACAGCACAGTGTAATAAAGGGAAAGCTGCAGGCGGCTCATTCCAACCCAGCAAACTCCCCTTGAACATACACAATACTAAGTCATTACTAATAAAGTCTCACAACCGAAACACACAGACCTACTACAAAACTCCACAGCAGCTAACATTTCATTAAAGGGCAGGTGTGTGTGTGTGCGCCAGAGAAAGAGAAAGAAATTCTTGCCCTCAGGCTTTTCCTCTGATAAACAGCTGCATTAAAAAGATTTCACCCTCATGGACACTCGTAATGATTAAAAAAAAAACCTACAGACACACATGTGTAGAGACAATACACATACACACATGAACAGCACAGAGGGTTAACCCAGAAAAGACAGGTCTAAGCACGTGTTCTCGTTGGGAGAAACCATTACTGGTGTGCTGTTAGGTATCTCTACAACCTGTGATGTAAATACCAATGCTTGATTGTATTTGTGTAACATGTTTATAAGGGAGGCACCCACACTTTTAGATGAATTAATAAAAAGTAACATAGATATTTTGTGATAAGAAATAACAAAGCCATTTGTCGCCTCTCCAGTCCAGAGCAGAATAAGAACTAGTGTCTAAAAATACAGAGATTCTCTGGAGAGGACTATAATGGCCTCTAGGACCGCCATAGCAGTGACCTAGTCAGTCTGTCGGTGGGGAAACTCACAGGAAAAGCCTGGCCTGATTAGCATCACTCTGAAATGAGAAGTTCGGTGCAGGGTTTGTGCGTGAATGATAAAAATAAAAATATAAAAATGCTGAAATATGTGAATGGGAAAAGCTAAATACAGATCTGCTGAGGCTGATAAACACAAAGTTTCATTGGCTGCTGCCAGTGGGCCGAGATGAACATGCAAACCGGCTGAATACAAACAGCCAGTAATAGTATTTATGACGAGGGGGGAAAAGTCTTTAACGCATTTTCAAACACACTCACGTAAGTCTATAGACAATGCTATCACAGACGAGCCCTGATAGTATTCATGAACCATCTATTTAGCAGCCATGTATATGTATGAAGTGGGGGCAGAGAGACTTTGGGACAGGGGAGCCACTGAGGAGGACATTTAGTCTCTTTATAGAGACTGTCACCAAGGTCCAATCCCCCACATTAGGGACAAAATAGTCTTTTTTTGTTGTCAGCGTTTCATTTCAGCTATCTATCGAAGCAGTTCAACCTTATATGAATCACTGTCATCTTTAATCTCCGTCGCATCTCTGGAAAAAAAAATACGGTAAGTACCAACACAGTGTTTACCCCCCCCCCCCGAATTCTCACACATATTCTTTTTAAGCAATCACACAAGCCCTCTATTAAGGTGTTGTTAAAACTCTGTAACACATAAGCACTTTGTCGTGTTGTTTACACACTTTTTAAAGACGAGGTGCAAATTGAAGTGGCGCTGCTTTTTCTCTGCAAGTCTGGCACTTTCTATGAAAACAAAAATGAAACGGCTAACACATCTGTGATTATTAGCTTTTGTGGGACACAAAACACGGTTAGCCTGAGATGTTCCACTAAGCCTCAAAACGAGGAGATCAGAACACAGAAACATTTCATTAAAAAAAAAAAACAGAAATGAATCCACATGAATCAAAGCACTCTGTTTCTCTGACTTTTTCTATCGCACACAAATACACACAAGACATTTCCACAAGGCATTTGCATATCACCAGTCTATTCAGGTTCTATTTCAATATGTTCCTCTGGAAGGGTCCTCTTATTCCAAAGTGGTCCTTGTTGCAGAGCAATTAGTCTATGAGCTTTTAAAACAATGGACCGCATGTCATCCCTGCTATTCATCCTGCGTGTTTAGTTGTATTAAAATACACTTGAGATTAAATTATGCTCTTTATTTCCATTTTTTTTCTATGCGGACTGACCTTCAAATGTATCATCACAGATCAGAGCCCAAAGCTTGATAACATTAATAGATCCTTTTTGGCTATTTGCAAGGAAATTACAAGCAGCACAATATTAGAGAGAGAAAATGAGATATATAATGAATCAGTGATCCAAAGTCTGTGACAAATTTGCTAGGGCTTGGTCCGCTATTTCAATCCCTTCAATTTAGTGCTAGAAAATAAATTGGACTTTAAGTTGTATTGGCAACAAAACAGATATCCTCTATTCCAATTTATTTACTATGCTCTGAGAGTAAATAAACATATTAAAAAATAGTCCCTGCCAGCCTTTAGAGGTTGGACTGTCCTTCTCTAAAATAACATTTTTAGGCTGCGTGCTGTAAAAAGTGTATACAGTCACAATAAAAACCAAAGCACACCATTTATCAATTCTAAGGTTTTACACATCAGGACATACAACAATTATTTTCTGCTTACTACATCTTAAAATCTGGTAATTATCCTATGTTATTATTTAACTAAATCAAAATGCAGAAACAATATGTGATAAACTAAGTATGCCCCATGAGTCATGCGCTTATAGAACCACCTTTAGCAGTGATAACTTGAAGTAGTTTTCAGTGAGGTTTGCAGGGGTTTATGCACAGCTCCCTTAAGGTCGTGCCACAGGTTGAGGTCTACAGTTTGACTAGACCATTGGTAAGACCTTGACTCTTCTCTTTTGCAGCCATTCTGCTGTTTTCTTGATTTTCTGGTGAATTTGCAATGATGAAAAACTGGAAATTTCTTGAATGCTTACTTATGAATAATCTTTCTCACTGTAGAATTCAAATTGTTTGAAAATGGTCTTATAACTGCTTCCAGACTGTTGTGTAGCAACAAATGCTCTAAGATTACTGCCGATGTCTCTCCTTCTTGGCATTGTGTTAACACACAACTGAATGTACCAAGCCAGCATTCAGATACTTTTATGGAGGCAATCACATTTTTTCCTGGTTGCTACTACCATCTTAATTCCTATGAAAGCAGTAATAGTGCATTTAGCTTTTTTTCAACAGACAGTTTCTGCATTTTAGCTTATTTGGCTTATTTTGGCTGTTGCAAAGATACTGATATGTAGTGTTTTAGTTTGTCAGAGGTTGTCTTAACCTCATTATAAGACCTGCATAAGACGAGATGATTTTTTTATTCCCTGATATGTAAAACTTCAAAATAAAAAGTGGGTGGAATTTCATTATAATGACTGTTTAGCAGTATACAGCCACCAATAACCTCACCTCTTACTCCTTTTACCCCATCGCTATTCTCTGCTGGATCACAAATCTGCTCCCCATCTCAACAGGCGAATCAATACCCAGAGCAACAATTAAAAATCTGACTCCAGCATTTAGATGAGACCAGTATGTAGCTCTAAGAGTGTGCTGCTCTCACTGCACCCCTGACCCCTCAACCCCTACCCTATGATCTTAAATCTGATTGGCTGAGTCTGTTAAATATAAAAACCTTTCCGCACAAGAATGCTCACAGAGTCTATGCCAACACTCTTTCACATCCACACTATAGTAGATTCAATTTATTATAAGTTACAGCCGTTACATTTCCCCCAGTTTTCTTTATTTGACTACTTCACATTTTTTGTCAACACTTTTCGGTCTTTGGGTATTTTCATTCTTATATCATATGTTAACAAAATAAGAGAGTGGAACCCCGACTTACGAAATTAATTCGTTCCCGAGGGTCTTTCGTAAGTCGAAGCACCCATCGTGCCTTTTGAGTGAATGATAGGCTATAGGCTAATTGTTTACTGCAACAACAATACGTCGTTCAAGTGGAACAGCAAAGTTCAAGTGGAACAGCAAAGCACAAGTACAAACACCAAGGGGGTTGTCACATGATTCGGAAGGCATTGTGGGCTCAGCCAATCAGAGCCAGCGGATTTCGTTATGTGGGCATTTTGCCGTAACACAGGCAGAAATATTGCCGTTAAGTGCCTTCGTAACTTGAATTTTTCGTTAAATGGGGTATTCGTAAGTCGGGGTTCCACTGTATTACCTTTTGTAAGCTAAGCTCTGTGTTCCTTAATAAGTTTATTCAAATAAATACAATTTGAAAAAGTTAAAAACACGATACACTATGATGAACAGCATAGGGAAATGCAGCTTTGTCTGCAATAAGCAGCTTTTCATTTACAAACCAAAAATAATTTTTGGGACGATGACTTAGAACAAAAGGAGCGTGTCCTTCAGCAACTTTGTTCATTTCTCCAAGGTTGCCCAGTGCAGTTTTCAAAGATTTACTTTATAAGGCAGTATTACTTTGATTTGCTTCGTTTTCAAGCTCATTACTGCATGTTAGCATTTCACAATTGGAAAACCTAATTATTTGAGGGAGCTGAAACCAGAAACCATGTATACTGTAAAAATGTTTTTAAAAGTAGACATTTGGTATAAAGTAATAATCAATCAAACAATTAAATACCTGATACTTCTATGTCCATATAGCCCATTAGTTTCAGAAAACGCTTTCTACTGTCCCAGCCATAAGCATTATAACTGCACGCTTTGTAGTGACATTAGATACTACAAAGTTTAGTTAACTTTAACTTTGGCCTCCTTGTCTTTGTTTAGGTGTCTCATTTCATTCTTAAGTTGCCTTTCATGTTCTCTCCATCTCTATAATTCCCATCCAATGAAACAATGAAAGGCAAACATATAATAGGTCGTATTTACACTAAATTTTACATTTTCTTTGTTCTCTAAAAATGATGTTTGTTTTTAAATACATGAACTCAATCTTCATCGTTGCTTATCACCTTCTTGATGAGAGGGAGGTGATGTGCTGCAACATTATCAGCTGGTAATTGTGTTCCTGAATCAGTAATAAAGAGGAACCACTTTTGAATCACAACATGCTGTTTTTAAGAGTAATTTCCAAAGCATGTTAACACATTTTAGGCATTTACGTAATTTCACATTATTATATCCCTGGCCCCAAGGGACATAACTGCAACCAGGGAGGTGGCTTTGCCATTAAGCATTTGTTGTTTTTTTAATTGTAATATGAACAGTTTGACTATCAGGACCTGCATATCCACCGACTTGTTTATTCTGCCTGATTCTTAAACAAATCCAGCACCTTTGCAGTCACGAGCCCACAATCATATACATCTATATACATGAATGCCCACAGAGATATTGTCTTGGCATATTGGCGAATCCTCTCATCTTCTTAAACAATTGATCTAACCTATGTGTACCCGCACTCTCCCAAACACACACAAGCTTCCACGCACACATTAGTAACTGATGACTTGGTTCAGGTGATGCGAGACTGGCTGGGATAATCCCAGTACCTTGTGTAGTCTCATGGGAATCGCAGAGGTAGCTGCAAACAAAGTGACATAGCCCTCGATAGTGCTCACGTAAGATTTTTGTAAACACAGAGATGAAAGAAATAGACAAAAGTGTCAAAGGTGAGGATGCAGTATGGCGTTTTCTGTTGGGGAGGATAGAAGAGTGCAGAACCAATAAATCTGTCGGAGGTTTGGCTGTCTCAGCCTCCTAAAACAGGCACTAAATACAACACAATACACTGGCGCACATACAGTCAGTGAGCCTTTCTCACTGCATGTCTCTCCAAGGACATGTAACTGAATCCATCTACTACGAGCTTCAGATGTTACAAAACATGCCGTAGCCTTGAAGCTCATTGCTGCATCCTAATAACCAGCTAATCCAATCAGGTCGGGCTAACAACAGACAAGTTTCGGGGCAAAACTTTGATGCTTTGTCTAGCTGATTTCGACTCGTATCGCTTGATGAGTAGGAGAGAAGGCTAATGAACAGCTACTCAAACTAAGATAAATTCTTCTGTCTCTCACACTAACTGATAGTGCATACATTGTAATTTATGTAATATTCTATACCGTTCAAGCAAGGCAGAATCATTAACCGCACCATTACACCTAAAGATAACACGGACAGTTTGGTTCATCCACCAGTCGTTTGCCATCTGTCTCATCAGGCTCTGTGGAACATGTACACACACAAGAATGCAGACATTTGTTTATGCCTGAGTTTGTGTTTATGCATACGTGTAAACACTTGTGCATGTTTAAAAACGGCACGCAGAATTTACCAGATTTTCTTTCTCCGATAGCGTGCGGCTGTGTGTGGTTTGTGTAGAAATTAATAAAACAGAGCAACAAAATTTTATCTTGCTGCTATTTGGGATGCCCATCTGTTAACTGATCCAGTCATAAAACGCTTCCTCTTTGACATGCCAGAACACAACAACAGGAGAACTGAATATGGAAAGGTTGCTCTCCGTCTCACCCTCCCTGCTCATTTTTTCCTCCCTCCTCCTCTCACCTCCCATCATTGACGGACATCCTCTGTTCAGAACTACTCTATCGACCTGTAAGTTGATGAGGCAGTACTGGCTACAGCCCGTGCACAATGAAAGACACACTATAAAATAACACACAATGTAGCAGGGAACCAGCTCCGGTAATAGCTTTGCGGTAGCAAACACTGAGCACGCGCACATACACACACATACAACAACGCTTCACAGATATTCATAAGGATGCAATGGCAATTAGATTGCTGTCAGTGTCGATGAGAGCGCCTTTCTTGAAGTACAATGTGTGGTGCAAGAGAGGAGATGAGATCTGTCTATAAACCAGTGAGGGGAAGGATTAAGGAGAAGGGAGGGGAGAGGAGAGGCTTAAAAACAGGGGTGTATAGTGAGGGAGGGACCAAAACAACACTAGAGATGTGAAAAAAAGGAAAGTGATAGAAAAGAGTGTCTCTCTGTTGTTCAGACAGGTAAATTTGTCTCCTACGCAGAGCCTTCACAAACCCACTCAAAAGACTTTCTATTGACCTTTATGGTTCCTATAGCAACACAGAGCACAGGCCAGAAGTCTTATTTAAAGTAATAAATACAAAAAACCCACTTCATGTTTTACTGATTTAAATGGAAGATTATATGTAAAGATGAAAATACAAGGCTCTGACACATGATCTGGCCTCTGTTATACTAGCACCTTATACCACTGACAAAAATTGTGAGAGCCCCAACAAACAGCTATAACTTTATATCAATTATACTATGACTAACGCACACTGTATTCACTGATTTCTAGCACTGTTTGTGTTTTTTAAAATAAAAATATTATCCTGTTGCTGCATGCTGGTTGGAAATGCTCAATGCAATTAATACCAATTTATGGTGGTGTCAAAGACTGTATGTAAAAGATGGACAAGCCCACTGTAACATTGCCCAACCCTTTGTCAACTCTCGATTGACAGTTGGTGATTTTTTGGTTAACCAAGTATGCTGGTCTTTCTGAGAAACTAGATACTCCATATTCGTACACTAGCACTGTAGACACACCCAAAATTATATCCTGCTTCGTGATCTGTTCAACAACACAGTTTAAAAAATAGAGCATTATGTGCCAGTTTATTCACCTTCTTAAACGCTTATCTAATTTAGGATTGGGAGGGTGGCTGAAATTGTGCAAAGGAGGGGTACACGTTAGACAATCTGCCGGCACAATGGGCATCATGTTGGATTAAAACAAGCCACGAAACTCTGAAAATGTTTACTGGAGTTATAAATCAAGTGAAAAGTGGTCATCAGAAACAGGTTCAACTGGTACTTCTACCCCAGCTTCACTCTTCTGACCCAGAAGCTACATCCATGGGAATTTAGTAGCTGGGGAACTGTACCCATTCTTGGAAGCAGTTCTCCAGTAAGCCAACGGTGTGCCCTCTGTGAATAATGACGGGAAATTTATGTCTACTATTGATTGCTTGAAAGGTTTCTATAACCAAAAAGAGAGCTCGCTATGAAGAGGAAGAACCGCAAAAAGAAAAAGCAAAGAAAAGGAGAGGAGAGGACTGGTAACAATAGATATTAAAATTCATTTGTATTCATATTGTATGTATTTATGCACTTTGCAGCATCTTTGAGGCTTGTGATGCACATATACTACATCAACATCGTTCATTTGTTAGCATGTTACAAGTCTAAAACTCTAATTTGTGCATATAGTCGAACTTATATAAAGATGACTCTCTTTCATGTCCCTTACATCGATCTCTGATTTTAATATCAAATCTAGTTTCCTGTAGCAGTTTGCTAGTTAACTTTGGTTCTGAGCCTCACTTTGATGCCATGTTCTTTTTAACAGCTGATTTAAACTTCAAACATTGTTTGGGTAAAGTTAATGAGATGCAATAAAGTAAAGCAGCTTAATCCACAATATGACTCTCACTATCAAACTGAAGAGGAGGAAAATACTTTACTATAATTGGTTCATTAGAATTGGCTGAGGCAGTTGGATATTTTGCACACAGCAAATAATCCATCAGGGTATCCATGTGCATGTGCACATGGATGGACACACTAATGTGCAAGTATGTGCTGTATATAGAACCACACAGAGACACACATTAATACTTCAAAGGGTTTGGATTTTATAATCCAGTCTCTTGTTATAAGGAAAGGCAGTTCTTGCTAACGATTATTTTACACACATGCTAACTCTGATACATCTGGTCGCTTTTATCTAAACCATTATGCTTGATGCATATGAGAGATTAAAAGCAGCTTAAATCATTGCAGCATGTGAAGTGAATATGCATTTGATTTTCAGTAAAATGGGAGAAAATTATAAGGATACGTTTAACATCTGCACTGTGAGGCGAGACTTCATTTGTATCAGAGTCAAAAGAAGCAAAGACACTCAGGATTCAGCTGTTCCCTCTCATACATGCTCTAGGGGTTATTGTTGACATCCTCCTGTGAATTAATTCGATTTCGAAGACAGCGTTAGCATTGATGAAACTGGGTTAGCATCGACGTTAGCATTCAGCAGAGAACAAACGTCATGATTACCAAAGCACAAGCTGCAATTGCTAACCCCATTTAGATATACAAGGGCAGCGCTAACCTCATTCAGCAGCATTATAGCAGCTAACCTTATTCAAAGTGAACCTCACATTTTTTAAAACCATTTAAGCATCCACACGAAGTTTGCTAATTGTACTCGGGGGCTTTTTAAATGAGAACTTTGTGACAAGGTGTTTTTTTTTAGTTCAAATTGATGCAACAAGATGTTTTTTTCTGTTTCCAATCCCTCAGATAAATTAATAATAACATTTCCTGTATCTGCATCTGGTTTTTGTTTTTGTTTTTTTCATATCAAGCCAAACCTACAGAAAAGCACAGACACTGAGAACATATCATTACATTCGAGTACCACACATACACAGCTTGGTACTTGTCTATTTCATTTCCGACTGCTTCATTTTTTCCCTGTTTTACTTTCCCACTTTTTAAGTCCCTTATCTTTTTATTCTCTTGCACTCTCTTCCCCCCAGTCTTAGCTTCACATTTTTTACATTTGAGGTGACTTGGCATTTGGCCAAAATGATTGCTTTTCCCATTTAATTCAAGCAGCCTCTGTCTCTTCCTCTCATGCTCCCCATCCCATTCACATTCTTAGAAAGACATACGTGCTGTCCATAGCTATTTCTGTGGTGCCACATTAGGAAGTGACTGTAAAATATTAACAAACAAGCCCACACAAAACACATAATGTGACACCATCCATTAGTCCAGGAAAGGAAATAAATGAAAGAGAAGCCAGCAGAAGGCATATAAATGATGAAACCATTTCTTTTTTTGTTTGATTAATACACAGACGTGTTTATCACAGCATTCTTGTTCTCCTCTGACAAGTGTTTTGTCATTTGTTCTTTTATTTCCTTCTCTACACTTGACTCTTATAAACTCGAGGGGTCTTTGTGTGTTTTGTAAAATCCCTAATAGGTATCACAAGACTATGCAAACATATAAGACACCCTTCACATTTATCACAATAGTACATCTAAATTGTACATTTTGACCTCCCTACTTCAACTGAACTGCTATTGGGATAACTGTGAATTATCCACAGCCACAGGGACCAAATTGGCAGCTCATTCAAAGCTTTTTATTGTTTTTGGACTTCATCCAAGTAGGTTTGCATGAATCACAGTTCAAAACAATCGTTATTTAATCTGTACATTCATAGTCAAAACATGCTATTTTAGCTCTTCCCTTAAAGCCAGCTTCCTCCTGAATTAGAGACTTTCCTAGTGTTTCTTTTCATTCTGAGAGGCAAAAAACTAGTAGATCATAACTGGTATAGAAATTCTAAAAGTTAATCGTCAAACTATTAAATTACATATTTTCTCTTTCTTTATGGGAAATGGTAACCTGCCAAATCCATATCAGACATGTTAGGTCCTCAATCCATCATTAAAAAGATTGTTGCACAAATTACAAGACAATTAAACCTCATTACTGTCAATTTTATTCTGTTTTAAAATGCATTTATACCATCTTCCTGGACCATAAGCAGAATATTTCATGACAGTGTGTAAATAGATTCATCAAGAAAACTGTATTTCAATCTGTGAGCATGACTTACTGTCTACTGACTGTGCATAAGGTGTCCTCTGGCACGTGACACATCAGCTGTAGCTGATGGAGAGAGAATAATGATGATAATCACCTAAATTTTTTTAACATTTTTTGCAACAGAGTGTCTAAAGATATTAGTTAAAAAGGGTTATTTGCCAAGTTGCCTGTCATGTGTAGACACAACACTGCCTCATTCCTTGAGCTAGGTGCCTTTTTAATCTTGAATGATTCATAGATCAGTGTTAGTTTAACAAAAAATAAGGGAAAAAGTAGCCAATGCCCAATGAAAGACTATAAAAGACATCCAAAAAGCTCTGAGAGCTATTGTTCAAGGGCACTTTATTTAAATTACAACAAAGTCTGGCCCCTTGGAAGCAAAATATAAAGAAATAAAGGGTGGTTTAATACTTTTAGACAGTACTGTATGTCTAAATTGTATGACATGGCCAGAATCATAATAGGGATTCTTTAAACTTCCATATTAGATGACTAACATGGCTGGCTTTGTAACCCTGTTTCCAGGCATAGAGCTCAGCTCTGTTGTATAGACACACCCTTTCCTTAGGTTCTCCATATAATTTGATTTAGCAGCCCAGTGATTGGATTAAAAGGCTGACATTGTTGTCCAACCTGTAAAAGTCATGTCCATTAATTTGCTGCACACACACACACACACACACACACACACACACACACACACACACACACACACACACACACAAAATGAAACATTATGTGATGCCAGTGATAATCTCAGCATCATCTGAATAATCCCCCTACATGGTTGCATATTAATGCCATTCATTTGCACACAAAACAAGAGAAATATTCCAGTGTGGAAGAATACTCGCACGCCCACCTTTAATATTTACCTTGATCTAAATGCAAATGTATTTAGATCAAGGTAATTTCTATGGTTGCAGGTTGTACAGCATGAGGCCTGGGTGATACAATTTCACTGAGGCTGATGATTCAATGAACTGCTATATAGCATGATGGCACCTTACAATTATTATTATATAAAAGTGATGTTTAAATTACTAGCCATTTACTCCATTATAAAAAAAAAAATTCTGATAGCACAATAAACCTAAAATTGCTGGAGTCATAGGAATCTAGCTAGCAATGGGGTCATAGGACAGAAAAGCTTTGCCTATAACAGCCTCAGTCTGTTCCTCGACAATCAGTGTCTCACCCATGACATGATGATTAGAGGCAGCTGCATGTAAACAAGTGACTGGTGTCTGACCCAATCATCTCTGCTCACTGTCCTCCTTGCACATAAACATAAACAGTTTAGCATATTGGAAAAGCACAGGCTAAACAAGACAGATGCCAGTTGGACGAATGAAACAACAGCTATTTGGAGACAGACAGTATATAACAGTCACATCTATTTCTGCTTCTCTTCTTGCGCTCTCCCTCCGTTTTCTCCTCTGATACACAGTCTTGGCAGTTCCCCCCACCGCAGTCTCCCCTCCCACTGCTTGACAGAAGAAGAGTGGCAGCCATTTGTATTGCTGTTAATGTGAGTAAAGGCGTGCATGCTTGTGTTGGAATACATGTTTGTACGTGGCATACGCACTGCTGTAAGTGCATGCGTGCAAGCGCATACGTTTGCAGTGCCATTAGTAAGAACATCATTCAAGCATTATATCAGCCCCCAGGGCCACATGAATAAGGGTTCTGTAGATTTAACATGGTGCATAGAGAGAAAGACACACATACATAAAGAGCACCTGTCAGACAACCTGAGTTGAATTATTTGTATGCCTGTCTGTTTGTCTAGGTATGCAGTGCTGTATTTACTCTTTTACAGATTTCTTTTTTTTCACATTTCACAAAACGTGCATGCTTCAATTTTTAAAAACAATATTAGATGAAGATAACACGTTTTCTGGAAAGTTTAGTTCAATTTTAACAACCCCACCCTGGCCTGATCACTGCCAGACCTACTGAATCAAGAAATAGAATTTGTATAATCTCAAAAAGCAGCACATTATGCCACAATCTAAAGAAACAGCTGACAAACAAAGTTATTGACATCTAACAGTCTGGAAAGGGTTACACAGCCATTTCTAAGGCTTTGGGCCTTCAGCAAACCTATAAGCACTGAATAGTGCTTAACCTTCAAATGTGTGGCAGTCATACCGACATTACAACTGACAACTTATCCAGGAAGTCACAAAAGAACAGAGAACTGCAGGCCCCCCACCTCGATTAAGGTCAAAGTTCATGATTCAACAATAAGAAAGAGACTAGGCTAAAATGGCATCAATGGGAGATTTCTAAGGTGAAAACTGCTGCTGACCAAAAAGAATATAAAGGCTCATCTTTGTTTCCTGTTACATAAAAAAGCATCAAATGAACAGTAAAATAACAGGTGGCAGTAGTGTGATGGATTGGAAGTCTGTTCCTGCTCCGGGACCTGGACAACTTCCAGTAACTGATGGAACCATGAATTCAGCTCTCTACCAGAAAATCCTGTAAGAGGATGCCCGGCCATCAGCTCATGTCCTGAAGCTCATGCACTTTAGTTATGCACCAGGACAATGACCAAGAAATTGACCTAAAACACACCAGTAGAAGCCTAGTCAAAGCCTGTAATTAAACCCTGTTATCTCTATCTCACTGCAAAGGGTGGCACAACCAGTTATTAGTTTTAGGGGGCAATTAGTATTACAAGTGGGGCAAATGTGCAAAAAGAAAAACGAAATCAGGAAGGGGGCCTTCAATGTTTAGGGCCGCAGGGGGCTGCTGGCCAACCCACACAGAAATAAAAGAACATAGACACTCAGTGAGAATAGGAAGGAGCTGAGTCACCATACACCCACTGCCTGTCTGCTTATGCGCTGATTAATAGCTCTGATCACAGGACCATCAAATGCGTGTTCAGGTCTCACCGTAGGCAATGTTCACTTCTCTCCATAAACTTTTGATAAAGCACTCGCAGAAAGAAACACGCCAATCTCAACCAACTCTTTGTGGTGCACAGTCACATAAATCAACTTCAAGATGAGAAATTACTGGCTGACCAGTTTGCAAAGGTTAGATCATTTTATCAATAAATATGATTATTTAAAAAAATTCTAATTTTTCAGCTAAAAGAGAACCATTAAGTTGTCATTAGTTAACTTGTTAACTTTTTTCACAAGTAGTTTAAGATTTCAGCTCTATATGTAACTCTTTAAGGTGCAGTACTAAACACTAAAAGAGATATTTCCCGTATTATAGCATTGTTACAACAGGGATGTCTTGCATTAGCAACTTCAAATATTTTATACATGTAACTAAATGTATTAACCCTATACAATATATCTACATATAAATATAATCTCCTATGAAATTTAAAGTAAATGCTGCTCATCATACTATTAGCAGCTGAAAAATATACAACATGAACACACAACGCCACACTGAGTTCACAGTACATTTGTGTTTTTTCAGGATGAATTACAATAACACATTTAAAGTGAACATTTGAACTAATGACCTTTGTCTCCGTTGTACTTTCTGTTTAGTGTTGAGTACCAAATTTTATCATACTAACATGCTCAATTAATGGATGGAACAGTTGCTAAACATTATATTGCATACTTTTTTACTTATACTATATAGACACGCCAGCACTCTTGTCCATAAGGGAAATCTTTGAATTCGGATGTTTTCAGTCCCATCGCCACAGGTGTATAAAATTAAGCACTTAGCCATGCAGTGTGCCTTTATAAACAGCATGTAAGCATGGTGTTATAATGGCATGCCACCATGGCAGCAAGTCAGTCTGAGAAATTCTACAACAACTGTAATCAGTGTTACTGAAAGTGTTTAGAAATTAAAGAAACTCTGCTACAAAGTGGCAGATGAAATGTAGTTAAGAGTATATCACCGAGTGCAGAGACGCACAGTGCATAAACATTGCCAACACTGTGCTGACTTAGTACCTGCAGAGCTGTATGCCTCCTTTGGCATTAACATCAGCACATAAATTGTATACCAGGAGCTTTATGGCACAGATTTGCATGGCCGAGCCACCCGTGTAGATGTAATCTGGAGCTTAGACCAGTAATAATACAATAAAGCATTGTCTGAATTGTGACCTTCCTAATCTTGTTTCAATTCTGCACCTTCCTGCAGGGTTCCTCCATTCCATCCTGCAATAATCATGCTAAACACGAAGTTAATTTATTCTGCACATCATATGTACTGAGTCTTGAATGGCTTGCTACATCCCAATCCCACTGCAGCTTTCTAATACAGGGCTTTGTAACCTTAGCTTTACCAAAATCCATTAAAATTTACATAATGTCTAAAGATTTTTGATCAAATAAATGTTTTTTTTTATTATTTTATCTTCTATATTGCAGAAAGTGACATTCCAACAGTAACACTATGCCAACCCCTTGCATAATTCACACTTGAGAAGTTTAGACACATGTAAAAACCATAAAATAAACATGAAATCTCTACCCTCAACATCCATACACTGAAGCGTGAAGTCTGTGTCCCCATACAGAGAGAAAGTTAGTCATTTGTAAAGCTGAGGATAGATGCCTCATGGGTTGTCACACTATGAATAATTCAGCTTCACATGCTAATGCTGTTAACCCGGTCACTTCAACTTTATGCACACACAAACTTGGACACACATGTGCATGAACACCCAACAACAAATCAGTCCCCACTGACATATATCTCAAACACTACGCGTACAAAGCATGCACACAACCACACACATTTCCTTCTATTCCTTCATAAATGCACACAAACTCCAGCTGCTTTATTTGTCTGAGTCAATATTTTCTTGGAAGATGGCCTGAGGTGACCTTTGACCTCGACTTTGGTGAGGTCAGCTGCTTTCACCATGGAACCTAGTGACTCAGGGCTTTTCTGCTTGTTGCTTGGTAACAGAGCACAGCGGCCGAAAAACCCCATCTCAATCCAGACATCCACTTGCTCTCTCTTTTTATCACTTCATTTACACAGTGATTAAAGGATTGGAACAGAGTAAGAGGTAGAGAGAAAGCAGAAATGGGGTTCTTCTCTAATTACCAAGTGGCTTTAAAAGGGAATAATACCACATCAAGTTTGTTGGAAAGATTGGGAGCTATTCATCACTCACTCTCTTTTAGAAATCTTGACATCTTTCCCTCTGCTGCCATCACTCGACTACATTTGGTTTCATCACATTAACTTGTTATCCCTGCTGAGATACATGAGAGGGAAGAAAGAGAAAGAAAAGAAACTAGCACATCCCACTGGGAGTAAGCGAGGAAGTAAAAGAACATGAAAGAAAGATGAAATATGTGAAGAGCGATGCCATAGAGAATAGATGACCCCCCTCACCTCTTTTCTGCAATCTTTTTCTCTTACTTCCCCTCGCTACTTCATTCTACTTTGCCTGGAAGACATAGCGAAACTGTGTGTACAAGAACGCAACTATTCATCTTTCTTCTTTGTCCCTCTGCAGGACATACATATTCATTTAAGATCCCAGTGAGTGTGTCTGTATGCATGCGAATGCCCAAATTCATGTGTACGTGCATGTGCAACCACTGCGGCAAGTAGCGGAGTAACAGGATGCATAATCTACATTATTCAACTCAGTTAAACATCATAATGACTTGGTATCAGCATGTAAATTGGGAATATGACAACAATCCCCAAACATGCAAATAAAAGAAGCTGGGGAGTTAATCCTTCCCAGATTACACATTTCAACAGAGACAACAAGCGACTAAGAGAGAGGAGTACAGCTTGGTCTTGACAACCATACAGTTAAGACCCTAAACAGAATTTTGAGAAGAGTTCCAAGTGCTTATGCAAACAACAGGTAGCTTTCTGCTTGTTTGTCCCTCTTTCTGTGTCTTATGTAAGCAGGTGTGTATACCGTATAATCTTTGTGCTCTTGTGTACAGTGATTCGCTGTGACTGTCATCGCACTGCGGGGGGTACCGTGTAATAATGGGTGTAACACCACCCTCGGCTTCAGTCCAGACTTCCACTCTTAGACTTCCTGTCTGTGGGAATCAGCACTAATCCTGGCAGCTACTGTTCTACACAGGTCTTTCACAGATTTCCTTTATCCAACTTCTTTCCAACATCTGATTGTGGTGGACAAGTGACTGCTGTTCACTTTCTCTTCACAAGCAGAAGCAAACCTCCAGGCCAGCCCCAAAGTGTGCAGAATTTTATCAATCCCACATTTTTAGAAATAAATGAGGGAACATATAATGCACATAGTGTAGATTCCTGAGACTAGAAGATATTGTTACTAAATAAATATGGTGGAACACAAAAAGATCACTGTATCTATCTAAAGAAGAACCGTATACATCTGATGCAACAACTATAGCCAGGATATAAAGCATAAGATGTAAGATTTCAGTGTGTTATTTCTGTCAAAAATCAGGAATTCTTCTCAAGTAAGACCTAATATGTGTGTAAACATAAAAACACACACACACACGAAGAGGAAGCATATAATTTATTTTTGAGGGGTGAAACTGCTCTTAGGGATGTGTATATTGTTGTTCAGAAAAGAGGGCTTGCATAAAGATGCAAATTACAACTTATACATGCAGATGTGGGTGCACAGCTAACAAAATAAAAAAAGCGTAAAGGCCCAGGGACAGCGACTGGCTGGATGAGTTATAGACAGGAGCCTAACAGCCTCAAGCAGAACTACGTTAATATCCCAATGGCACCAAAAAAAAAGGTTCATCTTGATTAGGCACACAGGTAAGCCTGTACAGAAGGAGAGAGACAATCATTTAGATTGACAGGTTCCATTGTAGGTGGGCTGTGACAAATTTGCATGTACTGTCACGGTGATTTCACACAACTTAACCTGTATTCCTCCCTCTGTGATGGTGTAGAGGTGGGAAAGAGGGAGGTCTGATGAGAGGAAACACTTGCAAATGTCTCTTGTTTGAGAAGCAAAAATCTCAAGGGAATCCTCTCTCTCTTGTGTACTTCACTGCGTGTGTGTCTGTGTGTGTGTGTGTGTGTGTGTGTGTGTGTGTGTGTGTGTGTGTGTGTGTGTGTGTGTGTGTGTGCGTGTGTTAACCTGTGTCGCACACTGAGGAACTGAAAGCTTGCAGGAGTACTTTCATCTTTTCGGTTCTTTGTGGAAAGGTGGCAATTATAATTTTAGTGGAGGTGACAACACTTTGCAATTGTTCGATGTGTGTGATCTAAAATAAATGGCATTCTTAAAAGCGGCAGTCAGCTATGGGCCACTTATGAGCTCGTCTTGTCAGGTGGGCATGAGTACGAGTGGATGAGGGGAATGAAGGGTGAGGAGAATAAGAAGAAAATGAGAAGAAACAGGAGTCAGTAAGAAGGAGACATGGAGACAGAAGTATTGTTAACACACAAAACTGTGTTAACAATACTAGGCTAAAATAAGAGGATCTAAAAACTGAAAGCAGCGGTAGAAACACAGAATTCAGGTCTGATCTCTTTCCCACTACTTGAATCAGTAAGTAGCCTCACAGACTTTGCTTCTCACTGACTGTCAGGACAGTTTGGCAATCGGGCAAATGCATTCAGTTTAATCAGATCAGTCATTGTGGAGGAGGTCCTGCCTCCTTTTTGGTTGTGTTGAATAATGACAGAGATTTTCATCATATATGACTAATCAGTGTTGTGTCATGGATACCAGGCACTGTATGGTCAGTATTAAGTACTGCAGAATGAAGTCTCCATTCCCGCAGCCAATAAATTTGAGCAAACAAGCTATCTTATAGCCCACGCAGAGCTAGATGTGCATTACTATTTATTTCACTCACATCATTACTCAAAAATTAAAAAGCAATTATCACATATTACTTGTGACGTTTTTAAGAAATGCATTAGTTACCGAATCACTCCCAGGAGAAAGTAATTTGTTACCTTATAATAAGTATATTGTTAACTGATAATTGTGTGACAGTGCAAGACAGAGTCCCACCACACACCTACACAAATCCCTATCCTAATGAGGACACACACAGAATATTTCTCATAACTCAAAGCCAACAGCAACATTGAAAAGCTTCTTACATGCTGAAGCTCAGGCTCTGGTTGTTTGGCTGAGGTCGGGATACCCTCAGTTTTAACATCACTCTGGGGGGTTTTTTGCAACTAGCTTTGTGTTAACATGGTGTTTTCGCAGCACGCAAAGAGTCGATGTCCTGTTAGCAGCATTTGGTTTTTGCTTGCACTTTACCATCACCTTCTTGTTCTTTTGTGCAGTAAAAAAGTAATGTGCTTAACTCCACTCCACAAAGGTTGTAGACCCCTCGATCATTTTCCTCCTATCAGCACAACAACTGAAATCAGCTGATTGTAGCTTAAGTATGCAAGTTGTAACTGTAATATGACTACAGAACTGAGTGAAGAACTGCATTACATAGTTACACTACAGAAAAGTGTAATGTGATTACAGTAATTTTATCCTATTGTATATTTTATTAAATTTTATTCTACTGTATATAGTATTTTATTCTATTCTGTACAGTTGTGTACTGTATTTATTCTTATTATATTCAAATGTTTGCTATATACCTTTTGCACTGTCCACTTCCTGCTGTGACAAAACAAATTTCCCACGTGTGGGGCTAATAAAGGTTATCTTATCTCTTATCTCATTACCACATATTACTGTGCTACATAAACACACCACAAGAAAACAGTCAGCAGTTGGACTACTGGCAGATGGGAATGAGCACCAGGGGATGTTGGGTGAATGTTGTATCCATTAATATAACAAGAATACGGAGTAAGAGTCAGTAAGATGGAGACAGTTTTACTCTTGCCTAGCTCTACTGTTTCATTAACTTTAACATCTCCAAAAGGCGATGAACTTTTAAAAACAACAAAGAGAAGAGAACAGCAGCTATGGATGAGCTAAAATGGGTGAAGCAGCAATGCAATCATTCATAAAATAAGGCTAAAAGAGCAATCACCCACCGCCCAGAACAATCTGATCTTTAAGCTCAACTGAACTGAAGTAGTCTGAATAGATTACAATTACAGACCCTGTTCAACAGTTTTCACAACTTCTATGAGCATCAAGTAACAAAACAAAAAAAGTCTGAAGTTCCATGCTGTGACCCCATCATCAACCTCCCATAGTTTCTGCCTTAAACTACCGGCTGACTCAAACACTCTGCTTAAATGCCCTCCTACTCAGCTGTTCCCTTCATCCTTCCTATGACAACATGCATAAACAAATTCAAAGTGAACTAAAGTCCCTCCCTGAGCACTGTCCACCATATGGCCTGAGAAGAGAAAGTTTTAGCATTCAATTTCCATTCCAGCACATTCATTAGTATTCATGAATATGTAAATCCAACTGTCCCAGTTGCCAGTTGCGATGTAGGCTCCCACTGGGAGGTGTCAGCATTGTCAGGGGAGGGAAAAAAAGCCAACGCCCTTCCGGTTAGTAGGACAGCGGATGTGTGTGTGTGAACCTCAAACAGATGCTCCTGTATATTTATGACCCATCTGACTGCTGTCTCAGGAGTGCTGGGAATAAAAGCCGCCCCCTAGCATCACCCATACAAAATCATACACAGGCACTTTGACTTACACACACGGGGGATAGCGGGGTTTTGAAGGACTTGTGAACAACCTTAACAGACCTAAAGCTTACAAGGTAAAATGCAAAATAAATACCAATCTCTCGTGAGTGTGAAGAATAATGAAAGAAATGAAAGGGTGTGACAGTATCAAAGGCAAGCTGAGGTACAACATTCCATAGCTTACCTTTTACTGTGGCGGGAATAGGAGAGAGACACGGAGAAAGACACACAAATACAAACACGCACAGTCAATACATATGCAGAGTTTCTCTGCAGGAAGTTGCTGTGTCAGCAGCTCGAGTGGCTCCCTGCAAAATGAAGGGTAATCTCTAGGTAGAGAGCGCTTAGGGCACGGAAATACACAAACACACACATCCTCACCCATTCCGAGGGAGTGTGGGGAGAAAGCAGCTGATAAATGCTTCAGCACGGTAAAAAAGGGGCTCACTGTGGACACAAACTTGACAAGCCTTCTTGCAGAGTCAACACACCATGGAGTCTATTCATGACTACAGTGGATGCTGAAATGGAGAGCCACTTATCCACAATACCGACGAGCAATTTGATGGAGGAGGAGTTTCAAATGGATGTGGCAAAGCCTGGATCTCTACGCCCTAGAAAAGAAAATTCCAGTCGCACACACAGGTAAGATCTGAGGTTTACAGCAGAAAGAAAGCAGTGAAACAGCTCTGGCCAAAGTCTGCAAGCAGGCCTGCTGAATAATCTTGCAACTACCTGACAAGGTCGTGTAATTTGGGATGCAAGTTCACTCCACTGCAGCGTTATTAAATGAACAGAGTCAGTCACATAAAAAAAGACCAATTTTCTTTCTATTTAGATTAGTCACAAGAAGATAAAGACAAAGGTTTTTAAATAACTATACTTTTTCATGTAGTATACCCATTTCTTACATTTCTTTTTTTTTTAAATCTGCACTATCAAGTAGTAAACAGAAATCCATGTAATTAACCATTTAAGTTTTTAATCTTGATTATTTTAGTAGCGCCAGGAAAAAGAATACAGAACAGACAGTGAACGTCTCTAAGGCAGACGGCATGACACTGGGGACATGGCATTACTGTGGCAAGGTGTGCCATAACTAGGTTACTGCTACAGTGGTGGATATATGGAGACAAATGACAATGGTAGCGGTAACTTTATTTGTTGCTGTACAGTTAGGTCTTCCTGGATGACTCCCTGCACTGCACACTGAGTGACTGGAGGGGAACATCAATCTACCTGCACACAGACAGCCTCAATGTAAATTGTTATTACACGGTAAAAATGTCATGATATACATGTTTAAATTTAATTTCAGTTCCCTGATGGAGGATGATATAATCCTAATGTGCTAGCAGCTCTGTATGTCACTAAGCCATATTGGACAACGGCTGTGACAATGATAAAACCAGCCAATATAAAATTCTATAATACAACTATAAAATTTTAATACAGAGCCAATTTAAATTTGTTTTTATCATAACATGGACACTGGAATCAAGTGATACAATGATCAATAATTCAAAAATATTTTTTTCATCTCTGAAATAACATTCAGTTTCTAATTACTAATAAATATGCCTAATTTCAGTTACTACTCCCTCTTCTGTTCAGTATGTGCTTCTGAACGTGTAAAGGCAACAATTCACTGCACTAAAGCAAAAACTGAATCTGAAACCAGATAAAATTGAACATAAAATAATTAATTATAGCCTCACCTACTGATTTAAAGCTTTTCTTTCACAAACACCGAACAAATTGTCATTTGCTTAAGTTGTTTTTCCTTTGCTGTATTCAAATCTGCATATTGGTGTGCAGCCTAGTTAAGCTGGAGTGCATCGATCGTGGCGTAGAGGGAAAAGAAGAACGTTTTCCACTGAGGAGCTTTGATCGAATACAGTGCAAGGTTATTGACAAACACACACACCTGCAAGCATATGTTATGTACACATACATAACATGCACTCTACTGGTAGCAGTCTCACCTGAAACAACCATATATCATTACTGACTACCAACTATGATCAATACCCAATTAACATGGTCTAAATATGGCCCATGGAGCAGATATCACACACACACACACACACACACACACACACACACACACACACACACACACCAGGTGCACTTGTGAAGGCCTTCGCATGTGCATCTGGTGAGATGGAATAGACATACTCCATCTTACTAGAAGGATTTTCAAGCTGGAAGTCAGTAGGTGTTGGGCTGTGTGTGGAGGTCTGGCATTCCTCACAGGAGAGCAGAAGTAGAATAACACATCTCCGCTTTGTGAAAGCTTGACGGGTGTTACCGGCTAATTATTCCCCCAGCTCCTTCCTGCAGTGTCACGGCTATAGCTTCCCCTTCTCAAACAGCTGCTCTGCTAATTACCTCTGGTGGCAAGTACTGTAGTCTCTCTCTCTTGCTCTGTCTGTCTCAATTACCCACTCTCTTTCTCCTGCTCTACCTCTCCATATTGTCACAGTTAAGACACAGAGACACGAAGCTGAGTCTGAGGGGCAACTAATGAATCTATCCCATAGAGAAGTTGTGTTCTTCTGCCAGCATGTGACAGTAAAAGCAAAGCACGCTAGCAGGCCTGAACAGTGTGATGCAGAAGCTCATAAAACAAACACGCTTTGTAGAAATAAATTTTAATGATTAATTATCCAGGCTAAGATGAAATGGACTTACTTTTTTGTGGCTTTGCGTATTTGCTCCTGCCTGTGTCAACACTCTGTATCCCGTTTGTGTGAGCTGACTGTGATGACAAGCTAAGGCGACAGGATTAGTGCACCCCTGACTGTCATTCATACGGACTAACACATGCACAAAGGAACACACACCGGCTCTGATGAACCCAAACATGCATGCAAAACTCACAAATTCACCTACTACCTACACACAAGCAAAGACGTATCCAGGTTAATTGACTTCTCTTTTAGCTGTGAGACATTCTGATGGAGTCAGCACATTCATAGGAGAAAGCAGAGAGAGATGTAACAAGAATGCCTTTCTCTCTGTCTCTCTTTATGACTCGGAAGGATTATTACATAGGACAAGACCTTTACAGCTGTGGTGTAAATATGATAATGAGGTGTACACAAGAGAGGATTACACTATCCTAACTCTCCCATTGGTCTAATCCAGGTTCAGATATTTGCATAACACACCTGAGTACTGCATGCATCCCACCAGCACAACACTGATATGGATACAACAAGTAGTATATGCAGACTGTTTACACTAACATAAGAAAAGAGAATTGAGAATTGCCAGTAGGGGATTTGCAGCAGCGCCTTTGTAGCTGAAATAATGCTGAATCAGAATGTGCAGTTTGCTCTGTGATACACTATCACTTGCTGTGCTTGGAGCGTTTCAACAATTTCAAATGAAACTGCACAGAGTCCATGTAATAAGCATAAATAATATTTGAATTGCATGCCGCATATAAGCAGATTACTGTATTTCCAATAATAATAATAGTGCAGGCTACGCCGTTGTTGATACACTACAAAGTTATATGACATCTTTGCCACACTCTGCTTTCAAAAAGAGCCTATTATGGTCTGCCATGTTGGCATTTGCACTGTAGAGGAGGGAAAGAGCCGCTTCATGGCGGCTTTAAAAAAAGGGCCCAAACAGCCCAAGAGATGAGGGAGCATTCTGTGGCTAGAAGATTTGTACAGTAAGCTGGTAATTGAGCTCTATATTTTGTTGGGTGTTAAATTCTAAGACCCGCCAGGCACCCTATCCTGCAGCCTTCAGAGTTATGGAGGATGTAAAAATCCATACCTGGAGACTTATCATAAACAGTCCAGCTCTGAGTAAGGTCTAAAACACGACAGAGAGAGCTAGACTCCATCGTCACTGACAGCGATCCAGCAACAACAACATCGGCACCATTCACCTCTCTCCATTACTTTCATTCCATCCTACATCTATCTATCCATCCATCTATCTTCACCTCATCTCCACCCTGTCAAAGCAGTGGGGCTGTATGTCAGCCCAGCATGTGTGTGTGTGCACACCTCTATGCTTGTGTGTGTATGTGCGCGTGCATGCGTGACAGAGCAGGAGTTGTAAGTCACGGTTGTCTCCTGCCTGGAGAATCGTGTTATTGATTGGATGCATGTCCTAGTGGACTATAGGTGGCCATGACTGATCACATGCTGCACAGCATCAGGGGCAAGGCCGTCAGAGCACCTGGGATGAAGGACTAAAGAGTGATAAGAAGGGGAAATGGACAAAGATAGCTCAGAAGATTGAACTTGTTAAACCAAATTATGAAAAATCTGCAATCCACTCAGCGCCACTGTTTATGTGCTGAGGTTTTCGGACATTTACCTCTAAGGCTGGGATTACACTTACTTCTGGCCGCAAAGGCAGTTATCTGCAGACACCACAAACATGTAGTTGTTCTTATTTTACTACTTTGTAGTCTGCTTGGAGTCTACCTGGCTGATAAACACAGAGTAGATCCACTTTAATGTCCTAACACATGAAATTGGAAGATCCATGGACACGTACTCAAAGGCTTGCTCACACCATCTGAAGACAAAATTTACATCACATGGACTTTTGCAGGAAGTGGAAAACAAAAGACTTCCACGTCACCCTTTACAGAGTATGCTTTTTTCAATATATGAATCCAGAATTATTAACAGTGGCGTTTATAAGCTGATAGCTCATATCCTGGTCACATTAAAAATTGTTGAGAAAATATGTTGAATCTATACTTTTGTTACATCAGCCAGACAATTTAAGATACACCATAGAAGTAGAAAGAGAAGGGCATAAAAAGGCAAAGCCAGTGTGTGAGGGAGTGAGAGTAAAACAGGAGGAGGCATACTGATATGAGGTGGTGCACTCAAACGGAGACTGATAGGCTTGAAGGTGAACCAATCAATTATTCTCCACTGTCAATAATTCAGAGTAGACCAGGGGTTCTCTGTGTATGTGGACGACCACACTAACGCATGAAAAAAAAATACACACACGGCATCCAGCCCAGCCCTCTGATTTGATTTAAGATGACCAGTCAATGTGGATTCAAGGCTTCAGACGGCCGAGATTTTAAATTATTGCTCAGCTTAAAGACAGGGGATGAGCAGTATTTTCTCGGTCCATACCAAAGCCCTCTTATTCCAGTTCACCCTCTCTTACCCAGCTTTTCTCATCTTGCTCTAGGTCTCTTCCCTCTTGATGAGTCCCAAGCCAGCAATGCAGGAATACAGGCCCCTCTTTGGTTCCACCTTTACTGTTTCACATTTACCATTTCTCTCAAAAGCTATGCACTCTCTCTATTCTTCCCGCTCTCCCTCTCTTTCCACCTTACTGTGTCTTTGTCTTTCCTTCTGTGCTCTCATACGCACTTGCAGACCCATGCATGCACACTCACATGGACACACACTATCCATTTCTCTGTAATTGAAAAGATGCCCTGGCTGTTTGCCACACTACTAAAGTGGATCAGATGGCAGAATATCCCTGAGGTAGTACATCTCCAACAGAGTGAATTAAAGAGAAAAACCTCTCTCTCTCTCTCACACACACACACACACACACACACACACACACACACTATATCCCTCTATCTTTCCTTCTTTCAGTTCCCCTCGCTTGCCCACGCACACTCACACAGTCAAACACAGTGAGTAAGGCTGACTGTGCCATTCCTAATATCCCATCTCTCTCCTTTCTTTGTTCCAGCCCTCTATTACAATATGAATGGGTCTGTTAAAGTGGAATTGGACCATTTGTCTTGTGTGAGTTTCTTCTTCCTGACACAAGGACTAGAAAATGACTCCTCAGCTATTTAATAACAGGCAAGAGTCTGAGGTCTTGGAGATGAAAGAAAACTGGGGAAAAGATTTGTTTTCTCCCCAGCTGAGACAACAGAAAGTAAAACTATAACGCAACGTCAGTCCTCAATCAAAATCTCCACCAAGAACAGCAAATAGTCAATGAGGAGTCAACATGACTAAAATCACCCCTCTACATCACCAGTGGGGTTTTTTTCTTCCTAGTATTTGTAGCTTGCGTGAAACCTGGGTGAGATGTGCGTCTGTGTGTATGACAGCTAAGCTTATCACACCAGTGAGCGTTTAAAGCAAAAATAGGCTTTGAGCTGTGAAATAGAAATTGAATTTTAAAAAATTACATTAGGTATAAATGAGAATTTTAACAACGTGGACGATTTACACCTGGTTCTCCACCTGGCATCTCGCATTTTTCCAAATTATTTTAGACATAAGCCAAAGTCAATTAAAAACTGTGTGCTCTCATGCATGATACCCATGACCGGCAGGATGCAAGCTAGCATGCAATTGGTTGATAGAGCTGGCTAATATAGTATGCATGAAATTCATAACACAATATTAAAAATAATATTTTTCATATGATCTTAAAGGTCCAGGTAAAATCTATTTGTTTATATTATATATGTAAGTTGCTTTTGTTTCTTTTTTTTCCAAAATGAACCATTCGTGAATATTAAAATGTCTTTAAAAAGTTAGATTGCTAGGCAGTCTTGCTACCATGAAGCCAAGACGTGACTATATTTGGCTGAGTCTGGCTAGAGGGTTTTTTTGTTTGTTTTTTTACATTGTTTCTAAAGAAATTTCACTAGTAAATCCAGAAGATGACAGCAAAAATAAAATACTGATTCTAATCATCTCTTTAAAAAGCTATATCTTACTTAATAAGTTTAATAATTCTAAAAAAAAAAAAAAAGGCCTGAAAAAAATCTTTTTGAACTCTAATGGATTTAGATAAGGCAGAGTTCGTTCTTGGCCATGCACGTTGTTCAGACTGAAACTGGATATTTTGTTTAACATGGGTGGACAGGTGATGGTGAGTCTTTTTTTTTCTTAAGACTCTCTTTGATATAGTTTGTGTTCCCTTTCATAATGATACATCTTAGATGTTGATTTATAATTGCTGAAGAAAACCAACACAGGTAGTGGTAAAAATTTAGTGGATAATACTGAATCATTTTCTTTTCCTGGGCTGTTTTTTCCTCCTTTGCATTTTTCAACATTGGGTTTTAAACCAAGCTCTCGCTACAGTTATTGCCAGTAATAATTCAGCTTGTTTCTGGTGGGTGGTGGATTCTGCCGCAGCTGCTGTTATCAATTCTGTTCATAATTTTTATAGATGTGGTTTCTATGTGCAGCCAAGAGGCAGAGCACTGTCAGATTCGGTTGTCTAAGGACCCTGTGTCTGCTTTTTGGAGAAATGTGGTTCTGCTGTTCGTTGTGGTGAAGAGAGAGCAGACCATGAAGGGAAAGCTGTTGATTTACCAGCTGATCTACGGCCAGACCCTTACCGTACAAGTGGTGGCTAGCGAACAAAAGAATGAGATTATAGATACGAGAAGCAAGCACCCTTCAAAGATTGTCTGGGCTCTAAATTACAGGGGCGGGGTTCAGTCATTCATAATGTGATCTGATTAGAGGTGCCCCTCCCCTAAATCCAAACTAGCCAGTTGATGTAGTTCAGAAATCTACTAGAATGCCTCCTGCATGCCTTGTAAATGAAGTGTTTCGAGCATGTCACACTGGGAGAAGGCCCCAGGCAGATGTTCGAGAGATAACACCTCAGTGTCCTGCCAGAAGACTTCGAGAAGGTGGTTAGAAAAGAGAGGTCTGGGAATCTCTGCTTAGACTGCTTGCCCTGCAAAGCCCCATACAGATAACCATTAGAGGATGGATGGAAGGATGGAAAATATCCAAAGAACTGACAGTCACAAAAAAAAATACAAAATAATTATATGATGTAACGTACAGCATAAATCAGTGCAAAGAGGTTTTGTGTGAAAGTGTGCGTTTGTGCATTGTATTCACATTTCTAACAATATCAGGGCAGCTGCCCTCTGTGTCTTGGTTCAGCAGACAACAGGTCTGATTGGATTAAGACACTCTTCAGTGGATTAGTCATGTCTGCTGTAATGCTGGACACAGAAAGAGAGAGAGAGCCGTGTCTGATTCTGTGTGTGATTCAATCTCATAACTGCATCTGTGTGAAGCAAAAAAAGAGTTTAATCTCATAACTAATACAAATAGGGTTTTATCACAACCTGTGTACATGAATGAAATCCCAGGATAAATACTGATGATCTACAGTAATGGAGACTGGCAGCTCATTTTGTTTGTGAATGTACCAAACATCCACTGCTTAACTGAAAATGCACCCTAATTGCTGTAATAAATAGCTAGGAGTATTGTAGGCACATTGCTGTCCTAATGTGTATTTCTACATTAACTGACAGACATATTCATCAGAACCATCACTGAGATCATCAAACATCATAAAGAAATATGAAATATGTCCCTCTGCCTTCATCAAATGCAGTTTTAGTTGTCACAGTGAAAAATATGTGTATGATGCTGATTTTAATAACTCATAAAACATGATAATTGACTCAGTTTAGCGTTTGTGCCAGGTGGCTGAGTGTATTTCAGCTCAGAGAGAGAAAATCCACTTCATGCACACTGCAGCTCCTGACAAGAAGACAGGATGAGATAATATTTCTAACAGACTGAAAATTTTCTTCCATTGTTACATTTGTGACAGGAAAGTGTTAGGTATGTGTGTAGTACGCCCGTGTCACTTGTCACACAAAGTATTTTGAGTCAATTTTGGATGGCACGCTGCTGCAGCTGGTTATTAATTGTGACATAAAATGTCCTGAAATAAAACATTTATGAGCCATAACCATTATTGTAATTTTAAAAGAAAATTTGAGTTTTGCTGCCTGCAGAACAGTTACTACACACTAATCTTTTTGTACCAAAAGATAACCAAGTTTCTCTATATGTAACATTTTTTTATACTGTATTAAATAATGTGAATTGTGTGCATGGCTGGGTGTGTGTTTGGCACAGGTAGTGTATGTGTGTGTGTGTGTATGTGTGTGTGTGTGTGTGTGTGTGTGTGTGTGTGTGTGTGTGTGTGTGTGTGTGCGGCCAGTGTGTAGTAGTGACTATAACCTGCCCTTCCCTCCAGTCCTCTCCTCCCAGCTGCCACCGTGGAGCAGCCTGCCTTTTAATTACCTGCACCACGATAAAGGGAGCGAGAGAGGGAGCGAGGGAGAGCGAGTGACAGACAGAGAGGCAAGGAGCGAGTGAAGCGTGACATTCCAGTGTGCCTCATAACCTGTAAACTGATATTGTCTCTGAATGCAAACCAAAGCGGAGATGTGAGGAGGGAAGGTGTGATTTGGGAAGGTGGAATTGGAAAGGAGGAGGTTCTGTATGTGTGTGCGGTAAATCAGAGCAAAGCGTGGCTCCCAGTGTGCAGCAGATTGCCTCAGCTCACACCACTGCCTCCGCAAATTAATACCATTGATTTTCCTTTGCCTGGTGTCCAACACACACACATACGCACGCACACACGCACGCACACCTAAACGCACACAGAAAAGGATCCCAGCTGGCCCGAAGGTAGGCAGAGGATAATGGATCTGTGGATCACAATGCTGGAGGAGTCTTTACCAGCTCCTTTAACACACACACACACACACACACACACACACACACACACACACACACACACACACACACACACACACACACACACAAACATACACACACTAAATGAATGATGGGATACAAATGAAAGGAAGGAACAAGAAAGTGTCAGTTGTGATACCTCCCTTAACACAGGGACTGGCAGGGATACAGAAGCACGCACACACGCTCACATTTGCACACACACACAAACACACACACACACACACACGACAGTGAAAGCATTGGAAGCCTGCCAGACGAACGAAGCCAGAAGCAGAGGGATTGTCAAAGTGTTTTGAATGCTGAGAAATATCCAAACAGATAACAAAACACATATTAATACTAAGCCGGAAAGCTGAGATGACTAGCATGGAGCATATGACACTGACTGACATACAAATCAGCCAGTATGAGATGAAAACAAAAGGGGAATGAGAAGCTAGACAGAAAATAAGACTGTTCCCATCTCTCTCCTTCGTTTCATTGAGCTTCCTGATGAATGCAGCTGATTGCAGTGACTAGAGGGCAGCAGGAAATTATCATTAATAATCCCCAGCCAATGGTTAACCCTGTTTCCCCCTCTATTGCATCTCCAGGCTCATCTATTACTACGGGAGTGTGTGGGTGACCGACCACTTTTTGGCCTCTTCTTCAGATCAATTCGCAACATCGGTGGACACAAATGAGTCAGATGGGGGTGGAGTGTTTAGAGAGAGGAACCAATCAATCAAATTGATCAGTCCTGATGCCCCTTATGGGCAACATAAGTAATACATTGTGTATTACATTGTGATACAATACATTGTGAACTAATTTCTCTGAACACTAACCCTCATTCTGAAAGTTAATCACATTTTGCTTAATTACAAAATATTTCATGCTTTGTACTGTATGAATAAATGAATGTCACTTTCATGAGAAAAATATAATAAACTTATTTCCTCTAGCATTTTCTAAAATATCTGGTGAGATGATGTCAGAAAGAATTTATTGCAGTGACATCTGGACAAGCTTTATAGAGGCACTCGTTAATCTCAGAAACAATGAAATATTGCAGTTTGTTTTTTAGAGGTTCGGTTCGCAAACGCCAAAAGACATTTTATCCCTGCAGTGTGGGGTAATTAAGAAAGCTGTGGCAAAAGCAAACATCTAGATTTATATCAGATACAAACTTACTGATATGAAATGACCCGATTTGTTTTGGTCTTTTACAATGCTCTCAGTTATACCATTTATTTGGGCAGGTGCTTTTGAGCATCATCTAAATTCATCTTAATTTTTAATACTTCTAGGATATAAAACCGCATAAAATCACCAGTCTGATTACAAAATCTATTTAAAAGCTTTTCCTGTGGAAGTTAGACCTTTACTACCATCAGAGTAGAAACTACACAACGACCTTCTTTAACTTGCTTATAGTGCAATTACAAAATAGTTCTTTTTAGCGCTCCTCCACTTGCACACTAGTGAAGAAGTGTGCATCAAAAATGGTAAAGAGTTTTAAAAATGTCAATGTCTATATTTTTGCCTGGTGCATGAGCTGATTGGTTCATTTGTCATCATAACATGTGTTTTCCAATGATAGTCTGAGGTAAGACTAAAGTTTAGCCAACCGGTGCCATGGTAAGACTAGCATCATTGTCAAACTCTTATTAAGTGAACTATGCAAGGTATGCAATGGACCTGTGCATTTTAAACAGCCAATATTAGATTTAATTTTGGAACCCCTTGACCATTTAGAGACAAATGGATGAACAGTCTAAACTTGGTCCACTCCATGATTGAAGCACAGTGTGTTTGAATCTGGGTCTCTGAAGTTTACATGTTGCATGCTTGTGAGGGTTTCCTTCATCTGCCTTGCCCTTGGACCAAGGTACTGCAGCTTGCAGCTTGAGTTGGATTTCTGCACAGAACCTGTCCACTTCTCCTAATGCTTCTCCTGTATTTTTAGACCATCTCCCTGTGGCATCCCGTTCTGCCCTTTTTCTCAGGAGACTCCATAATTTGCATGACTCTTAAATATCGTTTATAAATTACTGTAATACAACAATCACCAAGTTTTGTATGTTCATCTAATATTACCCATGTTCCAAGGCTGTCTATGACACAGTGTAGACACAGTTCACACACTAAATACAATTTCAAACCATCTGTTGAAGCCACATAACCTGATTCAAGCAGTGCATACAGCTGATCTCTGCGCAGACAGATCAGTTGGATGCTGAATGAATTAGCTGCTATCTTAACTTGTTAATTGGACCACTTCAGCTGTCTGCGCTGCGAAGACTTTCTCTTTAGTAAAGTTGGAAAGATATTCATAAAACATGTTTGAAACATTGCGCAAAACACAAACAAAAATGTGCAAGGACTATCTACAAAGCGCAACACCTGAAAAACTGACATAGAGTACAAGTATACAATTAGGCAGTGTAGTCAGGGACTTTCACCTACAATGAACAGGACAGCAATTTAAAAAAAATGTTACTTTTACTTTTAACTTCTGATAAATTGGTGAAAATGGTGGTAAAAAAAATTGAATAATTTCAAAAAAATTTGTAGAAATAGTATCAAATAATAAAATGAAATATTAATATAGTGCATCAATAATAATAAAAAACCCTTGGCACTTGTAGGAAAAGCTTCATCACAGCTCAACAGGTGATCCCTAAATACTCACAAGCTCATAAGGAAAGAAATTAAATGCTGACATAAAAAAATTCTAATTCAGACACATCTGGCATGACTTTAACGTGAATTATATGGTAATTATGGCCCAATCAACATTTCCCGTTGCAGACTTGAAGACACAAACTCAGTGTGCATCTTCTTCTGTTTCCTGAGATCTTGGATGAGAAAATGGCTGCATAGCATAGCCCATGCATTTATGTGTAAGCCACTGGTCCACTGCTGCACAACTGCTCACGCTCCAGCATTGTGCAAGCCATTATATGGAGGTGGAGTAAACACTCTCTCAGCAGAGTTCATCAACCAGTCTCTCATCACTGTGCAAGGTCACCCCCTCCCTGAGACAGTCCACTGTGTGCGCGTGCGTGTCTGTCCCAGGTCTCAGAAACCTTGGAAACGAAGTGGAACAGAGCATTAGAGCTGTAACAATAAGGCAGCCTGTTGAGCATGGAAAGCTACAGTTGCTGCCGTCGGCCTGTCTGAATGAGCATATACAGTTAAATACACACAAAAACGTATGCACAACCACACACAAACACACTCCTGCCATCTCTAATGATGATTTATGCCCGGCCTGGAAGGCAGGCATGCATAACTGTAACAGTCACAAACACACACAGATCCACTCACACATGCACTCTCAGCTAAATACATAGGGATGCCGCATCTTTCCCTGTTGCTCTCTCACATACACATCCTAAAGAAGAAAAAAATGACAAGATGGATATGCTCTAACAGCAGTGCGCACAAGGGAAAGTGCAATGGAAAAAAAATTATATTAAAAGATGGAATGAATGAGAGCTGAGGAAAAAAATATGAAACGGCATAGAAGCAAGAGAGAGAGTTATCTCCCTGTTGACTACCACAGTCTAAGCTCATTTACCATGTACTATCTCTGATAGTGCTGTAGCTGTCCAATCTCGTTCTAGATATTTCCTTGGAGAAAAACTGCTCATTTTGCTCTCCTCTTAACGCAGACTACACTAAGTTCCTGGTCTTATTGAAAACACATTTTCCACCATAGATTTTCTCTGCAATGTTCAGCTTTGTGTTTGTGTGTCTGCAAAACAGAAATAGTATGCATTTGCTTAAAAATCCTGTTTTGCAATGCTAAAAACAGCAGCGAAAGAAACATTAAGGTAATAGGACATCAAAAACAGACATGCACATATTTTATAGACGTCCACATATATACCCTCGCATTTTTTTATGCACACAAGATCCCTGCTGGTGAGGTCTCAGTAAGAATAATTAGAGCGGATTTCAGATGCTTCATTCATGCTGTATTTTCAGTGATATCAAAAGGCCAAGACAGCTCTGAAGCATTTCTGTTTCATCACCAATAAGTCAGCTGAGGTTACAGGGGATCTCTGCCCTGATCACATTATGCAGCCATGCAAACGAAGTTAACCTACAAGGTCATAAAACTGCCTGAAGATACTTAGTAAATAGCACAAGGATGAATTTCCTAGTCTACCATTTTCCTTAGAACAATAAAAAGGTACTATATGTGTTCACTTGTATAAGCCTGCCACAAGATTTTGGTCTGATCTACAAAGAAGAAATGTTTATAGAGTCATTTACAATTTTAATTGTATCCATCTGACATTTTAAGATAGTCTGGGGCAAACACTTCCTCAGTATTCATTGCATTCATCGCTAAGACTTCATTAGCTGGCGTCAAGTTAAAAGCCTGGGTAACTCACTAGCTTATTTAACAGAAGCACCCATACTGGTGTTTGTTTATGGAGCAGATGTTACAGACAGTAAATGTTTGTCTTCGAATGTACAGAGAAAGATGAAAATAAATGCAAGTGTGGCTTGTTGGTGCGTTGGTTGCACTTGCATGACAGCAAGAAGGCTGTGCTTAGCAAGAAGTGTTAAGGAGAAGAACTCCGAAAAATAAATGGAAATGGACATCTTCTAGGGCCATGTCCACACTAATACATTTTCGTTTGAAAACGCATTTTTTTCTCTTCGTTTTGGCCTTCCATCCACACTGAGACGGCATTTTGAGTGAAGGAAAACGCAGCGTTTTGAAAACGCTCTCCAAAGCGGATACATTTGAAAACGCTGTTTTTGCATCACAGTGTGGACAGCGAACCTGGAGCCTTTTCGAAAGCGATGACACATTTTAGTCATGTGACGCAGTCATGTGACCAATTAAACTAAGATTAGGAGGGCATTACACAGCAGTTCTCGTTTGGCTCTCGGCAAAGGCAGTCGCACTTTTCTCCTCTCCTCCTTCCCCTTATCTTCCCTGCTTAGCCTCTTGTGTCCTTGTCTTGTCTCGTGTGTATTACTTTCCCTGGAACACTCTCTCACAGTCTGTTCTCTAAAACCTAAAAGAGAATTATGGATTTGATCAACTGGTCTCTGAATGCTATTGACACCCTTTTCTCAACGAGAAGTCTGGCCTCGGGAGAGCCCGAGTGCCCTGGAGGGACTTTCCCTGCCTACACGATGGACGGGTGGCAGAAATGGAGGATCGTGTGCCTGGTGGGACTGTCGATCAAGGACGCTGAAGATATCTACCTATTCGGAACCATGATGACAGGGTTCTTGCTGATCGGAGCTGGCTTGGCCCTGGTTTATATAAGAAAAATCAACAACATCAACATCATAATGCGGATATCCCCTCGGCGCCAGCTGTGGGCTCAAGGCTGGAGCCGAACAAAAACTCCCTGATAACGACTGTGTGTTGACTGTTCTTTCCATTCCATGCAAGGCCACCTGGGTTGGCTGGTAGACTGTTTACTTAGCCTGGTAGGGCGAAGGACACTGTCTCAGCTGAACTATGGACACGCACACACATACACTTACACTGATAAGCACTCACACATCCCCCCTCCCATCCAATGCCTTCGATGATTGTTGCCTCCTGGGAAAACGAGGCGGGTCTGGGCCCGCGCTGGAGAGACGGCGCAGTGGCAGGATGGCTGCTGTGTTGCCTGGGATTACTCCTTATCCCCTACCCAACCCTGTTGCTGGTCACGTGCTCCATAATGTTGTACTGTGGACATTATTTCCTGTTCTCATGCTGTCCTCCTATAGCCCAGCATGAGTAGAGGTCTCTTTTTTACCTCTTGTACTTTCCCATTGTAGTGTATATTTCAGTGGTTTTTCTGTAATGCAACCGTTCTCTGACTTGTATCCCCATGTGATGTCTGTGTTGTGTGTGTAAGGTCGGGGGGCGGGTTCATTCCACTGCAGACAACCTGCCACTGCATGTGGCGAATAAAATTTGAACTTGAGTTGTTTTGTTTGCGCTCAATTTTGACAGCCCTATTAAAGATTAATATCAGCACATGCTCCAGATAGCTTTTCTTCAGATTCTTTAATTCTCCCTCGCTTTTGCAACTTTGTACTTTTCTGTTACTTGCAGCAACAAGTCCACCTCATTGTTAGTCCATTTAAAAAACTCTGTGCTTTTTCTCAACATTTTGGCGCGTCGTTTCAAATAGCCGGAAAGTAAATAAACGGCAGACATAAATGGGGCAGGTCAAATCGTCTTGCGTTTCACGCATGCGCAGTACTGGAACGTAAGCGTTTTCGGCCATTTCAATGTGGATGCACAACTCTGTGAAAACGACTGAAAACGATAGCGTGCACGCGGAGCGTTTTCAGATGAAAACTCAGTTTTCAAATTTATCCGGGCTAGGTTGGACGTAGCCTAGAAAACCCAACCTGTAATGGGTTCTCATGTTTTACAATTACACTTGTCCTCTTAGAAGGGAGGGTCACTACAAATCAATACAAAGTTGTTTTGAGTGATCACTATTATCCTCTTACATTTCCACCCTGATGGGAGTGACAAGGCACAATGGGTGAGTGAATGGCTGCTAAATTTGATGATGACAATGTAAATGCTATAGCAGTCGTTCCCTTCATGTGTATCAGAAATACCTGCTGTCTGCTGACCTCCATCCCTACGGATTATAGAAATAAATTACCTTACCTGTTAGCACCACCTGTTAGTTTGTGTGCCTAAATTTATATTTAGTTCAAAATCAAGACTGTATGTCAGCTCAGAGGTGGCATTCACCCTGCTACAGGCTTGGCATGACATTTTCTAAAGACACATATTCAGGTGCACAACAATAAAAACCATGAATATAGCTCATCCTGCACTGAGATGATAGCAACACTATTCCCATTTAAAAATTGTTCTAAATTTGATTTTGGTGAAATGATGAGAGAACTTTGTAATTAATTTCCATTGCAATGTAGGCTGTAACTGACGCAATTACATAATACTTAAGCACATGCCTGAAATGTGATTCATGTTAAATGGGATTCGCATATAGTCTGAGGTTTCGAGGAAAATTATCACCCTCTCATCGTGGCACATAAAGATACAGATGGTGAACTTTGAATGTGTTCTTTCTTTTATAGATTACAGTGTCAGTTGGGAAATTAGAGAAACTCACTGAAACTGCACCATCTGTATCTTTGCACTTGGTGTCAAGAGAGTTATTAAATTGAGGCAATTAAGCTCATTTCAAACTGGGTGAATACATTTACAAATTAGACTTTATTTCCTTTTAAATATCACACCTTTGCACTACCATGGTGAGAATCAGTACAGTATAGCTTTTATCTAAACACATATCATATTCATACCTATAATAGGTGTCCTTCCTTATCAGAGAAAAAACAAAAGATCCAACCCAATGTAAAGAAAAAAAATTTTTAAAATTAAAAACTGTCCCAATTTTAGTCAAATGAAAGCGCTGGCTTCCTCTTAACCTATTCCATTATGCAACTGGCATAGTGAAAGATGATTAAATTATGAGACTGCGGGATCAAATGGAACATTAACCTTGTGTACATGGTGTGTTATATTCTCTTCTGAGGTTTTATTCCTTTTAAGAAGGTTGCTTCTTATTCTGGGATGTCGTATTCCTACAAACCTTAACCTGAGTTTTAACTGCTGTTGATGTTGGCCTGTGCAGGAATCTCAGATCTGTGAGTGGGTTCCATATGACATGTAGCACTAATTCTGTATATGGTTTACAGAATACAGTTAGTAAACTACTGGTCCACTGCAGCACAATGCTCACACAATCTCTCATCACTCTAATCACTAATGTATTCTGCATACTACGCCATTTACAAAAGAAGCTATTAAAAAATCTACACTTCTTTATGCATTAAAAAGCATTTAAAAAATGCTGCACATTATGAGGAAAATAGCTCCAGCGACCCTTAAAGACCAGTACTACCGATGCACCACACAGCACCAAAACAGTAACCTATAAGGGCATTCGATGAAAACATCTTCTTTCAAGGGCAATGCTAGATGTGTAGCAAAATTTACTACTCCAAGTTTAAGAAAATTCAGTTTGATATTTTGGAAAGGAAATGTAACAAATGCATTGTTAATTAGGTATGTTGTGCAAAGTAGAAGCAGTAGAATCTCCACTGACAGAAATTTCCCCAAGAATCAAACATATGGTGAATGTTTTCATTTTGTTGTTGTTTTGTTGCTGCATGAGGATTACTGCTTTTTGTAGCCATAACTACTTGTCAGCCTATCCTCTTACCCCCATTCTGCTCACTCTCTGTCCTTCCTATTCCTTTCCATCTGTTTTCCCCTCCTTTCATTATCTCCCCTCTGCTATCCTCCTTCCTCTCTTGGTCTCCTCTGTGCCGAGCAGTAGTGTCCTTGCAACCCCCTCAATCATCCCCACACAGGGAGAGTTGGAAGCAATCCAAGCGCAGTCCCTTGAGTCCCAGCTGGGTGACTTCCAACCCCACTCCCCAGGCTTCACTCTAGGCCTGTGGGCCTGAGAGCTGGCAGCTCAGGGAGGCTATTGTCGGGGAGAGATTAACCACACATGGCAGCTATTGTGCAAAAGTCACACACACACTTTGACATATACAGAGCCACATATTCTCTCAATATAGCAGCTTTTGTTTAACATCTATGAAGATGTAAATTAGTACAAGGTAGATTACAAAGCTATAGCTCTGTAGATTCTCCAGCTAATATTATATAAAGTGAGCAAATGTCGTGTGTGTTACACGAGTGGTGTGCACACAATAGTACACCACTATTGTGTGCACACACTGTGTGTCCAGTGATTAATTCTGCTGAGGGTATTGATTTTCTATTCACAGGTATTCACAAGTGGAAACATATCTTTATCAGGCTCCCCAACACACAAACTCACTTCTAGTGTCAAATTCATGTGAATCTATGTGCTTGTGTGGTTTGATCTGCCTTACTTACACACAGACATAGCATGATACACTGTAAGCAGCTCAAAACAGCTTGTTTTCAGTACAACATGCATGTTTCCATGCAAATATGGAAGGGAGTCCACTGAAGCTGTGACTTGAGCACAGATAATACTTACACACATGACACATTCACGATGCTAATTCCCCCCAAATAAACCCAGCAGCCTTGGGACACGGATGGAATGATGGCAGAAGAGATATGGAAACGAGGAAGACGGTAGAGAAAAGGATGAAAACCGCTGTGTCCCACATATATGCGCCACACACTCCCTCCCTCATTTACCACTTTTCTCCTCCCTTTTCTCCGATTAATGCCCCCTCCCCCCCTTCGCTCCCTTCTTCTCTGCAGTTTCTACACCCCTCTTCACCCCTCTGCCTCCCAACACCCCTCAACAGAATCCCAGCAGCAGCTCACAGGAGAGGTGGCACACTTTGAGGATAAATTTAGAAATGAGGTGCGATCCCAAGGCCGGCACAGAAAAGAGAAAAGTAGAGACAACAGACATGTATGTCTGATCACATGCACGCACACCAATGTCTCAACATGCGGATCACACATGACATGCTGCACAATGCTACTACTCAGGCTACCACTAAGGGTGGGGTGAGAAGAGAAGAGACAGGTCTGGCCTAGTCATACTCTCTGTTCAATGGGTGGGAGTTGTGTGACATGGTCTGAATGTTAATGCCCGAGCTGACTGGACCCCCTGAAGAGAGCGATAGAGAGTGTATGGGAAGAGGAGGGAAGGAGAGCTAGTGACTTTGGGCTGATGGGAAGAAAGAGGAGGGAAGGAGGAGGGAAAGTGACTTTGAGGTAGTGAGAGGACTCTGGGCTCCTTGAGTTCTCGGGTTGAAAACTCATCTCATGCAGATGCTTACTTGCAAGCTCACCCATGGACGCACACACAGACACACACATACACTCACACAACCCAGGCTCAGCGTGCAACAGTTTCTCTGCTTCACTGCTCAACCCTGAACACCTCTATCCTCCCTTATAACACCCATGCTGCCCTCCATCGCTCTCCTCCCTTTTCTTATCCAATCTTATTATTACTATCTCACCTCTCTTTTAAACCATTGCCCCTTCCCACTACTCAGGTTCCTTCCAATCCTGTGAAATCCATTCGAATACCCAACTCCGTCACAAATCCATGTATTGTACTAACATTGCCCAGTGAGAAATAAGAATAATAATAAAGCTAAAAAATAAAAATAAAAACAGGTTTGGGATTTTTTTAATGCACCAGTCCTGAGTAATGATAGTACAATAATGAATCTGTATATTTTTGCTGTCAATTATATATATAAAAAAAAGTTTTTGCACTTGAACCCTTGAAATGTTAAGGTTTTAGGGAAATTTCCAGTCATTTGAATATTTGCAGGGTATGCTTTATTTTTTAATTTGAATATATATATACACATATATATACTATGTCAGCTTAGCTATGTGAGAGAGAGGAATATCATGTGTTACACTACAGTTGGTTTCATTTTTGCTATACCCAAAGGGCTAGCAACAAATCTAGCAACTTTCTGGACAGTCAGCCAGTAATACAAAGTGAGCGCCGGGTCTTGATTTGTCACTTTCTCTGTTGTTCTTGTCATTTGTAACCATGATGGTGCCCGAGGGAAAAATTAAGAAAGAGATGACTTCTAACTTCTGCTTGATAACATTAACGCAAAGATACCTTGTTTTTATAGAAAGCTCTAAAAACAGTATCATCTTTCAAAATTTTGTCACAGAAATTGTTACAGTTAGTAAATGTAACATAGACCCTTTGACCCAAGTAAAGTTTAATCCAGAGAGAATACTATAAGATAAGATAAGATAAGATAACCTTTATTAGTCCCACACGTGGGAAATTTGTTTTGTCACAGCAGGAAGTGGACAGTGCAAAAGTTATGAGGCAAAAATTAGAATACAATAAGAATAAATACAGTACACAACTGTACAGAATAGAATAAAATACTATATACAGTAGAATAAAATAAAATAAATATACAATAAGATAAAAATAGAATACAAATACAAATACTATATACAACTGAGTAAAAATACAACGATGACAGAAAGGATTATTGCACTTAGTATTATTGCATATGTATGGATGTGTGTGTTTGTTCAGTTAAAGTCTTTGTTGTGGAGTCTGACAGCAGTGGGGAGGAAAGACCTGCGAAATCTCTCCGTCCCACACCGTGGGTGCCGCAGTCTCCCACTGAAGGAGCTGCTCAGTGCTGTCACAGTTTGCTGCATGGGGTGGGAGATGTTGTCCATCAGGGATGACAGCTTAGCCGCCGTTCTCCTGTCACTCACCACCTCCACTGGGTCCAGAGGGCATCCTAGAACAGAGCTGGCCCTTCGGATCACCCTGTTCAGTCTCTTCCTGTCCCCAGCAGAGATGCTGCCGCCCCAGCAGACCACACCATAAAAGATAGCAGAAGCCACAACAGAGTCATAGAAGGTCTTCAGGAGTGGGCCCTCCACTCCAAACGACCTGAGTCTCCGCAGCAGGTACAGCCTGCTCTGCCCTTTCCTGTAGAGGGCGTCTGAGTTATGAGTCCAGTCCAGTCTATTGTTCAGATGAACACCAAGGTACCTGTAGCTGTCCACAGCCTCAATGTCCATACCTTGGATGTTCAGTGGTTGCAGTGGAGAATGCTTGTGCCTGCGGAAGTCTACCACCAGTTCCTTGGTTTTACTGGCGTTGATCTGGAGGTAGTTCTGCTGGCACCAGTCCACAAAGTCTTGGGTCAGACCTCTGTACTCCTTGTCGTCCCCATCAGTGATGAGGCCGACTATTGCAGAGTCATCAGAGAACTTCTGCAGGAAGCACTGGGTGGAATTGTGGGAGAAGTCTGCAGTGTAGATGGTGAAGAGGAACAGAGCCAGAACCGTTCCCTGTGGGGCCCCCGTACTGCAGACGACCCTGTCCGACACACAGCCCTGAGTCCTCACATACTGTGGTCGGTCGGTGAGGTAGTCCAGGATCCAGGTAGTGAGGTGATGGTCCACTCCAGAGTTCACCAGCTTGTCCTTTAGAACCGAGGGAAGAATGGTGTTGAAGGCACTGGAGAAATCAAAGAACATGATTCTCACAGTGCTTCCAGCGCCTATATACTATAGGCCCCATATAGCCTATAGTATTCTCTAGATGGCACTGTAACTGTTTGCATTTATACTATTTATACTATTACTGAAATGCAGGAAAGAGGGAAGACTTAACCCTTTAGGATTCAAGTCTTGAATCAGATTCAAGTCCAATACACCGAATATTCCCATAAAGTTAGTCTCTTTGTTCCGAAACCATGTGAATTTTGTCCCTTGTGCAAATGATAAAGGAACAGAGATACCATCACTTAAATAGTGCTTGTAAAATGGGCCTACCACTGGGCTGATGGTTAAAAAAAAGGGTTAAGAGCCGAAGGAGTCTATGCATTGATAGAAAGGGCTATATAAATACGAAAACATACATTGTAACGCATTGTTAACAAGCGAGATACAACTTCCTATCACTCTACTGTGTTTACACAGCATATTAGTGTAAAGGGTTGTTGTAGTCTCTGTTGCTAAAGCTGCTTATCAGTGAAGGTGCACATCAGGCTACAGCGTAGACTGCGGTGTGTGGTATACGGCTTTATTGTAGCTATGCTGTAACCACACAATTAATGCAGTAATACAAATAAGCTTAAGTCAATAAAGCCTCCATAAAACACACATTTTGCCCCAGCCACTGACAATTCTTTAAATTAGACTGCTATTGTATCAATCATAAAATATGAAATAGACTCAAATGCAGGGATCATACAGGAGACCGGGTAAAAGTTCAAAACAAGAGTCTTTACTTGAAAGCCGGAGGTCGTACACAAGAAGTCACTCAGTATAACAACGAATTCATCTAAAAGATGAAGGCAAAACACAAACACAGGAAAAACTCCATCAACACTGGGACTAAATAAGTAAATCATAACATGGAGTTAGTCAAATGTCAAAAATAAGGAACAGGCAAAAAGTTAAAGTTATAAGGGCTACACCAGCTACAAAGCTTAGTTAACATTTAGCACAAAGACAATGTCCTGATCTTTTTTAATTTAAAGTATATGATGGGTCCTCTATCAAAATACGTTTAATTTTCTTTTTATAAACCTTGAAAATATTTTAGGGGATTAGGACCTGCCTGATGGATGAGACCTGCCAGTTAACACTGACTAGTCATCCAGTTCCTGAGGTGACAGACCACTCATATTGGATAACAAAGGTGTTAAGCCAGTTTCCCCACCACAAACAAATTCCAGTTATGGACCTTAGAGATTATTTTGTCACAATACAGTGACGCACAGTTTTATTCTGTAATCAACAGTCCATCTGAGATGCTGGAGTCAGCAAAAATGCTAATGCCGCAGTTACAAATACTCCTATCCACTGGACTTAGTACAGGAGACTGAACTTGGCATACTCTCGATTGGGAAAGCCCTCGTATATCTAATACTGCAATGTTTTTTTAAAACACACCAGTGTTTCAGCATCAGGCCCACATAAAAGAAACTGTTAAACATTAAAGCAAATTAAAGTACTGTCTAAGCACTGGCTGAAATGCGGGTGGCAATTAGGCACCATTAAAGATAGTGTGTATATGCAAGCATGTGTCATTGTGCTTTCATCTGCCAAACTGCAGCTCTGACTAACAATTAATGTAATACAGTTGGATTCAGAGTCTGCCTTGTCATGGTAATGTGTTTGAAGGCTGGAAGTCAAAAGCAATTAGAGAGATAGCTTGAGCCCCACAGCTTCAAACGCAAACTACTACACACAGCGACACACAGGACTCCACTTGCTGCTAAAAAGACATTTATCTGTGGAATTTTGTTACAGTGCAGCAAGTGTAATTTGATGCTAGAGTATCTCTGTGTTATACAAAGAAATATGGGCTTTGGTGACATCTATCTATCAGCGATTTGTGACAAAGCAAATCAAAGAAAATAAATCAACGAGATTAAAACAGACCAAGTTGACAGAATTTAAATAAAAGCAAGAGAGCAAACTGGAAGAAAAATTGAAAAAATTTCATTTAAAACAATATTTGAATCTGACTGAGTGAGACAAATTGTACAAGAGGGGTAAAAGCAGAAAATGGGGAAGAACAGAGGAGGGATTACTTACACTTGGCTTTTGACAGACTTGCTGCAGGAATAAACACTATTGGGAGTGGTACAGATCAATAGTCTCACTGCTACAAACACGCACTCAGAGAGCCTAGTGTGGATCAATACACCTGGTGCAACAGCGTTCCAGTAAACAACGTTAATGAACACATCTGTATCTAGCAAATATCTCATGCAACAAATCGCTACATACAGTAAAGTCTCACACGCACTGAGTGTAACAAACAAGCAACAAACTATCACAAAGTCCCATATAACCTGCTTCAAATGTTTCTGTTCACACATACACAAACACATTAAGTGAAAGAACCTGAAGATATGTGGATGGACAGGTTAGTAGGTGTATGAGGTCACCCTGAATGACAAAGCACACTATACACACATACTCACATGTGCCTGGAGACATAAGTGATTGCAAATACACATATGGACGCTTATATATCCAAGCTGAGGGCCACATAAATCACAGACAATCAGAATATAAATGTGAGCCAGTTGTGCAGGACAGCATGCAAAGCAACAGTAAGCACACCGCAGTGCACACATGCACAGACACATGCGGCATACATGTCAATACACACACAGACTATCGGAAGCCCGGTAGAGAAGAAATACTGAAGCATCATGCAGGGAGGATTGAGTATGGTTGGGAGATCTGCTGAGTGGGAGGGTGAGTAAAGCTTAAATCCATTTACACAGCATCCAGGAAAACACATTTTACAGCACAGATGGCGAAGGACAACCTTACCGACTACATCTATGTGTTGCACACTGCTGAAACACTCCATATTAAAGAGAAAAGCATTTCAATGGCAATTTAAAAAGCACAATATTACACATCTATATAGCTATCATTAATATAACCGCTAAAATAAAAATACAAATCAGGCATTTTTAGCCTGCAAGCAAAAGAAAAATATGACTTTAGACTCTCCATTACATAAGATGTTGCAATTTACACCAGATAGAGATATGAATAAAATCAAAACAGAAATCAGATTAGATCTTGACATTTTCTGCCAATTAAAATTCAATTTCACTACAACTAAGCCTATTTCGTATTTCTCACCCACACACCTTTAAAACATTTACAAAAACACACAAATCTTTTCGTGGGTAACTTAGGTGTGTTATGTTTATACAGACAGGTGACAAATTAAAGAAAAAACACCATAAACTGTGCCAGCTAAATCCATCTAAGCAAAATACAGCTACTGAATCCCCTCACTATAGGGTTTAAGGTGTTCCTTTTAAATTATTACCCATATGTATGTGAACAGTGCTGTGAAAAGGTCTTGAGAAACTCCTCATTTCTTCATATTTTACTTTCAGGGAGTCAGACTTTCTTGCCTTGTTTTGTAAATGAGCTTTAGCTATAGTTCAACAGGCTATTTGAAGGTCTTCCATTTCTTGACATTGGCTACTTTTTCACTGATTTCAGTCCAGTCCTTGTACCTGACCATTTTCAGAGTAAATTTTGTTTGATAAGCTATTTAACAGTGACCTATCATTCAAGCATAAAATAGTCACCTAACTGAAGGGACGAACCAAAAGTTATTTATATACATAACAGGCAATTTAGCTAAAGTCACTATATCTACGCTAAAGAATTCCCTGTTATGTGTGGGGGGAAAGAAAAACTTGGTTCGTCCCTTGAGTCAGGTGCTTTTGTTATGCTTTAATGATTCATAGGTCACTGATTAGTGCCTTAACAAATGCCTACACATAACAGGTAACCTAGCTAAGATCACTTTGTCTTTAGTCACTTTTTTCTGTCACAAAAACACATAATAATTCCCAAAGAGTTATTAACAAAAATGTAATAAATCTTGTGCATGGTATGCAGTGTGTCTTAAAAAAAAAAAAAAAAATCAGAAAGCTAGATGACTGGAGACCTAAAAAGCTATTTACATCAGATGGACAGTATCTGAAAGTCATGTCCTTAAGACAGTGAAAAATCCAACAAAGACCTGACACAGGACATGAGAGATGGATTTAGCGCTTCAGTTAAACCATTTACTGTTTGCTGAAGTCTAATCAGAAATAGTCTCAGTCTCAAGCAAGGAAAGCGTAGAACAGAACAAACGAAAACCAACATCCAAGAAACAAGACTTCTTAAAGAAAGTACAAGAGAGCCAGCCTAAGAGTTTAGGCTATGTTGAAGAGTAAAGGTGGTCATACCAAATATTGACTTTCAAGCTTGTGCAAACTCTGTTTTACCTTATTTCCAATTATGTTTGCATGTTTTAATAAATCCATATAGCTATTTCCCATTTTCCAAGCAAAATATAAAATAGTGAAGGACGGCTCAAGACTTTTGCACAGTACTGGATATGCATGTCTGCATCTATCTGTAGTATGTGCATTATGGCCTAATAGGATCTGGAGAGCAGTTAATTTTTTCCAAAACCAATGCTGTTTTTGGCTTTTCTGGTTCCATTAGGATCAGGATATGAATATTAATAGGTGCTTTAGCTGGCAAGCTGAAAAGGTGGAGACTAATATATTCTGCTAATGATACAGAGTGGAGGGAATGTGAAGGTGGGGCTTCAGAGAAAATTAAATGTTTGTTGGCTGGTGTTCAAATTAACTCACCTCAATGTATATGCACTCTCTCTCTCTCTCTTTTAGCAAATCAAGGAACACAGATGTGCACCGGTTTTAGTGAACATGGAATAACCAGGACTGACAAACAAGATCTGGTGACAGGGAGTACAGCAGATGGGATGGTGTGATTCTTATCTCGCCAGCCTCACTTTAGGGCAGGCGAACATATCGAAGGCACACATATATGTAATATTTCTGCTTGAGAAGACTTTTTAAAGGGGAGATTTTAAGATTTTATATGAGAAGAAACTTTTCTTGTATGCAGCATATTAAAAATTCATTTCTCACAAGGTGCGCTGAGCAAAATCTTTAACAAAAAATGGAGCTGCTTGTTTATGCGGTCCAACAGTTGCACTATCAGGTCATAGCAGATGTATACAACACCGGTCAAATTCACACTGCAACCGCGCTTTCACCAGAGATGGTTCCTGAAATAAAGCTGCCGGCCAGAGACTGAGCAAAAATGAAAACCAATTCCACTGATATAGACAGAATGATATCTCAGACAAGGCCTCCACAAATAAATCAATACAAAAACCAATGCAACAAAACACAAAATCACAAATGTTTCTTCTAAAACTGCACCATGTTGTGCTGAGATACAAAAATACTTGCTGTTATTTCTTGCTTCACTTTCAAAGAGCTTCCTTTGAAGGAGTTTGCCTTTGCTAAATCGTCATTACTTTAATAAAACAGCTACAATAGGAATTTCAGTTGAACTGCAAAGAATCTGGTTAAACTGAGGTGTTGACTCGTACTGAACAAAACTAAACAGAAATGAATTGAAAGTCGTTTCAGCGATGTAGTGTCAACAATAGCTTATCCTCTGCTGAAGCAACTGTCATACAAAGGGATTGAGTGCCTCTTTCCACCCCCTATTTCTCACTCCGTCTCCACTTTCTTTCTTCTTTCTTCTCTGTCCATCTTTCTCTCTCAGACACTCACCACTCAGCTCTTTGAATTAAATGCGATGCTATTAATCAAAACTCTAGAGGAATTATTGTGTGTTCTGCACACTTTAACTGGGACTGTGCTCAAATAGTCCAAGAAATTACCTCTTTTTTCTTCTTTTCCTTCAGGCACATTTATTTTGACCTTGACAGAAAATATCAGGAGGTCAAGGCCTGCTGCAAAGGACAATTTATCAGGACTTGGAAACAAAAAGAGCCACAGAGTTCAGAGACTATGATTGCACCTACACAAGCCTCTTTAATAATATGAAAGCACGTTGCTGATGTGGGTCAGCTATGGAAAAACAATGCTTCGAAGAGGGAATGCAAAAAGTGAATATTAGATACGTTGTCACAAGTGTTCTTACTGTGTTGTTTTACACAGGCCATATAAACAAAAAACAAGGGTGAAAAATTCATTACCAAGGTTGGTATTTGAAAGAAAATGCAATATCTAGGTTATAAAGTAAAATGAAATATGAGTCACGCTGACATTAGCTGTTTTTTCTGTCCACTCATATTTTCTCCTCCCGCTAGAGAGATGATCGAGTAATCGCGTAACGCCTGCTTTTATTAAGAATGTCTGTGACAAGTCAAATTAATTCATGTTAAAATTTAAAGGCTGGCAATACAGCAACTGCAGAAGCTGAGGACATAACTAATGCGAACTGAGTTATGATAAACCTTAAATTCACTTCGGTAATGTTATTATTGCTCATAATTTTTATTTATACAGATTAAAAAAAATAAAAGAGGCTACTTCATTTTTCACAGCATCTTTTCTGCCTGTGGGTTTAATATATCCTCCCACTGAAGAGTCAAAACATATCAGCAGGTTATGAAATAGAAAACAGTTTTACATGGTCTGCATCACTCGTGAGTCATGGTGATCATTTGTTTTCATAAAAATCTGGATGTGTCACTGTGAATTGTGGGATAATGGCAGATCCTTTCCCTTCATAAAACAGAGTCCATTTTCCCTGTGGTAAAGTCCTGTAGACCATTTCATAAGCAGATACATGTGGGTCATGTTTCCTAGGCCATTCAATTGGATAATATTTGAGTATTTATACAGATTTTTATTTATTTTTTTGAATGTGGAAATATCTGCCATTTCAGTTTGGCGGAAAACATTTTTTATGAGACAAAAATACTGGAGAAATCCAGTTCAGTGATTCCAGTTAGAGAAGGTGAGGCCTAGCAGACAACAACTAGCTCTGGGCCTCTGTGTAGTGATGCCACATCTGTTAATTAAAGTGACCACATCCCTGATTCTAAACATAAAGGCCAACATTTTTTTATACCAGGCTGTAAGTAACCCTTTTAAAGTTGTAAAGTTGGACTTTTTAAAATTTGGAGTATATACAGCTCAACTGCGCTTGTCCACTTTATTAAGAGCTTTGGTTGTGGGATTGAATTTCCTGTTCACCTTCTCAATTCAGGTTTCCGAAAATCCTTATAAAAGCATTTTAAGCCTTGAACCAACCCAACCAGCTACGAGGTAAATCATGACAAAAAATCGATCCAGTTGAAAAACAAAGAAAATACAAAATGTTACAAGTCTGTGTACATAATTTATTACCAGAAAGAGAAGTACTCATACCCATAAACCCAATACAAATCCCAGAATCCACAGGTATCAACCAACCTTCTTTGTGTGTGTAGTAAAGCAGCAGTCCCCAACAATATGTCCGACAACATTTTCACCGACCGGCCTTTAAGGTGAGGTGGATAATTACTACAAAATAAAACCAGTACCGGTACCAAAAAACACATGGAGAGAGACCCAGGGAACCGAGTTAACCATAAAAACAATTTTAAAAAAATAACGATAAAAAAAACAATAAAAACCCTGAAAACCACAAATTTCACACCTGAGCCTCAACTCTCGCAGCCCGGTACCAAACAACTCGTGGACCAGTATCACTCCACGGCCCAGAGGTTGCAGACCGCTGTAGTAAAGTACAGCAGAGTTATCGATATGGTACAGTGATTTGTTCCTGTCTGCAAACACAGACTCGGTGGTTTCTGAAACTTAGCTCTCACTAAATGACCTGACCTTCAGGATTAACAAATTTCCATGGCAACAGTGACGAGATAAGAAAATAACAGACATTCAAGAATTGTGGTTAGAGTAGTTCTTCTTCTATAGAAGCGCACACCGTCATTTCACAATGCCACTATATATAGTCTAATTTGCATGGTTGAAATATTAAGAATCATGATCAATAGAAATGGAAAATATCAATAATATTTTAACTTTTGGAACATCACTGTTGAGCACTATTAAGCTTGACCCGTTTCTGGAGCCTGGCCCCTGTGGTCAGCTCCAGAGATTGATGGTTGCCTCAGACACACAGTTCATTTGCATTCAAATGTAAAGGCACAACACTGTCAAAACAGTAATATCAAGTACCCAGGTTTACACAGTAACTTGTGGACAATACTACTGTCCTTCTTGCTGGAACAGGCCCAACTGTTTAAAAAAAACAAAAACTAAAAAACTACGAGCTAAGTACAGAGACTGTTTGAGAGGATACCAATCACCATACCAGGAAATTTATACTTCATCCAACCCTACTGCAAATGATTAACTGCTTCTACATGAACTGCCAAGGCTCTTTAGCCCCTCACTGTCACAACATGTATGACCAAGCACTTTGGCCTGTGATTTGTGATCTTTGTGATTGCCCTGCTGAAGCTGAGCCATTGATGGAGCATTTCAAAATCTACAAAAAAAGCACACACAGGCATATCTTCTTGCTCACACAGGCAATTCTTCAAAAAAAAAAAAAAAAAACCCTGTTCTTTTTGATTTAATGAGGGAAAACATGAAACTCTGCTTAAAACATCACAAGAAGCAGCCCCAAGGCTGCACAAACACAAGGACACACATTCTTTCATGCACACACACACACACACACACTTAAAATCTTTCCCTCTCTGTCCTCATGTTCATGGTGTCACTCATAATGAAGTATATTTTGCATCATGAAAAAACAACTCCTATATCACTTGAGACTTGCAAATTCACAAAGTCTGTACACACAACCCACATCACACAGTGTACGAGAGGGGAGTCCTATAAGCAGTCTGTATTTAATAAGAAAAGCAGACAGCAAGATGAGGGAATCTCATGGCTCCTCTTTTCATGCCAGCTCACATATTAAGACTGGCAGCTGGTTAAATCTACCAGCCTCTCCTTGCTTTCACACATATCAAGCAGAGTTTAATCACACATAATACCATATGTGCACAGATTAAATGCAACTACTGGCACATCAAGAACGCTGCTTTGTGTTAACTGTCAAAAATGCTTAAGCATACAAGAGCGTTTAAATGTGTGCATATACATTTTGTATCTGTACTGTATACATTCTTTGCATGCGATTATATGCCAACGTCTGTTTGACATTTTCTGAAGTGCTGTGCTAACACTACTGTCTGATTAAAAAAGTAAGGCAGTCAATTTAGGAGTTACAGAAAAAACTATACAAAAACCTTTCTTTCTTAACCAAACAAAAGTACCAAAAGACAAGAGCAGAAGGTAATGAGTGGCAAATAGGAAGAAGGGAAGAAGACAGAAAAAGAAAAAAATCTGGGGTGCAGGGAGCTATAGGATGAGGCAAAAGAGGCAGAGGGATGGGATAGTGGCATGACTAACGGGAAGGATGCAAAAGAGTTTTATCATTCTCCTGGGTCTCATTAATTCTGCCTAATCAGATAATATATTGCTGAGGAAACACTTGTGCGATATCCTGCACAACACGCGGTATACATCCATATGTGTATATGTGTGAACTACCCACAACCTATCAGTGGTATTCTTTGCAGTTTCCTGTGCTGTGAGATGCCGGATGGTGGCCTGAGTTCAATTATTATCACGAGGTTTTCCTACAGTGAGGCAAAGTGAGTCATGGCTGTTCTGTTTGTGTTTTGCCCGTGGATAGAACAAGACAGTCTGGATGACCCTTCGAACACGGTCCTCTCACTGTCTGGATAATCTGTCTGCAAACATCCTGCCCAATCCTAACCCTAGAGGCAACGTGATCTGAGTAAGAAACATAGGCGAAAGAGACAGAAGCTCAGATATTAGGAGACAGAGACAAAAGAGCCAGAGTTCTGTTTGCAACTCACACTCATCTGGCTTTGTGGCAAAACCGTTTCATCTTCCCGTCTGTGTTTTCCTCCCAGTCGCATACAAATACATGTAAGATTCCTGAAGTGGTCAAGCTAAGCCAAACAAGAGAAAAGTTCAGTACTAAAGATCCTCGTGGATTTCCACCTTATATACACACTATTCAAAGGACCTGTGAAAAACAAGCAAGCAGAAAAACAAATGTGCACAAGTGTATAAATCACATGTACACGTGTATATACACACACACATGCATGTATGCACACTCAGGCACACAAATCTTTGTTCTTCCGAAGCTGTATCCTTTCATGTCAAAATGGCTGGCCTTATTTGTGGGGAGTCAGACCCCTGCTGAGGTTGCCGCAGACTGAACCATTCCAATCCAGAGCAGGGGGAAGGGAAGAAGAATTATTGATGACAGATGAGAGATGGAAGCTGATACCCATTTGTGGAGAAGGAAAGACTCTGTAGATGGAAAAACTTGGGGGTTAATGAGCTGGAGCAGAGAGAGGAACAAGGGAAGGAAGGATGCAGTTGGGGGATGTGGAGCAGAATCTGCTTGTAGTGATCCTGCACCCGAGTGATTCAGTGAATACACTAGGGAATGACCCTTTAATTCTAAGCCAACATTTAGCTTGGTGCGCACACACACTATCACCAGGGGGGTACATATGTGAAAGCCATGATTGATATTCTGCTTCTGTCTGCAAAAACTCTGATAAGTAAAGAGTGCACAGGGGGAGACAAAAAGAAAATACTTTACAAATTAATTCAGAACACTAACATCAAAGTGTCGGGATGTTAAAAGTAATAACAAAAATATCAATTAAAAAACAACAATGCTGTAAATAAAGTAGAAACATATTTCTGAAATAATACATTAAATATTGTAGCCTACAAACCCACATACACTCTAGGCTTAGAGGGCATGAAATGGTTGAAAGATGACCCAATTAATAATGACACACACATACACCCACACGCATGCACACAAATGTATGTTTAGCAGGCATGTAAGTGTTCAGAGCAGACCCTATTAATTCAGCTCATTTAGCCCCAGTCCAGCCATTAAATTTAAGCCTACCCCAAAGCTCACAAAGCAACACCATGGCTCAACCCCCACAGCTTCATCTTCATCAGAAATAGTAAATGTCTGAGAGAAAAAAGAGAGGCAAAATAACCTCTCCCCCTTCTCTCACACATACACCATTTCTGTTATTTATGTATTTGCTTATCGACAGTACACCAATTTTTCTGCCTGTTTATAAATGGGTAAAATTCCAGTAAAGGGTGAGAAGCAACAGGGCAGAGATGGTATTGGTTTTATGGCTGACACCAGGCAAAAATATATCTGAGTATACCTCCAGGCTGTACAAAAAAATGCCAGAGTATAATGTCTCCAAATACTGTCTAATACCCTGGTCACAATACCGGGGCACGCAGCCAGAATCACAGCTTACTACAGACATCCAGCAAAAGCTGTGTGGAGAATAACTCATTAACATTTCCAAACCACTGGTCCACTAGACAGTAAAAATGTGTATTTCTAGAAAAATGTTGCTCGTATGAGCTTGATTACTGACCAAGTCAAAGAGGAAATGAGAGACACAAAGAAACTAGCAGGATGGGGGAGGCTGGGTGAGGGTGGAGGGCAGCAGCAGACAAAAATTAGGATTAGAGTAATGTTCATCCCCCTTTCATGCTGTTTCATTAACGCACCTCTGAGGTGCTTTTAGAGGCTGTTGGAAATAAGCCGATTTCCCTGCTCAGGAGGGCTCGCCCACTACACATCAGCACCACTCAGTGTGTCACACAAATACAAGCACAATTTACTCTCTCTGTCAATCATGGTTGAAGTAAGCAGTGCAATCTGCATACAGAACCACTGGCTGACTGGTAGTGAAATTAAAAAAAAACAACAGCAAAAAAAGTCAAATATCACAAGGGGTTGAGTCTGATTGTGATGCAGCGCAACTGATGTCAATTCAATTAGTGTGAAAGGAGACGAGCATGTCAGACTTATCTATGGCCTTTAGACTATCTGTGGGCTTCAGTAAGATAAAGCTGGTGAACAGGGAGTAAATGGATTAATATGTGGAGGGTTGATAGCGAAAGGCAGTAGAGCTATGAAACCCCAGATAGTCATGGAGATAAACTAATAACTAAGATAAGACCCACACATACAATAAGTCATAAGCTCAAACAGTTCACAGGCTGCTATTGGCAAGCTGGAGTGAGGGCAACACATTCATCTGCCCCACCCCATCAACAGAATTAGAGAGGGGAGAGGAAAAGACAGAGTGGATGTTCAAGCAAGGGGCTAGGGGACATACTAATGTCCTCATCTTTTCATTAAACCTTGGTTAAAAGTAGTCGGCAATAATGAAATCACTTCTTCGAGACACTTATAGTAACCCCAAAGAGAGAGAGAGAAGTAATGAAAGAAATGAAAAGAAAGTGGAACAAAGGCCATAGGATGAAATATGTGCATTCAGGAAACAGTACAGACAAGAAAGAAAGTAGGTTATAGTAGACATATAGGATACGTGCGAGCAAGTTAGGAACGTTCTCAGCAGGACTGAAATATATATTTGTGTGAAAGCCAAAGTCTGACATGAAGTCTGCCAGCAGGGGGTAACTTTGGAAGGTGGTAGTTCAAAGTCACACAGAAGATATACAACAGATGATCTACTGAGCCGAAAATATAGAAAAACAAAACTGGTTTTACACTGCATCAACACATCTGTGAATATTATCCATTACCACCAAATAACCTGCAGTATTCAGAATAATGCAGCACACAAGTATAGTACAGCCTGAGTGATTCAGCACCACGGACAGCTCCAGCCTCATGGGGTGACAATCTCAGCGCAGTGTTTCCTAAGTAACTCAAAGTCTCTAATCCAGCTTTACCTTGCCTTAAAGGGACAGTTCACTGAAGGATTTAATTTACATATTTCTTCTACTGGTAGGTAATGCTATTCATCTATCTAGATTCGTTTGCTATAGCCTGGTATGGAGATATTGGCTTTACAAATGGACGTCAAAGCGGTGCTGTGGTTGGCACTGTCACCTCACAGCAAGGAGGTCCGGGGATCGAATCCAGCACTTGCTGGGGCATCTCAGTGTGGAGTTTCCATGTTCTCAACAAGATTGATTTTTTTTTAATGTAAAAGGAAAGTGCTTCAAACTGAAACAGGTGGACAAACAGCGGTACATGCCATGGGAAATAATATGTAAATTTAATTTTGCTGTAAATTCTTCCTTAAAGCTTAATTGCTGGTTGCCCAATGCAGTTAATGGGCATGGTTCTAAATTGCATTTAGTATGCAAGTTTTAAAAAAAAAAATAATTTGCTTGAAAAAGCTACTCAAACTGGGTCAGCACCTAATTTAATTTTATATAACAGCAAGTGAATTTACTTCAGGCAAACACAATCTAGACTGGAAGCTTAAATTAGGAAATATACAGTATATAATATAATTTTATCAAGAAATGCTGAATTCGTTTTCTGCAGATAATCACTGTGATGAGCTGGGGTTATATAAAAACAAAATATACACAGAGTGGCACGAAAACAGCTGCTAAGCCACAGTCATTTGGTGAAAGATCATAAGGGATTGTGATTCTCCCAACTTACAGATGGCAACTGAAAGACACTTACTCATGCTAATTTACAAGCATATAAGCATTTCTGTGTGTTATGTGAGCTTTTAGTTTAGTTTAGTTGTCTGTGCGTACCATGTGTGCAGTATGCGCCATCAGACATTAGATTTCCATTTATGGAGAGGTTGGGGCTACACTAGATGACTGATGACTACTCAGACCACCTAAAATAATTAATGTGCAACTCAGTGTTTATATGGGTGTTAGAGTGTGTGTGTGCACGTGTATGCAGAACAGCTTCTTCTCGTGGGCTGTCAGAACTCTTAATGCAAACTAAGGGTGTGTAAAGACTTCCCCAACACATCCACCCTGACACTGCTGTTGATCATCTATGTGCAATATCTCAGTCTTTCCATGTTCTGTGCAATATTTTTGGCTCATGTGCAATTATTTTGGTCCCAGTCTGTTTCAATGTTTCCTACACATACACCATGTATATAGTTCCACTCACATATGTATACATATACACTGTTTTTTATTTTGTTCTATTTATTTAATTATTTATTTATTTTCCGCCTTCGTTGTATATTGGTTTCTCTTCTTCTTACTTTAGCACCTTTGTGGTTCAGCTACCCAATTTCGCTGTGCAAAAAACTGCACAATGATAATAAAAAGCTCTAAGTCGAAGTATGTGTGTATGTATAAATTAAAGAACATATTAAAGAACCTCAATCTGTAAATTAAGCATGAAAACCTGGACATTTGTGTATGTGTGAAAGTATGTGTGTCTGTGACAGTAAGTGAGACATTTCTAAACTCTCTAAACGAGAAGTGAAAATGGGCCAGGGTCTCATTTGTGTCATGAGGACAGTTGATCTATTATACACTCACATTCACCAACAAACACATGCACACGGCTGGAGGTGTTGGCTGCCATCAAGAGGCTCATTTGGATAGCAGGCACTGGCTCGACTTCAGACGTGATCACACTAGATGGGGATCACATTGTTAATTACCTGCAAAACCTTCCAAACACAGATAGAAATGCTTAGGAAGAAACAAACAGGCCCACACAAAGACTGAGAAAAAGGAGCGTGATCAGAAAGTAAAAAACAAAGAAGGAAAATGCTGAGGTATTTTGCCATTTTAAACTCCCCCCACCAAGCTATTCTTTTCCCCAAGCATCATCATAGTTTTATGCTCCATGTTACAAAAATAGTCTCTTGTCTTAATAAGTGCAGGACAACAATTATCAGTGCTGACAACTTCAAATCAGTACAGCCTCAACTCTGCTTTTTTATTTCAAGTTCTGGTATAATTTAAGGAGGTTGGTGTGAAAGCCTCTTCTATGATGCACAAACAAAAACTGAAATACTCTCATTACAATGTAGAACGTCTACTTTAACAAGTCCAACAGAAAAGTAATAAGACTGGGCTATTAGAAAAACACACAGGGGTGGTGGCAGCTCACCATCGAGGCTTAGAAAAATACCAAAGGAGCACAGTGCCTGATAATGCAAACCCTCACTGGGGTCTTTACTAATCAAACATAATTATCCTTGTCACAGTGTTCTCAAACACACTGATAATCACATTGTCAGGCACGCTCGTGCATGCACACACGAGAACACACCAATCCTCGACGCCTACATGGAGATCTTCCTATTGATTCTGTTGCTCCTCTTTATTAAAATGCACGCCTCTGAGTTCAAGTTGATTTTAGAGTAAATAGCCCACTCTCTGCCCTCTACTATCCCAACTGGCCTTTTTGTGCCCTTTAATCCTTCTCATATCTCCCACACCATTTCATTCCTCCTCATGTCTAGTCATAGTGATTTCTTCTCTTTCTTCCCCCTCAAAATTTTCCATTTACATACATTCTCAACTCCCGTTTTCTCTCCATCGATTATGCTTTCGTCAAGCTCATCTACCCCCCCAATATCCTTCTTTGTCCCCCTATCTCTGTCCTCTTCTCTTCTAAGTCACATTCTCTATTTCCAAATCCATCTTCTTCCCATCAAGCTTGTCTTCCTCCCCCCTCTTTCCATACATTTGGCATTTCACCCCCACTGTAAATCGACCAGTCAGTCACTAGTGAGTGGAACAGTAAAGTACCTGCTCAAATGTCATCAGCATCAACTCTGAATCTCAATCATCTCAAAGTGGATGAAAGAAGGGGCTTGTAGGGGAGGGGGGTATGGGATTGGAGCACTGAGATAAAGCTGACAGCACACTTCATTGGAGAAGGGGGGGGGGGGGGGTGAATTAGGTTACATTTTCTCCATGTCATTTCATTTCTCCTCCCCGTCTCCCCACAATCCTATTGTAGATATTAACTAAAAAGTGCCCGGGTGTCTCGCCTGGAGCGCAGCCTGGTCCAGGTGACATTTTGACAGAGTGGCCTCGGGCTTGTTGTGCTAAGGTTTGCTGTAGCTCTGCGACTACACAGATGGGATCTATAATTGTGGTTATCTAGCCAGTTAGCTCTTGCTTGAGCCTGTCAGGAAGCACGAAAGACACTTCTGAAGACGAGTGTCTGTTCAAAAAGCTATTGTCTGGTATTATAGCTGGAGGTGACAGGGCTATTAAAATGCACAGAGTCTGAGCACCTATATGTGTGTATGTGTGCACGTGTGTGTCTCGCAGTGATGGGTGGAGAGAGGTGTCTTTGGTATAATCCACTCTGTGACACAAACCTGAGTGCTCTCTCTCTCACTCGTCCCTGCTTTCTACCTTACGTCTTCCTCTCTCTATCATCTGGCCCTCCCTACTTCTGTCTCTCCAGAATAAATCTTTAATGGAGGTTTTATTGTCCCTGATCAGCATTCAGCACTGTGCTTGTTTATGCAGGCTCATCTCTCTCTCTCAAACACACACACACACACACACCTCACCTGTCCCTCCTTCTGCCATGATTGTCCTAATTTCGCATTCCTGCTCTTTACGTCTTTCTCGTCTGTTCTTTTCCTCCTTCATCACATTCACAAATCAGTTTAACTTCTCCACAAAGAACTCATTTTTGTTTCTCTATTTCATCGCTTCCTTTTTTGCCATAATTGCAAAAATGAAAACCATTGTAAGCTATGCTTTTCGCCAAGGGTTGTGTTTTTTTTCCTCCCAAGTGGATGGGAGCAAAAAGGTGCAATGCTGTGAATGTAAATCCTGATTGGGGTCTTTACTCTGTGGACCACGAGAAGAATGTTTGTATAAAACACAAAAAAGACAACGACAGGTGAGCCTGGAGCTATGATTGATGTGCATCCAGCTGAAGTGTGTGTGTCTTTACACTGGCATGTGAGTGAGAGTGTGAAAACTACGCATGTATTAAAGACTGAAAAGGTAAAACTGTGGCAGCGTGGCTCCTCTGTTCACAGTGGGACAGCAGGGGAATTACGGTATCGCTGTCCTGCAGTTTACACACACACACACACACATACATGCACACACACTGACACACGCAGAGTGCCTGAAAATGCAGTGGTTGGATGTACATCAAAGCATTACAAGGACAAAATGTCCCTTTGTGCATCTGTGTGATTGTGCTATTCAAAATGAATAATGTTTTGTGTCTTCTATAGTCTTATAAACAGTATGTAACACGGATACAATATATACAAAATAGTGAAAGGTTTTCAGCTTTTAAATGTATAAGGTTGCGTGTTTTTGTGTGTGAACATGAGTGTGTGTCTGTGCAATTCACTGTGAAGGATATATTTCGACCTCTAATAAAAGTCAGCATATCTATACATTACAATCATTGCCATTACCCAGGTGACATACACAAAGTCACAGTCACACGCGTCCAAGCATAAAGGCGCATGTATATGTGCATTCGCTATCACCGGTGTGCACTCCACTTTGAACTTATAACCACTGACATACCTTCAAAATATTAATTCATGTCGTATGCGCTTTCTTTACTATAATGTAAATTATTAAATATATAAGACTTGGGCTTGGTCAGTGTAAAAGAACGTTTAGGTTAAGGTCTGGTGAAGGTTAGGATCTGACAAGCAGCAGTTATGGTTCCGGTAACAATCCAGAAAACAGAATATATAATTAAGTGTGTGTATCTGTGTGAGAGTGAGTCGCTCAAATGAATACTATGAATGGATGTTTCACAGATATGGACTGACAAACAGTGGTGGAAGGAGGAGAAGAGCAGGGGATAAATGGAGAAAGGGAGGGGAGAGAGGGAAAAGGCAACCTTGCTGCAGGGAAGACTTCTGCACAAAGGCTCTCTGTAGGGTCTCTGTCCAGCACATGTGAATACCCCAAGGCTAAGTACTCACACATATAAGCAGTAATATATACGCATGTAGTCACATACATATACAGACCGAAAAACAGATTTCACTGGGGCGGAAAAGAAACAGGAAGCCCAAGGGCAATGTCTTCTTCTTTAACAAAGAGGCATTTTATAACTTTCAAAGAAAAAATATGAGGAATACCTTACTCCAGAAAAGGTCACTGTTCCTTTGCAATAGCATTCAATGTTGCTTCCAGCTCCTAACCTTAGCCTTGCTTTCTTTAATTTTTGCAGTACACTGACATCAGAATATCTTAACCTGAAGACCTGAAGGCCCTACACAGTCCAAGGCTAAAACCAAATATTTTCCAGTCAACTAATGCTTTAAATTTGCTCTCCAATAGTCAGAGTGTCACACTATAAAACAATAACATAACATTAAGCGTTGCATTGCATTGCAAACACTACTCTGAACACCACACTGTCTCAATAACTCTAATACACAATTGATTTGTCTTTAAAGGGATAATGTAAATATTACTTTATACACTCATCAGTCACTTTATTTGCTATATCTTGCTAATACTGGGTTGGAGCCCCTGTGCTTTCAGAACTGTCTTAAGTCCTTGTAGCACAGTTTCAACAAGGTGCTGGAAAGATTTCTCAAAGAATGTGGTCTGCATTGACATGACAGCATCACATATTCAGCCCTCTCGTATTCCACCACATCCCAAAGGAGGTTTGTTAAATTTATTTATTTTTAGTCTGAATTTTTATCTGGACCTAACTGACTGAATACAATCTGGTGATTGTGGAAGTTATTTAAGTAAAGTGACCTCAAACCAGTTTGAGATGAGTGCACAACTCAGTTTTCAGTGAGTTGTGCACTTAGAGATGCACTTGTGCTTACCTTGGTTTTAACACTTGGCCATTGTCCTCTGACGTCTTCCACTGACACAGCATTTTTCCCAGCAAATTACAGCACACTGGATATTTTTGTCTTTTTGTGACAATTCTATGCAAACCCTAGAGATGGTTGTGAGGGATGATCCCAGCAGATTACTAGTTTCTGAAACACTCAGACCAGCCCATCTGACACAACCAACCAGGCCACATTCAAATAAATCATCCATCTTCCCAATTTTGATCTGAATTGTTCGTCTAATTCAACTAGATGCATTAAGGCGCTATCATATCAGATATGATTGGTTTATTAGATACTTGTGCTAACGAGCAACTGAACAGGTGTACCTAATAAAGTGGCTGGTGAGTGTAGCTGTTTGTGTCTCCATTCTTACAGACAGGCTTTGTAATGTCCATGGATTGTCCTCACTGTCAGCTCTGCAAACGACATAATTCTATATTTCACTTCATTTGTCTGCCTCATTCACAAGGCTCTTCGATTTTCAGCCATGTCTTGTCACAGTGAAAGCTGCAGCTGTCACGGTACTGGGTCGTGTTTGAGTTTTTTTATGTATCTTTTGTATTCATTTGTGTTCTAGTTTAGCTCATCTAGTTAATTTCTAGGTTGCAGTTTAGTCCTTTGTTTTTTAGTTGTTTCTGTCATCTCCCCCCGTATTGTCTACCTGTCGTGTTTCATGTCTGCGTGGTCCTTGTTGTCAAGTTCGTGTCATGTCTATGTCTCCATGTTTCTTGTTTTATTTTTGGAAGAGTCTGGTGTTCTTTGTTCATTGTATTTAGTTTCACTGCCCCTGTCCTGTCATTAGGTTCACGTGTGTCAGCTGTTCTTCTTCATGTGTTTCCACTTTCCCCCGATCATCCCTGTGGGTATTCGTGTCGTCTGTGTACCTCCCCTCTGGTCAACTTAAGTGTTTTTCAGGATTCTGTGCAGTTCTTGTTAGCCATTTGGTTTATGTTGTTTTTCATGCATCTGCACAGCATTCTGTTCACAGTGATCATAGTTATTCCTGTCAGTCATGTTAGTGTTTTTCCAGTTTAGCTTTCTGGTTAGTTACGGTCTCTGTCCCTGTTACGTTTTGTCTACTCCCCTCTGTATCAGCCCAAATAAAGGCTCGCTTTCAGTTTAAGTACACTCCCGTCTCCTCACCTGTGTTCGCACCTGGACCCACAACACACACCTCCGCACGGTCTGTCTCCACACACCGTAACAGTAGCAAACTGCTGGCACAGCCACTATGCCTGCAGGGAGTGGAAAGAGGGCAGTGCGCACGCACACAATGGTTCAACTAATCAGTTACTCAGCTAATTGTTTGAGATGTGATCTAGACTCCGTTAACATATTATACTGTGGTGTTTTTGCCTTTACCTCATCCACTACATTCAAATGCAAAATGATCTCACTGGGCATCATTACATGGATCTATAGTAAGTACACCAGAAGAGAAATAATGAAACACCATCAACCAGGCAAAGTGGGCAGCAATCCATAGGCCCCAGACCACCAAGGGCTCCAAAAGACCCAAATTTACTTGATGTTTATTAGCTTTGGGTAATTTAAATAACTGCACAAAAATTACCAGTCAATTACATCAATTCAAGTGGCCCATGCAGTGTTGGTAATTTTATGCCTTTCTCTTTTTAAGGGCCCTGAGTGTACATAGTACACATACCTAATTAAAGTGTCATTTTATGAAATTAACACAATAGGGGACACCAGTCAATTTTCACCCAGAGCCACCTCCTAACAAGTTAATCTGGTCCTGTAGGCATGTGGACTGCTGTGTGCACATGTGGGAGAACACACACGCCATAGTAAAGTACACAGATCTATACACCTTGGCACATATACCCTCCTCCTTTCATTCTCACCCTAACTGGGTCAATCCACCATCTATCTACTCTGCTGGGGGAGGGAGGAGGAGACAAGGGTTTGCTGAAATGGAGGAAGCAAACACCAGAAAAAGCTGCCTCACTGGGAATGATTCCACTGCTGGTAAATCTAGGACAGCTGAACAAAGGAAGTGAGGATGGAAGGAGGTAAGGAAGGAAACAAAACAATAATGGGTACCAGAGTGCCATCAGAATGTAAAAGTTAGAAAGTAAAAAGCATAAAAGCACAAGGTGAGGCAATGATGAGAGGGTAGAGGGCAGGATGAGAGAAGAGAGAGGCTGTGGAGAGGACAGTGGTTTCATTAGTGAGATTGATTAGATGAATGGAGAAGCTAACAGCCTCTCTGCTCTTTAGCTAAATGCCATCTCTGGGCCTATCAGCACCGGCTCCAACAACAACACATAAATTAGAGAGAGAGAGGAACAGACAGAAAGAGAGCACAATCATCATCATGAAGCACACACAGCAGATTATGTCTGCGGAGGTCTGAGATCACGAACAACAGCAAACAGCTGATCACCTCATTTCTTTGCAGGAATGCAAGCAACGGCATGGGCATGCTTTCTGTGCATCTCCATCTGTGTTTCCAAATGTGTTTGTGAAAAGGTGGTTGGAAAACTCAAGCCTGCCCCTGATTTTACTCACTTCACTAATCTGCATACTATGATCGCCCACACTTACACACACACACACACACACACACACACACACACACACACACACACACACACACACACACACACACACACACACACACAATTACTAATGACATTCACCCATCCTGAGGGCTTCTTTCTAAAATGTTGCCTTTTACATGGAAACCTAACAAGTGTGAAATTAGAAAGGTTACCAAATAATTTGCACACACACAATAACAAAGCGTGTGGCAGGAACTGGAGCTCAGATGGGGAGGAATTCCTAATTGAAAAAGCCTCTTCCTTCCAGGAGTCTGCTGCTGAGGAAAGACAGCACAATAAGGTAATTAAAAAAAGTCTGAGTGATGCGGCAGGGTTTATCTCAGGATTGTCACACGCTGACTGATAGGAATTTACATAAACAAATCATATTTTCTGCCTTATTAACTGCATGTGAAAATGTTTTTGTGAAGTAGAAAACCAAATACTAAGAACTACAATTAGTGTGTAGAAAAGCCTTCTTCTTTTTAATCCTCCCTTCTTGCTCCTTTGTCAGGAAACAGCTTTCCCACTGAAGTGTCTAAGTATGGTGCAAGGACATTCTCTACAGAGATCAATACAGTACAGCTCCTGATATCGTACAAGGCCATGCTCCTAATCTAATGCAACCTCGCGTTAAGCATTATTCTTGTTGAATTTGTAATTAAAATAAAAGTTGCTGTTGACATTTTAGATTTCTTCCTATATGCAACACAAATGTACACAAGTGCAGATATATTTCCCACAAGTTTATCGGCTTTATCTACTCCTGAAACTACCTCAGCTAAAAGGAATGCACCAATCAATGTAATTCAATAATTCTACCTGTGCTTTTCCTGCTTTAGTCAAACTGTCTGCTGTTTAACAATTTTACTCTTTCCAATAAATCCCCCCGTGCTCTCTACTCCATCCTCATCCGTTTCACTTCAGAATATTTACAGTGCACGAGCCTCATTGTCTATTCACACTGCTTGTCATTTGAGTAGTCTCAGTCTGTCAACCAGGTGATGTTGCTTCATTCATCAATTTCTCCAACTTTATGAAGCAAACAAGCACAGGGACTTCAAGCAGAATCTTTACACGACAAGTTTTCTCTTATTTTGTGTGAAAAATCAAGTGTTTAAAGTACATGTGGTTTAATAATGATACCGACAACCTACTGCGGTGTACTGTTGTATAGACACATATTCCCAACCAAGAATATTCACATTTTCACAGGTACCATGAAATATAGGTTAATTACAGGTACAAACCTATATTTAAAGAGGGATGAAACCACTGTGACACCTCACATTGGCTTCTGAATTGTGAATTTTAAAGCATGCACTTTACTGTCCTCATATTAATGCATTCATTTTAGAACTTTATTCACCAAAACAACGAAACACAAAGTACACACGGTTCGATATTTTTTCGATACAAAAAAATATTCATGCCTTTTTAATTTGTCATTTATTAAAATTATAAATATATATTTTAACTCAAAAGTACAGTTTTTAAATGTAATGTTGCTGAAACAACATAATAATAAAAAAAATTAAAAAAAATCTATCTGATCAAGAAATCACTCATCTTTGGAAAACAGAGTTTATTACAGAGAAATGGCTCTTTCCAAAATAAAAGCTATACTATACGCTTCTTCTGGGCTATATTCTCAGCAGCATATTAAACATATCAGGTTCCCATAAGGAGAATCATGTGCTAACGGCTGTCTAAATGACTCGGGTAAAGTCGGGTAAAATGACATTAACGCCATAATGTGGCAAATCTCCGTTAACGAGTTACCGCGGATCGCCCCGTGCGTGGGGCTGGACGGCGTCAGCACGTTAACAAGCTAACTGCACTAACGCACTAGTTCCCACCAATGTAATTGAGCATTGCGTGGCACATCCAACATACTGTTTTACTTTTGTCCATGACGCGCTTACCATCAGGGTCATACTTCACATGAAAACCAAAATAGTTCCAAACGCCAGATCTGAATGAGGGTGGGGGAGGTTCAATTTCGCGTTGAGGCATTTGCTATGTTGCAACGAGCGCTCGACAGTGCAGCCTAGGCGGAGTAGTCGAACGCAGATCCACTGAGCTCTCAACACAGACAGCATCGTCAGAAAGTTGATAAAATAAATTAAAAATTTTGTATTGTTCAATACATATGCGTACCGAACCGAAAGCACTGTATCGAACGGTTCAATACCGATACGAGTATTGTTGCACCCCTACTATCTATCTATCTAAATATATTTGCTGAACAACATGGAAACCTCTGGATACAGCTTCAAGTAGCAGCTTTCAGTACATCTGCATTGGCTTCAATTATAATTCATCAGAGGTTTTAACTTTTAATGACTTTTATTAAAAGCTTTTGATCCCAGATTGTCTTTGGCTTACGAGAAAGTGTTTGTGAGAGAATAAATAATTCGATTTTCTTTATTTTTTTAAGGATATGGTTAATTGCAGAGCTACATCAGCTGGGTGTGAGACAGGGGATATACAGTAACATCTGCTCGGAGGCACTGACAGTCACCAGTAGGCTGACTCTCCCCAGCTATCTTCACCTTTCTACTTCCCCTCTCATCATTTTCACTCAGGAAGGAGCACAGTTTGCTCTATTAAATCTGTAATGAGATGCAAATACGATGCAAATCCCTCCCAGAGGAGTGGACTGCTGCAGGGAGGCTATCTGATGTCAGCGTTCAAGAGAGAACCACCGCCTCAGGAAGAAACACAGAAGAGAGTGGATGTGTGTCTTAAGAGTGTGCACATGTCTGCAAACGTATCGGAGATGGGGAAAAGGCAAAGCGGTTGAAAAGCGGCTAGGGCATTGATTGCAGCTGTAGAAAAATGTTTTTGATTTATCTTGGACACAGGAGCAGAGTGGGACCTTCAGTATCACTGCATGGCAGAAAAATTCAGTCGCAGAAAAATAATACCCTCAATCTGTCCTCTGTACAGCTCCAGATAGGAGGCTGGAAGAGAGAGAGAGAGGGAGGGAGGGAGAGAGAAGCGAAGCCAGAAAGAAAGAAATATAAGGGAAAAGATGGAGATTGGGAGGGGGAGTCAAGGATGCAGCCATGCCTGTTGACAAGAGAAAAATACACCTTTCAGAGAGAAATAAAGCTTCACCTCCCTCACTGCTGCATTCCCTCTGACATAGCAACTCATCTGGCCTCGCCACGCTCACACCGCAGAAAGAGAGGAAGGAACAGCGAGGGAGGGAAGGAGGAGGAGGAGAGACAGGAACCAACACAAAAAAGAGAAAAGGAACGTACATCAATCTGCTTTTCTCACATCAGCGGTGAAACTATGTTTGCCTCTAACACACACTCACATCATTCTTCCAATGCGTGCACTATTGTATTGAATTTTGACCTACTACATCTATGCTTTTCAGAGATATGAACCTTGAGGCAGACTCTTGGCATCAGTCCTGTGCATGTGCTCTGCCTCATCCACCTCACTGTCCAACTGTCCACCATCTTTTTTCCTTCCGTACCAGTTAAAGCTAAGCCGTGGCTCAGAGATAAATATATAAAGTTGAAGCTGGACACAAACATACACTTTCCATCTCTCTCCTCACCCTCGCACACTTACTAGAAAAAGAAAAACCCAAAGGGACCAAAGATGGTGATGAACCTGTGCTATTTTTAGCTGTAAACATAAAAATAGCATGTTTAAACCCCCAACACAGTAGGTTTTACTGACCCAGTATGACACATTTATGATTTACAGATGGCAATGATTTAATAGCACCTAAAGTCTGTAAACAGATATCTGCTTATGAATATGCAGAATCTCGAATGTATTTTCAGCAACATAACATAATGACTCAGAATAAGTATGTAAAATAAGGTTATTGGATGGAAAATTTAAAGCTCTGTTCATCACACAGCCACAAAGTTAAGTAATGTTTCTAGTAACTACATATATACTGTTTTGCATATAGTCATGTGGAGAGAGCAGTGACCAGCGAAGTGAGTTTCATCATTTAAGAGGGACATATGTGCATGTCTATAGCTACATTTCTCACAAATATTTTGTTTTTATGGAATATGTAGTTAATTGTGACTCTATTACACCTACAGGGCTGTTCATTCCAGTATTGGCAAAAATAGAATGGTAAGACACTGCAGTGTTATTTTCAGCATTAGGGCAGAAATAAGAGGGCGTAAAGGAAAGGATTTTGGAGACATTCTGATCATTATACTCCCAACATACCTATTTGGTCTTTTCACCTTCACTGTCAAACCCAGTGGTTATAGTTGTGTATTCAAAGCACACAATCTGCTGCACTACATTGCATTGAATTGCAAAGGACAACTCACACAGCCCGAACGGTGCTGTCAGACATGGCATCGCAGACAGCACGAAATGCAAAGTACAGAACAAGTCTGACTACACATAACTGTGCAAACACATACGCACACATTCATACATGCAAAAGCACACTGCTGATGTCTATTCTCGTGTGGATCTGAAATGTAGCTAAAGCTCTGCAACTCTAGCATATACTGGATTTAATGCGACAATGCTCAGTAAACAAGGTGAAAACACAGTAAGATAATGCAGTAACACTGTGAAAACCACCCGACCGTCACATTTTGAATGACACACCTAATGCTGCCCTGCACCTTCCTCTCTTATATTTCTACTCTTCCTTATAAGCAGTAATGAAAACCCATTAAACTGCTTTGGACTGCAGTCTCTTCCTTTTTCCAGGCTGATAAAGAAGACGCACAACTCTGAGTTGGTTCCTGGGGCCATGGTCGAGTGAGCTGCACTCAGACACCTGCTGCTCATTAACGACAACAGGCAAAGGTGACCACTTCAATCAGGATATTAAGACTGGGAATGAAATGGGCAGAGAAGGTACATCGGGGGAGGACAAAAAAAAAATGGAGGAGACGATTGAGTGTTTTTCTTTGGCTTTGTGCCCAGATGCGGTGTTGTGTCCCTCACCCAAGCTCAGCTGCAAATTTCCTAGCATTCAGGTGTGTGTGCACGCTTGCCCTGTCCACCTGACATCTCTTAACAGTAATAATGTATTCCCTCCTATTAATATGTTATGGATCAGCGAGTGTATTATCGATCGGCCAGCTCAGCTATATAGTTACCCTGGTCCGCTGCGCCCTCCACTTTCTCTCTTCACCACTGAGGTATCTCCTGTGTTAAACCTCCTGATAGAATACCCTTTGTCTTACAACCTTTCCTCACTACTTTTCTTCCATTTAATTTTTTTTTTTTTTTTTTTTTTTAAACAGGAACTCAGAAGTGCACACTCATCGTACTTATCATCTTGCATAAGCACTGATCAATAAACAGGTAAAAACAACATACTCTTGACCTTTGCGCTTGTGGGCATTGCACTAAAAAAAAATCTACCAACTGATGATTCAAGGAATATAATAATGATGAAATTTACTGGTTCCAGCTCAAACCAGAAGAGTTTGGTGCCTTAAAAAAGAAATCTATATTTGGATTGAGTACCATTTGTTTACCAATCATTGTTCACTGCTTGGACTGACAACATACAGGCATCATCTTGGGTTCAGATTCCGATTTCATAGACTTAACTGAAAAAATGAATCTACAGGGTGGACCATTTATATGGATACACCGAAATAACATGGGAATGTTTGGTGATATTAAAGTCCTGTTTGTGGCACATTAGTATATGTGAGGGGGCAAACTCCTCAAAATGGGTGGTGACCATGGTGGCCAATTAGAAGTCGGCCATCTTGGATACAACTTTGGTTTTTTTCAATAGGAAGAGGGCCATGTGACACATCAAACTTATTGGTAATGTCACAAGAAAAACAATGATGTGCTTGGTTTCAACGTAACTTTATTCTATCATGAGTTATTTACAAGTTTCTCTTTGTTCACAGCCATTGATTGACATGTCGAAGAGGTTAACACGTGAGGAGCGGATCGAAATCGTGTTGATATCTGGTGAACGCAGTAACCAGGTCATTGCAGAAGATTTCAATGCAAGACACCCTATGAGACCACCCATCTCCCATGCTACAGTTAGCAAACTGCTTGCTAAGTTTCGTGAAACTGGTTCAGTGTTGGATTTGCCAAAATGTGGACGCAAGAAAACTGTCACTAATGAAGAAACATCAGTGGCTGTCCTAGCTTCATTCAGCAAGAGCCCACAGCGTAGCACTCGCCACATGTCACTGGAGAGTGGCATTAGTCGAACATCCCTTCGGCGGATATTAGCTACTCACAAATGGCACCCTTACAAACTCTAACTACTGCAGCATCTCAACGAGGACGACCCAGATCGGCGCACAGAATTTGCAGAATGGGCAAAACAAAAATTGGAACAGGACCCTCAGGTCACGCAGAAGATTTTATTCAGTGATGAGTCAAACTTTTATGTGAATGATGAAGTTAACAAACAAAACCACCGCTATTGGTCTGACACTAACCCACATTGGATCGATCCCTCCAAGACTGTTGGAACAACAAAAGTGATGGTTTGGTGTGGTATATGGGGTACAACGATAGTGGGTCCATTCTTCATTAATGGAAACCTCAAGGCCACTGGATATTTGAAATTGCTACATGATGATGTGTTTCCCTCTGTATGCACTGAAGCTGGCACGTTCCCTGAGTTTTTCCAGCAAGATGGTGCACCACCACATTATGGGTGCCAGGTCCGAGCATTCCTAGATGAACAGTTTCCTGGAAAGTGGATTGGTCGTCGTGGGCCAGTTGAATGGCCCCCAAGGTCTCCCAATCTGACCCCCTTAGACTTTTATCTTTTTGGTCATCTGAAGGCAATTGTCTATGGTGTGAAGATAGGAGATGTGCAGCACCTGAAACTACGGATACTGGATGCCTGTGCTGGCATTTCTCCTGCGGTGTTGCTATCAGTGTGTGAAGAGTGGGAGAAGAGGGTGGCACTGACAATCCAACACAATGGGCAGCACATTGAACACATTTTATAAGCGGTCAGAAACTTGTAAATAACTCATGAAAGAATAAAGTTACGTTGAAGCCAAGCACACCATTGTTTTTCTTGTGACATTACCAATAAGTTTGATGTGTCACATGGCCCTCTTCCTATTGAAAAAACAAAAGTTGTATCCAAGATGGCCGACTTCTAATTGGCCACCATGGTCACCACCCATCTTGAGGAGTTTGCCCCCTCACATATACTAATGTGACACAAACAGGACTTTAATATCACCAACCATTCCCATTTTATCAGGGTGTATCCATATAAATGGCCCACCCTGTACATTAATCAATATTTGTTTAGCTGGTGAAAAATATCAGTAATTAAGACAAAAAAAAAAAGAGAGCAGCCTTCATCATTTGTATATGGTGTAAACTCAAAAGAGAGGGAGAGAGTTATAGTTAATAGTTAACAGTACACATTTACTGCTTGTAATCTATCAATGAAGCTTTGTTTTAGACAGTAGGTAAAATGAGCAATTCAATGAAACGTATCACAATTACCTGTGTAAAAAGAAGACAAATAATCAAAATGTTAATTAACAGTGAAAATAATGACTAAAAATATCCCTATATTAATTATTATGTAAAGAGAAAAATTCTCCTATAATAAAGAGAAGTATACTCTGCCAATACTGTAAACATCTCCTCTCCAGAAAGAAGACAGTATATGTGTTCACTGACGCAACTAACACAACATATTCCAACACCATAATTGATGTTTACGTTTCTACTGCAATGCATTTCACTTACACACTCCTTTGGATCAGTCTGAAAATTAAAAAAACAACAACAAAAAAAAAACAATTAGCGTGCATATTTATTGCTGCACCAACATTATTTCTAAACGTCAGTCTCGGAGGGAAGCCAACCCTCTGTTTTCTATTAACAGGTTTTGTTCTGCTCCAATAGTACTTTTCTAAAAGTCAATGCTGGCTCAAGGAGTCCAGAGCAGAAAGTTCTCAAACTTATAAACAGTTCTCACAAGTAGAAATGTACAAAGCACTCGAGGTTAAACAATTATTGCATTACATTTAGAGAATGGACCAGCCGCAGACTGGAACTGGACAATTTGCAGTATTCTTTTTTTGTACCAATACCAGCACCTCTCAAAATATGGAAAATGAGACCACACTTCATCTATATACAGTGGTCCTTCACTATAACGCGGTTCACCTTTTGCAGCCTCGCTGTTTCGCAGATTTTCTTTGTGCAATTATGCACAAAAATAAATACTTTTAACAGCACATTGTGTTCTGCGTCATGATTGGCTGTAGACCACTGTCAATCAATCTCCTCCATGCTGTGTCTCCTGTACAGTACAGAATGTGTTCTGCTTGTCAAATTTACATAAATCTTCAATTGCCAAAATTCTGCTTCTGAAGTGCTGTACTGCATGTTTATATGTTTTGTCCCCAACGAACACAACAATTTCGACGAAACGTTTTGCAGCATCAAAGGCACCTGCGATAGCACCAAAAGGGCAGAGGAAGATGCTAACCATCTCACAAAAAGTTGGACATCTGGACATGCAGAAGTTACTGTATTTTTGGGATTATAAGGCGCATTAAGCGAAACAAAACAGTCAGATAAGTCATACTTTACTCAACTCATTCTTTTTGCTTCCTCTACTTCCATATCATTGATTCATTAATGTTGAATACTCTCTCAGCTGCTCTATTCCCATGTTCTGGACCTGAAAACAGGGTTTGATCTTTGTTTCATTGTATAATACTGGACTTATTTTTCTACCAAGGTTTGAACTTTGAGGGTGTTTAAACAAGAGAGAAAAGTGTGAAAATGTTCATGCCTGTCTGAGAAAAGTGTATAAAGTGTGTAGTGAGGGGTTTTATAGCCTTAAAACATCTATAATAATTGTAAAAAATAAAGCTGGCTACTTCACGGATTTCACCTATCGGGGGTTATTTTTAAAACGTGACTCCCGCTATAAACGAGGGACCACTGTATAGCATTATTTTAAGGCTTTTTTAAATGCAACTTCAATATCTGTAAACTCTTTGCCACCTACCTTGGGACATTACAGTTTTCAAAATACATCGAAAAGAAATCTAAACTCATAACCATAAGCTATTAAACTGCATCACTCCCATACACACACCAACACACTTCACGCACACCAGGACCCATGACATTCATAAGAGGAAATGAAAAAGAGCTTTGTCCTGTCCTGGGCACTGCCATGCAAGACAGTGATTGTGTTGAGTCAATGTGATTACCTGGGAGTCACTCTCTGGAGGGAAACGCTGCTGAGTTATCACAGTCTTATTATTCCCAAACTAATATCATAGCCTGCCAATCACTTGCTTGCCTTTCTTAACCACATGCTGACAGGTGTGGTGTTGCACACATACTGTATGAGAGGCATAAACACACATAGACAGGAGTACTTTTAAACCGAAATGCATCCATATAGATCTGCACATGGTGAGAAGTAATAGAATGCGCAGAGAATGAATGAATGCACCCAGACACACGTACAATCACTCAACCACACAGGCTGCAAGCCAGCAGACATTCACACGCAAACTTCCTCAAAGGGCCCCAGGGTGAGGAGAATCGTCCTCTTCATCTGAAGTAGGGAGGAAGCCCATTGGCCAAATTAGATTGTGCCATTTCCTGACGGAGTTAAGCATCAATCTGCAGCACTGTGCAGTGATTCGCAGTGACCTTGGCCTATCACAGCACAGTGTCTGGGAATGCTCAGAGAGGCTCTTAATCAGACCTGGAGGACATGGGGCCTATGATGACATTACTCAGCCTTTATCTCTCTACACACGTCCCACTGTTTCTCTGTATGTCTGTCTCCCAATCTGCCTATTCCATTCGTTGCCTCTCAGCTCCAGGATGAGGAGGTGGCTCTACAGCTCAAATGGACGCTTACTTAACCTGACCTCTGGATGTAATCCTTGTCCATTGATCCAATTCTACGCTGAGCGTTTGCCCTCACAATGCTGACCAAACACAGAAAACGTTTGCCCTTTCGTATCAAATCTGACCTATTTCACTCATTCCACTCAACAGGTACATCAACAGGTCAGTTTCTGCATCCCGTCCAGCATCCATCCTCAGACAACACATGCATAAAGGACCATCCCTTAAGCAATACACACTCATCCTCAATCCAGGGCTACTGCAGGCCATATGTGAATGATGAGACTGTGCTGAGATGGAGATAAATGAGCCTTCATTACAGCCATGATAGCACAAAGCAGCACCAGAGAGAGGGATGGAAGAAGAGAAGCTTTCTTTTTTTCATCTCACCCTTCCCTCATTTACCACGACCAAGGTTCTTAACACATAAAGGACACAAAAGGACACAGTACATTTGATAAATATGTGCATTCATAGAGCCGTCACCTATATATACACATAAATACCATAAAAAAATGTGCATTTATATTGCTTATTTATGCGCCTTCACATGTATTTACAGTTCTTTAAAGCAAATTTCATCCATAGAGTCTATATAGCAAACGCCTACGTGGTAAATGGAATTCTCTGTCAGGACCTATCAAGGAAAAGCTTTGCCTTCACATGGATAACACACTTCTGCAAACATACACACATTTGTGTACGCATAACTTTCTCATTCCCACAGCCATGCTGCATGCCAAATGAATACAGTAAAAGCATACCGTTTTAGGTACATTTGGCCCATTTGATGATTGAAAGAGATTTGTAAAATCCAAGATATAAAAAGCCTGTCTCTTTGTTGGCAGACAGTGTAAGGAGAATGTAATTACATTTTTCCTCTCTTGGTTTAACAAATGATGTTCTGCTGTACGAAGGGTACAAAGTTATGAGAGCTGCACAGCACCTGTACGCACATTCAGACACACTTGTACACAGAAAATGTAGCACAACAAACAATGTGATATTACAGCTGCCAGTACAACACAATAGACCTCTGTTTTTTTTTCACACAAAGTAATATTACCACTCATATCCACTCTACATCAGCGCCAATTTTCACTGTGCCAATTTTGAGCTATAGAAATAGAGGAGCAAGCCAGAATTTTAATAACCTCAAGACTAGCAAAAGCCCAGGAGAGCGTACGTATATGTGGAAGTAGATAAGTGTGTGCCGGCTGCTGAGTCACGGATCCGTCTGAGCCAGTTCTCAATAGGTCAAAGTCAAGATGTTACCTAAGAAAGACATGATGGGTTGTCAAAAAGGAAAAAGGAAACGAAATAACAGATACTGAATGAGACCATCCTCAAGGCATGCAGACCAAGCCTTTCATTCTCCCTCATGCACCCACAGTACATGTCCCCTTAGGCCTCAAGTTCAGGCTTTGGCTGTTGAACAAACAAATGCACACACAAAAGAGACACAAAAGAAATTACTGATACACTCGACTGGCTCTAAGCCAATCGAATGACTTGCATATTCTGTCTTGGATATCCCCACCTAGCTGAGTGTACAATGTAGAAATTTAGTGCTAAAAACGTCCAAAATGAGTGATTTAACTTTTTAAAAATGAGCTTGGAGAAGAGGTTTTCTCAACATGGGCTCTGCAGCACTGATCCTGTACTGCTCAGGTGCCGCTGAGCAAACATGACAAAATGAATAAAAGGAAGGTGTAGCCAGAAAGAGAAAAAGCACCACCACTTGGCTATCCATCATGCAGCATTGCACCTTATGACTGAGGTACAGTCACTCCGCTCAACTAATCTGATATCGGCTCAAAATATTTTCAGCTTTGTACCTTTTTATCTGGCAACAAGTCCTGTAGTGAGACAATACTCTAATACATTTAATCTTTTCATAATGAACACTCCTACATATCAGTACCCCAAAAAATAACTAATACTATGATATTACTGTACAGAAGTACTAAATTACATTAATTAAAAGACGCACAGATGCTCCCAAATATCTGTGAGAGCATACTTCTCTAGCCTGCAACCTTGAGGCAGCGCCCAGCCCAAAGTGATGGATATTCTGATACAGACGTTTTTCTTGCCAGCCAAGTCCAAGCCAGTGAGAAAAAACACACACACAAACACGTCTGTCATCCTCGCTGAGCAATGGCTGGCACAACATACATCTCCCTCTCTCTCCTGTTCCATCCATCTCCAGTATTCTCCATTTATATTTCCTCTGCTCTCCTCATATCAGCATCTCTATATCTGACTTCTGTAAGGATGTATTCATCTACAACATGTCACAGAAGAAAATCTCCCTCTTAATGCTTATCTACTACTCTTACAACTCCTCTCCTGAGCTTTGTACTTCTTAGTTAACTTGAACACTTGCACTGAATTTCAGTATGAAAATAACATGCTGCTGCAAAGAAATAAAGTCTATTTAACTCATATAAGGTATCCTCTCTACTTAGTCACTCACAGCCTCCGAATACAAATTCAAACACAGAGCAGACTCTCTCTTACTCATCCCTTTAAGTGCTGACACACACCTGATGGATCCTCCGCTTAGTCCCGTTCCTCCTCCTCTGCTTTGCCACCACACCACGAAGGTCACTCCCGGCCCACTGTCGCTCTTCCTTCTCCTGTTTTCCTCTCCTCTTACTATCTGTCCTTCTCCTCCTCTCTCTGCTTTGGTCAGAAAGAGAGAGAAGAAAATCCTTCCACAGACAGGAAATCCTCAGCTAGAGACAGAGACACTTAAAGATTGTAAAGCCTAGCTGCCGCTGAAATACACAGGAGCTGCTGACTGACTGAGCTGTTAAAGTGCTGGAGGGAGGCTAGCGTGGCTACGATACGGTCTGCACCACAGCAGTGTACAGACACATGAGCAGCCAGAAAGCTCAGAGAGTCGCTAGCTCAAAGCTCACCGCAGCAGAGCTCCGAGTCAGCAACCTAGCCCCCCACCCTCCCCTCCCGCCTGGCTCACTCTTGCTCTGCCGCTGCCCCCCTCCTTTCCTCTTGCACAGTTACCACATTCCACCTAATAGCAGAATCCTCTCTTCCTCACTTTCTTCTTCATTTAACTAAAGTATACATCACTCTCATCCCCAGCTCAGGCATTTCCCTTCAATCAGACAAGAAAATCCTGCAGCTGAGATGTAGGTAAAATCTTATCTTCTCACTAATATATCTTCAAGGCAAGATTGTGTTAGTGAACACAGGATGAAAAGGACACCTTAAAAGCACCAAGAAGAAAGTCAAAAACCTGTTTCTCTCTTTTCTTCTTTCGGCTCCTCCCTTTAGGAGTTATCACAGTCGATGATCTGCCTTCATCGTACCCTATCCCCAGCATCCTCTTCTGTCACACCAATCCTCTCCGTGTCCACCTTTACTAGATCCATGAATTTTCTCCTTGAATTGTTTACCTCTTTTCCGCATGTCTGGCTAACTTTGTCTCTGAACTACTCAACCTGAGTTGTCCCTCTGATATATTAATTTCTCCTCCTCATCCCCAATAAAAATCTTATCACCTTGACCATTTTGTAAACCCTCCCTTTCACTGTTGCTACAATCCTTCAGTCAAATGTGTTTAACTATACATTTTGTTTCTTTTTGAAACAGCAACATGCACCTACCAAGCAATCATCTCATGCGAACATGTCCATAAGACCATTTTCACTCTTTTGCTAAAGGTAAAATAAAGATTAAGTTCAAGTTTGGGAGTTTTAGTCACCTCTTCAAGTGATTTTACGCTCTTACTTTGTTCTCTTTTTCTCTACTATAATGATTACTTGTCAGTGAGTGAAATTTTAGTTGGAATAAAAACCTGCAGACTGTGGGCTGTCTATTGATTGTGAAGTTCTCTGTCTGCCTTTAAAGAAATAAAAAGACATTTCATTTAAACTTGGCCAGTAACCCCTTCAAGTTAGTTTCCTTCCAACTGCTATTTTGTAAACATGTTCTGAAAATCTCTTCTTACAACTTGCACTTGTGCATTTGTAATGTGCGCTGGATCTTCTTCAGTGTGTCGAAACAGCAACCAATCGACTTCACTTTGGGGAAAAGTAGAAAGTTGAGTGGAGCCAAATTTGGCAAGAAGGTCAGTTGGTGAGTGAAGATTCAATTGGTGCGGCCAATGGAAGCATGTAATGCCACTCTTTGAGTTAAAAATGCTCCGTCAGATGTCTCATAACAATACAGTAAACCCTTTGGGCATCAATTCACGGTACATAACCCAGTGCATGTCAAAAATTGATGAGCATGCTTCTGAATGATGTTTCACTAAAATCTTCTGTTTGATCTGACACCAATATCAGCAACAGTCTTAACAGCATTACAGTTGTGTCAAGAAGATGCTGCTAAAAAAGTACTGCCCAAGCAGACTACCTGGAAGAAGAGATCAGCCAGATCTAAATGAGACAAGATTTTCATTTTTTATGGGCATACTTGTAGAACTGTATGATCACAGCTATTTGTCCATACCCCTAGCTGATTTCTACCAAATATTTTTTATACAAAGACAGAGATACAGAGATGAAAAAAAAAAAACCAAAACAGTTCTGTTCAGCTCAGATACTCTTTTTTTTTGCTTACCTTTTAACACAAATAAGCAACATACAGATCACAAAAAACCATATACAGTCAAGAAGACAGCAATAAAAGAGGGACACAGTGGCCCCAGATTAATCTAAATCCACACACCACCACCTTCACCCCCACTATTTATCATTTAAAGTATTCATCCTCTCCAAACCTAATGCCCTGACAAAGACAAGCTTATTCAGCCCTCCTTAACACACAGATTAGCCACAGACAGACTACACACACTGAGACCCACATAGTGGAGTGGAAAGAGATGAACACATAAAGAGTGGGAGGGGAAGTCAAGTGGAGCATTGCCCATTGGGGAAAAAAAGAGCAATCCAGGAAAAAGAGACTGCAGTCACTGTATCAGAAAGGCTCACTTTGGACAGGTGTTGGAAAATCAATAATTTACCAAAATTCTGTCTGTTGTTATGACAGGCACTAAGCAGTGCAGTACAAAATAATACTGCAATATCTTTTGTTTTTAGAGTCACAATGTCAATTATGACATCATACATTTAACACCATTTCAAGGCAGGAAACACTATTTGAGGCTTTGAGGACACACAGTGACTACAATTTAATTTAAACCTCAAGTGGTAACATTGTGGTATATGACTTCAGTCTTAAGTAAACTAAATGATTGTTTCTTACTGACTGAAATAGCATTTATTTTGGAAACTAATTGATAGTCGCTTTAGCCAACACAGTGAACGCTAATATTTATGCCTAAAAACAGCAGTTCTTTAAAACGGACATCTAGACATCACAGAAAAAGTAAGCATGCCATGCTACAAATACTGGCTCGTCTATACATTTGTTCATTTCCTAACATGTCCCAGCCAAGTTGCACACACGTAATTTTTGGACGATTTGGGGAGAATTAGGTCAGAATATTTTCCACAGCTCTCACATGTTGCACACAGTCGGTCCGCTTTAGACAAATTCGCACCACTGGGAATACTATGTGCAGTTTAAACAAGGTAGCTGCCTGGGTAGATTGTGCAGGACACACGGCACCCACTCTCTTAATGTAAATGCAACACTCGGACTATCAGTTGCAATATTCTTCGCAATCTAGCATAACACTGCACTGAACATTTGATCTGTCACAGGCATCTCTGTGGCGTAGGTACTATAGACAGAATGAAAGATGGACACAGACATCAAGATGTCAGCCACTGGTTTTGAACTTCAAGCTTCAACCTTAGTGTTTTGGAATCCTTTTTACTTTTTGGCATCATGGAGTGCTAAATAACGCTAACTTGGTAGGCAAGCTGCCTTAATCAACTATACAGGTGCAATGCAAAAACAGAAATATGACCTCATTAGTGTTGAGTGACAGACTTATAAATTACTAGATTTAGATATTTCACTCACTAAAACTGCTGCACTTCTTGGACGGTGTAGCGCTCACACTAAGCCATATTGTGTACCAGATAATTCCAGATAAAAATGCTCCAAAAGGCACCAACAGCATAAACACAGCAAAGAGGTCCAGTTTAATAAGTTAATAGTGGAGGCGAAATCTGGGAGAAGCTGATCAGCTTTAGGTATCTGAATTGGCACACCTATCAATATGGCTATCCCCCTAGAGGCCAAATGAGGCTGTAAATGACCTTTTTTTAATGCTGTACAGTTGGGCATTTTAATTTGGGTGTTTATAGAGATTTGGAGTCAGCCTCAGTTGGCACCTAGAGGAACGGCAGTTTTTGCCACTTAAGCATTAGCTTAATTTTTTAGCCCTGGAGATCCCCCATTTGGTAAGCACTGCAGCGAATGTATGAAAGCAGCTTTTTAGTGTGAATATGATAATTAAATAAAATGCAAAACATATTTTTATTAGTATTTTGTTTGGTTTTTTTTTTTAAACATAATTACTTTTTAAAAGCTTTCCGAGCAAGTGAACAGCACCTCTCATCTGTTGTTGGGCTCACATCCGATTGAGTCTCCATAGGAAACACTATAAGCAGGGAAAGCCACTTTTCATGGGAGCAGAGAGAAAATAAAAAACTCATAAAGAGTCCATCCCTGAGCCCTGCCGGCTTGTAGAACAAACAGCTAAAAGGATATGAAATAAAGCCTTCACTCAGTCTTCTCTAAAAATTTCTTCCAGCCCTCTCTACCCTTTCTCTGTCTCTCCATCAGTCTGACTGTGCTTTCAACCCTCACTCTCCTCTCTCATCTGAACAAGGACATTCAGTACATCACCACAAAAAAATGTCATCTCCATCTCCATCTCTACTCACAGCTGTTGCTATGGTCACAGCAATAAACCTGACTGTGCTGCCTCACTCCAAACTGAATGAGTGCTTATATAGGATGTGCTTCTGCCCTTACATGTGTCAAAACTATGAGAAAACAAACATGTATGCACCTGCATCGTTCTTCGATGGAGACCAAACTGTTATGAGGAACCACTTGAGCAGTCAATTGACAGCTGTCGAGTGTTGCCATAGGGGCAGATTGATAAGCAAGCGTGTTAACTGGCATTTGACATAGAGGAGATAGATTACGTTTAGGTAATGACTAGCTGAGTGGTATTTAGATGTGGAATGCTGTTCCATCTCCCTGGCACTGTCACATGCTCATTAAGAGCATTAGAGCATGTCATTAACATACACACATACGCTCACTAAAGCGTAACATTAAATAGATTTAATTATTTAAGTTTCTGAGTCTCTGAATAACGACAACAAGCTCACAGTGCATTCAACTTCCAAACAAATGACTCGTCAGTACATTTCTAATTAGTGCAGAGAAGAGGAAAAAGATTGGTATTAACCTGGGCTTACTCATTCTGTGTGTGTAAAATGTGTGCGCATATGTGTGTGTATTCATTCTCAAGTAATTATATTTCCAGGCAGTGCTGAGTAGAGAGGGGCAGGACTGTGTGTATATTCCATTCGGCTTATCAGACGTGTCCAATCCTGAGGTAGATCAGATCGAACAGTAAAAGCTCATTAATTACGGATGGTTGCTGAGCGACAGAGAAAAAAGGCAGTGAAGGGGGGGTGAAGAAGCAAGGTGAGGGGACAGATGGGTGAGAAAAAGAGGGTAACATGCAGTACTGGAATGCTGAAGCTGAGATATAATAATTAGAAATAGTGTTCTCATCGTCCTCTGGTTTGAGGAGTCAGCAAGAACCACTTTGGAGATCAAAGGTTAAATGTTGCCAGTCATCTCTGTTGATGGAGGTAGAGACTAAACGCTGTGTGATCCTTTCCAGCATATGAAGGAGGATCACACAGCATACACTTAAAGAACGTCAGATTTCAAGAAAATGTTGTTATACAGAAAACTGCATTTGTGGAAGATATCCTTGAAATAAAATTTCAGCTGAGTTTCACTATAAGATTATACTTCTGCAAATTTGCAAAATCATGCAAATTCTTTTCTTAAGAGAACATGATTATCTGAGAAACGGCGATTTGTGAGTCCTGTTATGATGCCAGGGATGAACCCAGCCTCTAATAGGTAATACATTTTAAAATGTGTGTTGTGATTTTTAAAGGATAACTAAATGTTACTTACCATTTTTTACTAAATGCAGCAGTTATTTCAGGTTAAGAATAATACACAGCCTATCCAACCAAATAGGAAAAGGGACATAATGTTAATGGTAACCAGGAAAGAAGAAAACACTAATCAATTTTGACTTAAATGATTTATAAGCTTTTTGAATCTGTTGTAATATAATATTTAAAACCCCTTTTCACCTACTGCTTCTGCATATAGGCACAGGTTTACAACATTACAGCTTCATTAATGGCTCAGTCTAGAGTACCAACACAATCGATATCTTTGCCTCATCGAACACAGCACTACACATATCACTCCCTTGTATTGCAGCTAGTAATAAGACATTACCCAACAACTATTTGGTTTGCAGGAAGGTAACAAACTGTTTCTTACATATTAGGGTGTTTTTGCTGTATGTGGCTGGAAATAGTAGTCAAAATTACTACGCATCTGAAATTAGCCAAAAGGCAAAGTCATTTTGGTTCTTTACCCTCCAGCAGTTATTTTCTACCTGGTTCTAAATCATGAATTCTGGTCAGTATGAGGATTTCCAACAGCTCTTCCAAACCATCTGTGTATAACTGTCACTGCTTACCAGCCTGACACTATTATATGCCTTTTACTATACAAACTATTCAATAATTTCCTGCTTTTTACACTTTTATTGCTCCACATTATTAATTTATATATTACAGTTTACAGAGGACCTACTCACACACATGATAGGAGCAGCACAGTGTAAGAATTAGCAGTAGTTTCCCTGCAGCTGGTCTAATACACACACAGAAACAGACATGTACAAACACAAACATTTGGACCCATGTACCTCAATTTTCCATTAGCTGGTCAGACCACCTCCTAAATGAACAAACATAGCAGATGATGAGCTGCTGCAGCAAATGCATATATATATATATACACACACACAGCACGTGAACATGAACACATAAATGGCAGTACATAAACCAATTCCTATTCGTCACACCCACCTACAGACCAGAGATAATCATAAAAAGTAATTGGTACACACTCTTGAATATATTAGTCCTTGATTTGGGCTCCATTGAACTCCCACATATTCATTCCACGAACTGCCAACATGGCAAAGCGTGCTGCTCAACATTTGCATCTTCCCCTGAAATTTACCTTAGGATTTTTATATTGCAAAAATATAGATAATAATAATGTCTTTTAATGGCTTTAGTGAGTATTGTCTTTTTGCGTCATGCTCTTGTATAAATGGATCTGATATCTTAACATTTTCTTCGTCTACTAACTGTTGTAGATTAATGTATCACTGTTCTGATTAGTCAGGAATATGAAACTGTAATGGTTTAGAGTGTGGTGCATCATTTTCATTCAGCCATAACATGCATATGATGGCGACTCCTCACAGTGTGGGCTGTGGGCTGTATGCTTCTTTGGAAATTATATGAGGCACAAAATCCAAAGGTCTGCACAAGCAGCCAATTGACAATCAAGTCACAAGTGAAAGTAAAAGTATAGTAGGCTCTCCAAGTTTTCCCTCCAGCTACCTTACTGGTAAGGTTTCTATACTGGCGGTCTAGGGTATCATTCACCTGCTGCTTTAGACTGAATCTTATCCTATATAGTCTAATCCCACCATCTTAGACGGCAACAGCAGTTCTTCATCTTCCCTGGAGATCCAATGGAAATTGGACGGCTGCTCAACAAGAACATGCAGAGGATGGGGAACAGGTATGTGTGCTGTTCATAGTAGCTGCAGTGCACATATGCACCTCAATTTTCTCTGACTACTTGGACACGTACATCATATTCCATTTTGGTGCTGAACAATAGGGAAAAAATCTGCATGTTTCATTAATGCGTGTCCACACCGTGTAAAATCTGAGGTAAATTAGTCATATTTTGCAGGGAATGTTCTGAAGAGAATCACAGCACAAAGGAGGTTGAAAAAAAGGCTACAAAGCTACAATAGCATCCATTTATTTATGTCAATTCTACCCAGGCATCATAACACATTGCCCAATGATATATTGATATTTTAAAATGCTATGTGCAGCAGATTTAAGTACCTCTCAGCAATAACTCCCCAAAAGAGCATCTCTGTTTCCCTCTATTTAATCTCCTCCTTCCTCCCCCTCCTCCACTCTTTTTCCCAGTGCCTTCTGCGATGTCTGGGTGTCATTAATCTGATGGTACTGGAGTGGTACCCATTACAGTCGCAACACCTCAAAGACTAAGGAACTGGTTGTGGACTTCGGGAGGTCCAGAGAAGGTCCACTGCCGGTTCAGATAGAGGGGGAGGAGGTGGAGGTGGTCAACAAGTACAAGTACCTCGGGCTGTGGGTGGACAATAAACTGGACTGGTCATGCAACACAGAGCACCTGTATAAAAAAGCCCAAAGCCGACTGTACTTCCTCAGGAGGCTGAGGTCTTTTAACATCTGCAGGAAGCTCCTGAGGATGTTTTACCAGTCGGTGGTTGCTGGAGTACTTTTCTATGCTGTGGTGTGCTGGGGGAGCAGCACAGCAAAGAAGGACTCATCCAGGCTGGAGAAACTGATCAGGAGGGCTAGCTCTGTGGTCGGCATGAAGCTGGACACTCTGGTGACAGTGGCAGAGAAAAGGACACTAAAGAAACTGATGGACATTATGAACAATGCTGGGCATCCTCTGCACACGGCCATAAACAACCAGAAGAGTCTGTTCAGTGACAGGTTGCTTCTCCCAAAGACAAGAACTAACAGACTTAAAAACTCCTTTGTCCCACACGCCATCAGACTGTTTAACTCCTCTCTGGAGGGGAGAGGGAGGGGAAACAGGAGGACAAAGGAGGGGGGAACAACTAAGCTGTAGTGCCTCTTCACCTCACTGTACAATACCTTGTGCAATACTTTTTGTAAATAGTCAACAGTGCAATAGACTCAATACTTGAAATGTGCAATTCACTTGTATTTTTATTTTTTATTCCTATTTATTCTATTTATCCCCTTTGTATATTTTATTTATATTTGTTTCTGTATTTATATGTGTGTGTGTGTGTGTGTGTGTGTGTGTGTGTGTGTGTGTGTGTGTGTGTGTGTGTGTATATATAACAATTCTGTAACTGTAACTTCGGTCGTTGCTGTGCTTTTTTTGGAAATCGAATTTCCCAGAGGAATCCACCCGAGGGATTAATAAAGTTCTATCTTATCTTATCTTATCTTAAATCAATGACTGATACATGGGGGTGTATGTGTGTCTGCATAGCTTAAAAACAAAAAAAAATGTAAAAAAAAAAATTCCAGCAAAGATTTATATTGTGATGTTCACTGTCTTTTGATTCCTCTCTGTGCTTTGCTGATGATCTTACACTACAGGAGGGCCTAATGAGTTGATGTGCCCTCATGAATAAAGCAAGAAAACCTGCACACACATATGTATGTGCATGGACATACACACAAATGACTCAGACTGTTTGTTTTAAAAAGTGAACAGTGTGATAAATCACAAATGCTGGTTAGAAGTAAATATTTGCATGTGCTAATTGGACTCATTAATGGCACAGATATGGGGGGGTGGGAGGGTGGGGGTAGGGAGCGAAAAGAGATGAGTGACTACTTAAATATACACCACTGATCAGCTATCTAATTGGAGCTTTGTAATGCACACACACACACACGCACACACACGCAGCACTGTTTGTGCACTGGTGTGTCAGGCTGTAGGAGAGGAATGACTAATACCTTTCTTAGACACACATGCGGACGCACGCGCTCGCACACACTCCGGCAAAGGCTCTTCACTGAACCCCCGTCTGCAAAGAGGCTTTCAAGTAAATTGAGTTTGGGTTTAGGGTCCTGTTTATATTAATGAGTCCACTGCCGGTTGAGTTAGGCCCACTGCTCTGTGTTATTACCTGCTTGATAATGAATGCCAGCTTGACTAGCAGCACTCAATGGAGGCTGCCTCACATAGCAGATAATGCTGCAACTTGCCACTGGCTTGCAAGAATAGATTAGCTGCAATCTCCCAAGACTAGAAAATGATAGCAAATAGTAAATGTGGGCATTTACTGTGTAACCCCTTGCACCTTCAAAGACTTTTACAATTACTATATACAAGACCTTGATCAAACAGCATTAGCAAATAATTGAACACATTTGTTTCAACCATCTGGAAATTGCAGATTGGTGGAATCTTTCTCCACGGGACAGTACAGCGAGTTTAAACTATTTTAGAGGTAATTTGGTAAACATTTTGGTAATTACCTTTTCCCACTATGGAAAGACCCTAACTGATATTATCTAATAGGCTATAAAAGCACAGCTATTGTTAATAACTAATATTAACAATCCCTTATGATTAAGCACCTGGCAACAGTGGGAAGGAAGAACTCCCTTTCAATAAACAGAATATCTAGAAGATCAGGGAGTGACAAGTATTTTTTTTCCAACCAGCTGTGGGGTGAGGAGAAAGATTTATCTAAAAAAAAAAGTAAAAAGGATCCATGAACAACACGTTGGTCATAATAAACAGCTGATGCAGCTTAAATTAAGTAAACTATTTAAAAAAGATGGGCATTTTTAGCCTGCCCTACACTAGTGGCCAATGTGGCAGGCACACAGCAGATGTATAGAGCAGAGTGTTTAGGAAGAGCACTCTATTATGTGGATGGTTATGAAGATGGCACTTAAAGGAATCAGCTGATCATCAGCTCATCTAGATGGCACAAACGACTTCATGCTCCTGCTTAAGACCCATACTATGAGCTCCATTTTAGCGTTTTAATTAAACCACTGGGCACAATAAACTGTGGCTTTATTCTCTCTGTACTCACTGTTTCTCAAGTGGAAAAATGTGCTGCAACATTGTTGTAGCAACTGCTCTTTCCACCCATATGTTTAGAGAATAACAAAGTCTTTTCTCAGTACAGTTGAATGTTACTCTAGAAAAAAAATGAAACCTAGGGGGAGAAAAGTGAAGTAGCACTTTGATTCCAGGGACTTACTATGTATAAATATACAACATACATCTTACCAGGACAGCTGTAGACAAAAATGTCAATGCCTCCTACAAAGGATTGCAACACTGCACAGTTTCTTTTATTTTACAGGCTCAAAAGAATAAAAAAAATCAAAATATGTCTTTACACTCCCAAGGGTAGTGCCGTGTTTTTCTATGAATGCAGTTTGATAGTGAACCAAAAGCCAAGGTTATAGCAGAATAGTGGTTCAAAACATATCTGCATGCTATGGATGACAAACAAATCAGCTTTAATCCACATTTTTGTACACCACACTAAGAACAATCGCAGTATGTAGACAGCCATAAAAAGCATGTCAAGCAGATATTTTTGAAAGTAGTCAGTATGATGGACAGAGGTTGGTGGTTGTCATTTTCATGAATTCCATTTGTTCTGTCTTTCTTGACAAGAATTTCATATCCAAGCCCCTGGAGTCACTTTTTTTTACATTTCTGTGAACTGCATGAATTCACAACCAAATCGAAAACAGCCGGCTGTGTGTGGCTACTAATAAAAAGCTGGGTTGTAACCCAGAACTTTTGCCTTTTATTTTACATCAGCTGGTCATCTAATAAAACAGAAATGCCATGAGAATGAATCTTTAAAAGGTTAGAGTGCAAGGCAGAGGCTCTTCATAAAGCTCGTCTGACTTGGAGTTCAGCCTACAAGCTGAAAATGTTGTAAGCCAGGTGGGATGATTTTTTTTTTCCTGTTGTAGTGAGCTGTAGTAAGAGTAGCCTATAGCTGGATGTTTGAAAGGCTACTAAAGTCTGTCTGCAGCTGCAAACAGTGAAATCCACAAGCTTTGCTCAGCATGAACAGTCAACATTCTTCATGTGTAGCGATTGTGAGTACGGTACCCTGCGGGTATTACATTGAACTGGCCTCTCAGTGTGTATATGTGTGTGTGTGTTGTGGCGTCTCGGTAGTCTGCTGGTTCTCTGTGAGTGAAGCTTCAGCAAGCTTTAATAATTCACCAGTCTCTTTTAGCTCCCAGACAAACTCAGTTTTCACCAACAGGGGATTCAAGGAGCAAGCACAGAGACAGCTCTGATTAACTAGAGTCCAGTCTCACTTTCTCTCTCTCTCACACACACACACACACACACACACACACACACACACACACACACACACACACACACACACACACACACACACACACACACACACACACACACACACACACACACACACACAGAAAGAGAGAGAGAGAGAGAGACAGGGGCTTCTAATACAGTTCTCTGATTTTACTACCACCAATGCTTCCTTCAACAGCAGCCCATGTAGCACCAGCAAAGAAAAATGTCATACAGTGTGGTAAGTCTGCATTTTAATGCCTGATTCATCTGAAAAGGCTGACAAAGACTGTTCTAGCTCAAAGGTTTCTCTAGACACAAACTTCTACTGCTTGAGTTAGTAGGACACTGCCATTGTTCACTCCATCCCTCAGCATTACACACAATTCAAATGAGACTCCTATTGAAAACAGCACTGACCCATTCCATGCGTGCTGTCAAATTATGTTGTTTTCCGTTAGCGGTTAATCATTATTTCCTATTATTTTTATATTACACCGAGCTAAATTTGACTCTGTCAGAGCAGCAGTTGGGATTTTTATTAACATAATTTCAGAAAGTGTTGCACGACCGTGTTATCGTTGTATCCCATCAATAACATTATCCAAATAGGGTTGAACGGGTGGAATGCAGGGCAGGCTCCATGATAATCATAACTACGACAGAGAAAGACATCAATTAACACACATTCAGGCCTACAACTAATGTATAATTACCATTCAAGCTCAACTGTGGGAGGAAATTGAGGAACCTGGAGAAAAACTAGTGAGAAACCAGAGGAGACCAGGCCTTCCAGAACATGCAAAAAGACCCCAGATGACCAGTGTATTCAAACCCAGAAGCTTTATGCTGTTAGGTGACAGTGCCCTCAGACAAACTGTATAAAATGTAAACCAGGCATAATGTTTGACGGGCAGCTACTGGAGGATTATTTTCCCCTTGGCCTTTGCTCCCACCAGTGGGATGTATCCTGTGAAGCAGGCAGCATCTGAACTTGAACACAGCAGTAAAATACTTGCTACACAGAGGTTGTTGGTAACCCCACAAATACAGGGGTTCACATAAAGTTATTTTTCCTTTCACTAACTCAGTTTATACTCTAACATTAAAATGACCCTCTGCTCTCAATTCTGTACACAGGAAACAAAAACAACCAAACTCCCAAAACCACAACATGCTGGAGGATAGAAAAAAATATGGGAGATAGAAATTGCAGAAGCTTAAAGATAGAGAGAAACATAATCAAGACTGGTGATGATTTAAAAACACAAATCACATTTTGTTTGCTTTGATTTAAATTTGACAAAAAATGTTAAGTTCTGTCACATATCTCCCAGTAATTGCTGCTCATTGCCATAATGAAGACGGGAAAATTAGCTGCACTTAAACAAGGACAAAAAACAAACAAAAAAACAACAGCAACACATCAGAGATCAAGCAAGCATAGCTCAAGCAGAAACAGTTGGCAACACGGGTAATAGTCAACATCAGACTGCATATTAATGCTTGATGGAAGCAGAAAAATATGTCAGAGCCTGAGGGGCAACCAAAACATACGATCATCCTAAGCTTTATATGCACTTAACATGATATCTGTCCCCTCCTCCCCCTTTTGTTTTCTATGGCAATATTACTATAAAATTCATGGTTTAAGCTTTTTTTTTAGTCATATAGTAAGCCCCCCAGCATCTGCATACAACAAGGTGGAAAACTACTTTTTCAAAACGACATTGCAAACATAGCTAAGCGTAAATGTTACAATAAACGTAATTAGTAGAAGGCTTGCAAAGTGATAGCTTACTAATGGAAAATAAAAGGTTGGAGGTCCATAATGGCTTACAGATCCTTGAAGGCCTAAGGCGGTCACTCCTAGGGGTGGGTTTTGATTATAGATTTATCGATTAAAATCAATTGTGGCTTGGATAACATGATATCAATTCATTAAAATCCTGAATTGATTGATTTTTAAATATAAATTTATTTTGCCCGAAACGCCAGAATCTCAGGTTAAACCTCACAAAATTTCTAAAACCACCAAACAGCTAAAACAGTATACATAATAAAATAACTGTACAAGAATACAACATACCTAATAAAATAACTTAGAGTATTGATAGCAAACACCAAATATGAATTAACAAATAACTCTCATGCTGTATTAAAAGCCAGTAAATAAAAATGCGTTTTAAGATAAGATTTAAAAAGATTTTCAGTGGGAGCCTGTCTGATGTATAGGGGTAAATTATTCCACAGCTTAGGCGCTACAACTGCAAATGCTCGATCGCCTCTATGAACCAGTCTCGACCTTGGTACAGCTAAAAGCAAAAGATCACTTGATCTAAGAGATCTAAAGGGGGTATAAGTCTGCAAGAGGTCAGACAAATACCCGGGAGCCTGTCCATTCAGGGCTTTGTAAGTTAACAATAAAATTTTAAAGTTAATTCTGAAGCGGACAGGGAGCCAATGAAGAGAAGCAAGCACCAGGGAAATGTGTTCACATCTTTTAGTACGTGTCAGAAGACGAGCTACCTTTGATAAAGTCTCACAAGTGTCAGCTTTCTTTTTATAGATATAAAAAATATAGATATGTACTGATAAGTGATCAGAATTATAATATGAGGCAAAATTTCCCCGATTCAAATCAAATCGAAACCTTGTGAATTGGAATCAAATCGATTCTAGAAATCAGTGACGATACCCAGCCCTAGTCACTCCTACACAAAGCAGTTTTTTCAGCCACATGAAGAAAAAAAGCATCATGTTGCAGGTCCATAAATATATAGAAGGTGAAGATGTTCTGCTTATGCTACATGAATTAAGTTAAACCACTGGGGCTCACTACAAATTCACAAAACAACTTAACACAATGAGTTTCTTTTAACTCTCTTCTGAATAAAATGCACAAATACACACACACACACACACACACACACAGAGAGAGAGACACACTAACGCAGAGACTTGACAGTGATCAGTATTGAAAAGGCTACATTGTAACCCCATGTCTAATTTCACAGATGCTGAACAAATTGTCCTCTAACCTAAAGAACGTGTTCGTGCGGGTGGTATAATTTGTGCGACTGCGTATGTGTGTGTTTGTTTGTGTGTGTATTCATCTCAGATTCAGACAATGAGAAAATGTCAGGGAGGCGTGACGAGAGCACAAGATGCAGGGGGAATGTCTATGTGATTGTGTCTGCTGGTACATCTTGACACTATGCAAGCCAGCGTGTGTGTACGTGCGCGTGTATGCACAAGGGTGTGGGATGTAGCCAATACAGTAGAAGAGTACATCTCTGCATTAGGCTGCAGTGCAGAAGAGCCAACATAAACAAACACACACACGCACCTCTTCAGCATTCAAAAGTCGTCACATATCTGTTTGATGCAAGCTGACAGTTTCACTTCTAAACCGATTTACAGTGAAATGACACTTACACATCCTCACTCTCTGCTACAGCAGCAATGAATAGCCAAACATGTCACTTTTCCCCCCTAATGCCAACATGCTAAAATGTACATTGCATTTGTGTGCGTGTGTACGTGCATGGGATGTCTCTCATATACTCGCAACCTACAAGTATTTGTTGCATCTCATTCAAAGAAATCCTATTTCCTCTTCCAAAATTATCCGAGTAGTTATCTGACGTGGAGAGTCATCTATACATTTCTGATATATTCATGGATATTTAAATAAAGCAGCATCATAAAAGCCCCGCAGAACTATCCAAGTGTCATAAGAGTTCCAGCTTGACTTTATTGCTTTTGTCAAATGAATGTGTGGGGAGTAGTTTCCAGCCAAATCTATTTACTCCTAATAAAAAACTATGTCAGCTCAGGAGCTTACCTCAGTGACCACAACCAGTGCAAGGTTTAACCTTATTACAAACAATAGCTCCCCGATGGATATCTAGCAGTATGTGAAACGGTACTCCGTGTGTGTATCTGTGTGTTTAAGTATGAGTGTGTGTTTAGGTTTCCTTTTTAGTGGGGGTGTATCTTTGAAAATACAACTTACACACATCAATCCATCTCCTCATAAATGGACTGTCAGAAAAAGTTGTTTTTGTTCAAAGAAAAGCCAGATAGGAAGCAGGAAGGAGGCAAATAGAAGAAAGCGTGCAGAAAAGAGAAAAGAGAGGAGAGATCAAAAAGAAACTGAGCACACAGAGAGAGCAGTGGGTCTGATTGTGCAAAGAGTTTCTCCCTGCTGGGTTTAAACCCAATCTAGAGAATGCACAGCTGCCAGAGACCCTGATAATGAAATGATTCTGACATTGTTTTGTCAAGAAAATCAGGTTCAATAATCAGATATTTAATTGTATGGAACAGATTCTGCTATGACAACTTGACTTCATAAAAAAACTATGTGCAGATTACACTAATTTGTTCATGTGTTCAGCTCACTGTTCTCCTCAATACATGATGACAACACATTGTGACAGGCTGATCTTTCCCAGCCCGTTTCCTTCCCACCCACACGATCCATCTGCAAAAAGCACAGAGGCAGTCCCTGAATGTTACAGTCAGATGACATTTATGGCATGACAGGACACTTTTAACACATTCCCCACTGTATGTGTATGTGCTTATGGGTGTGTGTTCACATTAATGCGCGCATGTATGTGCGTGCAAACCCAGGATGTGTTCCCATCTGGTTAAATGTGACATTTCCACGGATAGCGCTTCTGAGGACAAAGCCTCATTAAAGGTTATCTTTTAATTACGAGAACAACTTGGGGTCATAACGAGGTTATAATGCCCACTTCTCCCCTTGCTTTCACACACAGAGTGACACGCCGGCGTGTTAAGAGTGGGATGTTTTGTCCGACCTGATATCAGATGTGAAACCACTCAACTTTAAAGATCAATCACCACAATAGCCGTATTGTCCTTTCTGTCCTTTCTAACGTCAGTGTCCGCAAAAACATTTACAGTACACACGCACATCTATCAAATCCTCAAACTGATAAGCACATAAAGCTAAACCAAATATGGTCTAATAGTTTAAAGTAATGTCAGCTTGTGAAATAAATTCTGCTCTGTGCTTAGTGGTATCCATTGCATCACCAGACTGAGTTTTAGGCAGGAATATGAAACTGTTAGAGACAGGCTAGAGCATCAGCGTGAATGTGCTAGAGTAAGGCTGCAGCCCTTTTATCATGCAGAGTGCATGACAGACAATTACAAGAGAAAAACTGGAAACTTCAGTATGAATCTTAAGCTTTGAGAAGTATGTAAAATAAATTTGAAACCTTTCCACAACTTGGTGTCTAAAAACACTTAGTGTGCAAAGATTAAATATAAGTTTAAAGCAGAAAAGGTTATTTTCCTGATATCACAAATATATGGGCTGCTATAATTTGTTATAGACTAGCTTCGACTAAACTAAATTAGTGTGCACAAAAATCACTAATCAGGATCATAAGCACCACTCAATTTTATCTATTTATGCATTTATATTTACATAGATAAGGTATCTCCGGCATATTTCTTAGCTGAAGCACCTCTTACTCTGTACAAACCTAAAGAGCATCCATTAGCTTTTCTTACCACAGCAGCTGAATTTGAATGTTGTGTAAAAGAGAGTGATACTTGGGAGATCTGCTGGCTCCTCAAGTTAAAATGTACCCTTTCATAGCAGCAGTTTCTAAACACTTGACATAGCTCAGACTCTACCATCAGGTTCCAGCTGTTAATTCAATGTATACTGATAATGGTGCTCTTTAGAGAACATATAGTCTGATACATTTTCTCACTTTCCAATATTCCAGCTCAGACCATCACTACGTGATGTTCTTGTCCATTTATGGCCTCCAGTGTGGTACAGCATTCATTATAAACAACACTGTCTAAAAACAAGTCTTTATGCCTAACTGCTATGTTCTCAGCAGTTCTTTGGACTCCACAGGCAACATTAGTTTAAAATACTTGTATATATAACACAGTGCTTTTCATATCTGTCTCAGTATTATTAATTTGTCTGATGAAACCTCCCTCAATAAGCCTTCATCTGAACAAATTTGTCTGTGCTTTGAATCACTCGCTGTTGGTTTCATGGTTCAGTGATCTCATCTGGGTTTTTGTGAAGTATGAAAAGGTTTTAAAGGCTCAATTGTTATCTTCAGAAAGATCTCTTGCTTAATAATATCGTCAAGTAGGTTCATGTATCACCTGGCAAACTAAATACAACCCTGTCTAGCAAACTACAGACATGGAAAAATCTTTAAAAGAACAGAAAAACTAAACGCTTTCTTTAATCACATCATACCAATGCCAGTCTGAAGAACAATGCAAAGTGTGTCTACACTCAGTTTACCCAAGTAATTCAAGTATGACTTGAAAATAAAATATGACAGCTGAATAGCACTGAATTATGCAGCCTGCATCGCTGCTTGCCTTCAATGGCTTCCTATAATACTCTGTATAGTGTCTTAAAGTGCTTTGTATAATATCCATATAGAGGAGTGTCAGTGCAGACCTGTCAACTTCAGATGGTGTTTTGACAGCCTATTTTTAACCAAAACACAAATTTAATACATACGTTTAAATGCTGTCTTGAACTAGAACAATAGCACTTAGTGGTGGAACAACAGAGTGTTTCAAGAGCATGAAACACTTGCTTTTCTCACTCAAATGAAAAACAGAACAGTTAAGTCCCACACGCACAAAAAGGAAAACAATTAACGAATCTCCAGCGACTTTGTATTGCATGATTTCAATTCTGAATTCATGCAATACAAATCAAATTATTCATGCAACACAAGTCAATTCTTTCTGCTAGCAAAAAAAGAACTAATTGCCTAAAAACATGCCTAAACTGTGCCGGGGTGTAACAGCACCAGGGTAAAGAACACACAACTAAGTTTTTATAAGTTGCCAAATCAAAAACACATTAATAAGACATGAGTCACACCGTCTGCGAGAAAGGTAACCTTCATGTGCAACAACCACTTTGTCAATACGTCCAGCCCTCATTTGGCCATTGGCTTTCAGCAGCAAGTTTAACGCATTAAAGATATAATTTTCTTGGCTAATTCTGATTTTTGATTTGTGAGTCTGACATTAAAGGTGACCTCCCAATGCTGATGTTTTCTGATTCCACTATAATTGGTAATATATACAAAAAAAAATCTTTAATGCAAAATGTTATTTTCATAATGAAATAACCTATTAAATGTTATCATTTCCCCCAAAATGCAATAACTCTTTCCCCCATACAGTTTTTCACATTTGACGACCTCCCCTGTATCCTTAATGACCAGTTTTCAAATCTCAGTATATGTCAATAAAGACAAAGTTTGACATTAGAATGGTTTCTGGGTTATTTCAAGGGTAGCTGCATAAGCGGAGACCCCCCTGACTCTAACTTCTGATCCACACGCATCAATTTTGTTCTATAAAACGACCTGGAATACATTTAAAAAGGAGCTTTAAGAGTTACTTCAAGTGGTAAATAGTTAAATTACAGGATCTAAAAAAAAAATGCTGCCATACTGTATATATCGACATTTACCTAACATATTTTACGTTACCAAACAAAAGCAAAAGATTTATATGAACAAAAGAAATGTGCTTACATCATTTTCCATTACGTTTATAATTTCACCAGGTAACAGGACATTGACTCTTTTCTCTTTTTTACTCATCTCCATAATTTTGCTTGTAAATGCTTTGATGTTCTGACTGCTCATATCGAAACTGCTGGCGTACGGGAACATTATACTCGCTGTTTACTGTACGACAAAAGTGGCATCACATCCACTGGTGCAAGCCATGTTTTGGTGTCGTTTCAGCTGGTCGAGTACTTGTGTAACCCCCGTGTGTTTTGCCATTGCAGCACATGGGCTATACAGGAAGTATAAATACATTTAGGTGTGCGATGACATCACGGTCAGTACATGATGCAACCAATGTCTAGTGGATAAAATGGGCCCTTACAGCTGACTCTGATTTCTGGTCAGCTTTAACTAGACCCACTTTCATTTTGTTAGCTTCTTTAAAACATCCATGTTCAGCAGGGTTAAGGGGATTTACCACTTTTAAAACATGTCTTAAAACCAATTTACTTACCTGCACCACTATGTGCGTGTTGTACATGTATGAAAAGGATCATAATCAGACATGCGTAAGGCCAACCAGCCAGTCACTCAGTAACTGGTCTGGACTGAGAACACTAAATCCGCCAATTCTGGTCCCTGGACAGTCGATCGGTGCATCTCTAGGCACTCTGGTCTCTATTGCTATGCTGTGCACTGCACACATTGCTTGTGAACCACGCCATGACAGCAGATAACAGTGCTACTACGTTCATTGGTAGCTAAGTTTGATCTATTTTGGCAGTATTTGAGCCTCAAGAATCCCTTTGAGAAAATGCAAAACAGACACAAGAGGATAGATACAAATTATAAACAGGTACCAAAGTTAAAAGAATGACAAAGCTCTCTAATAACACTGGAAGATCTCCAGTTGTCTTTGTCTTGCTAAATGCAATAGCAGACATTCCAAGAGCCTGTTTGATTTGAGCTTTCTAGGACCAACTGGCTCCATTCCTCCATGTTAATGTAATCATATTACCACACAGGAACGCTTTTGTCATAGGCTTCTGTCAAAAGAGTAATGGAAATGCTCGCAGGCTTTATATAAGTAAGAAGGAGAACAGGGTCTAGAAAAAGAGCAGAGCTGTGTAAAAAGCCTATATGCAGGACCTAATTTCATGCAATCAACAAAGCCACTTTGTGTCAAACCTTTGCTCTTTTTAAATCCTGCCTTTAAAGAAGCTGCAGGCCTCTGAATCAAGACTTGGACATGCCTCACCGAGGCTTGCAATTTCATTTCACACTGAATAGAATTAGCCAATGGACCAACCTTACAAAGTGGCTTTAAAAGATTTTAGTTCCACCCCAAAACACTCAGCATGTGAAGATGAGAGTATGCGCATTTCTGTGAGTGCATGAGTGCATCAGACAGAAATGTGTAAAAGAAATAGATTCAAAAAGGTCATGACTAAAATGTCTTTTTACTTTAGACAATTACCTAGGAATGCTCCACTGCAGGGGCGGCCTTTAATATCAATATGTCCATTTCATCTGAAGCCAAGCATTTGCCTCCCACCATGACTGCAGAGAGAGAGTGACTGAACACCCAGGAGAGCAAGACTGAGGTAACAGCCTCGCTACCTGCACCTCTCTCTCTTTGTGTTTCTCTGTTGGTGTCTGTTGCTCTCAGTCCAAAAATTTGCTGTCTTTTAGCTTTAGCTCTATATTTCCTAAACACACTAGTTATTAAAACATAATTATTCCAATTACCCTCTTTTTAACCAGCATCGACTTTGTTCATATTTTTGATTATGCACCAGAATTTCAAACCTCCTAATGAACTGAGACACATCGCATCTTTCCCTGCAATTTCCACTGTGAGTTTGTTAGATTAAGATGTGATACATGAAAGAAGGACAGAGATACACAGAGCGCAAGAACAACAGGAAAAAAAGAGTAAACTGAACCTCTGTGTTTGCTGCTTTGTGGTTCTGGCTATGCTCCAACAGGGCCTCAGGACCCAGTGTTGCAGTTCTGATGAAAAGAGCTCTGCAGCCCCACTCTTCTCTCACTGTTTCCTCCAACCATTTCTCCAGTCCCCACAGCCCCCCAGCCCGCATCATTCGCCTGTACTTGTTAGTTTTCCCCACACCTCTTGCTCCCTCCCTGCCTGTACCCTGCCATTGTGATCCATGTGTTGTGCTCCTGCAGAGACTTGCTGAGGCAGCAGAAAGAGGGAATATTTACAGATCAGTCAAATGGGGTTGAGCTCTGCTCCTATACTGCACACTCACAGTTCCTCGTCAATCACTGCTACAACAGCAACGCACAGCCAGGGACACTGCTACACAAATACAGGCATTTTAGCCACTCTGAATCTGAGCACACAAACATTCTCACTTACCAGTCTGTCCATACACATATTCAAACCCTTCCAGGCAAGTTAAAAAAAATATTTATTTTTTATATATGTATGTATGTATGTATGTATGTATGTATATATATAGATATATATATAGATATATATAGACATATGAAATATACCTTGTTAGAAAGCTTCAAAATAATCTATACCTTCTCCTAGGGCAGAGCAATATGGACCCAAAGTCATATTGTTAGGCTCAGTGGCAATACACCATAGAGCCATGTGAAAATTAAAGTTCACAGGGTCCAAGTTTAGACAATGCACTACTCAGAGAAGTTCATGACAGTTCCTGAGTACATGAAAAACCCTAAACAAGTACGGCTTGTTGGGAAGGGTTGCCCCTTCTCTCTAAAAGGAACATGGTAACATGACTTAGGTTTGCAAAGTTGCATTTCAACAAACCACAAGGCTTTTGGATCCATATCCTTTGGAAGAGACAAGACCAAGGTGGAGGTGTTTGGGAAGACGGTAGAGCACCACATTTGGTGAAAACCAATCTTTGTGGTTTAAAGCACAAAGACTTTATACCTACTGTCAGGAGGGATGATGATTAGGGCTTGTTTTATAGCCACACAACCTGGGCACCTTGCAGTAATTGAGTCGACCATGATTACATCAAGCTATTGCTGGTGGTTCTACAAAATGCTACACAATCACGGGGTGCACTTAGTTTTAGCCTAGAATCACATGAAGCATGACTCTTAACATCTGTATACATATTTGTCGCCTCTTTTAATGGTTCTGGAAGCAGCAGTAACAAAAACTCTGTTAACATTATAAAGTAACAATACCAACTCTAAAACATTCAATTAAATTCAATTCAGTTTTATTTATATAGCACCAAACAGTTGCCTCAAGGCACTTCATATTGTAAGGTAAAGACCCTCCAATAATACAGGGAAAACAGAGAAAACCCCAACAATCAGATGAACCAAAATATTAAAAGGTGATCAAAGTAAGACAAAAATTAAGGTGTTAGGGGAAAAAAAAATCTTCTACTTTGGAAACATAAATACATTCAACAAATTCCTTTTTTCCCCATGAAAATCATGTTTGACTTGTGAGCGAGTCAGTGTATTGCAAGCATCCGTTGGGTAAAATAAACAAGCTTAAGAATCTGACCAAGCATTAGCTGGTATATTTCAGTCAACATTGAACATGTAGTGAGCCGCGGTAACCAGACCAACTGCTCATGCTCTAAAAATCAGCCTCAGCCAAAATAAGACTAAAGGTCAGAAAATGCTAGGTGAACTAGGACAACACATTCACACTATACAGGCCAAAACATGAGCGTATGCCCACTTTCATGAGTAAAAGTGAGAGACATGCAAGCCTTACAAGGCATTCACTGCTGTTTTAAATGGGTGATTCTTATGGGGTTTTTTTTTATTGCTTTTCTGTATGGGTGATGCCTCTTGGGAATAAAAAGATGTAGCTCACTCTTTTATCTTCACTCAGGAGCAAATACTCTGATTCTGCGTGTTCACAGCAGGGACCTAATCAGAACAGCACACGTTGAATGTAGATGCAAAAAGATTATAAAGATGCAGGCTGGAAAAAAAACAACCTAAAGCTGCATGTGTGTAACTTGTCAATTCTGCTTTCATGAGTTAAGTTCAAAGATTGAACTGTCTGAACTGAACTTGACTATCTGATCTGTTATTGCCAAAGCCAGAAAAACAAGCTACAATGTAACACAGCAAACTGAAAACCCATCGTTTCTTTCTACCCTTTCTCACTCTTTTCCTGTTTATTCTACAATGCCTTAACTTGTGGATATGTAAGGGATGAATCACTAAGTCCAATGAGGGGGGGGTCACAGACAATGCAGATAAGCACACATACACACAGTAATGCACTGCTCTGCTCTAAGCAAACAGATGATGCTGCCAAAGAGAGGTGTTGCGCCTGCTAACTCTGTCAGCCCAACAAGGTCAGCACTGAAAACACAGGCAACGTGTGTGCCTGTGTGTGTTTGTGAATGTGGACTTTTTGTGTGAAGTGTGTAAACAGCATAGGAGACCTTGACATCCACTTTCCAAATCTACTACCCAGCTGGGTAGAAGCTCTTACGCCCTGATCACCCTGTTGCTGTGCTGACACCCTGTCAATTAATTTGACCCTCCCCACCCTCTGGCCTTGTTACATTACAGCACCTCTTTGCCCACCTCTCCCACCTTGGTATCTTTGTACCTCACCTGCCAGTAGGGTCAACAAGAGCCATAATGTCAGCAACTAGGCTGGCATCAGGGTAACACTTTGCCCAATGATGATGTCACTCAAGGATAAAGAGTCACACTCAGTGTAGCAGCTGTGACCTATTCAAAACTTTATTTCATGGATTCATCACATTTAAGGTCATGAACTTGTGCATATCCGATGTGACACACTCAGAGGCTTAATGTCACACTTTAATGCTTTTAAATCATACTTAACACTAATTGGAAATGACATTAGTTATCAGTCATTTTAATGGTCATCCTCCAAACATCCTGCTTAATTTATGTTTAGCATATCAGCAGTGTAGCTCGTAGCACGTAGGTTGACTGGGTCCACCTCCTGACACAATGACTGAAGCCAATTAGAGTCTGGCTGTGAATAACTACTACCTTACATTTCTGTGCACTTATGCAGTATGGATGAAAGATGACAGCATGGCACCAAAACAAAAGTTTTCTCAATTATAGATTAAGCTCCTTTTTTTTGCACATTTCCAATTTATACTGAAAAATATATATATCACAAACCATATGTTTCAGATGAATTCAGAAACCAATGATGTAATTTAAAGTAAAAATACTTTCTGACACTCCCTGGGCATGTTTCGACCACTCTTTAAAGATTATAGCCCTAAAAATAAGTGTTAGCTTTCTCTAGCACTCCACCCTTGAGTACGGGGTGCAGTAAAAATGATGACATTCCCTACAAGTTACCATAACAGACTAGTTATTAGTTTAATATAAATATAACAGCTGCTTTATTATTAGGTACACCTTGCCAGGACCCTCATTTGCCTTCAGAACTACCCTAATTTGTTGTAGCAACAAGTGCTGGAAAAAATCCTCATGTTTTCTTAGGTTGTACTAATGTGATAAGATCACACAGTTACTGCAGATTTGTTGTCTGCACAATCACGATGAGACTCTCCTGTTCCACCAAAGGTGCTGCATTGGACTGGGATCTTTGGGTACAGGGAACTCAGTATGCCATCTTGAGGATGTCTACACGCCCAAATGCTGCCAAATGGTAAATGCCCTGTATTTGTATAGCGCTTTACTAGTCCCTAAGGACCCCAAAGCGCTTTACACGTTCAGTCATCCACCCATTCACACACACTATCACACACATGATGGCAAGCTACATTGTAGCCACTGACAGAGGCGAGGCTGTCGGACACTGGCGCCACCGGGCCCTCTGACTACCGCCAGTAGGCAACGGGTGAAGTGTCTTGCCCAAGGACACAACAACCGAGACTGTCCAAGCCGGGGCTCGAACCGGCAACCTTCCGATTACAAGGCAAACTCCCAACTCTTGAGCCACGATCGCCCCAAGTGATTGGCTGATTCGATTTTCTTCTGCTAATGAGCAGAACAGGTGTGCCTAATAAAGTGGTCAGTAAGTATAGTCAGGCCTTATAAAGCAGACAAAAGGAAATCAGAAATATAATGAGCTTTGATCTGTAATTTAAAACTGAAACCATTACAGTTAAACAAATTATTTATGACTTCCATGTGTTTTTTAACCTGATGTTTGCAAATTACCATTACACACAACTCCACAGTATTGATATTTTTCAAAGGGTAAGATCTTTAATTTCTTTCACACCCTTCAAAAACATTTAACATTAGCACATTTGTGAATATGGAGTGTAACAGACATCTTGTTATCAAACATGTTGCCTGAAGACACACTGACCTGAGCAGGGTGGCCATCTGTATGGCTAGTGCTGCAGATCTTTCGTTTATTTTGGTCTGTTTGAAATGAGCCAACAAAGTCCATTTCTTCTCTGCAGACATGAACTGTCGGGAATGTTGAAAACCTCATCTCTTTCTGCTCCATCTACATTGTGTGCCTCGCTGTCTACTTGACTGTTGCCTTTTTTCTGCTGTCTTTATGTCTATTTGTCCATCTGTCTGTGTTTCTCATTCGTTTTCAGGAGTATTGGAGAGGAATGCCTCAAGTAAAAGTTGAGCCAACTCTGAGCCAGACGTTAATAATTGAGGAGGGCAGGAGGCGAGAGAATGGCTCCTGCAATATTCATATGTCATATTGACTTGACTGCCAGCCACTCGCCCATGCACCCAGTACTTATGAAGTCTCACAGATGACTGAGGATGCAATGCTGTGTCCTCCCCCATCCCCTGCCTCCCTACTATCCCCCTTTTCTTCCCACTATACATTTTCTCATCTCCCGTCCATATGCCACCTCCTTTTTCTCCACCCTCTCCCTCTCTCTGCTGCCTCTCCTCTTGTCCCCTTCTCTTTCTCTCTGCCACTTCTTCTCATCCCCTTCTCATCTGCTGCCATCTCTCTGAAGATTATGGCATGCCCATGGGCCAAATTCAATTATAGGCCAAATTAAAGAGATGCTTCTCAATTCCCTTAACAGAAAAAAGGAACACACACATGCACCAGATATGCCAAGGCTACAATCATACACATACACAAAACTAACACAGCACATATAGCCCACCACATCCTGCCCACTCAACACATAAACAAAAAGGCAGATATATAAATTTCCCAAATTTTCCAACATAATAAACCATTGACAAGTAAACCGACAAACTCATTTCAGATTGTGTTCTCAAGTTCGGCTCCCTCTCCAAGTGTTGTTACATCACTGACAAAGCTTTCCCACTGTTTCTCACTCAAACCCTGCCCTTTCTGCTTCTCCATCTCTCCAGGCCTGAGATGTAGTTATTAATGAGCCATATTAATCATAACATCGCTGTGAGTAAGAAGCCAGACGCCTGACTGTTCCAAATCTAGGAGGACAATCTGATGAATTAGACAGCAAAGCAGGGAGAACCATCGTTAGTACCAGCCGTTTCCATTCTAACATCAGCTTTAAAATATCAAATCCTCAAAAAGAGTTGGAGCGGTTCTGAGGTCAACCAATTATCGAGCGCCGCAAGCAACACTGGCTGCCTTTCAACATGATTAGATCTGAACCCACCAGAGGACATCCGGTCCACTTGTTCTCTTGTATAAAGAGCTAAGATTAAAAAGCTCCGAATGAAATTTAAAAACAATGTTTTTGTATATGCTGTAAATTCTGCATCTGCTGCTCCAAGAGTAATTTCGGGAGTGAGATGAAGAAGAAAGAGGGACGTGATGAGATGAAACCCGTGCATCTAAAAAATAAATAAATAAATAAAAATAAAAATGACAACATACATTTTGGTAATTTGCATTGTTTTTGCTCGGAGGGCTTTAAGAGCAACTGTCATGACTCCCAGGCCAATAAAATCCACTGAAAATCTATGAGAACATTTATTAAAATGCAGAATTTGTGCATGCATTCCTGAAAAACAATTTTTTAATAACACAATTTAAAATAAAACAATGAAAGGATAAAAACAGTACAGTGCTGCTACAGTACAGAGGCATGCCAAATAGAGGTGTTTTAAAGTCCACTTATTTGTATTTGTCAACTTATTCTATATTTTTTTTTAAATTAATTTAGTAATTTTATCCATCTGGGATAATGACACCATCCACAGTCAGTTCATTCAGTTGTTGCTACACAGCAAGTGCTGCAATCTTGTTGAAGAAGAAATGCTGCTCGTGCCACTATTCTGTAGAAAGTCCTACCATCATCAAATGCTCTCTGCAGAAAGAGACCCACAAGGAACCTGTTTTATTGATAACCTGTTGCTTATACACTAATAAACAGTATTATGTCATTTAAGACAGTATCTGCACTTCCTGTTGACATATATGTACACCTAAGCACACCCATTAAAAACCCCAACGCAATGAGAACACAACCACTACAGTAAAAATCCCTCCAGAGTTCAAATGCCTTACAAGTCCTATGGTGGTAATGCATGTGTAGCATTCTGCCCAGGTATGCAGGTATGTGCACGTGGCTGAATGTGCTAGGTGGGTGTTGCTGTGCATCAGGATAAAGGAATAATAATAGTACACCAAGCTGAACAAATTGTGCCAACGTGAAATAGCCATAAACCAGCATCTGTCCATACTGTCCTTCCTGAACCAGGTTTGTAACGTTAGTCCACACCAACACCCAGTTAACCACACACACACAGACAATCAATTTGTTGAGCACAAGCACAGTGCAGTAATAAATATGCAAATAACCACACAGTTTGTGTTTGGGCGAGCATCTGTGTGTGCGCTAAAGGAAACAAATAGTACTCGCAAGGAGAGTAGGCGTAAGCTTTTGTGTCATCCTGAGCTGAAATAACACACGGCGAACAATGCCCAAGTTTGCACCCAACACGCTCAGGCAAAAATGACCTATCCATGATAGGGACTGTGTACAGATGGATCAACAAATACAAACGGATCAATTGGAAAGCAGTACTATCCACTTCCGCTCCAGCCCTTAAGCACAAACACACTCTCCACGACTGTGACAGTGGGATGGGAGAGGGGGTGTCTGTCATTGTCCTGTAAGGGGATATCTGAGCTGATGTTGGCGACTTATCCACACTCTTCATAATCCATTGTGTGTCTATTTTTGTGCGTGTTGGTGTGTATGTGTGTAGCCGACGAGGCCTGCTGTTGTTGATAAGGGCTGAGGGCTTAGTCCTCAGTCACAGGGACACACTCGGAGCATTAATGAGCCCACAGCACAGAGGAGAGCCTCTGCCAAAAAGGTCTTTATCAGACACTAGGAGCCTGTGTGTGCATGTGTGTGACAGAGAGAGAAAGTGAAAGGGGGAGATTCCCTGTGTGTGTGTGTGTGGGTGTGTGTGTTTTAACACAGTGCACAGTACTTTGGGTAAAAGTCCTGATGATCAAACACTCTCCCTCTTCACACACACAGAGCACTGCCTTAGTAATAGCCTGAAGGTGAGGCTGAAGGTTGAGATGCAACACACAGCAGTCCTGTCTGAGAGGGCACATCCATCACATAGACAGCTTAAACTCAATGCCTGTGTATGTATGTGTGTGTGATATCACAAGTTAGTTAGTTGGGTAATAGGGTGATTCTGTTAGAGCGACCCAAGCCAAGCAACAAGGTGAATGAATGACAGGGTATTATATTGGTTGTCAACATGGGGCGGTGGATAAACGTCAGAATCAAAATGAAGACATGGACAGACTGACAAAAGGAGGGAGACACGGCTGCCAAGAAGAAATGTCTGGGTGTTCGTTTGCAGCAGTCGGTTTTGTGCACAACACAAAAAGAACAATATTTCTGCACAGTTCTCATATACACTAGTACAACAGCAAGAGATGGGTATTTCAAAGTGTACACAGAGCCAGGGGAGAAAAAACACTCACCTATGCACAACGCTGCAGAAAAACTGTTGTCAACTCCAACTTTGTGATGAATGGCTTTTCTTCCACTCTCCTTCTGATTTGTCATGTTTCAGTAACCAGGAGGCATTGCTTTCATCTGTGAAAGGTACAAAGCAGAAGGAGGAAGGATGGTGACATCAGGCAATGTGATGTATAGTCTCTGTTAAGGACCTGGATTTTGTTTATCATTTAGTTTTGAATTATTAAGTAGAATCAAGAAATCAATCAAATAAGCAGCCAATCGGTCTGTCGTCCAAAGAGAAACAGATGAAAAGAGGACCGAGCAGAGCGAAACTTGAGGGAGGTTTTGAAGAATTTCAGGTTTAGGACTGTGCATTAAGAATTTATGGGATCTAAGTGATGCTGGTTTGAGATTACAGCAGGGGTGGGGTTCATTCAGCTGTAGAGTGATACTGGCGCTTGGCAGCGAGGAAACTGCTGAGTTGTGTGTACCATTTCACAGTGGGGAGTATTTCTCAGATATACACACACAAGAGGAGAAAGTTGAAGCAAACCAGTGGGGGGCAGAAAAAATATTTGGTATATAAAAATTCTACCTTCAGGTAACAAGAGCACCTTTGAAAGTGGGTCAAACTGAGTAGCATACCAATTATGAGATTTAACATGAAACCTGTCAGTGACATTTTTTTTTGTTTTGTTTGATACATCTGGTCACACATGGCAACTTCAGCTGTCTGTCTTTAAACTTCTTATTTTTCTCTGTACGTCTATTAATGTGTAGAAGTTATTTATAGATATGATATCATTGTAATTCACATTCTAATTCATATTATATCAAACTGAGTGAATAAAAAACGACATACATATATTAAGAGAAAATCACTATATGGGGAATAAACTGATGTAAATTGTGGCAGAAACCTACTCTAGATGATTCATTAGATACTGAGATTACTAAACTGGTCATGCATCTGTACTGCAGCCTGCATGCGAAAGACACCGAAGCACATATGCTCACATAACATGTCTGGTTCCTTAAGCAGCGTCTGTCTGCTTCCCCAGCCCTCGAGTAATAGCAGCCATTACCGCGCCCATGCAACATGAGCGCACACTCACACATTGTCCAGCAGGTTATTACAGTGGCAGTGTAGCTTATTACCCTGCCTCGGCACCACTCAATTATTCAGCCTGAGTCTACAGGGAAAGGACTTGCAGCTCAGTGTGCTACTTACAATACGCCTAAGTAGGCCAAAGAGACTGACTTAAGTATGACACAGAGACGCAACAAAAAAAATCACCAAAGTAAACCATGTAGAAATTGGCAACTGCAAGATTACATATTTTCCAAGCTGCTTTAGCAATTCGGTTCATGTGTGTGTGGCTTGTTTTCCTCGTGCTGATTTCACTTTATGGACAAAAAAAGCAAGTCATTCTAACATAATTTCTTACATTTCATGATAAAGACTGTCTTTAGGTTTGGGACTCAGTATTAGGTTTAGACATACCTGGTTGAGAAGGTTTAGGAATCCAAATGATCCCTCTTTACTCCTTGAAAGCCTGTTAGGAGTAACCCTTGAAGGGCTTTTCTAAACCAAGCAGTTTCTGTTACATGTCAGGCATACTTATAGAACAAAATAGCTGGGTTTGCATTAGATGTTAGTTAAAAAGAATGGTCTAATTGTCATCAAACAACATCTATATCTGCCGTTAAGGGCACAGGGGAGGCAGTCAAATATCATCTCCTTATGAGGGAAAGAGTTAAACAACAACATGACACAAATCTCACATCACATTTTTGCCACATTTGACCTTCAGGATGGAAGTAGTACTAAAACTGGAATATCCCCTGTCAAACAACTTTGTCAGACTGATTATATTCACACAAACCACAGAGGTCGATACAACCTTGTTTCATTCGTCCAAAGTTTATTAAATATTTTTACAATCTCGTGGAGAAATATAGAGACGAGAGAACGGGGGCAGAGGGGGGGAAGAGAAAAGAGGGAGCAGATCTATTTTAGAGTAAGCTTAAGCAGAGCTGTGTTGAAATAGAAGCCCTGACCGACCAAGCCATGATCTGGGGACTTATTAAAGACTCTTATTAAAAGTTAAGGAAGGCCCTAAGAACCTTACAATAAGCGAGGGGGTGAGTGAATCACACAGTGAAGGGGATGATGCGTGTGGCAGGGAAAGGATTGTGTTTAAGCGCTTTCCATTGCTCTCTCTATTCCTTCCTTTCCTTTTTCAGTCTCACACACACACACACACACACACACAAACCCCAAGACCCTCTTTCTTCCCACTCATCTGCAGTGAATCCTCCTCACTCTCCAACCAGGTCAGCTATATAAAGTCCACAGTTTTAGCCTAATTTCTGACAGCCTGAAGACTTTATACAAACACAATGCGAACACACAAAAGCAGTTGCGTGTGCATGTGCAATTGCTGGTTATAGATCTGGGAGCAAATCCTTTTTCCTGTACTGTTTGGCAGTGTGCAGCACAGTCATTGAGCATAACACAGCCCTGATGCAAGCTGATTTCGTTTGGTGCAGTCCTGTGTAACTGCAGCCTGTCCCGTAGAGAGTAGAGGGAGTGCTGTACCACCTGCTTATTGATCAGCTAAAAGATACGGCCTACAGAGTTAAACATCAAATGCCAAAGGAGGTGTTGGTGTTGAGCTGACTTTCTACCTCCCCTGGAACTGAGGGGATGTGGCTCAAAGACCAGAGAGTGAGCGATAACCTTAAACAACGGGTGACAATAAAGAAAAAGTAGCATATATGTGTGCTTACTAAGTCTTTCTCTTTCCCTTCTGTTTAAATACTACCCATCTACCTATTGTCAGTGCTTTGTCCTTCAAACCAAAGGAGGCAGGAAGTATAATGGAAACCATAGCAACGAGACAGCACTGCTTAGCGTGAGCAAGGATGGATGAACCTATGGATAGACGGGTTTTCTGAGAGGACAGCTGAAGGGGAAGTGAACTGAGAATATATGCTGAAAAAAATAATATGATTCTCAACACTGGTTTTCCACACCCTCCCCCTTACACATATGTCTGAATAACACAGATGTACATTTACAGACACACACTTCAGCATACACCGTGTGTGGAACTTCACTTTCTTGGCAGATCTGCAGGACTTTGAGGCATAATGTGAGCCGGTGCTTTGGTTTAATAAGGGCTCTGTGGGGGTTTTCTTCACAATTTCCAAGTCTCAGCTATCAAAGTTACTCATTAAACATATACAGCCCACGGAACTAAGCTGGACTCAAACCAACAGAAAGCACACAGTTATTCCCAGTCACAGAGGTTTTGGCACTAAGTCTGTTTTATGAACCTTAGCTAAAAGCTTGCAGTGGCTTACAATGTTAAGCTAGTTTCCCCCCGAGCACCAAGCTGGAATTATAATGTCAAATTTAAAACAAATGTCACTAAAAACAAACATACAAGGATTAATGTGAATTTATTCTAATTTATTCCAGACTTAATCCCTCATAATATCCCTCTTAAGTAGCTGTAAGCAGACAAATGCACACAAGCTCACACGGGCAGTAATACCTGAGTCAGGCCTCTTTTCCAAAGTAGCCATCACTAGGAGTAGACAGATAGCATGTCTTTCTTGTTCATTCTGTCAGGTGATACTATGCATTCGCATTCATTGTAAAGCCAGAAAACAACTTTGAGAGCATCTTTACCCTAGAAAATCTAACATGCAGCATGTTTTAGCCAAACAAAATCATGTAGTGGCAGGCTTCAGCATGTGGTATCTTCATTTTTTTTTTTTTGCCTTCATAAATGTTAATCTGCTGGAGGTTTACCATGTTTATAGGACAATTAACAGCATGTTTAGGTAAATGCATTAGCCAACTGTTTATTTTAACCATGGCTTTTTTAGAAGACAATTCTTAAAATGTTGCCTCTTTTCGCCAAACTGAATTAAAATTAATTTTTCCTTATGTATTATTTTATTACAAACATGAATAATTATTTTCCTTAAGTTAAAATAACCATCTTACCTTTTGCTAGCTTGTAACTCTCCACGGCTCCAGCTGAATTAACGCCAAGACATGATGTGCACAGTGCTGCAACCTTATGGTAAAAGAAGGAAATTATCCCAACTGTGCTTCTGAAAAACATTTTTAGCAACTAACTGACTATATTAACTAATAATGGACGCAACTAATGCTGTAATTGTAGTAAAAACAGAGCCGGAGACCTACAGTAAACTCAGGTGGTTTCTCTTTGACTGATTAGATAAAGTCCCAGTTAAAATCTCCCTGCATTTCTTGTTGCCCTTGTTAGCCATCATTATTATCTGAACTTTATAAATGCTGTAAATTAATGGCCTTTTGGTAAACAGCGTCAATGTTATGAGTAACACGTGAGTAACATTAATACAGAACCCTGACTAAGAGTCAAGGCCTAGAGTAATTATGGCCCATGGGTACCAGCATGTATTGTTGTACAGTTCACATTTTAGGTGGACTTATTCAAATACATTATTCAATTCATCACCATTGGTGACAGTATTAATATTACAGGAAACTGTTCAGAATCAATGATTACATTATAATTTTTGTACCGTCATATTATTACTGTACCTTTATGTATTGTACTGTGTACCACAAAAAAACATGTATTGAGAGGCTCAGAGATTTGGGAGTTCACCATATGAAAACTTCCCCTAAAAGCTGTGTTGAAGGTGTTCTCCTGAAGTGGAAGTCATCAAAACACACCTGCTGGGCTTTCCAATTGTAGCTTACTTTAGGTCTAAATGCACAACTGCTCCGTCACAGTTTCTTGAATTTGGCTGACACTGACTGACAGTGTTTTGGTCTGAATCCTACTCCCCCATGTTGTTTTGATGGATTCACAGGGATCACAGAGGAGGTGAGAGGAAGTATACAATGCACTACTGCACTGACGGACACAGATATGGAAAAGAGTACTTTGGTTTTTCCTTTGATTTATACCAGTGGACCAAACATTTCTCTATTGAGAGATGGACACCAAAATATTCAGACTGTGCCTTCAAACTCATTACAAAAATAGCAAGTATTAAAGAAGGAAAATGTAGTATTTTGCATTCACAGCTAAGTTTCAAACCTTTTTTTCAGTATTATTATTTTTCATTGCCCGCCCACAAATGGACAAAACTGATTCATGCTATTTATTTTTCCCATTTCCCATGAAACAAAGTTTTACATTTACCCTAAGTTGTGACTTGATGCACTCCACCAGTGAACGCAACTAGTGTCAAAGCAGCTGAGGAAGACTGATTTAAACAATTTCATCTCATGTCATTTCCACATCCTCTAGTCTCCCTCTGCTTCTGCAATCTTCCTTCCATCGTTCCATTCATTAAACTGGCCCCTCTCCTTGTTGAAAGACTGACAAGAAAGCTGGTTATTCAAATTTAAATCAACACTGACAGAGAAGCAGATGTAAAAGGAGAGAGGGGGGTAAAGAGAGCTACAAAGCTTGTAACCTGACGTTGTTAGTATTAATGTGATTCCACCGCAAGGGTTGAGATCGATGCAGTCAGATGAGGGACTGTGTTAACATCCTAATCTCTAATAGCATCAGAGCAGCCAGACTATAAAAACCTCCACCAGTTCAGCTATGCACACACACACGCACACAAGCATAGATCAAGATGATAAGACAGACTGAGGGGACACAAGGAGCCATTAGAGGAATACCTGCATTGTGTGCTGAAAGAGCATACCCAGATAGCCCTGATGACCCCATACATGTTCTTCACTGCTGTTCACAAAGAAGCTCAGCTCACTGGAACCCACAGCCCAAAGAGCATGTAAAAAAACACCAGATTGATTCATTCAGCTACAGTTTTTACTGTGTTATTTTAAGGAGTATCTGAAATCGAATATTTCAGCTGTTCTGTGTGAGCAATGCAGATATGAGCTTCAGATATACAACACTCTGCAAAAGTTTTCATTTACTTACGTTTTGCTTCCAAGGAGTCAATTATCTTTTAAAGAGGTCTTCAACAATAGTTCTCCAGCCACTTAACACTGATCACTAATCATTCAGGCATAAAAAAAGACACCTAACTCAAAGGACGACCCAGTCATGTGTCTACACATAATAGACAACTTAGCAACTGATTTTGTCACAAAAACACATTATTTTTTTCTCATTTCTTTAGTTGAATCTATGAGAAATAACAGAGATAACACAGTTTGACAGGCATAAAATAGTATTTTTGCACCAAGAAAGTGATTCCCAAAGTGCTATAGGTGAAAAACTTGGCAAATCTCAGCATGGTGTGCAAATTTGAAACCAGACAAATATAGGTCATAAAGAAAGAAGTAGTAGGCCTTAAAAAATCTGCAGCAAACAAATAGTATCTGAAAGTCATGTTCTTAGGATAAGAAATCCAACAAAGACTTGGCATGGGACCCGAGAGATGCATCTGGTCATTCAGTTCATACTTTTTACTCTTCACCAAAAGCTCATCAGAAATGGTTGTAGTGGAAGGATGGCTGTCAAGAAGCCAAGAAAGGATTTTCAACGAAAGCCAACAGGGAGAAAAGGCTGGTTTGCAAAATTACACAAGGACAAGAACTGGACAGAAAATCAGTCAAATCAGTTCTGAGGGAGTGAGGAATCCCAATTTGAAATGTTAACTTCAAATCATCAGTATGTATGGAGACGGTCCAGAGAGTATCTAAGTAATAAAATAGAGAAGAGGCTCTGCCATGGTTTGCATCTTAGGGGACTTTGTCAAAACTGATGGAATTATGAATGTAGAATAGTACTGTCAGATTCAGGATATAACACCGTATGGAAAGTGTCCAAGTGGCAACAGCATGACAGCTTTTCAACATGACAATGATCCCAAACTCATTGGCAATCCAGGAAAAGTATACCTGGATGGAAAAAAACACAATGGACTATTATCAGTCATTGACTGGCCTCCACAAACCCAACGATCTCGACATTATTAAAGCAGAAAACAGCCAAAGACGAGCTTTGAATGCCCTTTAAGAATAAGAAGCCTGGAGAACTATTGCTGAAGACTACTTAAAAAAATTACAAGAAATCTTGCCTAAGAGAGTTCAGGCTTTGTTGATGAATTATAGTGATCATACCAAATATTGTCCGCACTAAATTTTTGCTACTTTCTGTTTACATTTATGTTTGCAGATGTTTCAATAAATCACTCTACCTATTTCCCACTTTCAAAGCAAAGTATAAAGAAATGAAAGGTGACTTTTGCACAGTAGTGCAACTCATAATGAAGCTGCACTAGACAAAATTTGTATGTGGGAGAAAAGAGACTATCATCAACCTACTTAAACAACTCCAGGCTGAGAAAGAACAACTCTTGCCTTTCTAAGCAACATGGTTTTGCCCTATTTGCTAAAAATAAAATGTTGGTGGCAGACATATTCAGAGAAGAGAGAAAGGCACATAAAGTGACAATTTTAAACTGGGAACGAAACACAAAAAATCCTAATAGCACCATAATCATGTCATCCAAAAGTGAAAGATGAACTGATTAACTCTCACTGATATTTAGAGCTGTATAGTAAATACACAAATAGTTTATATAGTTCATACTTGTGGCTTCTCCTGTAATATGCTCAGATTGCATAACTACAGAAAGCATATGAGGAGTTTAAAATAGCTACTCTTTTTGCTAAGATCACATTCAGCCCAACACTCTGCATGCCACACGGCCCAAAAGAGAGTTGGAAAAGCCTTGGGCTATTCAAACCCATTTCCAAAACTCCTGGGACACTAGGTAAACAAAGTAAAAAGAAAATAGAATCATTTGAAAATCAACATCCCACAACCAATTAGGTCAATTGGCAACAAGTCAGCAACAAGACGAGTCTTTGGAGTATAAAAGGAGCCTTCTATGAATAAAGATAGCAAGGTTTTCAACACTCTGTGAAAGACTGCAGGGAACACATTAAGAATTATGGTTTTTAGCATAAAAATGCAAGAAATTAAGAAAAAGATCGAGTTTTAAAAAGTCAGGATCTGTGAAGTCTGTGACATCAAGAGGCTAGACAGTGCCGCTTCAGCCTAAACGGTGCTGCTAACTCACCAATGTCTTCTTTAGGGAAGACATTGCTTTTTTCAGCAATCCACATTCTGCATATAACACAACAGCACTGCTCTGCATTAAGAGCCTGAGCTATAAATGGGCCCACAGAAAATATGCAGCGTACAAATTACAAAAAAGCACTATTTTCAAATAACAAATTTAGGTTTTAGGTGATTTAAAAACTGCCACATTCTGTTTTTATTACATTTATACAATGTCTAGCACTTTTTTTAATGGCTCATGTCGACAATAACAAAATATTTTAAAAAGCGGTCTTTACTTTTCTATGAGCCTCATTGCTGTAAAACATTCCAAATCTAATTCTGACTCATTAGTAAGCCTCTGGGGTGCTCCTGTCTCATACTGCAGACACAACCTCTGAGACTTGAATGTGCGCATGTTTGAGACAGCGTCTTTAATTACCCAGGTAACACATCCAGATGCTCCATCACTCTGGCAATGGCAGTGATTAAAAGGAGTAAAATATTCATTTCAATCAGACACCCACATGCCACATGTATAATTAATGTGCAGCGGAAGGACGCAGCAACTTTTACACCAGCGACACACATACACACGCTTTTCCATCACCATATTCCCTCTGCACATAACAGCCAGCTGCTGCATTTGTGTGTCTGTCTTTGTCGGGGCGGATCCAAGAAATGGAACCGTGGATGAGCCACTTCGAGCAATACTCCACAGGGAGGTCAAAGGTTAGCCAGACTGCATTCTGGGACATCATTCAGCCACCTACACAGCAGATGTGTTGTGTTGCTCTTTCACTGCCTTTACTCTCTCTGGGAGTGTTTTTGTTGGGAAAACAGCATCTTTAGTTTGCCACTTATCAAGCATTCAGCTTTCTGTGGTGTGGGTGTGCTGCCTTCACTGCTCCTTCTACTTTTCAACAGTTCTGTGTTTATGTCAATACCTCAAAATACCTGTGAGCGGTTTGCAGAGGTCTCAGAAGCTGTCTGATGTCTCTAGTGGGTGGAAGACTATACAAACTCAAAACAATGTGAGACTTAAGGTGAATTTACAGACATAAAGTAGACATTTGATTTTGAACTTAGTTTGTGGAAAAGATCTTATCTGCTCAAGGCTGCGCATGCGAACAGAGAAACCACATCGAACAGGACTTTCCCATGCAGGATTCGTGCTGCATGTTAAAAATTAAACATCTGATTTGCATGTAAATCACCCCAAAAGATTCTCTCTTTCACACACTTGAAATGAAATCTTTTCTTTTCTCCTGTCAATCCCCATGGTTCCAGTTTGTTTTCTATTTCTGTCCTTTCAATCCATCTGACTGCTGTCTCTTTGTTTCCCTTGATTAAGCCCTCTGTCAAAGTATTGTTTGGACTCCAGCAGTAGGCTACAATTACTCAGCGCAGTGTGTGTATTGTATCACGCTCATTACAATTACCTCTGGGTGTGAGTGTGTCATCTGTTGCCTGCTCATGTTCCAATTTCTCTGCGAGTGGGGAGGAAGCTGCATCCAGCTGCCACAGTGTGCATGCAACAATATGACCCTGAAATAGATTATCTACATTATAATGAATGGGACCTGTGTATTCAAAAGTCCATAAAAAGGTCAAAATTGCCAAAAGAGACAACTTGTGTTCAGCAGCAGATAGTGAAAAGGCCCATACTCCAAAGCTGTTTAATACACATAATTTACACAAAATTGATCTCGTATTCAAGAAGCTACAACTTGTAGCAGTTGGCAGACATTACAAAAGAGCTGGGATGAGGCTGACTGATGGATATCCTAGTAGCTTCCATTTGATTACAACTGGCTTTGCATAATGTGGTCAATGAGATTTCAAAACTTTACATCTCTCTGATCAGCTGTGAACAGACAGCAAGGATATTCCCCAGGAGCCAAGCATCAATAAGTAAACCGCTGCCGCCACACGCACACTTCAAAAGAAACTCATCTTTCACCCCAGAATCTAATTGGTTGGTGTGACGATGCGAGGCGTTTGATGTTCCCTTACGTAATGTCACACAGGCAGATAATTTTACGCACATCCATATTACATTTCTGTTTGTTTAGCTGTATGCGCCCCTTTGATCGATGTCAATTTATAGATTTTAGAATAAAGGAGAAAAAAAGAAGAGATATCCAAGTTTGAATTTTATTCGCTAGTCACCTGCAAACAGAATACATATCCGCTGAGTTATGAATGTGAAAAAACCAATATGTGCTTTTCATTGGCTTGTTATGGACTGACCACTTACTCTAAAGGAGAAACCAACCCTAATATAGACCTACCCTGTGTTTTACCCTGTAAGAGAAAGCCTCCACAGCAGGTGTAAGACTCCCAACTGTTGTTTTTGGAGGCTAGTTCAGGTTCGGTGCCTAAAAAGCGTGACACAAATGAAATAATTTACCTCCCCACCCAAAAAAAACATAGTAGTATCATTTTTGATTTCACAGTGTAACCAAGTGTACCATTTCGTCTCCGCGCGCACACACACACACACATAAAACATTACCAAGATTTGAACCATAACTGCCCTCCCCTCTTCACAGTATGTCTTCTCCCGCAGGCTGTTGTTGTAAATATGAATGTTTTCTCAGTCAACTTGCCTTGTTAAATAAGATTTTAGAAAATCCCATGAAAGATTTCTCAAAGCTTGACGGCTGATATTGGCATTCCCGTGCAGTGCGCTGTGTTTTAAAACCCGCAAACAACCCAGCATAAATTTACACCATTAAGTCCCCCGGGCTAGAAAACAGATAAAGTGCTGTGCGTGTGGCATGAGAATGCAGTAGTCATAATGAGAATGTAGATGTCCTCTGGATGCCATGGACGCTGCCTCCAACAAGCACACGTAAGTGCTTACTCTCGTCTGTTGCCGTGTGTCAATGAATAATGCACATATTAATCTGGCAATGTATGGAAGCTAATTAATTCAGTATTTTCCTATTCAAGGTTATCTAATTAATGTGGTATCTTTGTAGTCATTAGGCATGGATAAAATTCTTGATTTATCTTCGTCAGCCTTTTACCTCAATTTTCTACTGATTTATATAATGACCCGCAGTCACTTCCTTTGTAAAACAACCGCCAGCTCCACCCTCGATTGTGGTGGTATCTGCAGTCTCTGCAATGGTGGGTGAGAATTTAACCCTTTTAGCACCTACGCACTCAGGTGCATTTTTTTTTCAATTTAATAGACAATAAGAGAAAAGTTGCTAGCTGCAGTTCATACTCCACTATAGTCAGTCAAGTTTATTCAAGGAAGTTGGTGATGATTTAACACCCCTGTCAGCTGGTGCTCTGCAATACGTGCTGGGATCCCTCCTCTGCAGCAGTAGCAGTGGCACAGGCTGCCATAACTCTCTCTGGAATTGCAGCTGGGACCAGGCCTTTGCTTAAATGATCTGCATCTGGGGAAGAAGGAAGTGCAGTTTGGGCAATGAATGCTGCAGGCAGTCTTGTGGGGACTGAGGTGGGGCTGTGGGTCAACACAGGTTTGTCTCCCCTCTCTGGCCCTTCACTCCCTGGTGTTTTTCAGCAACACACGGACGCTCTTGGAGAAAACATCACGAGGATCAGTAGCAGGCAGAGCAGGACAGACGCATCTTTCCCTCAGCTCCAGAGCCTGAACAGATATAAAGCAAAAGGACAGACACACAAACACTTTAAGCAAAACAAAACAAGATTAACCAGGGCTGGTGAAAACTCTATGTACAAACTAAAATGCTAGCTTACGTGCAGGCACATTAAACGTAATTCATGCAAAGTCACATTTATAGTTACCATCTGACACCTTTCAAACAGTCATGTGCCCTCCTGCTTGTCAAAAGCTCAAACGCTACAGCAGAGTCACATTTTTAAAGCCTCCTTTGGACTTAAGTTTTGTCTTAGTTTTTCTAAATCTGACAAGTGGAGGATCTGACTTGAGCGACTTTTAAATTATGCCCTAAAGCATACCTGTTTTAATGTCTACTTTACTCTTAATGGGATCTTAATTAACTGAACGAACCTCGTGCTATGCTAAATCAGTCTTAAAACTAGCAATCAAGAGCAAAAACTCATGAGGAAAGTGTTTACTGAGGAGTAGCATCGTTTCCTCATAGACTTCTTTTCACAAACAGATGTACTGCCCACTACTGGCCATTTGAAAGAATGCAGTTTTGATGCACTTCTGCACTGACTTGGAAGCTACGTCCATCTTTTATATACATTCTATGGTTTTATAGAGAAACAGAAAATTATAAAGTGTCTCTGAGTAAAAGACATGGAAGCAGCTATTGTAGGCCAACATTAGCATGAAAGAGCCATGTAACTAGCTTGGCTAAAATGGTTATGGTTAAAAATATTCCAGTATGTGACGGAGCTAATGGAAACTTCAATCACACCCCGGCCGATAAATATATTCTCTCCGTCTGTCTCACACACCTACGCACATCCCAAGTCATTAATCTCTCACTTAGCACCACCTACAAGACTGAGCACATACGTGTACTTCCCACTCAACAGGCTCTCCCTCTCATGTTACCGGTGGACTTGATGTGCTGTGCTTAAGGATGATGAGCGCGCACGTGGAGGTGGAGTGCCCCCACAAGAGTCGGGTTAGGTAGCTTGAGGCTGTCACCCTTTGCAAGGTTAAAAACATCACATTATGCATCGCTTTCACCAGACTGAGCTCGGCTGTTAACTGACTCATACATGCTGCTATGCTGGATCGAACAGTTAAGCATTGGAGGTACCAGAAACCGAGTCTTCTCAGCACCACACACACAAAGCAGGGCAATTAATCCCCAAACAACAGTCTTCATCACTTCACTGCCTGTGGCTACAGCCTGGTCTCGACAACAACTGCTGCTAGAGGTCAATCTACCTCACAGGGATAAGACCGGGTGCACGAGCACATACACAGAACATGCACATATTCAACGACATAGGCACCTGATGGACAATTAGTGGTTTACCCATCTGTTCGTCTTTGTGCTTGGAGCATCTGACAGTGCTCCAACAGTCCAAATAACAGTCAAGGTTAACCTCACTGCTGTCTAATACATAGATTATTAATCCACCTTTCTGCTAACACTTACACGCACAGAAAAAGTTGTGAGGACTGTGGATGCTGACAGTCCTCACAACTGAAACTGCTGTCTTAACTGGTTGTTGATTTCCTTATAGACTTAAGATACCATTGATTGGCTGGTCACACTGCCAACACTGAGCTGCTAATGTGGGGCTGTTTTCTTTCAGGCACTCAACTCAAATCCTTCAAGACATTCAGCTAAGCAGACATCCAGGCCCTGGCACAGCAAAATGTTTTTGCTGTCTTCCTAAAACCCCACGTTTCTCCTTCCTTTCTGCACTCCTCTCCATGTCTGCAGGTGGATTTATATCTCTCCAGACGCTTCATTAGTTCCATTAAGAATCTTTCCAACAGCTCCTAAAGCTACACTGTTTCTCCTGAAAAACAGAAAGGAGTAGGGCTGTGTCCCCACACAGGCCTCACAGATTTCTTTACTTCAAAGTTGGGACAAACATATGACTAAGAACCGACACAACAGTTTAGGGGGAAACAATCTAAGGAAAAAATACTGCGTGTGTCTATACCTCTGGTATGAGACGGTCCAGCTGAGCGACTCTGTTCCTGTGCGATGGGTGTGTGGACAGCCATTCAGGCAAGGTGGGCTCTCCTGATAGTTGGTCTCTGAGTTCCATCTGCTGCCAGAATACAGGTCCTGCTCGCACATCGGCACATGCCTGTAAATAATACACACACCTCAGAAACACACACAAGAAGTGGCATCCCACTGTTTTGTTCTGAGATAAAAATCTTCACTTTAGTTTCCTTTGACAACAGTGCCCCCTAGTGTCCCGTGGACAGATTGTATGATTGGGGAACATTAGAGGAAACTGAATGAGGTTAAAATAAAGAACAGCTTATAAAAAGTAAAAACATTTTAAAATTATTCCTGAATTTTTCTTTCAATCTCAAGCTCCAAAAAGCTGGATTTAACACTTTTCCTCGAGTCATTAGCCTGGTTGCATGTTTTTAACCCTAAAAATATCATCGGAGTGAATGCAACCAACGAAAAAACACAGGTGAAAACACAAAAGAAGGCACCGCTTGAGCCAGATAAATGGTGACCAAATTGGTGACAGTGATACCTTAGCAGCCAATTGCAATCCGACTTGATCTGCCTCAGCCTCCAGTTTCCGACTGAAAGGGCGTTGAAACAGCAGCTAGAAAAGAAAAAAGCAGATTTCTGTGTAGGTGTGTAAAAACTACAAGATTATTGTACATTTTTATCTTCCAGTCATTTTTTTAAACTGCTGTAACTTTAATACTTCATATACATTTTCAGATAATGAATATTAATTCCTCACCTCTCTAAGCTTGCCCTGTACCCAGTGTCCCAGCATTGACAGGCTGTCGTGAGGACACATGGCCCAGATGGCTACCAGGAGAACAACAGACAGGAGCTCCAGGACATGCGACATACTGGCCTGTTCTGCCTGTGGAGGCAGTGAGGGAAGGAAAAGAAAAGGAAGGAAGGAGGATAAAAGAGAAAAATATAAGAACAGAAAAATAGAGGTAAAAAGTTTTGGGGAGGTGATTGAGGCTGCTGAAACATATTGATTGTTCCCATCTATTTTAGTGGAACATTTACGCTGTAACAGATTTAGAGGTTTTAACAGCCAATCCAATAGAGCACACCTACTGGGTAATACCAAGCCCATCGATGCTCATTCCCTTCATCTAATTAAAATCTCCTTCAAGCATTTCCTCTGAGGACGTTTAAAGTCTTGAAATACCCACAACTTCATTAGACACTTTTTTAGAACAAGAAGAATGGGCTTTAAAGCTGGAGAGAGAGAAAAAGACAGCCATCTGCGGAGAATTAATAAAGCACAGCAGTGCCTGAGGTCACTTTGGTCATCACAGCACCGGCAGGATTAGTGACTGTTTGGATGTGATTGTCACCGAGTCTTTTATCAACGGCTGATGCAACAAGACTGCAACAGATGCCACTTCAGCTGATATGATACTTCCGAGACAGAGCAGAAGTGATGAATAGTCAGGAGATCTCAGTGTATAATGCAGTATATTCTGCACCTGTAGGGGGTCCACATGCATATTTTACAGTGCTGTGTGGAACCTCCAAGACTGTGCCAAGGGCTAATAAATGACTAAAGTTTGTTCTTGAGCAATATTTGCACTTTAAGTGTTTTCAGTGACTCATTCACTGCAACATCTGCTGCTGATCAGCTAAGCCTATTAGATGTCAGCATACTGCACAGGTCTTTGTGCACTGCAGCACTTCAGCCTCAGAAGCTAAACAGGTGTGAGGTTTGCTGCATTCAACTGAGTGCTTGTCTGTTACGGAAGAGTGTGCACTCAATGCATGAGAGAAAACATACAATCAAGGAATTTGTTTCTGTTAATAATACCAGTGGCAGGCGTAATTCTTTGCCTATTGTATAACTCCACTTATAATAAATAGTTCCAACTAGGGCTGGGCCATATTATACCGTTCACGGTAATACCGGTATAATGTTATGCAACGATAGGAAAATGAAATATCGCGATAGAATATGAGTAAAACGCGCATGCGCAGTGGCTTTGTTTTCATACGCACATGGCCGATTGTTGAGTGAAACAAATGAACCAGAATTGGTTTGTAAAAATGGTGCAACTTCAGTGATGTGGAACTGGTTTGGTGTTTGTCCGTCAGATACATGACAAAGCACATTTTTTTGCAGAACATGCAAGCGGCCGTCGTTATTGTCGGACTAAGATGCTCTTAAATCTGGGAGTAATCTGGGTCCTAAACTCCACATTCTTCAGGTCAAACGAACACTGCAGCATCACTGAGAATTAAAAATTGTCTAAATTCTTTCATCTTTAATAAAACGATCAGCATTGCTGCTTTACCAGGTGTAACTATGAAGTTTAACTTCCAGGCATCCATGAAAACAAAATTTATTACATTTAACGGAGTTAGAAGTTAGCAGGAAGCTAGCGGAAGTTAGCTCGCTAGTTTCGCTAGCATGTTCTGACTGAGAGACTGAGAGATTTCTGAAAAAAATCAAACGTACAGCTCTGCTATCACTTCCAACATAAATGAAGACAGGAAACTAAACAGCAGTGACGTTTATAGGGTTACTGAAGTTGGGCTAGCTGGTATTTAATGATGTGCTACGTGATCGCTAGCAACACAGCTATGTTAGCATAATATAAACAGTGAAGCTGGAGGACGAACACTAACACTTTTCCACTTAAAAAGGTTAACGTTAAGGTTTCTGATAGTTAGAGACAAATGCAATCGCATGGCAGGATGCTGTAAACGGACCAAACTTCAGTCAGAAGAACAACTGAGATAATCCATCCACAATACGAGGTCAGTCATTAATATACTGCAACAACATGGGAACTAGTGATGGGTCGTTCGCGAACGAAATGGCTCTTAGAGCCGGCTCTTTGACGTGAACGACGCGAGCCGGCTCCTCATCGCGAGCCGTCACGTGGGTTTTTTTTTTTTTTTCTTTCTCTCAGCCTCTCTCTCGCGCTTTTTTTCCGCTTCACTCTGCACACGAGCCTTGTGCTTTAGGCTGGGCAGAGGGGGGAGGGGCGGTAGTTACACTCAGTAGCACAGGAACAGAGCCAGAGAGAGAGAAAGAGAGGCAGGGACAACAACATTAGAAAGGTATAGTAATCATCCACAACTATTTTCGGTTGCAGATGATAAAGGATTGAGAAAGTTTATTCATGCAGGTCCATATGACAGAGAATATGCATGTTCTTTTAGTTTTCATATTATAATTTATATTTAATTGTGTTGTGGTTTGCAGTGTTTTGTGTTCTTTTCACTTTAAATTTGTGAAAGGAAAAAGCTGAAAATTTAAATAGTTAAAACTTGAAATGTGAATAGTTGATTTTTGTATTATATGATTTATTTATTACATTTTATGTGGAGTGAATAAATAAAAGTATATTTACGGTGGCCCCTAGAGACAAAGCACATACAAACTTCAAATCACGTACGAACTCTGAAGCATGTACAAACTCCAAAACACGTAAAAACACGTACAAACTCCAAAACACGTAAAAACTCCAAAAACACGTAAAAACACGTACAAACTCCGAAGCACGTAAAAACTCAGAAGCATATAAAAACTCAGAAGCACATAAAAACTCAAAAAACGTACAATAGACAACAGAAGTGCTCCAGGATGCTGGGCGCAGTGTTGAGCCTTTGTTATCTTGTGGCTACACAAGCCAGCAAGTACCAACGACCGGATTTGGTGTGTGGTAATAACAGGTAAATGAACTTTTTTTAAAATTATTTGAAAATATATATGAGTGCCTGTGTATAAATATACAAACAATACACACATGCTTTCAATTGTGTAATTTAAGTGATCTAGTAGCTCTGCTTTGGAAGTTCAGTTCATGCTAGAAATGTGTTTTGGAGTTTGTACGTGTTTTGTCTCTAGGGGCCACCGCATATATTTATATATAAACATATATAAATAAAACCACTTGTTTTTACGTTAGTAATTCCTTTTGCGCATAATTTTATATTATTGTTAATAATAAATTAATTAAAGCAACAAAACAACCTGAAGAGCCGGTTCGGAGCCGAAAGAGCCGGCTCTTTTTAGTGAGCCGAACCGAAAGAGCCGGTTCTCTAAAAAGAGCCGGAAATCCCATCACTAATGGGAACAGAGCAGCTGCCAGAGAATTCAACATTAATGAATCAATGGTACAGAAGTGGAGGAAGCAAGAAGAATGAGTTTAATAAAGTTTGATTTATCTGACTGCTTTGTTTCGCTTAATGTGCCTTATAATCCTGTGCACCTTATGGTCCGAAAAATACGTACTGCACACTGCAGTTTAATGTTGCAAAGCACCTCTTTTTAACTTCAGTGGATATTATACATGGTTATGCTCAGGATATGTCAGCCCATTTCTACTGGAAATGCCTTTTGGTTAAACTTTCAGCTAGGAATTTGCATTTGCACTGTTACATTTTTATAAAGTTTTAATGTACATAAAAACCAGCTTCTTGTTTAAGTGAAAATAAATGGAAGGTTGTCTTTTTGCGTTAGTAATGTTGTGGAGTTGTATTTTGTCTCGCATCAATTATATCGTCAGTTATATCGTTATCGCAAATTTTCAAATATATATCGTGATAAATATTTTTGGCCATATCGCCCTGCTCTAGTTCCAACATCATTTTAACAATCAAAATAAATGCTTTTTAAGGTCCATTTAGGACTTCAAGAAATAAGAATTAAGATCCAATAATGTCAAAATTATGCACTATTTTTAGGCTTTTATACACAAGCCATTTTCAACAATTCAACAATCCATACAACCCAGTACTTCACATTATATTCTTTCCCACACATACCAGGCTTAAACAAACCATTTCCAAAGTTAATACCTACAGCAGATATTGGGGAAATATGAAATATTTTAAGGTCTTATTTTTCTTGAATTCAATTTCAGAGTTTAAGACTTTTTAATGATCCAGAGAAACCCTGTATTAATTGTAAAAAATAAACCTATTCACTCTCAAGGTCAAGTCTTAAGGTAAATTTATGATGTGGAGTACAAACTATGCTATAACAGCAAACAGTCCGTGGAGGGTTATGTACTTACAGCGTGTCCCAGTAAGGCATGAGCCATCTCGTGTCCCAGTATAATAGTGAGCTGGTGAACATCTGCAATGGCTTCCAGCATTCCAGTAAACATGAAGACATTTCCATTCTACTCAAAGAATGGGAAATAACTTTTTAATCTTTGTAGGTGTGTAAACACTAGATTGCACCTTATAATAGTAAAATTTTTAGTGTTCAGCTTGTCTTTACTTACCGGTAGTACAAAGGCATTAACGCTGGGACTTTGCACCACATGGACAGTCCAGCTGATGTCATTCACTTCAGGGATGTCCTTGTTCCTTTGTGCCAGGTGCTGCACCACCCACTTCACCACCTGGTGACGAGGGTCAGTGACTGGAACAAGCAGCTCTGCATACTCCTCCATGTACTGAAACACAGAGATGACAACAAATATTTAAGGAAGAATTTCATTAAAAATGACATTTTTTCCATTTAACTATTCACCTTCTTACTTGTTGACTCAATAAATCTTCTTAGAAATGTTTGTGGAATGGATATTTGTGATTTTCTCACAATGTCACATGCAACACAACGTCTCTCACCGCATCTGAAGTCAGAGCTGCCATCTCCATGTAGTTCTCTTTACTGAACACAAGAAGGCGGGTCCGTCCTGTCAGGGGGGACTCGTCAAGGTGCGTTAGGAGGAAGAGGGTTACAATCATAATAGCAACACCTGCACCCCCTGCTATTTGCCAGCGCTTCTGCCATGCATATTTGCGCACCAGCTGCTGCCGTTTGTCTGGTAAGGCCACCCACCACTTCCTTATGCTCCTGTACAAAAAGAGGGGCTTTAGTGCTGCTGTAAATCCTTATGTAGCTCAGGCAGTACATTTAACACCTTATTCCAACAATTAGAACTAAATTAATTATCTGAAGCATGTTTAAAAAAAAATGCTCGGAGAAAAAGCCTGATGAAAGATTAGCAACCAAAGTTTCCCATAATAATGTAAGATAATAATGCAGAACAATAACCTCTTTTCTTTCCAGAGAAGCCTAACCTCAAATAAAGTGCTAAAACGTGCATAAATTCGGCAGGTAAATTTTGTAGTACTGCTCAAAGGCCAAAAAAAATGCCTGCTCTCTATTCTGTTGGAGGCAGGGAGGGGGAGACAAAATAATGTCTGCTATGTCTGCTAAATGATACCATCACAGTCACTCGGTTTCATGGATTACTTTGTACCAGTTAATTAAAACATAAAGCATGGAAACAATTTAGACAGTAATTTATTTGTTCTTATTTAAATCCAATAATTAAAACAGTTGATAAAACAATTAGGAGCGTGTTCATTATTTAATTAAACATTAAGTGTTGTTAAATGATATTATGCCTTAAAGCAAAAAGGATGCTCAATTTATCATCTGTATTAAGAGCTTTTCTATTGACACACCTTATTAAAGTCTTGCTTTTTATTTACATTCCAAATTTAAAATGTTACATCTATTTGAATTTGTAGACCATTATAGACTATAGTGTCGTATTTATACTGATTAACCACTTCAGTCTATACTTTTTAGGGGGGGTGACACATTGGTTGTGATTTTGCCCCTGTACACCACCACACTTTACTTAATATTATTTAAAAGATTAAGTTATGTTTGAAGTGCAAACTTTCAACTTTAATTCAAGTTGTTTAACAAAAGTCTTCCATTAGCTGTTTACAGCCAATTTTATCCAAGTTCCTTATTGTCAGAAGCACAAAAATAGGTAGACGACATTAAAGTGTAAAATTAAAAGATGCATTTAAAAATGGAAATACAGCAGATTTTCAAAAAGGTGTAGACCACTGGTTACAGAGATCTGTCAAACATCGTGGAGGCAATGTTATGGCACGGCAGGTATAGCTGCCAAAAAATTACTAATTAGAGTTTACTGATGATGTGGCCACAGATAGAACTAGCACATCTGGGGTCTAGAGGGCTATACTCTCAGCCAAAGAAGGATTTTCATCCAAGCTTCATTGGATTCACAATATTCTGCCAGCCTTTTATCGGAGACTACAGCCAAGGAGCATCACAATCAGCCAGCATGGTAGCACAGTGGTTAGCCCAACTGCCTTACAGCAAGAAGCTCCTGGGTTTGAATCCACCATATGACTTGGGTCTTTCTCTCTGTACTCCAGCTCCTAACCCCAGTCTAAAGACATGCAGTTAGTGGGGTAAGGTTCATTGGAGATTACTTGGTGATGAAAAAGTCTGTGGTGTATTGGCCTGCCTCCTTGTCCCCAAATTGGACAAGGAGCTACATAACAAAATAATTGATACTGTGTAAAATTATTATTCAGAAGAGGGGGCCATGTATAAAAATGCCTGTAATTTCTAAATATTTATTGCAATTCTTTTCTGAAACCCCTTAAATAAAAGCTCAAAGACTGCATTTGAACCCTTAAATTTTTTACAATCCACTGTGGTGGTGTTCAAAGCACAAACTACAAAAACTGTGTCTATCCAAAAGCTTGTGGACCTTCCTGCAAACACTATGTTTTTCCTACCTGCCCAGTATTATAGCCATAATCTTTTGCAGAGGTTTGATTATCATCCAAATGAGGGGAGCAGGCAGGGCCCTCAGGCGGGCAGAAGTGTGGAAGTAGTGTCCACATGGGGTCAGGACAGGACCACAGGGAAGAGGAGCAGTGGCTTTGGAGTAAATCTGATAACTCGTTGTCCGTCCAGTCAAAGAAGCTCTCAAGCGTACAGATGTGCTTATGGTATTTCGCCAACTGCTCTGAGGGTAAACAGCTCGTGTGCATACCCGGAGGTTCCCGATAAGATGCGACGAAAGCAAACTGAAGTGACAGCTCCTGAAAAGACTTCCGCAAAGTAGAGCCATGTTTTAATTTAATTTGATTTTTTAATGATACAATTTTTTTTAATTTATACGAGGACTGACCAAAAACAGTCAACGCAATGCGGTTATCTCATCCTAAAGGTCAAAATAAATCCGGTAGTGACACCTGGGGAGCTGCTCTCAGCTGTCAATGTCATCGCTAGAAGTGAAATTTACGTACACGTAAATTTGGTTATTGGGGGGAGCCGCGGAACTCTGAAATGCCTTCACCAGTCCAAAAGTTGGTTTTTAACACCATTACACGCTGAGCTGAAACACATTAATGCCCGGTGAGCCAAAAGGACGCGCTTTAAAATTACAAACTAGCGTTAACTGTAGTTTCTGGAACGCGCGCTCCTCCCAAATGAGTCCACCTAGAAACAGCCCCGTTACGAACGTTCCGCACACACAGCTCAAAGTTATATTATAAACGAGCTAAGCGTTATATTATAGAGCTGGAAGTTAACTGAATATATTTACATGTTAAGTGTGTGTCTTTTTTTTTTCTTTTTTTTTTTAAAATCATACCCAGGCTACTGCTTTTAATCCACCATAGTTTGGAGGCAAATATTCTACTTTGTACTCAAGCACATTTATTTTCATGTTTTACTATTTAACTTTTTTTGCAGTTAAAATAACACACATCAACTAATAAATTATCCTATTTTATTGTAGAGGTTCCCAAATCGTGTGCCAGATTAATGCCATAACTACCAATCTCAATAACTGTCAAACTTCAGACATGAACACAAGTGTGTGAAAACCGCTGATTATGTTAACCAGTTGTGTATATAAAGTATTTTTAACATTAGCTCCGGCTTCAACATTAAAGTGAAATAAACCACTGATTGATCAATGATCAATCAATGTTCGATTGCTTCATGGGATTACTTTGGCATCATGAGCACTTTCACTTTTGGTATTTTCAGTTTATTTTGATCCTAATTTTAACATAAATGGGAACTGGAATGCGGGTTTTTCACTTAAGGGTATTTTTACACTTTAGTGTAACTATCCATCCATTTTCTTCTGCTAATCCAACTTAGAGTCACAGGTGGGGGCTACATCCTATCCCAGCTGCCATAGCATGAGAGCCAGTGTACACCCTGGACAGTCCATCATACACATACAACTAGTTTAGAATCACCAGTTAACCTAACCGTACTACTGCCTGTCTGATTATCTGATTTATCAAGAGCCCCTTTGAATGTCTTGGCCACCACATGTTCTAAAAACATAGTACTGTCCCCTTGGACAGTAAACCTTAGTGAGGAGTAAATGACAAAACTTTAAACATAAATCATTAAAATATATATTCATGTGTTGCACTGAACATTCATAAAAAGACCTGAAATATAAAAATAGATTTTTATTTTGATGTCAAAAAGAAATCTGTTAAACTGAGAAAAAACGTTCATGATAACTTCACTGACAAAAACTATCTCACACACACCCAGTAATGAATGCCACAATGTATTCACAAAAGGTGTCATTCACTATTAAGTATGCTGCTGTATGGTTATTCACAGTAAATAGTCATGTTCGGTCGACAATACAGAGCCTAAATGCAACATGGTGCTGCCAGTAGTCTCAGATTCTTCTTGGTCCTTCTCTTCCTCTGGGCTGATCGGCTGATCAAAAGTTAGTTCGCCCGAGTCCACCAGCTTGGATGAGATATTTAAAGGTTCTCCTTCTTCAGAATCAGGCAACTGCTGCTTGGAAATAAAGTCAGATTTGAAAAGGGCCTGGATCTGGGTGAGAAAGGAGTCTCCCACCTCATCTGGGAGGGGTTCCAAGTATCTCGCCAGTGATGCCAGCATCTACATGATGAAGGTCGTGTAGTTAGGCACACATTAAAACTGTAAAAGCAGCTCAAAGTCACTCCATAGAGTCACTGAAATTTGCAAACTGGGAGGACTGATGGTCGAACTGACCTTCTCCAAACATGTGAGATGGGAGTCTCTCCGAAATAGTCTGTCCATCTGCACACTCCTGACCAGCCATGGCAAAAATGAAAAATAAAATGCTTAGACACACCACCCAAAACAATTTCAATAAAATTTAGGATCAGCTTTAGGGCACCAGTTCAAGATTACACAATACCGTCTTGTGTCTCACTCACCCTGGTGCTTGAGAATATTTGTGGATGATCCACTGAGCCCTCCTCATCGTCTGCTCCCAGTCCGGGATGTCTTGTGATGACAGGAAGTCGAATCTGTACGGCAGCTCTGGGGAGGAACAGAGGCTGAGAGACTGAGCCAGAGGATAAAGTGTGTTACTGCGTACACAAAATCACTGACCTACATTGTCAGCTTGATTTCAAAGCCTCTTGATCTTAACTGTTTTGAAGTTTGAGTCGTGTGTGTGTGTGTGTGTGTGTGTGTGTGTGTGTGTGTGTGTGTGTGTGTGTGTGTGTGTGTGTGTGTGTGTGTGTTAGACTTACTCTGGGGGCCTGAAGGCTCCTGGTTCTCTTTTACCAATAGGCAGGTAGTCTGGGAGTGGGGGGAAGCATTAGCTGGGTCATATGGGCTCACTATCATCCCAATAAACGGGGCTCCACCACGTGAAAAATAACTCTGAAAGATTAAAAATAAATAAATAATAATACCAGAAGTGAAAATAAAACCAGAAGTTCACAAGTAACTCATGTGCAAACTTATTTCATTCAGTCAGTTTTACCTGGAATTGGTGCTGCGTGTTTATGTCTCGCAATGAAGGGTTAGGGTGGAAGGAGGGATGCGAGTGGTACCAGCCCACTACACTGAATCCCAGGGATGACAGCACATCACAGGCCTGTGTCTGAGACACTGGATCCATCTCACACTGCAGACCTGTGCTCACACTGTTACATGGCTCTGCTGCACAGATCTAAACACAGATTTATTAATCACAAAATATAGTTTTCTGAATATAATGTGATTAGAGTTTTATCCTGTTTGTCACATTGGTTCAGACTTCTTGACCTACCTTCAATACTTTTGCTTCTTCATTAAAAGTTCCACCTAGCAGACCAATGACTTCCCCCCTTGACACATGTGCATGCTGATTACAGAAAAGTTATCTGTCAGTATAGGTAAAATCTGTTGTACATATATGAAAAAAACGAATCAGCTTGTGACTGTGTGTATAACATACCATATCCATGATGAGAAGAGTCTCAGCACAGACTATAACCTGGAATGGTTCCTAGGGTGATCAGTAAAGAACAGCTTAGAATAAATGATGACTACTTTGGAGAAAGGATCCTCTTAGTTTATGCAACAAAAAATGAAGAAAATATAATCTTATTAGATATAAGGTATATCTAATAATCCAGTCACCTACTCCTTATCCAACATAGGCTGGGCTGAAGTATATTACAGCTGACATAGGGCAATGAGCACCCTGGAGAGTCTGCCAGTCCCTCACAGGGCCAACAACAGACACACTGACATCACACTGAATTTAGCTTTGCCCACCTAACCTGGGATGTGTGCTTTCAATTGGAGCAAAGGCACCATTAGAAGTCCTGTGGTGGTATTCATGTGGATGTAATTTTGACATGTACCACCCATTAACTGCAGATTAAGCATTCCCCATCCCCATGAAAATGGCTCTCCCTCATTAGTCTACCCCAGCTGGACTAATTACACTGAAAAATCTCCTGAAGAATTTCTCAAGAAACAAATAGTCTAGTATCCATTCTGTATCTGGAAGATGCAACAGAACAAACCTGATCAATAGAGGCCACGCCAATTAGAGACACATCCATGATTTTTCCGGTTTTTTTTTTTAAAGTGGTGTGGTTAGTCAGTGTATCGGTGAAAAATCTTGATAAGAATGATCACTGACCTTTATATCCTCTTCAAAATATCTGCAGGGAATCAGCTGGAAGGGGTCAAAAGAGCTGGTGGATAGAGTGGGATTATAAACATCCACATCATAAACCTCCTTGTGCTTATAATTTGGTACATTTTGCATCAGTCCACTGTGCTCACCCTCGGTATCTGGACATCTTGTAAGGTTTAGGCTGCTTCTTCATCTCCTCTCTCCGCAGAGCTAATTCTTCTGCACTTAGATGCTGATAAAGAAAAAACACAGAATCAGTAAACATATTAGTAAGAATGTAAATCGTAATTTGATTAAAAGTTGTTGTGCAGTGTCCATACCTCATATGTCTGTCCCTCCAAGTCTTTAGCATCACACCAGTTCCCCCAAATGTCCCGCACACGCCGCTTCCTGGTTCGCTACAACCAGTCAGAAGTTACAAGTCAAGTTCTGGCATGCTTAAAATTTAAATGCTTCCAGTGTCAGAGTCTATTGCTTTATGGGTACCGACCATGCTCTGCAGCCTCTGGGCGAGCTGATAGGCCTCCAGTACATCTTTGCCTTCCTTATGCTTGGAGCGGTCCATCACCTTTGGACGATTGTACACAGCTTGCTCTACAAAAAGGAAGTCAGAGCTTTAACATCAAAAAGAAGATAAAAATTCATAAATCAGAAGACTCAGAGAAATAGACTTACCGCAGTTGAAGTTGATTGCTCCAATGAGTTCCAGATAGGTGTGTATTCTCCCAATGCAGTTGACATCTCCACAGTTCTTTAGACCAGGGCGGACCGATGTCTTGTTTAGGTACTTGGGCTTGCTCTTCAGCCTAGTGGACAAAAACAGTAATAACCACTTTCTGTGCAAAGTTGTGTAAACAAAGTTATCGAACATGTAAACTTAGTTTACCATTGATCCAGGATATAGTTTCTAATCTTCAGATATCTTTCAGGGGTTTTTGATGGTCGCCCCTCAAAGAACTCTGGGATAGCCTGCTTCTCATCCTCGGTGATGGTCTCTGTGTCCATCTCTATTTCTTGTTCGGGGGCCTTCAGCTCCTCCTCTTCATCATCTTCATTCTCCTCCTCCTCCTGGTCATTGTATGGTCTATCATTTAGATTCTTCTCAATCTTGTCTGAAGAATCTAGGACATCATAATGTGTGTCATTAATTTTTCCTATGACAGTGAGGTAAATACACAAAGCACAGTAAGTGTGAAGTACCCATTCCATCACTGTAAGCTTCTTCCAGTTGAGCAATGCCTGTTGAGAACATCTGCTTTGAGTCTGCGTGAGGCGGTGTCTGACAGCTTTGTGGAAATACCGATGCCGTCTTGTTGACCTTCTCATCTCGCTCTGTTACTCCAGGATCTTCTGAGCAACCAGGGAAAGATGAGGGTTGAAGACTTTGCGGAGAAAGAGAGGTGTGGCTCGGTTTCTCCTTCGTCTCATGGATGCTCTCTACCCCACTCAGACTTACATGTTCTTCTGTGGGGCTTTGACTCCCAGAATCTGTTTTCTCCTCAGGCCCACAGAAATCACTGCTGAGGACTGCCTGTGGTTTATTGCCTTCTTCGTCATCACTCAAGTCGTCAGTGATGTCTACATCCTCATCCTCATCGTCAGAAAGCTTCTCTATGCGGACAGCGTTGGCAAGAGTAGACACTTGACTGGAGGTGGGCTGAGGAGGTTGTAGGTGTATTATGGGAGCTACAGAGGGAGCCGCAGGACCAGGATCTGATTTTGCCTGAAAAATGTGTACACAAAAGTTTGTTTATTCTTGATTTTTATTTTCCAACATACCATTGCTAAGGACTCCTTGTTGCATAGAGCGTATGTAGTTCGACTAAATTGCAGGTTTATATCTGCAGATGACTACAACTAAGCTTACATAACAGAAACCTGTCTTGTGCTGTTAGTATAATCCAGGTGGACTGTCTTACCTTATGTTTAAAATACTGCCTGGCGTAACTCTTAACCTGAAGAACGGTACGGCTTTCCATAAGCTTAGCAATCTTAGTCCACCTTCGACCAAACCGAGCCTGTAGAACAACACACCTCGGCAACTTGGACAATACACACAATCTGACTCACTTAAAACAATTATTAAATCCATTAAAAGCTGACCTTCCCAAACAGAAATTACATTTCAGACACAAAAGTTAACTTGCAGTGTAAGCATACCAGGCCTTCCTCAAACAGTTCTTTCTCCTGTTGGGACCATCGAGAGGATGAACCAGCAGACGAAGCTATGTTCTTGGCCGGAGACCTGTCCACACACAGACAAGTTCATGAATAGCAAGGAAATGAGGAATCAGTGTACTGCGCTCATCATCAAGGCTGATGGAAGAAATTACTCACTTTTTCACTTTGTTTTTTTTGTGAGGATCACTGTGCCAAATGTGGTCGGGAATCTCCTTACCTGTCAGGTAATATCTTCGATTATAGTTGAGGACAACTGATTTCATAACCAGCAACAAAATTAGTATTTAAACTATGTAATCAACACAATATAAGGAGCTTCAGCTACTGGTTGAAACTATGTTGAGATGTTTTGGGTTACTCCTGCACTAACAGGACAAGTGAACATAAAATAATATAACATATTCCCCCACTGTAATTCCATTTACTGTAAGGTCAAGCGTTACATTTTTTTCTTTTAATTTGTCATCTGTCCGTATGTTTACATTAGCCACAGCATGGGGCAGTTATTAGGTAATCCGAAGCTTTCCCAGCTACGTCCTGTGATTCCTGTAGTTAACCTCAATGTATCACTATGCAGTGCGTTTAAGGTCAGTAAAAGGATACTGTTCCTCTAGCAACATCCTCTCTATCACCTCTCTGTTCTCCGGGCTGATGGAGCTGTCCAGCTCCCAGGGCTGTACAAAGGAGAGACGGAGAGTCAACACGAGCACCCACAGCCAGAAAAACAACGGAGCTTGACGAAGTCATACCAGTATCCAGGCGCTGCTCTTCCCTGTAGGCTGCATGAACTGCTCCTGCACCAAACCTCCTCCGTCCATCTCCCTAAAACAGCGAGGAAAGAAGCTGTGATCAGCAGAGCAGATGCCTCCAGAGCTAATCCCAGCTGCTGTTATCCTGCGCCAACATCCGGGTCACCGCTAACTCGCGTAGACCACAGCACAGAAGCCCACCAAACAGCACAGCCATCAATTAATCCAAATAAACAGGCGTCATTACCCAATATTGTTATCAAAGTCATCTCCTTCGATGTCAACATCCACCTCGTCCTCCATGTTACTCGATAAACGTAAACAGCAGAGAGAAAACAGAGAACGCGCACTGGAGGAGAACAGAGGCCAGTGTGACTCACAGCGACACCCTGTGGCTGGATGTCGTTTAATATGTTTAAAGTTGCTTTACTGCCACCTTCTGGTTTAAATTCACCTTAAAGTGGGTTTATTATGCTTTTTTATATTGGACGCTTATTAAAAACAAAAACAAAAAACGTTGCTATCCTTAAGTTCAGGCTTCAGAGTTCTCTAATTGCTCTTATTTTTCTCTTGGATCTATATGATGTCAGAGACATATTACAGGATATCATGAGCACAACAGTCCCAACTACCCACCCTTAAACCTTCTGTTTAATAGCGGCAGCAAGTCAGCCTTAAAGGGAAGCTGTCCCTGCAGTGAGAAGAGGTAAAAATGGTTCATTTTAGACCACAAATCATTGTGATGCCCACCGCAAGATAAATAAGTAAATAAATAATGATGAGCATAAGATGCGCACTTTAATGTTCAGTTGTATTACACTTCTAATTCATCAAATTTAAACATATACTGCTGTTACATATGTAATATTTTATATGTTATTGATATATTTCTTCCCCCAACATAATAAAGATGGATAGTGATTCCCTAGAAACTCATAGGAATGAGTAGGCATAAAAGCCCGGGGAGGGTTCAAAGTCATTGAAGAAACAAACAGCTTTAAATATGAGGATTCCTTTTAAAACTTACATTCATTGTCTTCCAGAGGTTGAGAATCCTTTCGGATACAGCATATCCACATTTGATGATATCTACAGCATTTTGATATGACCGAATTCTGTTTCCCTTCCCTTGAGATACTCTGCTAGACTTTTACCACAACCACCTTTAGTTTTTACTTCTTCATGGATCTTCACTGACTTGGACTATGCCATTTCTTTGCCTTGAGACTGTATTGGGTTATTATCCATTAGCACTATAAAGCTCTTTCTGATTGGTTTTGCATCTTTTTGCTGAACGTAAGGAGAGAGTATAGCCCCGTGCTACTTTTGTCAGCAGTCACATCAGTAAACTAATGATCCATTTACTGTGGCAGCTATACACACCCATGACACAGCATTGCCCCCACCATGTTTGACAGATAATGCAGTATCCTTTGTGTCATGTGGCGTTCCTTACCTTCGCCACATTTTGCTCTGTAACCAGTGGTTTACACCTTTTTATAAAACCTTTGTATTTGAATTTATGAAAGCATCTTTTAACTGTAGATTTTGGGGATATGCCATTCTCTCTGAGGGTGTTACTGATTTGGTTAGATATTGTGAAGGGTTTTTCTTGCTGTTGCTAAGCTGGACAGCGTATTCATTCTTTTTAAGAAAGCACCAGATCATTGATGTGGTCGCTCCTGATACTCATTTCATCATAAAAGAACAAAACAACAGGTGTCACATGGCTATTAATTTCTTTTTAAGCCAACTTTCCAATTACTTTTGAGACTGAGGATGGGATTCTATGAAGTACGTGTATACCCAAATCTGTATACTGCTATCACTACTTTTCTTTAATAAATGTTTCCTGCCTAGGGACAACAGAAGTGAAATAGCAATTTTGCTAAAATCTGACATGAAACAACTCCAACTGAAAGACAAAAAGAAACAAAAACATTTTATTTAGAAAGAATTCACAGTTTCTAATGGCACTACAGTTTTTTGTAGTAACTCACTCCTGCTCAAAAATACTGTGCAGCTCTTCAGAGTACTCACAGAGACAAAGAGAGGGCGAGAGAGAGGGATAGAGAGAAGGTAGCACTTGACATAAAGGGTAGAAAAACAAAAAGGCATAAGGAGTCATACAAAGTGCACACTGAGCATTTAGAATTTCTCTCCAAGTGCTTTCTTGTTGTTTGCTGTGTTATGTGTTTAAATCGATTTAAAGTAGTCTTTTTCATAACACAGACCCACCCACCCACACACACACACACACACACACACACACACACACACACACACACACACGAGACAAGAAAAAAAAAAATCTCGCATGCGTACAGGTTTACACACAAACATATTACACATTCAAACAGGGATTTTAAAAAAAAAAAAACAAAAAAAAAAAAACAAAAAACAAACAAACCACCCTCTGGATTTGCTCGGCTCTTGGAATATAAGTAACCACATTAATAGTGTTCTGAATTGGATTAATCTTTACTGCGTTCCCTTTTATTCAGCAACAATTCATTTCTTCCTCACAAACGACCGCTGTCATTCGATGTGGGGCAAACACATGACATCCAAAAAAAAAAAAAAAAAAAAAAAAAAAAAAAGACTTAAAAGGAGTGTACGACCACAGTAAGAATGCACAAGAAAAAAAAAAAGCAAAAAAGCTAGTCAGAAAAGCAGGCAAGCAGAATGAAAAAGCATTTGAAGCCAATAGGAACATGGTAGAGTGGTTAATCAAAGCAGGCATATTTAAAGTTTTCTTCACAGTCACAGACAGAAGTCGTGCACAGGGGGTCAGAGGTGACATTTCTGGATAAAGATATGTAAGGAAAGAAGAGCAGTAGAAGCTGGTCAAAACAGGTAATGACACTCATATGGGATGGTAGCATTAGAAGAAAATTCTGTCAAGACGTCCAACGCCAACCATGCAGAACCTCTATGAAATTGCATAAATAGAAGGGGGAATAAAAAAAAAAAAAAACCTCTGTTAAATTTATTCTTTAAAAGCAAACAAAAATAAATCTGCAGCTTCCTGCAGTGTTTTTGCTGAATTGTTATATTGAATATACATTAACAAAACAGCCAGGGTAACATAAAATCAGTTAGCCAATCCAGCAGAGATGCTGAAAAGGCAGACAGAAGACAGCACAGTACTACAGTCATTGTTATAGCCTCTCTCTTTTTTCTTTAATAAAAGCATCTCCAACTTTCCAGCAGCTCTGAAAACACACAGAAGCAGCAGCGTGTTCCCAACATACATGTAGCCTTTAACTGTTATTTTGTTGGATATAAAATGCGATTACTGTCCGATATTTCAGGCTGAGCCAAGTACAATTAGACGACGTTATAAGGTAAGAAAACGAAAGAAAGCAAATGTGTTTGAGCCATCCACCATGACTGTATGTGTCAGTACCACTGAGTAGTAATTCTATGTAACAAACTTGCATTGAGCCACTGTGACGCTGCAAGACTGGGAGACTGGCAAACCAGCGACTAGGTTAGAAAATTCTCTGTTCATTTAAATAAATAAATAGATAAATAAAGCTGATCTGTCAGACCCATCTGCAAGGTCCACGAGAGGGTGTGCGTAAACATTCAGCTCTGTTACCCAAGGTTACCCTACAGTAAACTGTGCCCTTAACAGGAAACACTTTGCCCCATACTGGCTCTGACAGCAACTCAAACAAGCCGAACCAGCAATGCTAAGAGAAACATGGCTCAGTTACAAATGAAAGAACTATAAAAGTAATGAAACAATATATTACAGCTTCTTGCCTCTGAGCTGTTTTATCACAGTTACAAAATCTAATGTGACAGCATTTTTGGGCCCAGCCCAAACTGAGCAGGGTCTACAGGAGCTGGACTGCTGCTACTGTATTTGTTTTATGAAGTTAATTGAGACACTTAAAAAAAAAAGAAAAGAAAAGGGCTAATACGCTCATGTAGACTTTTCTTCATTCAGCTCTCGTGGTTGGTTTGGAACAAACTGACAGAGACAGAAGGCGAGAATGAGACGGTTTTACCCACTGGTCCCAAACAAACACCTGCAGTCATTTAGAGACTAAGGCAGGATGGAAAAGGTTAAATGATGGCAATGAAAGACAGGAGGAAATAAGAATAAGAGAAGTCATTTGTCATGCTCCACAGTCCTCTTATAATGACATATTTCATCCCAAAGAGCAGCCTAATACTTTTCAAGGAACACGGAGTTGAGACCAGCACCTCTCCTCACTGTGCTCAGAGTGGGGAAATGAATTCACTGGTGCTCCACTTTCATGGGTAAATGTGCTTATCCAGTAGAAAAATGAAAATAAAATAAAATCTCTCAAACACACTTCAATAGTTTTGACTCTTCTTGGTGTTTCACTTCCTATCACAGTGTCTTTTTGTGCACATCAACAACTGTTTACATTTCACGTTTTTAAGAGTTAGAAGGTCTAGAACAGATATAAAGGCACATAACCGTAAACGGGTCTTTGACAGGAGTGAATAAGAACTGAATGATGTTGAGCTACTGCTGCCATAGCCAATTCAGTTCCACGGTGCGCCTGGGTGCTCATGGGAAATGTGGTTCTTTGGGTTGTGGTAAGACCTCTTCTGTCTGTCATGTCTGCTACCGTGTAGTGTGTGCACAGGTGTGAGCAGATAATCGTGTAAAGGTGACGCGTGAGGATTCAGACATGTCCGGTGACGGCTGTCACCCCGATGGTCCCGACACTCATCTCCTTGTTTCCCTTCATAAGCTGCTGCAGGCTGGGCAGAGAACCAACGCTCCCCACTGGCATGTGCGGGAACTGCAGCTCGGTCTGGCGAGACTTCCGCCGCTTCGTTGAGCGCTTCTCCTGACGGGACTTAGCAACCGGCTGGCTGAGGGGGAAAGAAAGGCCGTGGCCGTTGCACACGCCATCAGCGGGGAAGACGGGAGAAGGAGGGGGGAGCCGGCTGGCGTACGACTCCTCAGAATGGGTGGACGAGCTGCAGCTGCTAGTCTCTGAGGGGAACTCCTTAGAGGCGCGACGGGGCAATAATGGGCCCTCCTGTGGTGTTGAAGGGGGAGGAGGCAAGGGAGGAGGAGGTGGAGGAGGAGGAGGAAGAGGTAGGGGGCGTGTTGAGGATGGTGGCGCAGGGAGACACGGGTGGAAGCTGTTAAACTTGGGATCCCCGTTAGTGAGGAGAGCAGAAGGATCGAATGCCTTCAGAGTCTCAACTTTGTCCAAAGACTTTGCCTTGCAGCGTTTTTTCTGCAAGGTAAACATAAGAGATGGAGAAATTACTTAAGAAAGATCAGCAGAAAACTAAACAACTAATAACGTTAAGTCACAAACAATAGTCGGAGGAAGGTGGGAAAGTTCAAAAGGGAATGATGGAAATGAGGAAAACAAAAACATACTACTCAACCTGCTTATCTAAAAATATTAAAAACTTGAAGCGAATAAAGCTGGCAGTACACACACAGACACAGACACACACACACACACGCGCACTAATGGGTATTTCGCCAATTCTTTCCACTGCTCAGCTGATACCTCATCTCATTTACTCCACAAAATAAAGAATTCCCTTTTCTAAAACAGACGTATTAGAAAGACTCATTGAGACGAGAAAACACAGTACTTGTATACGACGGCCATCACAGCCAACAGACACTGTACCTTTTTCTCTGGAGAAAACCTTAGAGGTTCTACAATGTACAAGTCATCTGGACCTACTGGGGAGGGGAGAAAGGGGCTAGGTTAATGATGGAATGGGATACAGGAATACGTACATGTAATAAGCATGAAGCGACCTTGCAAGTAGTTTTAAAGATGAAAAGGCATAAATCCATATTGTAGTAATAGCTTGTTGTTAAAACAAGATTTGAAATCATAGAAAAGCAGGTGTTGTTTTTATTAAGGAATACTACTTGCAAATGTCTACCATGAGCCAGCAAAGCATTGTGCTCTATTATTAAACTCCTTATGCCTGCATGTGGCAAGCTGGCAATGACAGCCTCCCACCCTCAAGGGCAAACTCTCTCTCACACACACACGCATGCACGTCATTAGGGGGTAATGAACAGCAGCGGGAGTTTAAGGTTTCAAGAGCTGATACTTTTATTGCTTGCACCAGCCTTTCCTTGTGGGCGTGTGTTGCTTTAGGCAGTGGCAACAAGAGGGATATCAGTCACTAAACCTGGCAAAATGTCTTAAAGCAACAGCAAAGGTACAAAGAGTGAGCGATGGAGAGAATGAAGCAAGGCTAAGTAGTGTTTGGATGGGGAGAGATATGTGGCAATAGACGCAGTGATCAAAAGCAGTTAGCCTGAAAGTGCCTAAAGGCAAGATTACATGATGTTTGCAGCGTGACTGTAGTGTCAGATCTCAATGCTGCTTATGTTTCAGTTGGAAAAACAAAAGGAGGAAACATATGGGTAAAACAAAAGTGTGTTGGAGGAGAGATTTTTGAAAAGTGAATGGGCACGTAGGAAGAAGACCTCTTACCTTCTGTAGAGGACAGGTGAAACGACTTGGAGCGAACAAGTGGGCAGGTCACCCTGCGCTTCAGGCTCATGTCATCGTAAGAGGAGAAGCATCTGATAAGGGAGGGAAAAATGACTGACATTTACAAGATGCTACATTCATTCCTTGATTGTCAATCTTTCTACAGTTAGTAGCAAGACGGGAATGACAGCAACCGACAGACAACAGCTTCAGTATTCAGTCTAATACGAAAACACTGAACAACACTTAACAAATGTCATAGCAAAGCTTCAGAAATAAAATATCCTATTCATGCATGCGGGTGACAAACCTCTTGGGACTGGGGTAGTGGTTGCTCTTGGGAAGAGCAGTAGAGTTGGTGCTGGGGCCGGGGGCCGAGCTGCGGCAGCACTGCAGACACAGCAGGATCCCCAGAAATAGACACAGAACCAGAGAGACCACCAGGTAGCTCTGACGGTCAGATACCTGCAGAGGACGATTTCAGCAGTCAACAGTGAAACAATGCACAACACATCAAACATTCAACAGCTACGTCGACTTATGATACCGTGAGTGGTCCTTTTCCCCAGTTGTGATGTTTTGTACCATGTCCTCCGTGACCTTACTCCAAAAGCACTTTTAGTTTGGCCTAAACACTGTATGCAAAAGGCCCAGTGAATTTATATAATAAAAAAAAATAAAAATAAAATAAAAAAAAAAGAGAGAGAGAGAAGGAAAAACCAAGACAAACTACCCACAAATTGTTATTCTAAAAAGGATACACAAACTTTATCCTCTATCCTTTTTAATGTAACTGCATTTAATCATGTGGGCTCAGAAAATGTGCCTTGGTGAAAAGTCAAAGCCAAACATGTTGAAATATTCAAGTCAGAAAAATGTTTTCCACTCAAGTCAAACTCTGCACGTGTTTTGGAAGAAGCAAAAGACTTTAAATAAACAACAAAACAAAAAAAGTTAAAACAATACATGATGGCCATGAATATTAAGGTTTCACACAGACACTATACTTATGTGAAAAAAAAAAACTACTTAAATCGTCTGTTTATCTACTTATAAACAAACTTGTAGGTAAAACGAATGTTATATTCCATTATACTTAATTTCACCTCTAGTTACTCTGGCTGGTACCTACTATCTGGCATACTCCATTTCAGATGGATTTCAAGGTCCCGACTACTAAAATCATTACTCCGAACATAAAAATCAAACCTGGACTATATCTGGAACAGCAAGAGATCTGACAACAGATGGTGTTTAAACTACATTATGTTAATGAGCCAGAAGCATCATGATCTATTTTCAACAGGAAGAATAAATCTTTCTCTGAACACAAGCAACAAGGTTTTAAGCCAAACACAAAAAGACAATTCTGTTAAAAACAGAATTATTATAACTATCTATTATAACTATCTATCTAAGCAATAGATAGTCTACTCAGCAATCAACGATAGCAATATACCTCTCTCTGCAGCTCGCTGACTGTAGCTGTGAGATTGAGCATCAGTTTAGTGACGTTTTCCAACTGACTCTGCAGGACTTGGATGGACTCTGTCTGCTTCTGGTCCTGAAAATATACAAAAAAAAAAGAAAAAAAAAAAGAAGATATTAGTCAGCACAGCTGCTCAGGTGTCAGTAGATTGAGTAAATAAGACTCTTAACTGCAAACATATTTTACTGTGATTTAAGATGATTAATGCAATGAGACCTGTTCCTCAGCAATACGGGAGGTGTTTTGCAGCTTGATGATGGTCTTATTGAACGCTTTCTGCATCTCTTCCATCTGTTTACGATATCTGGAAATCACAGATACATATAAATAACTTCTAATAATCTCTCCCAGATTGCAAATATCCGAAACAAATTAGGGCAGTAAAATCTGTACTGAAACTTTGCTTTTTGTTGCAGTTTAGATTTGAAAAGTTCAACATGGCCAGTGGTTTCACCTCTGGCTGAGTTCCTCCAAGTATCTGCTGGACAGACTCATGTTCATCTCCAGAGCTTTGATCCTGTTGTTCAGCCTCATGAACACACTCTCTTTCTGGCTGGATCCGTGGACTGCGCCTCCGTTAACTAACACGCTGTTCCCATTCACTGCTCCACCATTATAATCTCCACCGTTCTGCAGCTCTGCATAGAAGTCTGTAGCCGTCCGCTGAGCATTGCCATTACCACTAGCATTCAGCAGTTCCTCTTCTACAGTCTCTTCCACCCGATGAGGCTCTCCTGTCTGAGGAAGTGAATCAGCCTGCTCCCCGTGGGTCTGGGAGGCCTGAACATTTTGTCTCTGCGAGTCCCCGCTGTCTACGCCTGACTTAACTGAGTCTGTGTGAATGTCATTTGAAGGCAAAGCTGCTGGCAGCTCAGTGGGAGGGGAGATAAAATCCTCAGGTCTTGAAGCAGTGGGAAGAGGCTGAACAGGCTGATCTTTGACAGGAGGAACCGTGACGACAGGAGAAGCCGTCTCAGAAGATTGAGATAACGGGGGAGTGCTGGCAGAAAGCGTGGGGGTGACGCTGCTGGCGTGCTGCGTCTTTGGGATAGAGACAGCTTGGAGGAGAGGAGTGGGGACAGGATCTAGGGTTGCGTCTTTAACTAAAGGTAACAAGTTCTCCTTAGGGGTTGGGGTAGGCTGTGTTAGGGAGCTGTGGCTGTTTGAGAAACTCTGAGGGGGGATGGTGGAGGTTCTGCTGGGCTCTAGGAGGATGTTGAGCTCGGGAGTGTATGAATCAGGTGTGTCAGTGCTGAGAGGCGTGTCAGTGGTGTACTCCTCACTGAGAGCTTTGCACTCATTTTGCCCCTTCTCAGGCACCTCGAGTTCTGGAGCTTTTTCTGTGAGAGGAAGGGGTTCTTGGATAGGTGTGGGGGCAGGAATAGGAATCAGTGGAGGTGTGTGTGTGAGGACAGGTGTGCTCACAGTAGGGTGAGTCTGTGTTTGAGTGCTAAGCTGCCTCTTCTTAAGGCTGCGCAGTCTCTCCTTGGCCAGCCTGGCAGAGCACCAGCGATGGAGCAGCTCAGGCAGAGTGACCATGCAAGACAGAGAGAGGGAGGAGAAGGAGGTGAAAGGACAGTAAGCCTGGCTCTCCCACTGGTTCCTGTCTGCCCCCTTCCTCATCTCCTCCTCGCTCTTTTCCCCTTCTTCATCATCCTCTCCCTCCTCCTCCAATAGAGTAACAGTTGACAGTCTGATCTCCTCATCCTCTTCCTCCTCCTCTACTAGAGTGACAATCTGATCCACATCCTTATGTGGATCAGATGATGAGTGGGAAGATGTGGGGGAGTCACTAGAGACAGAGACCTCTTCTGTTGTAGGTTGTTCTGGCTTTGAAGGTTGCAGTCTGAAGAAAAGAAAAAACAAAAAACATGCTTTCTGTGGGATTTGGAGTTGAAAAGCTCATCACGTGGAACTGAATTCAATTTAAATGAATAAAGGTATATCTCTGATGGCTCTTACACTGTGTGTAGGGCCTCAGTTGGTTTAGCTGACTCTGTGCTCTCCTTTTCACCCCCCTCTGTTGCGTTACCTGGGGGTTGGAGAAACACACAACAATTAACAAACACAGCACAGCAATAACACTTGGCTACTGTTTTTAAGATTGCGTAGAACCCTCTAACTTGGCAGTGGCTCGTTTCTTTCCACCCTCTTGTAGGAGGGACAGTGTAGGTGCACAGTCCCTCCAGGCTGGAATGCCCATGTTTAGGCAAAGGGAGAAATGCTGTGAACCAGTCTGTTCCAGTTTGAACTGATTGTGTCTCTCCCAAATTCTGCCTCACTCAGTGGGTGTAAATGGGAATAAAAACAGCCACTGTAGAGAGCAAGCAGTAAAAAGACACTATAGAGTTGTGCTAATAATTGAAAGGATGAATTTGTGGGGTTTTTAATGTTTTTTTTTTTTTTTTATCAGTTGTCATAACCAACAGGTCTAAATACAATGAATTTTTAAAAGCATAAAGAAACATAAGAGCCAAATCTGTTAATAGATTCCTCCCCTCTTTAAGTCAACCACACTAGAGAAAAGTTGTCTAAGGAGTCATTTTGATAGCGCTCTGTGTGGTAGACAGAACTAGAAGAAAGCTCAGCGTCATAGGCCTAACTGTCTTAATTTAGCTGAGCTCCTTGCCAAGAAGAACTGAAACAAAGATAGCCAAAGTTCTGCTGAAATACCGCTAGGGACCTCCTGCTAAGAGCCAAGTAAACATCTGGCTCTCTTAGCACATATACACATGAACATTCAGTCTATGCATATGTTTGCACTTTAGCCAAGGAAATAAAGTGACCCAGTTTTTGAAGCAGTTAATCTAAACAAGATGTGGAAAGACAGGCTGGCTGGAGAACGCGAGGAAAAAGGCAGTCACACAGTAAGAGCAGAGTACAGGAGTGAAAACACAGCATTACAGTTTGCTTTATAAGTGTTAAATACATTTGAATTTGTTTTTAAAGGGATTTCATAAGATAACGCTATACGGTCTATAGAAGAAGCACAACTACAATTTGCTTTCACATTAAGGAAGTTTTCATCTAAACCTCAGGAAGGTGTGAAACCTATTATGTAATCTGGACGTTTCTTAACCGGAATTTCCAATTAGCTTTTCACACATGCACGCACCTTCACAAAACAAAACCTGTTGGATGGATGATTCATGCTCAACAATCTCAGTAAAAGTCTTTTATAGTGCTGACTCGGAAATCCCTGCTCCATAACACTTCATACAGATAGACCAGTCATATTACCTCGAGCTAAGGTGTGGGAGCAACATGCAACAGAATTCAAGTCAAGGTCTTTTCTAACAAAGGGGAATATGTGAAGAGGCTGAGCCATCAATGTCAGATTGCTGATTAAATCTGACCTGCAGAGGTGGACCAAGTATCTCTTAGTATAGTTACACAAGTAGTTTGCGAAACACGAGTACTAGACCATTTTTACATGTACATTACACACATAAAAAAATGTGCCCCTAATCAGCATGTGTAACGTTCTCCTGGCAATCTGTAGTTTAAATCTGTAATTTACTTTAACTTTTAAAGAGACAGTAACAGATCACCTAAATGTGATGTCTATAAAAACAGGAAACTTGAGTTTATCAGCTCTTTATTGGCAGTTGAATGGGAAGCCAAACAAATTTTAGCTTATGTTACACATGTGCATGGATGTGTTTATACTTTGCCTTACACTTATGCTTAGAGCAGTGCAAATATAAGTTACTTCAGCGCCCATTTGGGCTAACCCCAAAATCAGTATGAATGGATTTATTTTGAGGTTATTTTTTTAAGAAAATTAAAAATGAAGCAATATAAATAAGTCTAAGATACTCTGATGAATGTAAGATGGCTGAAAATGTTGACTTGTGTATGGTGTACTGTTCAAGTGTTGCATGTGAAAATGTGATGGTAGAAAAATACCCCCCCCCCCAAAAAAAAAACAAAAAACAAAAAACAAAAAACAGAAAAGTAAACTTTTAAAAAAGGTCTAAAAAGTGGCCTCTGAGAAATCAGTACCTCCCATTTCTGCTCCAGTCTCCAGCTCTGGCTTTCCTCCCAGCACATTAGCAGCAATGTTGTTTACCATGTTTAGGATGGCATCTAAAAACAAAGAAGAACATCCACGCAATGCATTTATTTTCCATGACATGAGATTTCTGACTGACAGCAGCTTCAGGCCAAACACATCAAAGCCAAACCACATATTGTGCCATATGTTTTTGCTTTATTTTCTTAACCATTCTCTCTGATGACTGTATTCTCCTTCTATATTATGTCCCCTGGATTTACTGTCATGAGTTTTATTTTAAGCCTTTCCTCCAGGGTCCATCCACTCTGAAGCCCTTTTATGGTTTATGGTTAGAGCTCTGAGACTTGTGTGCACGGTACATTTTCAGGGGTGCACCGTTCCCCTCCTTCGCTAACTCAGGAGACAGAAGGGCACCAGTGTATTTGTGCATTTGTGTGTGGTTTCCGGAAAAAATAAATAGATAAAGCCAAGCAGCAAAATTTATGCAACTCAAAAAGCCCACAGTGTGTACGCAGGATACCAAGTGGGTTAAAATACTTCAAGTTGAACAGTATGTGAATGAGTTCATACCCAACAGGCCATAAAGTTGGCTGCTGTACCAACAACTGTATGAGGTCTGAGATAATTGAAAAAACTGTGGGCACTATGACTGGATACAACAGTATTAAAGCCAAACTTGCACAAATCATAAAATAGTTCTTCTTTAACATAGGATGGAAACACCAGATTACTGTAGCTGCAGTTTGATGACATGTAACGAAACATTTTCATTAACATTTTTCATGACAGTTGACACATTTTCTTATTCCTTTTTTAAATTCGATCAGGTAGGGCTGTCCGCTTTTGTGCTGAAGCCATCTGACCAACAGCAAAAGCTCGGCCCAAACTGGGTTACGTTACAGGAATATAAGATACAGAGCACAGCAGCAAATATTAAAAAAAAAAAGAATCAGGGTGCAACAATGGTGCCAAGTCCAGACCTCAATCTGACTGAAATGGTGTGAAGGGACCTCATGAGGGCTGCGCCAACATGAAGAATTCCCCCTTAAAGATGTGAGACACTGATCTTCAAGTTATTGCCACTAAAAGTGGTTCAAACAAGCTAGTGAACCAGCTCAACTGCATAAAGTTCTGTGAAAATCTATTTTTCACGACTGCATTTATAAGAACGTGTGTATGTGTACATACTGGTTGCTGAACCAAGCAGGTTTTTGGAGGCCTTGTCTTCTGTTGGTTGGTAGCCAGGAGGATAGTCTGAAGAGAAACACGTGGTAGCAGTTAAAATAAAATCATATTAATTGGAAAACAAAGGCAAGAAATCGAAGTAATGTATTTGGTAACTACTTTGAAGAATAATGTATTTTGGCTTTTTGAGCCTGGTATAACCTATAGATTTGTGGCACTGGTTTGCACAATGATGAAAGTACAGTATGAATTCATTTAATGTTAACACATCCATTTCTGGTCTTTTACATACAAATTTGAAATTTGTGCATTTGAAATCGACGTCAACATCTTACCATAGTCCTCATCCAAATACTCAAGTCTCTCTGAGGGGTACTGAGAATCTGCTATCTCCTCATACTCCTCCACCATGCTGGTACCAAACACCCTACACAACACAAAAAAAAAAAAACAATACGTTACACAAACAGACCTACAGAAAAGGTCAAGAGTTGAAATTACCACACAGCGGAGGCAGTGGAATTTTTTGATGCAGCTCTAAGAAAACAATGCCAGTTGAGCACATTTTGAGATAAAAGATAAAAACTCACGGAAACTGAACAATGTGTTGGATATGGACGCACAAGTGATGACTGTATATAAGAAGTACCATCTGAGGGAAATTAACTTAAAAAAAAAACACCAAAACAATCTTTTTTTTGTTTCTTTTTTTTTTTAAATTCCTTTTTTTCCCTTATTGTGATTGTGCAGTTAAGGTCTTTAAAGTGGACATTCTTAAGGAACCCTCATCATCAGAGTCACTGTGCAAGAAAAGGCATTTTAGCTGTGTTACAACATTCAGAATTTAATCTAAAACAACAACAACAACTATTAAGGTGGTGCCTAATAAGTAAACAACAAAATCTAATCATAACAGACCTTTCATGATATAGCGGCGCTCCTGTAATTACAGCTGCCTGGATAACAATTTGCATTGATGTAATAAAATCAAAGTGTTTGTTTGTCAACACTGCTTATGATAAAGGCGGTTGTGTTTTAAAAGACAGATTCCAGAAACTTTCAAGATCTAATTAAGTAAACTGGAACAAGACAAGACGATAAGACTGTTCTTCTTCTTCTTCTTCTTCTTCTTCAAAAAAGGAATGGCATAACTGTTAGAAAATATTAACTTTTATTTGGTTTTATTAAATAGTGCTTCTTACAATTTGCATAATTTACCCAATCGCACAAGCACTTTTTCCTATGCTTTTTCTATATAAACGCATTGTAAAACAGTTGTGGTTAGCATCCTGCCCAAGGATAGCTGCCATGCAGAGCCAGGAAGCAGCTAGGGATCGAACCACCAACCTCCCAATTAGTAGATGAGCTACAGCCACCCATGGGTTGATAAGATTAGAGAAAGGTCTAGAAAGATAAAGGAAATTCTTTAACTTACCTGATAAGACTGAGGGGACAGAAGTGTTCAGATCCGAAATGAGAGAGAAGTTCAACCTGCAGGTACAATAGTTAAGCTATTAAACAGTATAAAAATATGCACAACTCCATGAACCCACAACCCACCAAATTAGTAGAACTGCCAAGCTTTGACAGTTTGTGCATGTTTTACTTGTTTATTATCCACATGCATTAAAGATGAAACTCTACTCGCCCATTTGAGTATACAAAAAATAAAAGTGTTCTTATTTCAGCCCATTATAACCTCTGACAGAAAGAGAAGAGTGCTAACCTTTATGTACTTGATGAACATCTGATGCGAGAAGAAGACAAAGAGAAGGAGAGAGAAATAAAACAAGAAAAAGAAATCAGTAAGAGCTGATTCAAGCTACAAGGAAGTCAAGAATCTGTGTACGGTTCAGCTCTCTTCTACGACAAACACACAGCTGATATATGCAAGATCACCATTCTGCAACAGAACACAGGCAAGACACTAAACAGATGTTTCTAATAAGCTGCAAGAAAGACACAAGCAAGACTGAGGGAAAGACAGACAGACTTACAGGCTCACTACTCATTAAAAAAAGAAGAAAAAAAAAAAGAATAAGATGCTCAGGAAGTAGAAACTAAAAATAGATGAAGCTGAAATCTAAAAAAAAAAAAAAAAAAAAACAAGTTTATGTAATAGAAACAAAACTGGTTCAGAATAGATGTGAATCAACAGTAAGCTCCTACACAAAACACCCACGAGTTACATAAAAAAGGATAATTATCCAAGTATTAATCACCTGCTTAACAAGTCTACACTGAATATTTATTGGCAAAAGTGATTGTAAGGAAAGAGACCGTTTAGAAGAGCACCGATTTAGATCACACTTTCAAACCCATTTTTATAGATAATAATGGGCTGTTGTGTGAAAGCTCACAGACATAACTACATAGCCAACCTTTAACACACTTAATCAGAAAGAAGCAGATTTCATAAATACAATGGACAACAAATTTCCTTAGGAGGCTATGTGTATGACAAAAAAGAAAAAAATGATAATAAAGTGATATCCATCGATGAACACCTTGCTTTGTTTGTTACGCTGCAATTTAAGCAGAAATGAGGCACATCTGGTTTGACTTACGGATGGAGACAGAATCCCAGATATGGGAGCATTTAGGAATCTGAACCATGAGCGTAGGGACAAAAATTATTTTAATGCTTCTTGTCTGTTTAGTTTTCCTTAACATTCAGTGGCAAACCTAATGTTTAACCATCTGAAATTTAAATTCATTTTAGTGGAAACTACTGTAAGCGCCCTGAAAAAGGATCACGGCTTAATATAAACTCTAGCGTGATGTAAGTACAATCCACACAGTCCAAGACGGCCAGTCGTGACGCTCACATGTTAAATACAATCAAAACAGTCGTCGAGTTCCTCTACTATGCAATTCTCACATGTAAACAGTTACGCCCTCGCAGTCACCATAATTTAGCTATTCAAAAGATGACTGCCCTGATGTCATCAGTAACTTTCTATTAAGTCACAAGACACTCCCTGGACCTACACCTTTAACTTCTGTATATAACCATGTCAGTATGTGTGTATATCCATGTCTAAGATTTCTAATATACCACTGAAAATGGGGACATTTTATGTATACTTTATGATATGTTATTATTCTATCTGCAAGTAAACAGGAGTACCTTCACATATTTAGCATAAAGCTGTTCATCTAGTGGGAAGCTCTGGACTATCCGTTCATCGCGAGCATGGAAAGTTCCCAGCTTTACCCACTTGTTGGTAGGATATCTGCAACAGAGAGAGGGGAAACGTACGATGTGAATGTGAGGAAGATCGATTTTGTAACATGTCATCTGGCATGACCTCACAGGGTGGATACAAATGTCATTATATTCATGCCATGTCTAAGAGTGGCAATTATCGGCATTATGGAGCAAGACAGCGCTAGATATAAATCTTTAACAAAGACAACACAAGCCCTGACTGCACTAAATTTAGAGGTGATAATACTAGGGGACAAAAATGAATGCAAAACTGGTTAAGAAACTGCTTTAATTATAGAGTACTGGCTTTCCCCTCATCTCTAAATGGGTTATGGTGGAAACTTGTCAGTTTCTTGCTAATATTGTAGGACCTTTACCTTACAATATAAAGAGCTGTAAGGCAACTGTTGTGAACTGGTGGTATATATAAATACAACTGACTTCTTCTAGGAGGAACTGAATATGATCCAGCCAGTGATGATAGAAAGAAAAGTACTTGATTAAAAAAAAAAAAAAAACAACTACTAACAAACAAAAAACATTTAATATTAATCTATTATGAGCAAAAAATAACAAAAAAAGAATTATGCAAAACTATTGTGAAACTTTATTTAGCCACAGTGCAAGTTTGGAAATGGGAAACATGAAAGGTCTCTATATGCTTAAGTTGGTAACCACTATGTATGTCCTTAGCTAAAAATAAATAAATAATAAAAATTTGGTTTTTAATATTTTTTAGTGACACATTGAACTTTCCTCTTCCTTCGCTCATCTACTGACTTTTAATTTCATGTGGAAATGAACTGAAAATATACTACTTTCTATACAACACTAGAAATGTAGATGCAAGGCCTATGCAAATCATTTGAGCAGGTTAGTGCAGCTACGCAGCTTGTGAGATGCGTGTTTGTGGGACGGCTTGAGCCTTGCTGCAGCGGTACATAATTTCGTTTTTGGCATGGTGCCTGTTTGTTTCAGTTTTTTCCCCCTACACCTGAGGCGCATGGCTGTCAGCAAAACTGACAGTAAAAAGATCTGTTGATAGTCATACTGACGTAGCAATAAGCAACATTACATAACTGAGTTTGTGGTATTAAAGGGTGGGCTTTAAATGAATGTTAGTCCTAACAGAATCCCAGTGTGGACAAAAGTATTATGTCAGTAATTTAAAAGAACATATGAAGCTTTGTGGTTACTATTTTTCACTGCTTGTCAATGCAAATACTACAAATATCATGGTTAAGATAACGAAATGAGATAAAAAAAAAAAAAATTTTTAAAAATCGATGCATGAACATGCCGTTATGAACAGGGGAAGTAAATGGTGTGGCATGGGGCTTACAGAGCTTTGTCTGCTATAACTGTCTGACAGCATGCTGAGTGTAGTTTTTCAATTGCACACTAGCTTAAAAGGACAAAAAAAACAAACAAAAAAAAAAAAAAAAAACAAGTGAATACCTGTCACTGATGGAAACTAGAAAGTCTTTGGGTGTAGATGAGAAAAGCTCAAAGTTTGCAATGTCCAACTGCTTCACTTGAATAGGCTCACAGAGTTCTATCACAAACCTGTAGAGAAGCAAAAAAAAAAAAAAAAAAAACAAAAAAAAAATAATTATTATAAAACTTTTAAAGCTAAAAATTGGGCTCAGTTAAACCCCACCATTATTGTGGGACCCACCAAATTTTGTTGCTGCATGGATTCAGCATGTATAAGTCCATATTCTCCATGAGAATAGCAGACGTGCTCTGAAAGAAGAAAAAAAGTTGAATTAAAATCCTACCATCACCCCAACATTGTTAATCTTGCTTGTTTCCTTATACAATTGCAGTCAAAATGTGACAAAAATTGTTTCATGCGTGCTTAGATGTCTGGTCTCAGCTTAAATGCTAAGCGAACAAGTATAAAGTCATTTGACACATCTGTTGACACATAATGACAGCATTACGTGAGGATTCGCGTTTGTGTGTAGGCGGCAGAGCGTGATGTGCGACTAACCTTGGCCTCACTGTTGGCAGAGAGTATCTTGGCTCCACACTCTACAGAAGCGTAGTTATTCTTGAAGTTTTTCTGGACCTTCTTTGTTGGATGGGGGCTGCTGCTGGTTGAGGTATGGAGAGACTGACCTGGACAGAGAAAGCACTACATTAGGTCTTTTCGAGAGCCTTGAAAATGAGTGGTGCCAAACCGCAAAGAATAGACATATTGCACAACATGCATAAACACATGCTCCACTGACTGCTGCACAGTGTGCATAGCGTGAAAAGGAAGGGAAAAAAAGAAGGAAGCTATACAGGAACAGAACATAAGGAAGGATGCAACCGAGAAAAGACGCAGCATACAAACGGGTAGTAAGTAGTCTTCTTTACAGAAGCAATGGCATAAACATGTTGTGTCACAGTCAGATTAACATCAGCAAGCTATTTTTGAGGTGCCTGAACCCAAACTTAAACAAGAACTTAGTTGTTCATGTGACGTGTCTCTAGTCATCCCTGTACGAGCTGTCTCGTGTCTGTACAATAAATCCACATACTTTTCTCCTTTTCCACCTCCATGACTTGCTTCTTCCATTCATCAAAGGTAGGGATGTCCTCTTTGCTGGGCACAGAGGGATCAGTCTCCCTGGGAGCGTTTGTTTCCCCTGTCTGAAACATACACACAATATATAATATCACAATATCCAGAATGTAAATATCAGACACCAAAAAATATGCAAAAATATTTACATGGTGGAAGAAGTGAACCTTGAATTTCTGTTAACAAGGTTAGTTGGCATCAGTGACTCACTAAGCAAGTACCTTATTATAAAAGCATAGGATGTGGTAGAACAACTAAAAGATGCCCATCCTCTATTCGTGGTAGTAAAGCTAGCCCGTGGTGACTGAAGCACTGAGATGCACTGAGCTGTGATTAATATTTTGATGGATTATGTAAGTGCCCCTTTGAGCCTCACAAGACAGCCTGATTCTGAAAATCCACAACTCAGACAGCCTCTTATGTAAAACACCCTAACAGCCCAACAAGAGTCATTGCCAGCCACATACAGATTAGTCATCAGATCTCAGCTCCAAATCAGCAAAATGAGGTACAAATACACTATGAACACAAGCCCTCCCGTCCTCCGAAACTAAATACTTTCCCCAGATACAATCGTCCTTCAACCATGAAAAAGCAACTGACAGCAGGCTGACTCAACATTTTCAAACTGAAACATTCAAATGTTGCCCTTTGCTAGAACAGATGTGCATGCTGAATATTTATAATGTTCATGGCCACCTAGACGGCAGGTTTCGGAAAGTTTTGCAGTCTGTGCGGACAGGTGGACTTACTCAGCCTCAGGCCACCGATCTTATTATATCCAAGCTCAGTGCTCATGTCGTTGCAGTTGTTCCAAAATAATCTTCTCCCTCAGATCATATTTCAGGAACATCTCACCTGAAATAAGGACGTTGACTGTACCTTGGTCTAAGTTTTTTCTCCCACCACGTGTCCAACTGTCAAATTTTCCATCATGATACCAGCAGTTTTGTAATGCCTCAAGCCATATGCTACATGCGATTTGCTTCTTTCACAACAGAAATAACAATTCCCAAACACCACAAAGCCTCTAACCTGCTGTTTTTTGTGTTGGTGGTGTGAGGTGTTGCCCACTTGTTCCAAAACAGACAGCCCATCTTCGAGCACCTCACGCTGCTCTTGTTCCTGGTCCACTAGGCCTGGAGTCGACTGAATTTCTGTTTCAGGACCAGAGCTGTGCCTCTGATCTGTCTGCTGGTCCTCTGTGACAGCCTCATCCATGCTACATCACAGAGAGGGGACCAATGTGGAGTAGAGGGAACAGAAAGAAATGGACAGGGGAAGAATAAAGGAACAGAAGGGCATGGAATAAATATAAGTTTAAGGCTATGTCAAATATGTGAGTTAAAAAAATAACAACAAAATTGAATTTGACGGTTTTTTTGTTGTTTTTTTTAAATCCTTGGTTGGAGCAGGCAAAACAAAGAAGAGAAATTTTAAAAGAAAAAAGAAAAAAAAAAAAAGCAACATTAAGTAGAGAGCAAGGCCAGCGGTCGACGGTTGGGCACAGCAGAGAGGTGTAGCTTGTACCTTCATTATCAGTCTCTGTGCTTTGATTGGCTTCTGGTGGTTAGAAACTCACCTGAGGAGAGGGCTGCCAAAAGGGGAGCTTTCACAGGTTGCCAGTTCGGGGGGAATGACCCCGCACTGTGAATCAGAGTGCTCAGCAAAGACAAAGCTGTCTACTGGGAATTCATCTCCTGCACTGGCAACCCGCACTGCACTGAGGGAAAGAAAGGACATGGCGTTTACCACACCTCCTTACACTGGGGAAGGTAGACAGGAGGGTAGGGTGGAGGGTAGGGTGGGGGAGAGGGCGGGATGGAGACAATGGGGAGGAGATAAATGACACAGAGGCATGAGAGCGGGAGGGAGAGAAAAGGAAGAGGGGGGCAGAGTGGTTGGCTGCTGCTGGTGGCTAGCTGATTAGGACTTGAAATGCTGATTGAAATGCCCCAGTTCTGAATACAGAAGATACCATGGGAAGGACATGTTGTTGTTGTAGGAGATATTTAGACTAATCTGGGTCAAAGTTCCAGGTCCATAGGGATGATTCTCTTTATTTTTTTTAAACTTCCATTACAAAAACCATTAGAAAATAAATAAACAGTCCCTTGCTCCAGCACAATGCTCCATGAAAAATAACTGAAACATCCATGGGGTCAGATCTTCTTTAGACTCATCTTCTAGTGTGTGATGAGTCACTTTGCGTAAATAATTGTGAAGAAAAAGCAACTGAGGGAAACATAAGTCAAACAAAAATACCAAAACACATTTGCAATGTCTGACATGACAATAGTGGCACTGAAACGGATTACGTTAGACCTGGACTGTCGTGAAATTGGCTTTAACCTTAAGAAGAACAACATGTTCTATGTTTTTTTTTTTTAGCGATGTAGGGTTAGAAATTCAGTTCTCCAATTTCAGTTTTGTGGTTATAGCCAACTTCTCTTGAAAGACACCAGATCATTGGCTTGATGAAGTGAATCTGAGCTTACCCTGTGTGGGTCAGCCCAGCACTCTGTGAGGTAGGTTTGTTTTCAGCTTCATCGGGGGATGTGTCTGGGTTTGAGTCTAGATTGGGAATTGGTTCACTTGAAGTCTCTGCTGGGGTATCTGTGGTCACTTGGCCCTGTGCTGGAACTGGTTCTGGAGTGGCGAGCACTGGGGCATTATGGTCGTGGTCCTGTGTGTGAATCTGCAGGCCCAAGTCAGCCTGGGGATCTGGGGTAGGTTCTGGCTCAGGGGCAACAGGTACAGTATCCGACTCTGGGTCTAGCTTTGTCTCTTCCTCTCCAGCTTCTTGTGGCTTCACAGTCTGGTAACAGAAGAAAAAGTACATTTCTGATTAGGGCTGTTCGACATAACGACATATATCGGATGACGATATAAAAACATCTACAGTTTCATTTTACGCTATCGTTTGTTTCGTGGTGTCGCAAAATAAACGTTTACGGCAATATTTTTTCATCGTTTTGATAGTCACCGTAGTGGTTATATTTATTTCTTAAAGTTCTCTCTTTCTCTTATATTTAATATAACCACACTTCAGACGGACAAGCGCCTGTTTTTATGCGTTGTCGTTAGCAACAACGACGGTAAAACCATCGCTGTCCGCTTGTTTATTTTCCACATAAACCCTTCACAATAAAGCTCAAGATCCTGTTGAGACTTTTCAAAATAAACTGAATCACGTGAAAGAGTATGCAGAGTATCTACGGATGAGAAGCAAAAAATAGCAGTCAGGTGCTAAAATAAATAAATAAATAAATAAATAAACCTTAGACTCAAACGTTAGAACATGCTCTTCCCCGCAGCACGTCGTGTAATAAATACTCAAAGAAAATGGCTGCCTTTACAACTTATGTCTAAAAAAAAATAAATATAGTTTCATGCATCGGTTAAAACACTTGACTCCAGCTACATGACGCCCAGCTGGAAACACTTCACGCAAGTCGAGCTGCCCGAGATTCACAGAATTTACAGAAAATGTTAAATTTTTGTGATTTATATAGTTATCGGACGATAGATGTATTATATCGGGATATGAGGTTTTGATCATATCGCACAGCCCTATTTCTGATGCAATTTAACTGCTCACCTAGATCAGTGCCATCAGATTAAGATCAACATTATTTATCATTTTCCTTTTCCAGTTCATGTGTTTGTGTCCCACATACATAATATACTTTTAAGAGTTTATGGTGCACACTTAAAAGCTGAGCTCTGCCTCACACTCCACCTTTAAGGTATTTACAACCTCAATTTCCCTTTTTATATTGACACTTTTTTTTTTTTTTTTTTTTAAAGCCTGCCTTAGTATCCTGTTCACTGTAACTTAACTTTTTGAGCGATACTCTGGAAAACGTCCAATAACTGATGTGTCTTTTTACCTCTTCATGGTGTATGCTCTGTTTTTGTAGTTTTTCTCGTGCTGCTCTCTCGGTTTCTAGCCCCATATCGTATGATGTGTGTGTCTTCCACTCTTCCACCACCTAGGAGAAAATGAATAATAAGAACACAGGATAAGAAATACAAGTTAATGACATTACTGGCGTTGTTACTAGATTGAGTTTTATTCTAAAAATTAGTTTTTTTGTATGTAAAAATGTCAAAAGCAAAAGGTCTTTCCACCTCCTGATGTGAAAAAGCCTTTTGTCGATGGACAAAGGCAACATTATAAGGCTAATGACTGACTGCCAGGGCTGCTGGCAGAGCTGTTTGTTGTTGGACCTCAAACAATGATTCTTTTTCTTCTGTGCCCACAAATGCATACCAAAACTCATTCACTTCCCCAAATTATCATTCATTTCTGATACTCACTGACACATGAATACAGAGAAGCATTTCAAATGTTTTTAAAAGTGAGGCGATCTACAATTTTCCTCGTCCTACTTCGAATGGCTGCAATGACATTGACACACTTTGTATGAACTACTTTCAGTTTAGACAATATTTAGCCATGAAAGCCTGAGAAAACATGTAGCGCTTTGAACCCATAGGGCAGGTCCTAACCTAAATCACATCAACCTCTATGACTGATTCTGCAGAGCAGACCAGGTTCTGACTGCGTGTAACTGGGCTGGTTACTCAGCTTTGTGAGTAACCATTTACCTGGATTTGGTTCCACTTTTTGTCTATTTTTTTCCTCTCCAAAATGCAGTGTCATAACCATCGATTATTGTCTGCCAACTACTCAGATTGTCATTTTATTAATCTTATCAACATTTGATGGTGGCAGATGGAACAGGAAGTCTTGGCCTGGATAGCCACTGACTACACTTTGGATAGTCTCAGGAAGCTATTTTTTAATGTGTTCCCAGATAAAGTCTTCTGGTTCTCTTTGTGCTTGTTAAGTCTGATGTAATTAGCTATTTTCAGATCCAAATACTCTTTTGTTTGCCTTAAGCAAAGATGTTCAGAGGTACCATTCATGTTTAAAAACAGCCCAGATTCACTAAACTCCATTAAAGTGATCAGCTGAGCCGTTCTTCCAGATGTTAGAAGGTATTGGTAAGCTATAGTTACCTAGTTGATGTATAAAGATGGGTTGTGATTGATGTAAAGAAGAAAAAAGTAAATACTAGAAAGATTTTGGAGGGTTTTACACTAGTTGACACATTTATCTGCCACTCAACAGCTAGCTGGGTATCTTTAGGCTATTATAAACATCGCAACACTGGCAAAGTATTAATTGAAATACAGCACTTGTGAGCCATCAGATCACAGGAAGAAGATAAAGAAAATAGGCAATAAAAGCTCAGAGTGTCTGATATGATCCTACCCAAAAATATATACAATTATTAATTGCTGGAGGGATACTTCGAAAATGCTCCCTAACCTTATTTGTAAAACAGGAATTTTAGTTGGGCAGACAGTGATCCACTTCTGACGGACCAACATATTGGTCTCCAGGATATCAGTGAGTTTTTAAGCACTTAAAGGTGTACTCCATTTAAACACTGCTAATTGAAGACTTTCCTACTCAGAACAGCAGGTCACTGAAATAACAAGAACCTTAGCCAAAAAAGAAGGGCCATGGAGCGCAAAACTGGATCAATAGGTGCCAACTTAGCAAACACACCAGCCCATTTTTCGTCAACGTTTACTGGGTCACTAAAGTTCATGACCCAACTCCCACAGGTAGAACTTGGTGTTAAGATGACCGTTTCTGTTTTTCACATTAAGAACGATTATACAGGTCTCCAAATTGTAATCTGTTACAGTCAAAAGCTGAGATACATGAAAAGGCCAGAACTTCTACACACCTTGTTTTGCGTGGAGTCCTGCTCCTGCTCGAGGCCATCAGGATCTTTCTCCTGTCGAGGCTGACCTGAGCCAGACAAGCTCTGCTCTGAACAATAGACATGTTGACTAGGGTACCTGAAAGACAAACAAGAGAAGATTTGTTAGAACATTTATAAGCCTTTGTACACACACACACACACACACACACACAACAAGGATTACTATAGAAATACTTAGGCTAGCCTAAGTAGCCTTGGGGGAAAAGAGCCACTCACACAGTTAATTAAAGCACTGACTATAGGAGAACAAAGAAAGCTTCGAGTACAGGAGAGCAAAAGTAGAGATTCAAAACAAGGGCTAAAACCAAAGGAAGGAGTCCACATTAAGTTACAAGGAGAGAGAGACAGGAACAGAATTGCATGAACAAAACAGGGTAAACCAAATTCCTTTTGTCATGTGTATTCTTATAAGCTGCTCAAGGCAAACTATTTTCTTTGATTCAAATTTGGCTTAGGATATTGCTGTAATTCTTTTAGCCATCTGAAAGTCAAGTGAAAAAAAAAAAGTGTAGCCTGAGCACTTTCTGCACTGCTTCTTCACGTATCTTGTTGTCAAACTACTAATGCCTATCAATTTAAACACGCAGGTGTTCTACACCAGCTGTTCTGAAAATTTCGCTAATTCGTAGCTCTTAATGGTGTCGCATTAAATCACCGACTGTGAGGAGAATAAAAGTACTTTTACTGAATTGACAAAGTTGCAAAGACACACACTATTGTGGGTTTTTTTTTTGTTTTTGTTTTTTTTTTTTTAAATTACACAAGTTTCATACTTCAGGTGAAATGAGCATTTTGTGAGATATTGAGATTCCCATGACTCGCGGTTATGTTCACCAACTTCCACCAACCTGCAGCGTGTTCAAACTCACATGATCTCAAAAATTACTGGGGTGGGGTGTGTGTGTGCGCGTGCGAGTGGTGGTGGGGGGGCACGTTAACCTTATATCAAATGAATGTCAACTTCAACAGTAAGTTAATAAAAAGGAGATCAAACAAGGATGGAAAGGTTATGAAACCACAAGACCAGAGCTAAAAGGCAAACAAAGCAAGAGACCGAACAAAGAAACAAGGCAGGGAGGCGGGAAAGATAGGCACAACTGTTTCTCAGTTATTACTATATTAGTGGAGTAGAAATGAAAAGAATCAGAATCAGAATCAGAATGGGTTTATTGCCAGATGTTGAGGTTTACAACATTAGGAATTTGCTGCGGTGCTTCAGTGCAAACAATAAGAATTAAAGTGCTATGTAGAAAGAAAGATTATGTGCATGAGATATACATGAGATATATACATGAGAATAAGAATTAAGAGTGCTACGTAGAAGGATATATACATGAGTGCAGGTGGTGATCAGTGCCAGACATGAAATGATGCAGTGACACAGCGTAGGGTCATGTGTTAGTGGCGGGTACAGTCATGTGGTTATTGTTCATGTGTCCAACAGCAGAGGGGAAGAAACTGTTCTTGTGGCGAGAGGTTCTGGTGCGAATGGACCGGAGCCTCCTGCCTGAGGGGAGCAGGTCAAACAGACTGTGTCCAGGGTGAGAAGGGTCAGCTGAGATCCGGGCTGCACGCCGCAGTGTCCTGGAGGTGTACAGGTCCTGCAGAGATGGGAGTCTGCAGCCAATCACCTTCTCAGCAGAGCGCACAACACGCTGCAGTCTCTGTTTGTCCCTGATAGTGGCTCCAGCGTACCACACGGTGATGGAGGAGGTGAGGATGGACTCGATGATTGCGGTGTAGAACTGCATCATCGTCCGTGTTGGCAGGTTGAATTTCTTCAGCTGCCTCAGGAAGTACATCCTCTGCTGGGCTTTCTTGATGACGGAGGTGATGGTGGGCTCCCACTTCAGGTCCTGGGTGATGGTGGTACCCAGGAAGCGGAATGAGTCTACAGAGGTGATGGGGGTGTCAGTCAGGATGATGGGGGGGAGTGGGCCTGTGTGCTTCCTGAAGTCCACAATAATCTCCACTGTCTTCTGGGCATTCAGCACCAGGTTGTTGTGGCTGCACCAGGACACCAGACGTTCAACCTCCCTCCTGTAGGCAGACTCATCCCCGTCCGAGATGAGCCCAATGACGGTGGTGTCATCTGCGAACTTGATTAGCTTGACAGACTGGTGGGTGGAGGTGCAGCAGTTGGTGTACAGGGAGAAGAGCAGAGGAGAAAGAACACAGCCCTGAGGGGAGCCGGTGCTGATGGTCCGGGAGTCCGAGACATTCTTTCCCAGCCTCACGTGCTGCTTCCTGTCCGTCAGGAAGTCGGTGATCCACCGGCAGATGGGATCAGGGACATTCATCTGGGAAAGCTTGCCTCGGAGATGGTCTGGAAGGATTGTGTTGAAGGCAGAGCTGAAGTCCACAAACAGGATCCTGGCGTAGGTTCCTGGGGAGTCCAGATGCTGCAGGATGAAGTGTAGGGCCATGTTGATGGCGTCGTCTACAGACCTGTTGGCTCTATATGCAAACTGCAGGGGGTCCAGGAGGGGGGCCGTGAGGGTCTTGAGATGGGAGAGAACTAGGCGCTCAAATGACTTCATGACCACAGATGTCAGAGCCACGGGTCTGTAGTCATTTAGTCCAGTGATCCTAGGTTTCTTGGGGACAGGGATTATGGTAGAGGACTTGAAGCAGGCAGGCACATGACATGCAAAAGCAAAATGAAACAAGAGGTAGGTCTCAACTGTGTTAACAAGTTAACTTAAGCCATCTGTCAGTTAGTTGATATTATAACAGGGTGAACAAGTTAGTCAGCATACAGACTTTGAGCCATTCATTTGGCTTATAGATTTAGTTAAACTGAATGGCTTTAGCTTTAAAGAAAGAACTCACACATTTGGGAAGCAAAACAGAAAACTTAAACTGATTAAATAATTTAGTTCACGTCGGTGAAAAATCAACAAACCGTGTCAAAGCTTCCAATGTAAGAAACCACAATATGGAAACTGCCTGCTCATTTAAACTAGAGCTCATGTGCACTTATGAAAGTAAGCATACAAAGCTCAAACCTGAAGCATAAAAAACACCCATCAGTAACTGTTGCACAGACAGACAGAAAGACACAACTCTACTCGCAAGTGCCATGTGATCCTCAGGCTGAAACAGTTAGCCTTGAGTGCTCAAATGTCAGGAGAGAGCGAAGCACATGGACAATCATGTTAGCGCTCTGTCAGCCTGGCTGTCAGGAGTAAGGAGATGCACAGTGAGCAACATACGCAATCACTGACAGACAAGCATCTGTGCAAGTCAGTGTCCTGTCACTCAGAGAGCCCTGCCATCCGTATATTCTATGTTTGAAGAGACTAAATAGACAAGACCAAAAAAAACAAAAAAAAACAAAACAAAAAACATGAGAAGAACATCTTTTGAAAGCTTTGACCCCTCTAATATAATCATCTCGGGCACAGACATTCACCAAACCTTCTGTTTAGGAAGGTCAGGCAATAAGAAGCTGGCTTAAAGGGATGGTTAAATTAGATTGTTTCTCTTTCAGATATTAGAGAAACTGAGGTCTAGTGTCTTTGGTGGCAGGCCCGATATCATCAGGCGATATATGCTTTTTGCTGATTTATCAGTAACAGCATTCATCAAGTGTACACAAACACTTGATGCAGCAAAAACACAATCAGCAGATCTGAGCAGAGTTGGGCAGAGTGTAAATAATTACATAAATCTAAGGGAAATCTGTTCATGCTTTATGGTGATCGACTGAATTCTCACTTTAAAAGTGAACAAAATAAATCAATAAAAAAAAAAATTAACAAACCCACAATCAAATATCATTATCACATCAGTATAATAATAAAAATAATATCATTAAAAACAAATGCTATAGTCAGTCAGGCTCTACTGATGGGATTCACCAAGCCCCAGTATAACACGGCTGATGCCAACATTTGGTGATTTGATAAAGTGCTTTTTTTCCCCCCATATAACTGAATAACATGTTATCTACAAGTCCTTACAAAAATAAATGCAACAAATTTAAAAGGGGATCAATTTAGTAATACAACAAAGCCATTGTTAATAAAGATGACTCAGTTTATTACAAAATGAATCACAGCCCAGTCTATGGTTTTACCCCAGTATATATATTGGGCAGAGGAGCAAAGTGTTATATCTGTGCCAGAGCTCAATTCTAAAGAGTATTAAACTCTAAAACAGAGGAATTAAATTTACTATTGGTTTAGAAACCGGTTGCTACACAAGCATATTTTAACCACATTTGTTAATTGTCATTTCATTTATTCAAGTACTACAGACATCTTATCTTGTTAAACAGAAAAATTTATAGATCGCTCTTAAATTAAAGTCATACAGACTCATCGACTCTTTTGTATGTGGATTGTTCATGCTTACAAGCATAGCCATCTCCAAGCCAGCAAAAACCCTGACACAGCTGTCAAAATGAAATGATGAAATATGTGCACGAACGTATATGTGTTAACACCTCGTAGTGTAAGCGTTCCCCCAAAGGTGATAAAATGAGCCACAAAGCCAGAGGGGGAACCCTAAGAGCCAATCACTAGACAGACACTAAGGAGTAAATATGGAGCACAAGCTAATGTATCTTCCTGACTAAACTTAGATCCATAGCTTTAAGCTATTTTGTGTTGCGTTTCAAATGTCTCCTGTGACCCCTTATAACTCAAACACACATGAATGTAAAGGGAAGACCTCGTCCATTCAGTGACGTCACGATATTATGTAACAGACCATTAGCATATCTTGAGGTCAGCGTGGCATCCATGTATGCAACAGGGATGATTAATGGTTTTATCCTAAAATACTTTTAACTTCAATTTTAAACAAACATGAACGTTCATGAAAATATTGATTCGTTACCTAATAATCACGTGCTGACTAAAGAGCAGAAAAATCATTAAAACACATGTTTAGTCAAGTCAGAGCTACTCCATGCCTTCAAAAGCTAAACCAGTGTTTCACACACAGACACATGAATCATAGATGCCCACACAGTCAAATACAGACTCTTTACCCTAATATCAAAAAGGAACAAAATGTACTCAAAAATCTTCTGAAAAAACAAAAATTCCAGGAAAATCCATGCCATGTGCCTGACACCAACATGCCAATTCATTTTATTTTGGATTATAATAGACTTCTGTTAAACTTTTCAGGCTACAGCCACCTCAAATCGCTTACCAGGTCCTTGCCTGCAAAACTCTTCCATACTCTTTGCAGTGATGGTTTTTGTTCCCTTATTTCTCTTCCTGTACATAGTCGTAAAGCTTGTAGTGCAAGCTTTTCCTAAACCAATCAACTGTTGCATTGCAGATCTATTGAATCACATGTGTGTCGAGTCAAGGAAATAATCTGACCAGTAAAGCAGAATCAATAATGGCATTGCTAACAATCAGTGAAAACACATCACGTCAACATGCAACAGCTGTGCTGTGCAGCTTCCTTTTGGTTGCTTCCACCTTTTTAGTCTTCGTGACTTATCCAAAAATCATTTATAACTTGAAAGTGCATGCGTGGCCTGGAATTACACAGAGACAAGCAGTCGATCATGAGACGGAAGATAAAAGAGGTTGTGTCTGAGTTAAGAGTCTGAAAGAAAACAAACAATCAATATAGCAAAAATAGGAGTAAGATGAAGTAATAATGTTATTTTCACTTTCCCTCTATGCATGTATTACACCAATTCAGAAGCTGAAATACAGTGCAAACCCATCAATTTAACATATAAATTTTAAATGTGCATCTCACACCAACTGTACTTTTATTGTTATAGAGGAAATAGAATAAGTGACAGGTACCAGATAATTTTGGAGTCTGAGCTGTCTTTTTAAAACAAGATCCTGTGTGGTTTTGGTCAGAAACCTTTAGCTATAAGACGCCTGCAGCTTTGTCCTGTGATTTCTTGACTCTGCATGATCTGCTTACGTAAAGCCGTTCTACAACTGCCACAAAGCCTTAGAATAATTTCAAATTTTGCAAAGATCGGACATCCTCTGGATACTTTGCCAAGTTCTGATATGATTATTTCCTTATTTTTGCCTGATGAAACCTAGACTTTTTCACTTTCAAGTTTCAGATAAGGTCAAATGGAAAAAGTAAAAAAGGTGACTTCAGAAGTGACTTTGCAGCTGCTGCTTCTGTGCAAAGCATGCTCAGTGATGCATCAACTAAACACATCAACTAAACACTGCTTGTTATCATTTTTTTAAAGCTATCATTCAATCTCTCAGATAAGCACCCTTGTGTAAAATGCAGATGGGTGACAAACAGATCTCACAGTACAGTACACGTCTGTATAAACTTCCTTGATCATGAATGCAAATCTCACAATCATCCCCAATGTGACTCACTGGGAAAATGTTTAAAGGGAAACTTGCAAAGTCATAAATGTGTCTAATCAAATGAAAAACATTCAAATACAAAGATTAATAAATAACCTCAATTCCCCCCCCAAAAGTGGGACACTGTGTAAAAGGCAGGTAAACATTTGCTAAGTTTTCTAAGTTCAATTGTGAATAAAATATGGGTTTACAATATTTACAGATGATTGCGTTCCTTTTTTAGCTTTACAGTGTTCTGCTTTTTGAATTGGGGTTGTATACGGAGCAATTCAAGAGGACAAAAATATGCTGTTTGTACTGAGACATTTAAACCCAAACCAAAATGTCAAACAAGTGGGAGGCACGGTTGGCCTGGCTCCATTCATTCATGGGGATGATGCAGAAAGACCTCAGTGTTGACATTTCTTCCAAAGGTAAGGAGGCAAGGCTGGTGAAGAGAGGAGGAAAAACAAACAAAAAAAACCCCCAAAAACCTCAAACAAAAACAAAAACAGATAAAATATAACTAAATAAAAACAAAAAAGAGGAGCCGATGTGAGAGTATCAGCTTTGGGGGTATACTGTGACCTACTTTTTAAAATTCAAAAGTGTATGCAACAGTGGGAGGGGGAACATAGTACCCACAAGTGAAGAAGTGGGGAGAACACTGCAACACTGCATTTATTACATACCAGTAGTGGGTTAACCTCAAGAAGGACGAGCATGAGTCAGCAGTCGGCAGAGTCTTCCCCATTCTGCTTCTCTTCTTGTTTCCTGACCGAACTCATACAGTCCTAGGATTTTCAGTAAGTCTTTTGCCTTTTGCATATTAGTCTCTAAAAGCAAGAAATATTCCTAATAATGATGAAGATAACACTTTATAGCCAGATGCACAGAGAGGCAATAGCTACATGTCTGTGCTGGTTCCGAGCACACAAATCCCCTGATATTTCCTGTTGGCTTTAGGCGCATTCAGAATCGGGAGACACGATTCAGCCTCATCGAATCAACTGTACTATACTAACTGACTGGGTTGACACAGGAGACAAAACTGCAGAGGCAACAAAGCGAGAACTGTTTAATCTGCCGACAACAAGTCTAATTTTATCACCAGCTGCACGGCATGCAAAGTGCCCTCTGATCTCTTGTCACGCAGGAAGTTTTCCTTCTGTCTTAAAGATTTCAGACATATTGATGTACGCCTATGACCTTTCTCCTCTTTCACCAATTAGTTTTTTTTTTTTAAATGAAATATCAATAACATATACAAAAGGTCATCATCCTGCCCTGTCATACAAACTGATCTTGGTCCCAACATGACACTGCAGCACATGTAGCCTTCAACGTCAGTCACAGGAGATTAGTTGCCGTCTTTCGATTTCCTGACCTAAATCTCTGACCAGCTTGTTGCTCTCCATTACATAAACTCTCCCTGACACACATATTCATTTTAAATAACCAACAGCATGTGATAAGTTTAGAAATCCATTAAAGAAAAACTTTCTATTTTGACACAAACAACAAGTTAAAAGGAGAAATGTCAAATAAGGTTAAATTACTCAAATTACTATGGTTTTAAATTCATAATAAAGAGCAGAGTGAATACTACATTATCTGTCCTGTGTCCACAGGGAAAGGAGAGTCTTGTGATGTTCACATTATTCCAGATATGAGGGGAGTTGCTGGCTGGAGTGAGTTAAGAAGGAAAACCATGTCAATAACAGCTTCAACTTGAGTTCAACTTTTCTCTTTAAATTTGACTGTAAAGCCAACCCAGCCTAACCACACACAGAATTTTAAAAAACGAACAAACAAGAAATTCAAAAATCCCAATTGCTGAGGATTTATTTTCCTTAGCCACAGAAATTGACAGAAAGACACACAATGTTTTACTTTCACACTGAATAGAGACAGGAACATGGGAGAGGTAAAAGAGCTGAGGAGAGAATCCAGGATCCACGTGGCCAGAGGTGGATTATGGGGCGTGGAGATGTGCCAGGGCTTGCCTGGAAAAGTAGGCCAGAGCATCTGCCAAGCAGACAAAAACATGCCGTCACTGTTTGGAGGAAAACAGAGGGCAGTGCCTAAAGCTCGGCCTTAAGAGGACTGACCATGTTTGCGTGTGCAAGTTGGAGTCTGTGTGCACGCCAGTTTTGCTCCACATTGAAGCATGAAATAACGGACAACAGCAGTTTGTTCTAAAGCTTGCTGATCCTCCATAATCCTCTTCACTGATGCATCCTCGTAGCCACCAGGACAGAGCGGCTGAACTGGAAAACTGCTCGCTTCCCAACTCAGAGAGTTCTTAACCAGGGTCTAGCTGCAGCACATTGCTGGTATAAGCAGGTGTTCTGGCCTGGTTTATTGACCGCTGGTGAAGTACATCAGGGATCTTCAAGATTTTTCATTTTCAAGCACTACATGGTCATGCACTAGTTTACACAGCTCCTTGTTCACATGATTCAGCCTTGAGAGCTCCGAGAGTTCCTTATCACTCTCGTCACGCAACGAGAGTGATAAAATTCTTTATCAAAGATAATAAAGAATTTTCCTCACTGCTGACCGCAAAATTCTTAATTTGCTTTTTAAAATACTGAATCTCCCTTTTCTGATTATCTCCAGTCTCATGTCAGCCTTTTTATAGTCTTTATGCAGACTACATTTTCTTTTTAAATCTTTTGATAATCATTTCATCTTTTTCCTCATCTGCGATCATCAAACTTGCCATGCAATTTAACCTTTCCATGAAAAACCATGTCAAAATTTGTACCCTATTTTGTCACCTATAAGGTGACTGATAACTATCACTGAATGCATTTTTCCCCTCTATATTCAACACTTGTCAAATGCTCATGTTTACTACCTAGTGCTGCAGACGCATTAACCTGTAAACATTAGCAATGCTGCATTTTTCTTACTGCCTTCCTCCGCTTGGAGTGACCCAAGTTACTGTAATGGGGTTTGAGTACTGGGTTCATTTGCCTAAGTGCTATAATGCTATGTGCTGACTTGACGTTTTGGAGGAGTAGAGGCACTGCAATATACTTCAGCCATTAAGAATAACTAGCCCTGCCTTCTGACACAAAGATACAGGCCTGTACTTATCAAGCATCAGATCAGATCAGAAAGCAGTCACACCTGACTCAGAGGGTGTTGCTTCATTTACTTACTTGCCTAATTTTTGCTTACAGGTTGAAATATCTCAGTCTTTTCCTTAGAATCAAAGTGGAGTTCGCAGCTGTCCTAATCTGTCAGGATTTCCCAGTAGCTGGAAAGTAAAAGGAAAAAAAGTCTGTGCAACAACTAAGTGAACAGAAGATTAAATTAAAGGACAAATTGGAAAAAAAAATCCCTGCCAGACTAATTGCACAAAAGCTTTAACGCAACTAATGGATAGATAGAAAAGGTGAAGGTTAAGCGTCTGTTAACAGCTAACGAGGGATCAACCAATTTAAATCGTAAAACTGCTTTATGATAACCCAACTATGTGTGGAACAAAATAATACTGAGGAAGTTGCAACAGTAAATAATGGAGTCTAATGGACCATTTAGAGCTAGTTTTGAAGGAGCAGAGCACCAGTTAGGTTATCTGGTCAATGGGCTATGAGTTTGTTTCGGCAATGTGTCCATCATTAACCAAGCCACAATTCACAAATTTATTAATGGCTACACCTCATCAAATATTAGTCAGACTATAATCAAGTGTACACGCAATAAAGACATGATGGGTCCTCACCCAAAGTGTGCTCTAAGGCAGCGGTCCCCGACCCCCGGGCCTCGGACCGGTACCGGTCCGTGAGTCGTTTGGTACCTGAGCCCGTGAGAGTTGAGGCTCAGGTGTGAAATGTATGGTTTTCAGGGTTTTTTTAAATCAGTTTTCAGCGTTATTTTGTTATCGTTTTTATCGTTAACTCTGTTTTCCTCGGTCTTTTCATGTGTGTTATGAATAAATCTATTTTTCGGTACCGGTACTAGTTTTATTTTGTTGTATTTATCTGCGACACCTTAAAGGCCAGTCTGTGAAAATATTGTTGTCATAAACCGGTCCGTGGCGCCAAAAAAAGTTGGGGACCGCTGCTCTAAGGTCAAGGCCACATCAGTCATTTTACAGGCACTTATCCATTTTCACAAGAAATACTGCCTTTCCTTGAGTACTTGTCAGATCTTAGTGTCTTAACTTAAAACGGTGTCCCAAGGTCAACAACAAGGTGACATCTGTGATTTTATAGCTAATATAATGAGAACTTTGATTAATCGGGTACCAGATGAAACGCATCATCAGTGACGTTCTGGTTAAGTTTTAATCATATGTGCCACTTTTATTATTCAATTAACTGCATTTATTTGAAAGCTGTCTGATACGAAAACAGACGCTGAGCCAAAATTTGCATGACACAAATGAATATTTAAACTGTATTAAAGCTCAGAGTGATAAAGCTTTTATTCTGCATCCCTTAAAACAGACGTCAGACTTTAACGTGTACGTGACAGTTTGTTACATAACGCCAAAACCTCATCCTGTTCCTTCTCAATATCACATAATTACAATTTAATAACACACTTGAGTAGACTTTAGATCCTGAAAGGACACATACGCTTATAATCCAAACCACTTTAAAGTATTTGTGAAACTTGTCTTTATGATTTATACGGATCACTCTGAGTATACCAGCACTGTGACGCACCTTCAACATTTACACAGGAGCCTTTATCCAGGATGTAGTTTGAATGAACAGACACACCTCTATTTGGGAGCTATCCCATGGTGCACCAAGTAGGCCAAGTCACCAGCACTGCTGCTTCTACAGGCATAATTCACTAAACCAGCCAGCAGTCTACTGATTTTATAAAAAAAACCTGGGAATAAATCACAAATAAATTAATATATTTTAGAGGGGAAAAAAAAAAAAAAAAAAAAAAAACATAACTGAAAAAAAAAAAAAAAGACAAAAAAGTCTTAAGTTTTAGTCTTTACTTAATTTGGTAAAGCAACCAGTTTCAGGCTTTGGTGAAAATGCCTATTGACAGTGACACTTCTACATGCATGACTGCTTTTATTGTAAAACTGGTTCTTAACTTCTGATAAATGCCACTCCTATCATAAAAACATCTAAAACTGAAACTAAAAAAAAAAAAAAAAAAAAAAAAAAAAGGGAAGACTAAAACAGGACTCTGGAATCCAGCTGCAAATAAAATGAATCCAAAATAAAAGAGCTACAGTAAAATGCAATAACCATTTTAACACCAGTTGGATAAACATTTTAAAGTCACGCTGGCAAAGACCGTTTGCGCAAAAACACCATTGAGCACCTAATTTTAAACACATTTGCAAAGACAAAGCCAAATAAGATTTGTATTTTATTATTCACAGATTTTTTTTCACCATCATTCACGTTTCGCTTAGTTCTGCGATCTAGTAAGAAAAATAAAACTGCATAAACGGAAACAAATGCATGCAGCCCTTTGTCACATATCCAGATTGTTTAGTATGATTTTGTAGATAAAGTTATTTTTATTCATTTTTTAAATAATTCAATTAATTGTTGTTGTTTTTTTATTATTATTATCATCATTATCAATAAATGCAACCAGTTTCCCCTATGAACATTAAAACTTCACACTGAAAAACCTGCAGAAAATGTTTGCACTTTAGCATTCATGAACTGGATACTATAATTGTTACTGATTAAATGCCTAACCCAGGGGTTTCAAACCCAGGGCTCCAGAGTCTTATGTGGCTTTTTTGTCCATCTGGCTCCCTATAAGTCTGACACAAAACTAAATTAATATAAAAATGATCCTTTTAATTTTGCTGAAATTCAACTGCAGTGGTTAGCATGAATGCAAACACATAAACAGCTAGTCCTGAGTGCTACTAACCCAAAAAGTCAAGGAGAAAATTGGAGGATTTAACGGTGTTTTTTGGCTGCCAATGCCCTGCTCCTGCTGTGTTCCATATATGATGTATCATACATCAAAAACATACCACACTGAGTTTTGTATTATAATCAAATAGGACTAAACCTAGTAAGGGCATTTTATTTAAATTTCCACTGAATGATGATGGCTTATAAATAAATATGTCTGTCTTACTTCAGCCTCCACATTTCATAAATATGTTTATACTCATTTTTATAAGATTAAGGAACTATATGAGGCCAAGGAAAACTAATTAAAAACTGAGCTGACACCCATATTTACTGTTAAACACCACGCTTTAAAACTATTATAGCCAAAAATAAACAAATCTCTACTAGAGAAAAGATCCCATTAGCAGCAGTGACATTGTACATTACTGCAGTCGTCCCACAGAGGCTTGCCGATGAGACATCAGGACCATCGACCCAGACCAATGGGACTGAAAGATGCACTCATGTGATATAATCCAATTTGATAGGAAAAGCCACTTTGCCAGTGAGAGTTAGCATGGGTGGCTGTGGATACAACAATACATGTGCATTCTTGGCCTGCATGGATACATCAGCCAGCACAGCAGGAGAACAAAAACCCATTAAAAATTCAACTTGGCACAAAGTGTACCAAAGTGCTGCAGTGTGGTGAAACATTTACATCTGTCGTAGATGTTTCACTGCAAACTGGACCCTGTAAAAACCCAGAAGGGAGCCAGGTTTGAAAAATAAAAGACTGGAAAGTGACAAGTACTGTGGTATGTTGTCTGTGAAGGTTCTCAGTCATCCAGATCATCGTAGTCAAAGGAGCTTGCAAAGAAAAATGCTGTGATATGTTGATTTTTAATATAATAACAGCTTATCAATCAATTTGGATTCAGTAAAGTAAAGACGATTTGATGATATTCTCTTAATGTACAAGCTCCAGCAAAACATCTCTTTATCTTTAAAATTGTCTAAGCCTTGTGGGAAAAAAGGCCTCCTGCTGGGAATTGCCGACAGACACGCTTCATGCATTAGAAGACCAAACCATACCAACAAGAAAAAGGGACAGAAATGGTCCCACACACACACACACAAAACTCATGCATGAGAGCCTGTCAGTAGCAGCTAAAAGGTAAACAGTGAAGAGCAGTGAGTGAGAGGGGGAAGGGAGAAAAGAAGAAACAGAAGATTTTCACAGGGCGGAAAAAAGTAGTACCTTTCTCAAAAAGGGCAAGAAAAAGCAAAGGAAATTTATACACCAAACTTGGGAGTATTTACTGTATACAGCTATTACAAATGACCTCAGACCCATAACACAACTGAAGATAAAACACATCTTCTATGAATTATTTTAGACTTATTATATACTTAGCATATACTTTCAAATGTTGTAAATTATTTGCAGCATTAATTAGTCAGGAATCATAAACAATGTAACCACAAGAAGAAAAGGAGATCTAGTAAGAAAAGCAAGTGAAATGAATCCCCTCCCTAACCTTTACCATGCCCTTGTGTCATACAAGTAAACACATGCAGTGATATTTTATTAGTTTTCTGACGTACATCTCCACCTTTAAAACCTTTCAATCTCCACCCTCTGAATACTATTCTCCATCGCAGCAAACAGTAGTATTTTCTTTCAAACCACTGACAAAGCCTCAGGCTGTTGGCCCGTATTCAGCGCTCACTGAACGACTTCCCAGAAAATTATTATGTTTGTGAAGAAAGATTGTGCAAATACGTTCCTCCTCATATCATCAGGTCTGAGATTAAAAAAAAATAATAATTTAAAGTTACGCATATATGTATTGTGCGTCTTAAATACAACTGAGGGACATCACACTTTGAATGTGATTACTAAAATCTTTTTTAAGTGACGGAAGTGAGAGATCAAGACAAAAGCTATTTTAACATAAGCTCTGGAAAATGTCAGGAAAAAAATCACGCAGTACCCAAGTCTGAAGTTGCTCTGATTGACAAGTTGACAAGTGAAGTTGGCAGATTGACAACAGCAAAACTCATTATTACAATTATTCTGGCTACCTGTAAACGATCAAAAACAAATGGACTGGTGGTTTTTAAAAGTCTAATTTCAAAGGTGATTTTTTTTGTTAATGATTCAAGTGTAAAGCAAATAAATAAAGAGATGGTGATGGGCATAGATTCATCCAGATGGTTGCAGACAGGGACAACAGAGATCCAACCAGGTGGCTTTGTGCACCTCAGGAGACCTGCATAGAAGCCATGGGGAGCACAAGAGAGCCAGCAAGTATCAGACACTCATGTCACAGAAAGCAGATCAGGTTAGAGACCACTGGAGCTTTGGAGACAACAATCAGGTGAAGGCAACCGTTAATGGACAGGTTTACCTAGATCTCACAGACCTTGTTGATTAAAAGGTTCTCTTTCCAGGCATGTTGGCTTGATCTTAACAAAGGAGAATCAAAACTGCTGTAAATGAAAGGGCTGCACATAACTTTTAACACAAGACAAGACCAACGTAAAAAACAGGGGTAAAGTCTTAATGCAGATTGCAACTGATGTGGACATTTGGGTTTTAACATGCAGCAACTCTGGGTAATGGCTAGAAAAGTTCAGGGCAGTTTTATATAAACCACATCAGACCATTTTGTCTAGCACTGCCTTGGTGGCACACTTCACAGTTGTTGACTGCTAAAAGAAAAAGTGGCAGCAGAAAGCATTAGCATACAGAGGGGTATGCAGCTGGGACATGAGAAGGCTAGAAAGCAAGAGAGTTTTATGTGCTCATCAGGCTCCATGGCCAGTGGGCAGGAACAAAGGCATGTGCTTTAGTGCCAGTCCAGCTCTGTCTCCTCACATAAAAACTAAAGCAACCAGCCCGCAGGGCAAGACCTTGGTTCAACAACAACAACACAAATTTGGACTGTGTTACTCAGCTTCTATTCTCTGGGCTTGCAGTAGAGACAAGCAGAGACAAAGTGAGATTACCTACAGCTTCCAAAAATCATGCATTCAAGCTGCGCATTTTGGCTGTGAAAAACAAACGCATTTTAAAATGATCAGTTTAAAAACAAATTCAGAAAGCAATTTATTTTATTCAATACTGACTGAAATAAACAATGATCGAGCTAAACTTCCTGGCTCTGTCCTGTTTTTGTGAAAAACAGAAGCAAGAGATGGATTGTGTAAAAGGTTTGGATTAAACTCAAGAGAAAAGGCTGCGAACAATAGTGCCTGGGTTTGGTTTGTAACATGAAAAGGATGACTCCAGATTTTTCTGGCTTTTAGGTCAAATGTCATGTTTGCTGTGATTTATTTATTTATTCCCCCTCTTTAGAAACCTGTTCAGTTACATACCTCAACGTTTTAAAATCCAGCATTTGAAATCAATAGGACCTTAGCTGAGATAAACTGCCTTTTCACTCAAAAATTAAGTGAAGGGTAAGATAACAAGTTAATGGAAGCAATGAGCAGGTCTCCAGTTGGCATATTTCATGATGGAATCCCTTATGTTACAAAACAAATCTATTACTTATATATTCCTTCTTCCTACATGCATAGATTTAGCAAGTTTTGTTTTTATGTTTAAACTCAGTCATTAAAGACAGTGTAAATAGCTTACCATAACCCCCCAAATTACTGTACCAAATAGTCAGTGAGCAGGCGCAGGCAGTAGCAATGTTTGTATACACTCAACCTAGAGTCCCTAGAGTCCAACTTCTATAAAGAAGAAAAAAAACAAAATAGCACACCACTATGTAAACTTATAACCCTTAAAAGCATCTTTGCAGACCATTCTTTTTCTATTATGCAAGTTGCGTTCACATGGACAGATGAGCAGGTAACACATGTATGAGCTTATGACATTGTGCTACATTCTTTGAATCACAGACGCATCACAGTACAGCCACAAGCCAGCTGATGAAATGAGAAGCTGCGAGGGGGTGAGCTACGAGAACGCCCAGTAAGCATTATCGTCTTCTTTCAAGGCCTCCTTTGTAACCTTCCGATTTACGGTCCAACCAGCCTCCCATTTCCCAGCTGAAACAGCCAAAGCACACAAAGTTTTCACTGTGACATTTACTTACAGTTCCCAGTATGGGTGCTCCGTGAGTGTGTACTCATGGTGCATGTGGGGAACATAAGGAGGACTGTATTATGTAACAACTACCCCCACCAAAAAGGAACTTTTACAATGTGGGCAGAACACAGTTCTTATAACAAGAATGTCCACAAGCTATATCCTGACTTCCTTCTTTGTAAGGCACTCAGAATCCCTAACAGCAAAATTTGACAGAAACTGGAGCTCACAGTGAAGAAATATGTTTTTTGTACAAACGCTCTATTAAACTTATTTCCACTTCTTTCATTTTGTTCTAGTAGCACAATACTGTATGAAAGTGCTCCAAGTAATCCTCATTAATCTTTTACTGGGCATTGGTGAAGCCCCTCAGTTTACCCACTAGACGAAACAAGCAATTTTAGCACCTCTCATTTTAAGAACACATTACACAAAAGCCAAATTCCTTCTGATTGGACGCTTCTTGAAAACACAAGGTACGAGCATCAGGTGGGTGAGATTGCAAGTTGCATTTGCTAAACGTCAGTAAATCCTCACTTTTTAACTTTGTAAAGTTAAAGCCTGAATCGGAGCATTCAGAGCAGTCTGAAGCCTGACACTCTGTCTCTTTCAGCTTATATAGAGTGAAAAGAAAATGATCTCATCTTATATTTGTTGAACTACTGCTCATTGTGAGCCGTCTATTAGGTTTTCTTCCTAGCAAAATATTTGCACTGCAAAACACAGCCTCACCCTCAGAGTTGCTCAAGGACTGGAGCTGTGAATTGGGATTCACTAGAAGCAGAAGGTAACTTAAAACCCACACAGTCCTCACTCTACAGGTGATTTAGGAAAGTAAACGGGTTGGTCTTGCATGTGTTCTCCTTCTAGGTTAGCACCAAAGCAAATGAACAAACACGTCTTTTGGCATCACAAGCAGATGCAAATAAAACGCCAAAGCACCCTAAAGCAATTTTAACTGCACTAATATAATGACATATAAAAGTCCAAGTTAACAGCACAATTAAAAATAAATAAATAAATTTAAAAAAATCATAAAAAAAAAAATCATAAAGGTCAGTAGATTAAAATTCAACACGATCAGCACACAGCCCAATCTAAATGAACATGTTCAAAAACTGTATGTTTTGCTGATTTTGTTAACAACTGGATGATTAACAATATCTACACTCTAATGGAATATAATAGAAAACCCCCAACTGATCACTTGGTTGCAGAGGTATCTCTTAAGTACTAATCAGGTTATATAATAATTATCTTTCTATGCCATCCTTCAGAAGGACAGAATGAGATGGTGACAATATATGCAGTAAAGGGCGTTGAGTACACACCCCAAAAATTAAATAAAGAAAACCTTTTGTGGATCTCGGGTAATTTTCCAGAATATACAACTAAGAGAAAGATGCCAATTGTCTAACAGAAAGTCAAACAAGTTCTAACAGTTTCTAACCTGGAATAATTTAATTGTGCTGTTAACTTGGACTTTTATATGGCGATTGTGGCTCAAGAGTTAGGAGTTCGCCTTGTAATCGGAAGGTTGCCGGTTCGAACCCCGGCTTGGACAGTCTCGGTCGTTGTGTCCTTGGGCAAGACACTTCACCCGTTGCCTACTGGTGGTGGTCAGAGGGCCCGGTGGCGCCAGTGTCCGGCAGCCTCGCCTCTGTCAGTGCGCCCCAGGGTGGCTGTGGCTACAATGTAGCTTGCCATCACCAGTGTGTGAATGTGTGTGTGAATGGGTAGATGACTGGATATGTAAAGCGCTTTGGGGTCCTTAGGGACTAGTAAAAGCGCTATATAAATACAGGCCATTTACCATTTACCATATGTCATTATATTAGTGCAGTTAAAATTGCTTTAGGGTGCTTTGGCGTTTTATTTGCATCTGCTTGTGATGCCAAAAGACGTGTTTGTTCATTTGCTTTGGTGCTAACCTAGAAGGAGAACACATGCAAGACCAACCCGTTTACTTTCCTAAATCACCTGTAGAGTGAGGACTGTGTGGGTTTTAAGTTACCTTCTGCTTCTAATGAATCCCAATTCACAGCTTACCAAATTTCCCAGAGGAACCCACCCGAGGGATTAATAAAGTTTTATCTTATCTCTCTCTTATCTTAAATGCTGAACCACCAGACTCAGACAACATTTCTGCGCTAAAGTTAGCATCTAAATAAGAAGAAAATACATATCTGGTAAGCTATCATTACAGATAATCATCCTGGAAATATGCAGTTTCATGCAAACGGTGTCAAGAGCACACACACACACACACACACGCTCCCCTCCCCTCAATGCTGATGTCAACAGTCTGAGCTAGCTTATTGTGGGCACAGTAAGATCCCTTTTGCTGACCACACGTGAAGGGGCAGCATGACACATGCAGAACACTTTGTTGTGCTTCTCTGAGTACTGCAGCATAGAGATGTACTGCCAAGCAGCTTTAAAACACCCTATAAAAACAGGCAACAATTCAACCACAAACACACACACAAAGAAATAAAATAAAAGCATAGATTTTGATCCATAAAAGAACAACAAAAACAACATCAGGCTAGGTCATTTGAAGCAGGACAAGCAGAGTTATTAAAAGCATCAGGTCAATGATCATGACACACCTACCCATAGACACTTGTTACCAGCAATCTAATACAGAGCCCCCTTTTCAAAGCCTAAAAATCACAGCTGCCTTGGAGACCATCGGATTACTGCAAGGATCACATTCCCCATTTCTTTGCTCCTACCAAGACGTGTGAGAGTTGGCAAGGAGGAGTGAGAAGCTGCACGCTAAAAAGGGTTTGCATTACTAATGAAGTTTGTACGTGTAGCAGCATTGTCATTAGTTTGTGGGAAAGTGGAAAAAGGGCCCATTAATATAGGCAAGCAGACACTTGACTTGCAAGCAGCAGGCCTGCTGGAATAGTTAGCTTTCTTGCTATATAATATGTTGGGTCTTTACAAAAGAATATAAAGTGTGCTTAAAATGACTAAATTAGGAATTTATAAATAACAATTCATCATCAAATCAAATCTTATTTGTGTAATAGCTATGAAGTACCAGGTTTGCAATCCAATAACAGCTCTTGTTTGCTTGTGCCAATATGCAACTCTTTTTCAAAATATGCAACCCTATGAAGGAGCTACAGTACACTAAGTGCTGGAGTGCAAGTTTTACTTATTCATGAAGACATTATATAAGACGAATGCCTGACATGATCCATAAAACATGACTACTAAAATTCAGTGCTTTAAGGAAATAAGGACAAACATGCTTCCTTTAACACTATAGTCAACAGTGTGAATCAAATAACCATTACAGGAAAGCAACCAGAACCATTGCTGGATCTTGGAACACAAATATTAGGTGATTATTTCCTGGAAACGTACTACACACTTTAAGTAACGTGAAATTTTCTTGTACAGCTTGAGAGTTTTAAATTTCCGCCTCTACCCCAAGGGAGGCCTACGCCACACACCATGTCTCTCGGCTGTCTTGGGAACACCTCAGTATCCCCCAGGAAAAGTTAAAAGCTGTGCTATACCCACAACCTGAGCACCGATAAGCCAAAGAAAACGGATGGGTGGATTTTCACGTACATCAAATGTGTCTTTATTTATTTATTTTTTAGGTTATTTAGTCTCCTAAAGAGCAAACTAATCTACATTCTCAAATAAAGTGAGACTGACATATTTATCACAAAGAAATTACCAGAATGGCAGAGAAAGCTGGACAGCTACCTGCTTCTGAGTCACCAATCTGGATAAAGGTGGCACTTTAGCCAGACTGCTAATCCCATTCCACAAACCCTGCGTACTGTTACCTGCTGCATGCCTCCGAGATTAATACAACTCATGAATTTGTTTAATCTACCAGACCTCTGTGCGCACATACTTTGGAGAACAACTATCATTTTTAGGAGGGGAACTTATTTACCAGAATGTAATAACAGATCTCCAATATGTCGCTGTTAAATCTATGTTAAGTATGTAGAAGTTCGGTGATTTTACAATGATTTTACAATAAGCTAGCTCTTGTGAGTATGGTTTTCTCTGTACAATATACAAAGACACATTGAAGTTTTATAACTGTAGTAACTTATAAATCATTGGACAAACAATGGTAGCATTTCCTTGATTTAGCTGCTTTTTTGTTTCATATGACAACATACATGTCATCTCGAGTTTTTATGAGCCGGTCAGACTGACTGGTCGATTTCAGGATAGCAGTTGATGCCCTTATGGATTTGGCATTGGAAAATAAACAGTCATGAAATATAGTTTAAATCAAGGGGAGATGGACTGAATTTTTTTAGCATTAAAAAGTTTAGAGATAAAGAGTTTAGTTGGTCGCCTCCAGCTTGCCTTGGTGGTCACTGATGTTACCTGACAAGTAGCCCGACTTCACTGGTTTTTAGGTTAGCTAGCTATGCCGCTAGTCAACAGCTGGCTACCAAACCTTCTGACATAATTTAAGTCATTTAATAAATAAAGCTTATCAGTAAGTTGGGTACAAACAAAACAATTTCAGAGCTGTTCTTAGGATAAGAAAGTCCAGAAAACGCCACAGATTGTAACACGTTGTTAATGTTAGCTGTGTAGCAGGGGCATTGATGACTGACGGATATTATGCGGCAGAAGACACCAAGCAAAGCTACGTGGGGACGAGCATCACAAAGCCTGCTCCACCTATTGTTAGGACTGTGTTTTGCCTGACATGTTGATTATAGTGAGGATGTAGAATTAGATGTCGATGAAAGCTTACCAGCACAGGAGAGCTACAATGAGGCACACCAACAAAACGCGCAGTCTCTTCATTATCTTCCCGCGGGGACCAACATCCTCGCTCCTTGGGGTTTTTCTCCTAATGGATCACGGCTACACAACACACCGAAGAGAATCTTTAAGTACCTGTGTTAATTTAAACATGAAAAACAGCAAATCCCACACTTGAGGGGGTGCTATTTTTCATTATGCGGACCAGCTGTCCGCCTCCTTTTAGGCTCCTGTGGCCACTGCTGTTGACGAGTAGCTGGATCTCGCTATGTTCAACCCCCGCTGAAAAATCTAACCAATCAAATAAGCGTTGAGAATTCGTAGCCCAATGAAAAGGCGTTTAGCGACACTAGTTTAATTTGAAAGCCCCACCCCTTTCGATTGAGGATGAGTTGGTAGCTGTGGAGCAGGACGCGTCACCTATTTCTTGATAAGCAAATCACTTAAGCATGCAATAGTTAAAGTTATTGCTCAACTGTGAAATGTGTCGACGTGAATATATAGTCCTAGCACTTTAAAAAAAAATGTAAATTAACTTACATTCATTCAAATATGAGGTGTATGAATGAGGGTGAGTGAAAGAATTTGTACACTGTATACTTCCTTCTTCACCACTGGAAAACACCTTCAAGTAGTTAAACCCATAAATATTTTTAAATCCTGGAAAATGGTTATCGGTGTTTAATGAGAAATGGGCTAATTATTTTTTTCTGCCGACATAATTTTTTATATTTATTATATATCATATAATGGGACATTATCTTAACTGTAATCTTATCCGTTTCTATTGTATTTTTAGACTATAAAGAAACAAGAGAACAAAAATATCTGGTTCGTTAAAAACACATTTTACACTTTTGCATGCTATTAGTCACGTTCCTACTTTAGATTTTGTTTAAACTCTGCTTTTAACAAGTTAACACTTCGTCACTTACACGTTTGTGGAAAACAAAAAGATCAAAACAAATACAAGTCTTGGTTTATTTCATTTACCACATAAAACACATTTAAAGTAGGGTGGTTTTCTACGTACGCTCATACCGCATGGAACAATAGGACTACAAATCCCAAAGTGCAATTCCATTGAGGCCCTGAATAATTTGCCTGACTTTTTTAAAATTGTGTGTGGTTTATTTCACATACTTAATAAATACAAAAAAGTACATACACCAGATGCTTGGATCAACAGTGAAATAAAAAGTTTGGTTTTTTTTAGCAAATTATAAAACACATTTTTTAATTTTTATTTCGGCGGGGTCCTAAGCTGTCGCCAATCTTCAGAACATTTCAACTAGAAGTCAACTTCGGGCGAAGGTAGCTAACAGCCGCTGACTGACCAGCACTGTGGCCGGCCTCTTTAATCACATTTCTGGGTCTTTGGGACTTTTAGGGTCATGGCTTTGACCATGAAGATGGTCCGGCTATTTTTGTGTGTCCTGTCCGTGTTTGTCTCACTGGTCTCGGAGAGGTTAGTGGTGCTGGCTGCCTTCTCTCAGTCTCTTGACAGCGACTTCACGTTCACTCTGCCCGCCGGTCGAAAGGAGTGCTTCTACCAGACCATGAAGAATGATGCCTCACTGGAGATTGAATATCAGGTCATAAAGCCTCATAAAATAGGGATGTTGTTTTGGGGTTTGTATGGGGTTAGCTGGTCAACCCAAAACTTCACACTGCTATCTGCCAAATCAAATCAGCGTTGACATATTACACTTGTGAAACCTGTTGATTAGATCTTTAGTTGTGGTACTTATTCCAATAATGGAATATAATTAAGGCAATTTAGCCAGGTACACGTTTAAGGTATTTATGCTTTCTATATCTAACTAATGTTCTACTTTTATTTCGAAGTGTTTTACTGGTAGCTATTTGCTTTACAGCTTTTATTTGACTAATGATTATTTTATCAGTTAAGCTACCGAGCAGTCCATACAAGTAAAGGCGTAGAGATATAAAAATAATCATTTTACTGGGTGCCAGAAATTCTAAAGGTATTTCTCAGTATTATATTCGCAATGTTCAGAAAATAGTTGAATTTTAAAAAGAGCTCAAATGGAGTCCACTTAAACCAGATACAGCAGTAAAACTTAACTGTTACATTAAAATTTGGGTGATGCTTTTAAAACTTTAAGTATAATGTAATGATTTCGATAGTAGCTATTTTTACTTGTAACGGAGTACATTTAAAAGTGTTGCATTTGTACTTTTACTTCAGTACAGGATGCGAATACTTTCTTCAGTTACATCATTCAAACCACATGCAGCCTACACTCATTTACTACTGTTTTAAATCCAGAGCAAAAGAAGCAACAAGTAAATTGGTTCACACCTTGATTTTCATATTGTTGGGAACCTGTTTTGCAGGTCAGTGTGCAGGTTACGCAGAGAATCGGAATCTATTCTTCCTGTGTGACGTCACAGAGTTTTAATTTGTTATTTAGCTGCATAAATGTCAGACTCCTTACAAAAAAAACAATATTCCTGACATCTCATGTGTTAAAACAAGCATTAGTAAGCCACAACAGATGTGAATTTCTCAGGGGTTGAGGGCTGATATGAATGCTTCCATCCGCAGGTGTTAGATGGTGCAGGCCTTGATGTAGACTTCACTGTCTTCTCTCCATCGGGCCAAATGCTATTCAGTGACTACCACAAGTCTGATGGTGTCCACACGTAAGTAGCTCCGATCTTCTATTTAAAAACTGACATTAATAACTCAGGTGTTTGGGGGAAGATCTTACTGCTTGTGCTTTCTTCCAGCATAGACACTGAGGAGGGAGACTACATGTTCTGCTTTGACAACACGTTCAGCTCAGTCTCTGAGAAGCTCATCTTCTTCGAGTTGATCCTGGACAACATGGATACAGATGAAGACCCAGATGACTGGAAGGAGTACGTCCAGGGAACAGACATCCTGGACATGAAGCTGGAAGACATTATGGTGAGAGTTGGTCTTGTTTGAATAAATTCAACACATTCCAAACCTGTCGTTTTAATAGATTTGAATGTGTGAGCTTTAAACCTTAATAGCACTGATAGATGGTAGGTGGTTAAATTAGATTCAGAGTGTGTTGGTTTTATTCCCACTTGCATTTTTAGACTTTGTCCCTCTGTTGCCTGAGATATTTCAGAGGATCATCCAGGATGACACGGGGGGGTGCAAAGTGACCGAACACACTGCCAACAAAATAGCACATAATCCATCACCAACATGTAAAGTTACACGAAGTGTGTCACAAGAAAGGACAATGTCATGAACTCTCACCTACTGGCTGAGGGCGGCCAATTGTTTCAGCTTGCACCACTCATTTGCTAAAAATAGCCTAAATTTGTGGCATAAGTCACATAGCCTTGTCATCTTGGTAAGAGGTAGGAAATTTGTCCCCCAGCTGTTGAGGAAGTAGTTTTTTCAAGGAGGAAGGAACACCATTTCAGACTCACTCTGATTACCTGCTTTGTTTTTGTTTAACATTGGTCAAGTAAAATTTACATAAAGAGTACAGTGGATCTATTAGCTTTCTTCTCAGATTCCCTCAGTATGACCTGCTTTTCTCCTCTCCTTCAGGACACCATCAACAATGTGAAGGCTCGGCTGGGAAAAAGCTCTCAGATCCAGACGCTTCTGCGAGCGTTCGAGGCTCGTGACCGAAACATCCAGGAGAGTAACTTTGAAAGGGTGAACTTTTGGTCAGTGGTCAATCTCATTGCTATGGTTCTGGTCTCGGGGGTTCAGGTCTACCTAGTCCGCTCGCTGTTTGAAGATAAACGGAAAATTCGAACATAACACAACCTGAAATGGAGTGAAACAGAGAGACTGACACAGTTGCCCACAAAAACCTTATGGATTTTTTCAGCCGATTTCCCCTTTTGTGACTTTTAATCAAGGATATTATATATATATATATGCACACTTACACACACAATGATAAAGAGCCAATTTACCACAGTTGTTGCTCTGGTCTTTTAAGTCGTTGCAGCTTGAAGGAAACCCCAGGTTTGGAAAAACTTATGACTCTCAACTTTACATACAACCTAGCTCTGTCTTTCTTGAAAAAACATGCATCTTGTTTGATAGGTCCCCCCAACTGCTGTAGTTCATCAGTGATAGAAGCACATTTACAATGCAACTATTTTTCTAATGGAGCCAGGCCAAATGCAAAAATGTCTTCTTTTTTTCTTCCTTTTTAAAAAAAAAAATTAATTTCAACATAGGTTAAGCTAAACTAGATGAAGGAATGGTCTGGGGCCTGTTATTTCTGTCAGATAGGAGTGAGAGGTGCTGCCAGTCTGTTAGTGTGTCTTCCCCTTACAATAAGATGCCTTATTCATTTGGATTTCGCTCCCAGCCTTTTGCCTATTGGTGAGGCCTTTGAATACTTTTCTTATTGCCACAAATATTTATGTTGTTACAATTCAGCCACATATTCCCCTTCATGCCAATACTGAAAATACAGGGCTGCACTGCAATGCTGCTCTTTGGCACCCAAAAGACCGCAAGAGAAGGAAACGGGCCATCTCCAAATCTCTTTATAACTACTGCCCCACTCTCCTCTGCCATGATTTGTGGACTTGTGGCCTGAATGGCTGCCAGCCAGCGCCGCCGCTGTGAAGCCTGTCTGCTGCTGCTGGGTGTCTACTTACAGCCACCTACTGTGTGAAGATGTTGAGCCTGCCCGTCTCTCCTGTGACAGAAGTCTATTTCTATCTGAGTGACATCTGGAAGGTCATTGCCACTACTTCAATGCACTGGTTGGTTTAATATGCATAAACTATCCTTTGCCTTGTGGTTTTGTTTGGTTTTTTTTTGTTTTGTTTGTTTGTTTGTTTTCCTCTTTTCAACATACTTTTCCAGGTCCTTGCACTGCCTCAGATCCCACAGAACCCCATTTTGGCAAACAAAAATGGGTCCACAGTCTACACGGTTGGAATAACACCAGTTTGTTACCTGTTACTTGTATTGTATTAAACTGCTACTGCGGTTGTAGTTTTTATTGATGTTTATTCATCTCCACTGTGGAACCCTGGCTGCTCACTACCTTGGCTCGATGCTTCATGTTGCAGTCTTCTGATTTTTGCCTTGTGCTGTAAGGTGAAGATCATATAGTGAGTTTATGCCATTGTGATTTACACTATCTTTTGTTAGAAGTGAATAAAACCAAACTGAGTAGACTAATTGGTTTACAGTTATAACATTTTGCCACACGGTATGTGCATATGTCAATCACAAATTCTTTGGATGCCTGTAATAATATTGGATGTCTGGTTGTGAGAAATGGTCATCATCTGCCTCAGTTTCAGTGCTTTTCCTTATTCTCATGTATGGTTGCTGTCACTGGTATTTACGTACTGTATGTCTGGATTCTAATAAGTGATGTATTGGTAATAAAAAATATTTTTTGATCAATTTTTAACATGCTTTCAGAATTCTACAAAAACAAAAGAACGTTTTTTTTTTTAAGTATTTCTATGTTACTGAGTAATAAAAGTTTGTGTCTACAGCTTCATTGTCTTTGAGAAATGTTTTCTGTCATAAAACAGCAGTGGGAGAAGAGGGAAAGTGGCATCATATTTATTTAGCTAATATCCTGCAGTTGAAAATTTCTGCAGATTAAACAGCTTCACCTTTTTTCTGACCTCTGCATTCTGTTGTTATATTCCCCCCCAAAGAGTGTGATACTGTGATTCAAATGTAGATTTAAAAACAGAAATTATCTTTGTCATCAATGCAAAGCCATTATATTCGATGCTCAAAGTGAGAAATTTTATTTTTTTTGGTTAGCATATGCTAATGACAGTAACATCTTTCAAAAAAGGTGAGACAAGGGCAACATCTGGTGAAATGTTCCCACAGGTAATTAGGTTTATTAGTAATAGGGATGGGTATTTTAAAAAAAAAGAGCATCCCGTAGAGAAGTGTCAAGTGTTTCAATAGGCTTAGGAATACTTTGAAAAACTACTGCATGCAACCGTACAAGGTGTGCTGCCTCTCTTGGCCCAGGACATTTAAGAAAAAGAGATTTAAAAACGTAAGACTTCCTGGCTAAATGATAACTGAGCTGTTATCAAATCATTCAAAATTTTATTTGATCTTTTTCTTGGTTGGTGTATTCTTCAGGCTAAAGAAGACCATCTGGCTTAATCTCACTGTACTGTTAAAAATACCAGCATCTGTGACAGTATATAGGGGCGGTCATGCATACAGCAAGGACAACTTGTGCATCTGCTAAACAGATTTTGGCACACAACAAATGCTGCCATCTAGATGATGTCTGTTTCAGAGAAGGCTTCCTTAGGTCAGTAAGACAATGCAAACCATGTTCTGGCTGTATTATAGTAGCTACATGGCAACCAGCAGTCCAGACCAGTCACCAAAAAAAGAAAAATACAAATTTACAACAGTTTCGATAATTATGGAAGTTAAAATGCAACAAATCAACTTAATATTTATTTATATATATATTTAAAAAAAAAACAATTTAAGATTCTCACTTGGAGCATTTGATATGTTGTAAATATCATCTTTTTCCAAAGCATCCAAACCTTTTTTTGAAACAGCGTTATGAATAGACCTTCTTTTACAATCATTTCGACATGTTTGTGCATACAGTAACAAGCCTGGTTTTACTGCATATGAGCGGGGTGTATAAACCAGTTATGCAGATGCTTGTAGAATACCTAGGGTATCTGTAAGGATAATTTACCCTGCCGTGAAGCTGCTTGGCTTCTAACATGTCCTTCGTGGTGCGGTGGTGCAGAGATGTGATGATCAGACATTCTTGTAGTGTAGTAACACAGGCCCTTCCAAAGTACAGTGAATGTAACACGGTGGGAAGAAGCAGAATGAAAACGTTACTGCGACTTACTTGCTTTAGTCAATCCACAAAATATCACGTTTCATGATACTTACGGGCCTATCACACCCTGTATGCACGACCGGGTACTCATGGAAACACCGTTATGAAATGATTTCCTCTGTAAAGTCAAATATAGAACAGATGTGGCAAAGATTAAATCATAAAGTAATAATACAACAACATGAATTTAGTGGAAAGTGGAAGAGTAGAGAATGTAGAAACCTTGTTGGGAATTAAATGTTCTTTTCCAGGGTTTCTTTGTGTTGGCAGAATTTACCGTGGTGGTCGGCGTTTGTGGCTCCTTTGACCCCGAGCTGGAGCTGACATGACTGCTGGCTGCCTGAGCTGTTGTCAGGGAGACATGGGGCTGTGGTCTACACTTTGAGAAGCTGTTATTATCACGATACAGATGAGCGTATTGATTAATATCACAATCAACAAGACAAACAATTTTAAAATTGACATAAACTATTGCCACTCTAAGAATATTTTCCTAGAACTTTAAAATGCCTGATTACCTTTTTGAAGCCACTTCGGTCTGTGGGTTTGGTCTTATAACTTCAGCACAGAATGGGCTACGTATGTTCAGCACAGGCAACTTGCAAAAGAAAAAAAGGTACTGTCATAAAGTGGACAGACAGCGCCAATGTGCTTTTCAAACAAAGCACGGTTATTCACAGATACCAAAGTTGACTTTTGAATCCTGACATATTAAAAAAAAAATCAAAATCAAGGGGCATACCCTTTCAGACTGGTGAACGCAGATGAAATTCATACACAGATCTACAATTTCATTTTCAGCACAGGCGCGTGGCATGCTAACCACAGATTATTATATCAGATCGTAAGGTTCCCTGCAAAGATGCACTCACATTCATGAAGAGAGCAAGAGAAAACTATATCCAAACCCAGATTTCATATACGAACATTTATCATACTGTATACAATAGGCAATTCTAATGATGTTAGTACCAGTACACATGGGAGTAGAGGGAAACATTTAGCATGCAGACTTTCATGATGCCAATCTGGTATAAACAATTTTGTTAAAGAACTGAGTCAGGATATGTGGGGAAAGGTGGAAGAGGAGTTCTTACTTCCCTGAAATAAGTAGAAAGAGAAATCCCAGGTTGTGGGATGAGCTAAATCTCCACATTCCTAGCTCACTCCCAAATATGTTCAGTGGGCTGGCTGTGAATGTAAAATATCCAAGTAATAACTAGAAACAACCACTGAAGCAAATACTCACTTCAGAGGTTGATTAAATACCTGAGAGCAGAGGTAAATAAACTGTATTTATTCTTTACACCTTGCTTGATTATAATTTTTTTTTTCCTCATTTAGGTGGATCCATCATATTATTATTATTATTATTATTATTATTATTATTATTATTATTATTATTATTATATCGTACAATATATATAATAAGAGGTCTTGGACTGTATTAATGACATATAAAAATGTCAAGAAGAGTCTGACCAGCAGACAGTAGAGGGCAGCAGCACGCCAGTGTAGCTACTTCAGAGAGCGCCAGAAGAAGAAGAACAGAGTTCTCCAAGAGGTCGCTGCAGCTAAAGCGCTTTACTTCCGGGATACTGTCAGGATGAGATTGTAGCATCGGCGCTGAGTAAAACCATATTCCAGGTAGGTGGAAAACACCTAAGAAATATTTTTGTAGGTATTTCAGTTAACTCAGCACATTATTGTTTTTACACTCGTGCGTACCGGAGATGCGCGGGCTTATTGTCCCTTTTTTAAACCGGAAGAACCAGTAGTTTTATAATAGACAGACTCAGAGATTATATCCATTCACTTGACAGCAAAGAAAACGCTTCAAATGTTGTTCAGATCCAACATTTGTTTGGCTAACAGAGCTGTGGGTGAACTACCTAAAAACAACATAATATTATATCAGCTTTAGAGCTTTTGAAGTCTTTTTATGAACCCAGAAAAGGACCCTGGTTGGCCTGCTACTTTAAGCCTTGTCTGTAAGGCTTAATATGTTTAGTAAAATAATGATAAATTTCCCTAGCCACTTTGAGTCAAGTCATGTCACAAAACGGTAGTAACTTTAACCAAAGGGCTTTCCAGTCGTGCAATATTCAGAAACATAATGTGTTTATAATGGGACATTACTGGGTAAGCAGTGCAAAAGACTACGAGGAAACCACAAATAATGAAAACCACATAACAAAGATTGCAGGTATGACAGATCATTTAAGTAGTGGATAAAACACCCCTGCTGGTCTCAAACTCTCCACCGTCTGTGTTTTGTGTGTTGAAATCAGGGTGATGGGGCCAGATGGTGCCCCAGGTCCAGCTGTGCCATGGCGTAAGGTGCTGTGGGAACGCCAGCCTTTTCCAGATAACTACGTAGACCAGCGGTTCTTGGAGGAGTTACGCAGGAACGAGGGCATCCGGCAGTACCGTTACTGGGCTGTAGTGAAGGAAGCTGGATTTGTAGGACAGCAGCTGTCTTGTGTGGCCATTTTTATCACCCTCTGGCTCTACATGGAGCAGGTACTGCTTTGGGTCCCCCCCCCCCCCCCAATCTTTGAAGCACAAAGTGTCTTTACCAAATGGAGCGGGTTATTAAAGAGCTCTACTTTCTTCACAGGGTCTGCTGCTGCCTGAGACGTTGCTGTGGTCCAGCCTCATCTGTGCCCTACTGGGTTATGGACTTCATCAAGCCTTGACATCTCGCGTTGAATCATGTGGTGAACCCCGCACTCATCTGGCCGATTTACAGAGTGCAGCCATTTTCCTTTCCTTCACCTTTGGCTTCTCGCCAGTTCTTAAGACACTAACAGAGTCTGTGAGTACAGACACTGTGTACGCCATGTCTGCTTTGATGCTGCTGGCCCATTTGGTGTCGTTTCCTTACGCCCAGCCATCGCCTCCTGGAAGCCTCTCTTTAAATGCAGCTCTGTTTGCCTCGGTGTGCCTAGCCTCTAGGTTACCCGGAGCTCTGCACACTTTCGCCATGCTAAGCTGCGCCCTGCTGGTGTTTGCTCTGTGGCCCTGCCTGCTGCAGACGCTGAGGGAGAATGCCCCTGGCCATTTTACTGGGGTGTGCATGGGAGTTTGCATTGGAGGGATAGTAGGTCTGGGGTCTCAGACGCTGGGTGGAGCTGTGCTCTTAACCCTGGCTTTAGCAAGTGTAACACTGCTCTGTCCTTTCCTGCTTGTCAGGCTGCAGAGGCACAAAGACAACATTCATGGACCCTGGGATGAGGCTGAGATTCGTGAGGACCTGAGCCGCTTCCTTCACTAATAAGCAGCCTAGCACAAGCAGCTCCTAAACAAACTGATATTAAAAGTGTAACTGAATTTTATATGAACCAATTCACTGTCATAGTGCTGGTTTCTTGGTGCTGTGCATGTAAAAGGACTAATTTTAACTGTTTTGTTTTTTTTTATCACTGGTTCATGTATGATTGGAAAGCAATGACAAACTATTATTCTCTTCCAGGTAGTATGAGGATGGTTTTTAATGTTCAAGCTGCTACTGTTTTGTAATTTACCTCAGTTTGTGCGAAAGGTCTCAACTAATAATATGACTTGTTACAGGATGTTAATGGTTTGCAAATCTCTGTAAGAAAAAATGAAATCACATATAAAGGGCTGTAATTCCATTTTCCACAAATTATTTGTAAATATTAGAAGACTTTTAGGATTTCATTGTGTATTTTGGTAATGAGAGTATTTCTTCAGTGTTATTCAATACAATACTACAAGAAGCTGTTTTACCTGCTACACACTACAAGCTTAATATAAGACATAGCCGCAGTTTTTAGAGTTACCATGTCCCTTGTTCACAAGCACTGAGGTAAGAAAATGTAGACGTTTTCTACAGTCAATGAAAAAGATGAGGGTCTTTCATGTCGCCTTCCGTTCAAATCCCAATCAGTGACGTCACATCCGATGAGCAACACCTGTTGACAAGGTGTTTTCGGTGGACAGAGAGCAACATGGCGGAAGTTTGCCTACCTAATTTAGTCAAACTTCCATTAAAAAAACCAAAAACAACTTTATGCTGATGACCTCCCAGTTTGCTCAGCACACAGTGTGAAACAGACCGGGGTTCCTCTGTTTATTTTTAATTTTTGGCTCAGATTAAAGAACAACTACATGGCGACACATTGTCTCCTCTTGCTTTTTGCTTTAATTGCAACATGTAAAAAACAAAAATTTGCTGTAGAAACTACACCAGAACTACTGCTATATGTTGTTTAGGAGCCTCTGTGTTAGCAGCTAATGACCAAATAAGTGAGCTATGACGGCATCAGCGGGCACTAGTGCAGCCGACCTGGCAACAATGCGCGGTGGTCGCTAGGTGTCATACCTTCACTTCTTTCTTTGTCCTGGTGCGACGTTTGACGGCGGGCTTTGCAGCTGGTTTTGACTGCAGTGTTGGCCCCATGGTCTGAACAGCGCAGCAGGTAAGATGTTCAGCCGAGCTGCTTGTAGCTGTGCGGCCTCCTTCGAAGAACTACAGTAGAGAGTGTGCCGTGGTAACAACGCGTCACAGGTTAAAATGTTTATGTTTAGTTTTTTTTTCCTTCGTCTTCCAGTCGGAGTTTATTTACACACCAGTGAGAACGCATACACTTTACAAACACGCACACACACACACACACACCTACATATAAACGGGTATTATGAACATTATCTTCAAATTGGATTTGAAGACCATAGCTTTAGCTTTACAACTAAAATTATTTAACGACTTTACTGGAAACCCCATAAGGTAATTTCTAAGGTTTTGAGTTAGCTGGTTTTAACACCTTGTAGGCCACTGAACCCCCCCAAAAGAAATAAATAAATAAAATAAATCAGCATAGGGTTCTGCTTACACTAATGCTGATCAAGTCAGCGATAGCTAGCTTCCAAATAATGACATTTGCACATGCATTCAAAAATAAAATACCTGTTTATTCACGGAAAATAGAAACAGTGCATGTATATTCTTTTCAGTATAATAATTCAGATTGATATTTTTATCTACAAAAGGTTCAGGCACTTGAGAGAAGCCAGCAGACAGTTGTGCACATTCCATCGTTTGTGGCCGTTGATATTATGTACAAAACAGGCTCAGGATGGAGTGAGTTTTGCAGACAGCAGCTCCCAGAGGAGACAGAGAAAAGCCCATCATCGTGCTTCAGCTGTATTATACATCATGCAGGTCAGGAGTGTCTCCGGGTAGCAGCCAGCTGCAGCTGAAAGGACCATGGGGGCAGATGGGTAATGGAGTTCAGAGCAGAGGGGGCTTATTTCACACTTGGGATTGCTGGGGGAAGCCTCCTGGAGACAATATTAGATCAAAGACATTACTATATGGTTTATATTAGCAAAGTTTCTATAAAAGTTTCTCTACATTAGATCTTATAACATCTTTCAAAATTTGAAAGACTTATGCATGATTTTGAGGACATGGTATCTCTGATGGGACGGTGCTGTCTCTCACTGTAGCTTTCTTAATCATCCGCATTTAAATTTCTAGTTAATCTGCAGAGAGGTACAGTCTGGGGCTAAGCAGTCAGGACTTTATAAGCTTTATACATTCAGCCTTCCTAAATAAATAAAGGAATAAGATAATTCTGAACCCTGGATAAAGATGTTTATGAATTAGGAGATGCCTTATTATTAGCAAGGAGTTGATCCAAGTGTAGCAGTGCCAGCTGGGGCTTTCAGTTGTTCCTAATTCCAAGTTATAATTTACATATTTCTATATTTCTTTACTGTGTTTTTATTTGCCCGTAGCTCCACACATGATAGGCTAAATAGACTTTATAATGATGAGAAAATGCACATAAAGGCAAGACTCATAAAGCTGCATAGAGCATACAAGTAGAGTACAAGTACAAGACTGATTACAGTAAGATCGTGTCCCAATGACTCTATATCTATAGGGGAGCCAGACAAGCATTAGGCTGGATGGAAAGACTCAGGCAAGGAAAGAGAGTGTATGAGGGAAAGAACCTAAAGAACCATTGGAGAGCACAGAGGAAATGAGGCAGAGAGAAAAAGGAGAGACGGGCCAAAAGCAGGGGAGGAACCAGTGAAAGAGGAGAAGTAAAGAAAAAGTTGAAGAAAAAGAGGTACGGGCAAAAGGAAAAATAATGGTTATTGCATGAGGGAAACTGAGGAAGGCAATAAAACAAATGCATGCTAGAAGAAAAAGGGGGAATGAAGGACAGAGAGAAAGATGAAAAGTTGACAGGGCGCTCAGCCTGTTGTATCTGGCTCCAGTAGAAAGCATGCGGAGGTCTTGTCTACTGAGGCTGATGGGAAGGAGAATATGAGAAACACATTTTCCAGCAGACCCCCACCCAGCTCAAATAACAACTTTTTCTAACCCTGTGCCTTTGTACGGGAACATTTGATTTTGCATGTGTGCGCATGTGTATGCATAAATGCCAGGCTTGGCGAAGCCTAGAGGTCATCATTTATACAACAGGTCAGGTTTCATGGGCTAATCTCTCTGGTTTCACAGTCACCTTGGCACCAAGGCTGGGGTACGATTTTGTTGACTAGTGTGCTGCCGAGAGCCATTAGGGGAGCTTTTGGGTCCAGCGCTGGGCACCCGAGGAACAGGTGGAGCATGGCTACGGATCCCAGGCTTACCACTGGCTGCAGTTTTAGGGAGGCTTGGCAAGAGAAGCAGAAGACGAGAGAAGCTTAAGTGATAGGTTGTACAGATTTGTTTCAATGAATCCATCTATGTATATGTGTACATTTGCACCTGGATGGTTTTATCCAGGAAGAATCCACAGGTGGAGGCAAAGGGGTAGTGCAGGTAGAGGTGGAGATTTCTCCAATGGCAGCGAGCGCCTCCTTCAGGGCAGCATGCTTTTGGAGCACTTCAACTCGGTGCTGTTGCTGCTCTGGTGACTCATCCATCAGAGCTGAGCATTCTCCCAGAGCGTAGAGTTGGGCCAGGAGCTCAGAGCTAATGAACTCCTTAACCTACAGAGAGGGATTATAAACTACTGTGAGAAGTTAAAATGTAACTTTGTGAAGTGGTATTTTATTCTAATTCAGAAAAACGAATCTATATTCTTAATCGGTGGCAAAAAATGTTTTTTTACCCCCTGAAAGTTTCTTTTTTCTGTTGGTCAGGATATGGATCAAGTGGAATTTCAAATTTCAAAAAAACAAAAAATGTAGAAAAAAAAGTGAAAAGGATTTGCTGCACCAAAAAAAATAAAAATAACAGTTAAAAGTGTGGTCTGGAGAGCTTACACTGTTAATCATGAGGTGCATCATGGTCTTTGGCATTAAGTCCCTGACCATCTTATAGATGATGCCCATGTAGGAATCAACCAGGTTACTAATGGTCTCCACTTGACGTTCCAGCTGGGGGTCGGAGAGGTTTTCAGGAGGTCCATTCCCCTGCTCATCCACCTTAGTAAAAAACACACAAGTTGGGACATATACATACATCTTAACACTATACAGACAACCCATTTAAGCAATAATCTACAGTGTAGTGTGCCATGCTACAGGGACTGCTGATATACCACAGCTAGTAATTTAATACAAATACAGATGTGTAAAGAGACAAAGCTTTCTTTTATATTTAGTGGCCACATCTATTCCATGTTAGTAACAAGAAGAAACACATTTGATAGGATAAGAACAAGGAGAGTTGAACACAAGGAACAAAAAAGAAGGAGTCAAGGAGGAATGGGCAGAAGAAAAAAAAAAGGGGGAGTGTGTGAGGGACGAGGAACTGCTGATTAGAAACAGACCAGAACACACACACACACACACACACACATATTGTAGTGACATCATGGACCAAGAATGCTGTACTAAAGAGCCAACGACAGAGCGGGATGGAAGGGGTGGGGGACTTGCTTTTTCTCTTTGGCAGGGGGAGAGAAAGGGGAACATGGAGAGAGAGGGGTAAGGGGTTACAGACAGGGTTTAAGGTTAGCAAAGCCAATGAGTGCATATAACTCAAAGGTAAGGTGCAGACAGGTGCAGTTCCCCAAAGCTAAGGTCAGGACTGGGTTTAATTACGTTGAATTAGGGGTCAAAGTACTAACAGCAACTTTCTCAGGGTAGACTCCGGCCCGTAGCAGAGAAGCCTTCCAGCTGTCCAGCTCCTCCTGAGAGTTACAGGCCAACTCCAGGCATTTGTAGTCCTTATACACATTCCTGCAATTCATTACAATCCTGTCAGAAATGTCCAAAAAATATACAGCAATAACACTTTTAACTCAAGGGAGCTTTCTGCAATACGGAGTAATATACACAAAACCTTATATACGTTGTACGGGAGACTGGCCCAGTGCTTACCTTACGGTTAAGAAAATATACAGTTCGTACCAAACACATTTTCCGATGTGTTTCATGGGAACTCTGATGAACGTATACAAGACCTATTATCCATAACAGGAACTTTAACCTTTTCTTGTGAACTCTGTGTAGGTGATTAAGCCAAACATTTAGTTATAGTTGCGAACTTATCAGCTAGGGTGTAGAGTGTTTAAAAGAGAACATCAAGGCCACTTGGACGATTTCACTGTTTGTGTTCGAAATTCTTTATATACAAATATTATTTACTAAGCCTCTGACCCAATCTGTACACAAGTGAAATGTTACTGGCACAAGGATGCCTTCATGCGCTAACCCACAGACTGTATATATATCTTTATATACATTCTTTGTGTGAAACAAACATAAGTAGCATTTTGTTTGTACAGAAAAAATAATTTCTTGTGTTTCCATAACAAACGTTTAACAGTTTTATTGTTTGTCAGTCTGGGTACCGTATTATTCAGTCTGCTTTGTAAAGCAATGTGCAGTGTGTCCTGCAAATATTTCTCGTTCATGCTGATAAATTTGTTTGTAAAATCAGCCAATGGAATCTTTTTAAATTTACTTTGTTTAAATGGAGCACTGGCTGACCTGTGTCCCATTACTGCATCCTGTATAGTAATAATAAAAATATAAGTATACATCAAGTGATACACGGGTAACAGAAGCTATCAGGCTCTATGTAAACTGATGTGTGTCAGGTCTATGTTACACTTTCAAGTAGGCAACCCTCCCCGTGTAACATGTTGGACACTTGCAGATCTAAAGGGCATAAAGACAGACGCAGACACTTTCAACTAGAATAAAACACACACAGAAACATACACGGCACCGATATACACACATATAACACATACATCATTTATTGCTTCCCAAACGCAATGCTTCACACGACCTTATTCATGGCAGCTTATCTCCTTATCATCATCATCACGTATTTTTTCACCGTGATTCATACCCAAACTCAGCTTGCTCTCTGTTTGTCCTCTCACGTCCCTCTTCACATCATCTGACATCTCAACGCTTAGTAACAAAGTCAGAAACAAGTAAAGAATCTGGAGCAGGCCGTGGCCCATCTGTTAAACATTTTTCTTTAATCACTCGATTGTTTTTTCCCCCTTTTGTTGTTCCCTCCTCACATTCAGAACACGTAGCAATTAACCTCAAAAATGTGAAGACTGTGTGTGAGAACAACAGACAGCAGAAACTGAGAAACTACACTGTGGTGACAGAGAGGTATACAGAGCGATGAAGAAATAGGCTTTTAGTTTGTGTGCTTATAACTGGGCTAGTATGGGTGAGGCTAATAAATCAGGGTGTGGTGGCTAACAGACGGGGAGCCGGGCCAACCATGACAATACTGGAGTGCTATTACACTAAGATCAGGACACTGAACATTCGTTTACACCAGTGAGCGCATAAGAAAATTGTTCTCTATGTTGATTTATCACTTACACCAACATTTGTTTTAAACGGCCTTTTTTTATGCTCTCTCCTCAGCTCACTGGGAGCTTTTTCACTAATCTGAAGGAATTTCTGCAGCGCTATGACTGCTTTAGATTTGAAGAGTTTCCTGAGGTTTTGATTACTGTCAGACAGGGACAAAGCCACACACACAAATACAGAAAGAGAAACAGAGTGAGGGCGCAGGAAAGGGGGGTAGAGGGGTTGGATTGGGGGGGGGGGCGCCACAGGACAGACTTTGACACATTCCTGGCCATTGGCTCTGATACTCTCTCTCTCTCTCTCTGCTGCTTTCTTTCTCCCCCCCAACCCTTCCAGTTCTTCCCTCTCCCTCCTTTTTGTGGTGAGTCGAGCAATTCTTTCCAAACAAGAGCAGCCTCATCTCTGATCCAAGCGCTCTGGCTTTGATTAGCTGCTTAATGAGCCTGCCGTCGGTATGCTGTGGTCTATACGCATGCTCTTTGCAAAGGCACATACACACATGTGGAAACACACACACGCACTTATGAATTCAGTTTGCGTGTCCGAATGTAGCATAGCAAAGCATTATAAACAAAGCCCACATGCTCTGGTACAATCAGCCAGGCTTTGGGTCAGCTCCAGCTCCTAAACACTCTCTCTCTCTTGCCTCTTATGTTTTCCCTTTGTCTCTCTGTCCTTCTCAATCTGTTTCACACCCATAAACTTAGCAAACCCAAAACCCAGCTCTGCCCTCAAAAGCCTGGCATATACTTAGAGAGCAAAAAAAAAAAACGGCATCCGCTCCAGTACCCGCTGGATATCCCTTTTGGTTCCGGTGGCAAAGTTGAATGGAAGAGGTCGGCGGAAGGGCAAAACGCCACTCTGACATCTCCTCCCTTTCCTCCTCCAACATGTCCACCCTCGTAAAATATCACAAAAGTTTCATCGAGCAGGTGACAAGAACAGAACTCCCTTTTCTGACTCACGCATTCACTCACCAAACAGGCACATATGAAAAAGCACACGCCTCCAACCACACACAAACCTTAACTCTGTGTTGAAGATAGCAAAAACATATTTGCTGGACATGAAGCCCTTTTCCACGTCTCTGAGCTTTAAGTTGTCCAGTGGAAGCATGTACTTCTTTTCCTTCTCCTGAAAAAAGACAGAATATGAAAAGATAAAATTTTGACATTGGTATGCAGAGTAATATACGACACCATAGAGGCAATAACAGCGTTGATAGCAAAAACCACCAGAGACTAAGGCCAGTTTGCATGTGTCTGGTAGTAAATATTTCTTAGCGTGCACCTAGAGAAGAAAGTGGAGCCAAGAGACATGAACTGTAATGGGAAAAGTGTCAGAAGGCAAGGCGAAATGGAGATGTGGAACATTGTGCTAGGAGTGCATCCGAGTTCATATAAGATGATGTGTCTGACTGTCAGACTGACTCACATTAACAACTCACAAACTAGTTCAGGAGAATCAGTGGGGGAGGGGGAGAGTTGCCATAAGTCTATAGTCTGTCATCACCATGGGGACTTATGAATGACGGAGAACAGTTGGAGGAGTGGAGCGGCTAGTGTGAGGAGAACCAGACAGTATGGAGGCAGGATGCAGAAAAGTGAAGCAGGGAGGGAGGGAACGAGAGAAGTAGTATGAAAAAAAGAGGTAGAGAGGCCGGGCCACATGTGAAAGTCATTACTCAGACTCAAGCTCTAACACAACATTTCTCCTAAAGTCAAGCCCTTCCCCCTCATCTCTCTATTCTCCAGCCTGCTCTTTCTGTCTAGCCTTTGAGAAAGGGCCTTCCATAAAGCCTGGTTATAGGTACAGCCATGGATGGATGGAGAGTTCAAAGAAAAAAGTGACCACCAGAGTCAGAATACCTAACGCCAGAAGAGCATTTTTTAACAATGTGTAGATTCGAATATGTGCTCATGCGTTTGATCATGTGCACGAATGAAATGAGAGGCGACTATTCTGGAAGTACATTTTGGTCATCAGTCTTTCTCCCAGTGCTTCCCTGAACCCTACGACTCTCTTCCTTTGCTCCTCTTTCCTTTTTTTTTTTAACAAAGGGGCCCACTTCCTGTAACAGAGGTTGAAAAAAAATGACAGAACGCGATTGGCGCTCATACAGCAACATCTGGGATCGCTTTAGACGGAGAGGGAGGAGACCGGAGTGAGTATAGGGTGCTCCGATGGGGTAGAAATAGAAAGTAGAGATGAGAAAGAGAGGAAGCGGAGGGATAGACATGGACAGAGGGAGGTGAATTTCGCAAAAGTAGACAAGGAAATGTTGAGGAACATAGAAAGCAGGAGCGATTGTGAAGAAGAAATGGGGAGAAACTCCAGACCACTCCAAAGTTGATTCCCCCATGGGTCCCATCAACCCATATATGGCTGCTAAGTTCCTCCCTAACTCTCTCTCCTTCTCTCACTCCCCTTATTTCCTTATGCCTTCCCTGAGTGAACAGGCAGATCCCTGGCTGAATGGGTGAATGTGCCACGTCAAGACTGGATACTACATCGGGACACAGCCCTGCGGACGACCGAATCAAGGTACACTAACATGTCTGAAGGAGAGATGCCCATAGGAGTGGATGTCTGATGTGTGTGTCTTGCCCTACGACCCAGCATTGGAACCGGATAAGAAATATGAGAAAAACAGAGGAAACCTTTTGTCAACTCTCCAACGCCTCATGCAGGACTGCAAGAAAACAGCCAGAGATGGAAAAGGCAAGGCCGAACACAAACGAGAAAGGGTCCTGCTCCGTCATCCCAGTGTTCAGACTACCTGTTCAGGATCTTACTGGTGTACAGTAGTCTGCACATTGGTTAGACTGTGCAAGGAAGTGCATCAGCAGCTTATACTAATGCCATCTACAAATACACAAGAGAAGATGAAAACTGCACATAGTCTATGCTGGCAAATATAAGGTCTATTATTTTGTGATGTTTCTCGCTTGCAGATGTGCAAGTGCCTTTAAATATGCATATACTATCACACGATTTCATATCTTTAATCACTGTGACCAGCTTTATACTAAGTTGCACAATCTCTCATCCATTTTGTGGTATTTGTCAGCTTGAATTAACTGTCTTTGTTGACTAGTGAGAATAACACATGTGAAGTATAACTTGACTGTTTTTCCTGTCTTTTAGGGCTGCAAACTAAGAAGGCTACAAATCAGCTAATGAGCTGAGCTTATTTTGCGCACAGCAACTTCAGAAAAGCTCTAACCTAACTTTTTCCACAGATTGCCTCACACATTTTGCATGTGCATCTGCTTTGCAATATGATTGCTCTTGTGGTTAAAGGACATTGTGGCATTGCTTTGTATACACATTTGTGTATTTATGTGTGTGTGTCGTAATCGCAGTGGTGTCAGGGTGGTCGTGAAGGATCATACATCAGAGCTGCTGTGTCTGAAGCTATGTCCCCCCTTCCTAGAGGCTAATGGACCTGAGATAGGCCTCACATGCAAACACATAGAGGAGTGCATGTAGATTAAATGTATAGTCATGAGCCGTCTGTTTTTCTTCAGCTCCCTGGTGGAGTTCTGGCAGTTGAGGGGTGAAGGAATGTTCGTCTGTTCAATGTGCTGTGAAGATTAAACTCTGAACGGTTAAGCTGCACTTTCAGCATGAGGTCAGTGCAGGGTACATATATAATAGAATGAAGATGTAATTCAAACAGGTTAAAACTGTGTGCATGGAAGCAATCAACACAGAGATGATGAAGGGAGGGTGGCAGGGGAGTTTTGGGGGGTGAAGAGGGGGGAAGAGGGGTTTTTGGGAGTAAGACTGTGGAGTAGTTGAGAGGAGAGAGGGGGAGTCAAAAGGGGAGGTCTGCAGTGTAGAAACAGCCATGTGGGATTTCTCTGGGCAGATCTTGGAAGCTGGTGTTTGGACAAAGCTTCAGATTTTCCAGCCAGGAATGTGCACAGTCCCAGGGAGACTGCCAACCACAGAAAGGGGGAGAAAGAGAGAAAGAGGGTGAGACAGACAGAGAGAGGGAGAGAGAGAGAAAGGAGGAGTAAAAGGCAACAGAGGCAAGAGAAAGAAAGAAAAAAATAAGTGTGTGTGCGTGTTGGGGGGGGGGGGGGGCAGCAGTCAAAGAAAAAAGTAATGTGTGGAGGTAGTGTGGGCGGGGGGTTATGAGAGCGGGAACTGTGAGCTGTGAGGGAGAAGAAGCAGGAGTTTGGCTTATGCGTCTGTGTGTATGTCTATGTGCACATAAAAAAAATCAGTAGATCTCATCTCCTGTGATACCATGGGTGACTTAAAATGCACATAAACGAGTGATAAACATGGTGATGAGGTGCAGAGATTAAACAACCATAGCAAAAATGTATAAAGATTTTTTTTTTAATTCTTATAGTAGCTTTAATCCATGTAGTGAAGCATACATGTCTCATTTTGATCATCAGCAGAGAACCAGCTTGCTGCTCTGATGTGGTCGACAGATGATTACTTGCCTGCAGTTGTATTACTTCTTGCCTGTGTGCAAAAAAGGCTTTGTATGACTGAGTTGATTTGCAAATGCTTAGTAAGGGAATGACAGCAAGAGGAAACCTAAAACACTGTGTGTATAATATGGATGCCTGGGGCTATGTTTGGAACACAGCGTTCAAGCAATCCAGTGTTTATCTGAAAAGTGACCATGTGTCTGTCTGAGTGAGTGTATATTTTTCTCCACTATTTGCATGTCACTTTGTTTACATCAGAGTCTGCATGTGTACTGTATACTGTATATACAACCCTGTCCACTGAGTGCGTTTGTGTGTGCATGTGTGTATGTGTGTGAGTCTCAGTTTGGCTTGGGGCAGCTCCAGCTGTGTCAGAGTGAGCCGCTCCAAATGCCTAAACTCCCAGAAGAGGAAGAAAAGGGGGGAGCAAGGGGGAAGACTGAAGGGAGAGCAGCACGAATGGGAAGGGGGGTGTCAGAGGAATGAATGGAGGAAATGGTGGGGTTCAATTACAGGTCCAGGTGGTAGGAGAGAACAGCAAGAGTTAGCTGGACAGAGAGAAGGGGGTTAAAGATGTGCTTTTAGTTGTGACTAGAATGATGTCACTGTTTGTTTAGCTTAAACCTTCAAACTATTTTATTGTGGTTACCAAGAACAATAACTTATTTGTAAAACAATCAACATACTGTTGCTAAAAAACACTCAATTCTCAGTCTGTCAAACAATGTCAAAGTTTCTTTATCGCGTTCACAGTCACAAATGTTAACTATCCAGCCGTAGAGTTTTCATCCAGATGTGAATGTTTACAGGTGCTTGTTTCTATCCGTAGAGAAATGCTCCAATGTGTTTCCCCTTCTCTGATCTCTTTCCCTCTACTCTGCCCTTCCCTCTTCCCATGACATCAGCTGTGACAGGATGAGACTGTTGTGGTGTGTCTGCCTGTCTACACTTGCTGTGCAGACCTTCTGCTCCTGTACAGCAGGCACAGACAGGCAGACAGATGGCAGCCCCACTGACATCAGAGCAGAGGGCCACTAAGATCTCTGCCACCTACTTCTTCTTTTTTTTAAGAATGTGATCTGAACAGATGAACAATTTTACTTTGCCTCTCTAAAATGAACAATTAACACACTATTTCAAGCTTAGTTTATTTATTTAAATAAACTGATGATGGCTTAAGTGCATTTCTGTGTTTTGGACTATATAAATAAAATATTTGAAGTGTAATTCATCTTGATAATAGATATTCAATTCAGTTTGTCATTAAATAAATGTGAAGGCCTTACCTTGTCATCCTTGAACCATGAGAGGTTCTCTGCAGAAAGTATGAACCAGTATTCCTTGGCTCCACCTTTCATGATGCCAATGTTATTGATGGTCAGCCAACCCTTGCGTATGACCTGCATCAGTCAAGGGTAAGAAGCTCAGAAGGCAACACAGCAGACAATTGTTCACAGCAAGGCACAATTCACATGAAAGCATGAAAAGCAGGTCATACAATGAGAGCAGATTGTGCTGACGAAAATAAGAGTAAAAGTCAAACAGCTGACACTGGAGGAAAAAAATAAAATTTGTGCGGGTTAGACATTTGTGAGATACACAGTGATGCAATCAACAAAATATTTAACTGAAAAACAGCTTGCACAGGTGTTTAAGAGAACCTAAAAGGGTAAAGACGGTCGAGCAAGCACAGGAATCAGAGCCTGGCTGTTCAAATTTGGGAGAAAACAGGAAGAGCGGTCAAAGGTGACAGACAAAGGCACTGTAAAGGAAAGATGTGTCAAGTTATAGGAAATGAGACATATTATACCAAGATAACATATACTTCCTGCAAATGTATATTTTTACAGTGGGGGACTGTGAAAGAGAAATTATAAGATTAGCACAGACTGAACAAGAAAAAGAAAAAACACTTTCTGAGAAAGTTGCAGATGATGAAAGATGTGATTATTAAAGCTACAAGGAGCCATTTTGCTGTGTTTGCTGCAATCAGTAGCATGCCAACCCACAACCCTTAAGCTTCACCGCTGTGCACACATATTGCCAGCAGAGGCAGCAGTGAGTGAGAAGATTTAAAGAAACGGGTCTCCTACTATTAGACTTGAATGAGGCGCCACACCCTAGAGAAAAAACAGGAGATGAAGCAGCAACAGAAAGATGGAGTTAATTTTTTCATTATATGACAATTTTTGGGGATGGCGCCAACAATGACTACATTTAACAGTTAACTATTAGCAAAGCATCACTCGGGACTTTGAAAATAAATTTTTTTTTATTTACCTTTGAAGCTGTGGTTGAAATTTACTGCTGTTTAGCAAATATTAACAACACCACATATCAATGTTCCAGTTATAGTAGAAATGTGTATTTAATTATCACTGCTAAATCAAAATGTGTCACATAAATATGTCTACATATAAATCTAATAGAAAAAGACTAAAATGTCTTATTTTTGCTGTGGCACACAGATATGCTATGTGCCACAGCACATAAATTAAATGCGTTTAAAGTTTGAATTTTGTTTGTATTTTTGCAGATTCCTTGTACTGATAATAATTAATAATAATTAAGTTGTCAGGAGATTTAACTCAGACAAAAGTAAAGCTAAGGATCAATGGACTGGTTCAACTGACAAACTGTCTCAGAATGCCTTCATTTGCATTTTAGGGCTGCATGATCCCTGGTTCATTTTATTAAGCCAAGCCATTTAGACTCTCACCTGTTTTCCTCCAATCCGTGCAGCAATCTTGGTATTGGTGTGATTGTGCATCTGGGGGGAACTAAGATAAATGAAAAGCAAGTCTGATTTAATATAGTGTATAATTAACGATGCTTATTATTAGCTAGAAATCTTAAAGGTGATGTGGAGACTCACTTATTGAAGCCAACAAAGTCTTCATGTTTGGTATTTATGTAGGCTACCTGTATGTCAATAAGCAACATGACCTGGACAGTGCGAACATATGTTAACTCATGAAATAAAACAATACACAACATAAGAATGCAACTGAGTAATCCAAAACAATTCATCCCTTACACAAATATGGATTACCTGGTCTCTGCATTTAGTCTCTAGTTCTCGAATTTCAGTGGTAACAATTCTTTCTGTCTCATCTCGCAGCTTGGGAAAGGAACTGAGCTACAGAGTAAAAACAGACCACAAATGAGATATGACACAGTTACTACACCACGAAGTGTAGAAAGCAACACACAAATACATGAAACAAGAGTATTTATACCTTGTCGATACACTGGTACAGAGTGGTGGTTAGTTCCTGACTGACCATGTCAATAAATTTAACACATGGCCCTTTTAACCTCGATATCTGTTTCTTTACTATGGCTTCAAAGGCCGTGTCAGGGGTGAACAAACCCGTCCTGTAGGGAAAAAAATATAAGATGTTACAGTAGAAAAACAAAAAAAGACCAAAACAATAAAATCACTTGACACTGCTACTGTACTGAACCTGACACCATGGGTGTTTCTGATGGCATAGTTGATTTCCGTCCGCAGCTTCCCTTCATCAGACCCGATCTTAAGACATGCAAAGAAGCACAGTACTTCATAAAAAACAGCACTTGGCTAAGGAGCAACTTGGTTTATCATTACACTTATTAAAGGAAATGCAGGTGCCCGAAGAACATAAACCAATCACCAAAACCATAAACATCATAATCCAAACAAATAAACAAGGCACCCACACACACACATGAAATGATGCCAATCATATATATATATAATCTCTGTATTATTCTAGAAGCTATTTGTATATATTGAACCTATTTCTTATATTTGTAACTTTGTAATACATTGTATTATTTAATTTTGTCCAGTCTGTAACTGTTCTTATTGTGTTGGATCAACTGTAACCACATAATTTCCTTAGGAATTAATAAAGTATTTTGTTTCTGATTCTCATTCTGACACACACACACACACACACCTTGATTAGTTCATAGGGGAAACGTTCATGGAAGATTCGATTGATCTTAGCTCCTCCGGACAGGTTGACGGTGTCTACTTTGTCACCTGAGCCCTCAATCAGCTTCTCAAAGTCAACAGCAAAGCGCTGAACTAATCTAAAAGACAAACATGCAGGCTATGAAAAACACAGAAATATATATACATAGAATATGTATACACAGAATGACTGACTCACTGTAGCAATGTCTTGGTCCTTCGTGCGGGGTCATTTGGATTAAACTGCATGTAATCTTCAGCTTCTTTCTTCAATGCCAGAAGCTGGCTCTGCAGATGACTACGGAAGGCTGGCAGTGTGTCCCGAATGTGGTTTGTGAATTGCTGAAAACAAATATTGTTAGTAATAACACAAGCACATAATGTAATATTTCTCAGTTTAAAAGTTCACATATTGAACCTGGTTGAGTATTCTTTGTAAATAAGGTGTTCCCATTTTTTCAGACATGTGTTTGTAGGCTGGGTGGGACAGGAAGAACTCCTTCTCTGCCCTCAGAGCTTCCTTAATGTCCTTTTTCCCATCAATGTCCTTCTGACTACGGTTCACCACCCCTATGTAACCTGGGGAGAAGGAGTTGAAAGGGAAATTATAAAAAGGTATGTAAGGATAAGGATGACAATGTGCACTAACAGGAAGGAGAAATTACAGGCCTCTGATGTAAGATAGATTCAACTCGCATTTTCTGGAGGGTGCCTGGGAACTCTTCCCAGACCACCATTTGTTCCATTATAACTGTAGCATACAAGCAGGAAATGTGTGTGTTTCTGCAACAGCAGGGCGGATTGTGAGGGGCAGGCCAAATTGCCTATTTGGTACAGTAATAGATGTAATAGCACTAGGCTTCACATCTAATACTTCAGCTCAATGCTGCTACCGGCGGAATTATTTCAGAGGGCTTCCATGGCTAATGCATTAGTGCTGTAGGAAAAGCATGAAGCAGCCAGCACCTGGTGGTGCTTTAGCCAGTCTGTACACTGCCTGCATTGCCCAATTCCAGGCCTCTGTCTCTTCCGCTCTCTCACAGACACAAATTACAAACTTTTCTAAGCTAACAGCTGGGCTGGTGCCTATCAGTTCCCACTTGTCAGACTCTACACTTCTGGCTGATACACAAACCAACACCATCAATAATCCATTTCTTACTCTTTATCTCTTGCTGCATACATAGAATACATGCACATACACGCACACACTGAATGGGAGTACAGTGATGTCACGTAAAGAGCTAAAGTTATCTTTGTGCTTGGCTGTGAGTGAGCTTGTGGCTGGTAATAAATACACAATGATTATGTCAATCCTCTCCAGAGAGTCTCTATTGCGATTTGATAGCACACTGAGCAAGAACACACACACAAGCAACACACCTCTGCGTAAAGGAAGCAACTTGTTCTCTAGTATTTGTCTGGCATTTGTTCCTTCATCCATCAGGTCCAGCTTGGTGATTACACCTATTGTGCGCAGCCCTAAAGAGAAGAGAAAAAACATGCATATTTCCATACAAATGTGAATAAGGAATATAACATCCATCCATCCATCCATCTTTTATTAACAACAGAGCATGAAATTTTTTTTCAAATGGTTAAACTGAGAAAATGTATGATTTTAAGAAAAATGAAAGTTATTTTAAATTTGATGGCAGCAACACATCAACTCAAAAGAGTTGGGACAGCAGCTTGTTAACCATTGTGTAATATCCCCTATTCATTTAACAACAGTCTATAAACATCTAGGGACTGAAGAGAGCAGCTGCTGGACTTTTGGCAGAAAATGTTGTCCCATTCTTGTCTGAAAAAGGATTCTAGGTCAACAGTCCCTGGTCTTCTTTGTTGTATTCTTCAATGTGCCAAATGTTTTCAGCGGGTGAAAACTCTGGGCTACAAAGCCATGCTGTTTTGATACATGCAGTATGCAGTTTAGTATTGTGTTACTTAAGTATGCAAGGTCTTTGTAAGGCCTTATGTAAAGAAACAATTCCAAAATTCTACCCATCTTTACTTTTAATAAGCTCTTACGCAACATCCCAACTTCTTTGGAACTGGTTTTATATTTTAATAATGTCACTATTTAAAAACAGCAGGACATTCACAGTCACGGGGCTTACCTTGAGGGTCAACATCTTTGGCCAGTTTAAGTGCATCAGAGTTGGCCAGGTCAGTGTTGGCAGGTGTGACAGCCAGGATGAGACAGTTTTCCTTACAGATGTACTGCATGATCATGTCTCGTACCTGGTACTCTATGTCTGTTGGCTGATCGCCTACAGGCACTTTGGTGATGCCAGGTAGGTCTACAAGAGTCAGGTTCAGCACTGTACACATACAAATAAACACACATGGACATAAGGTTTGTTTAAGAACTAGACCAAAAGTAAGTTAAGCGGGGCAAGTAAAACACAAGGACCTGCACAGTACCATGTGGTGAGTGGATCCGTAGGTGGATGGGAACAGGAGAGATGGCTTTATTAGATCCCGTAAGTCTGTGTGTTTCTGTCTCGATTTCCTTGCGGATCTCGTCAAAATCTGTAAACTTCTTTCCCTGACAATGTAGAAATTCACCATACTCTGGGGGAGACACAGAGCATTTGAATACATGCAGCACCTAAACAATAAGAGGCTCATAATATCATCTTAGCATTACAGTATCTTTGGAAAAACTCTGCCTAGTCCACCAAATCTATAGCTGTTCTTAAAATTAGTCAACTGGCTAACACAATAACATAGCACTAACTTTCAATATAACCAATTTTTCTTGCAACTGTTTTCTTCTAGCAGCTGTCTTAAAATACTTTGACTGTTTCTGAGAAAAAATAAAAATGCTATCCATCATGCCAATCCTCTTTTTTTTATAGAAAAGGGCAATAAAAAGCAGGACTCTATGAGGCACAGTCATCATAAGACGCCATACTGCCATCTGGTGCCAGTTTTAAAGAAATGCTACGGCATGACATCCCTATGAGCTCTCTTACCTGTGTTATCACTTAGCAGCTGGAGAATTAAAGGTCTCCGAGTAACAATTCCTGAACCCCGCGGAAGGAAGTCTCTGTTAGAGGAAAGATAAAAGAATATACACATAGATGTGCGTATTATTACTGGTGCTGATTCATCTTCCCCGCCACCACCAAACCAAATATAAAACATTAAGTTTACCATACCATATTAATAATTTTACATACTTTGCCCACAGATATGACCATTAAACTGAAAGTATTTAGGGAGTACCTTTATAGCATTAGACACAATAGCACCCAGTATTAGGTTTAGTTCAGTTGCCATACTGCTTAAAAAAGGGGTGTCACACTCACTTCAGTTCATGGACCTCATGTGTTTTGTTGGTGCTCACCTGGGCCGGACCAGTAAAGCAACTGCATAACTTTAATTTACGTTACTGTACAAATTGTCAAGATCTAGAAATCAAATTTTCAGTACATGTGTATACCTATGTAGTAAAGTGAAGATATACAAGACACTACAATTTTAACTTCCCTGGTCTTTGTAAGCCATCTGCTGGGCCAGGTTTGAGCCTGTGTTTGACAGCCCTGTCCTAAAACATCAGCAACGTTCTTGTTACCAAGACCAAGAAAATGATTAGCATTTAATCCGCTGAACCAGATGAAGAATTGAGGAATAATCAGATATGTAACCTGGATGGTATTAACCTGGCCTCTAGTAATACTGTAAAGAGACCTATGATTTTCACCACTATATGTCCTTTAAGAGACACAATAAACTGATATATAGGACTGCCTTCTTTCATCTCTATTGTTACTTCTAGGCTGCACTATTGTAATTCTGTAGTCACTCCCCCCAAAGCCTTGAGCTGATCTAAAATTCTGCAATAAGAGTACTAACATGGACTAGAAACAGAATTTCTCCCATATCATCTCCTTTTCACTAACGCTCTTTTAAATCCAGTTGAATTTAAAATCATATTATCCCATATTATCCAAACCAAGCACTTCTCTGTCAGACTGCAGGATTACTTGTGGTTCCTAGAGTTTCCAAAAGTAGAATGGGAGGCTGAGCCTTTACTGCTAGGCTGTTCTTCTGTGGAACCAGCTCCCAATTTAGGTTCAGTAGATAGACTTAAAGCCTCCCTTTTTGATACAGCTAACAGTTTCCACTGAATCAGCTGACCCTGAACCATCCCTTACTTTTGTTGCTATTAACTCAGGCTGCCATGGGACTTTCCATGAGGAACACAGTATTTCTTCTCCACTTCCCTTTTGTTCACTCCCAGTGTTTTTTTAATATAACTATCACATGTCATAAATTTTTCTACCCTCTCCCATAGTTTGTGCTTTGTCCTTTTTGTTTCGTGGTCTTGCTATGCTTGCCTTTTCTCTCTTTTTTCCCCTCTCAACCCCCAACAAGTCACAAAAGATAACTGCTCCTCCTTAAACGAGGTCTCTTCCTGTTAAAAAGGAGATCTTCCTTCCCACTGTTTCCAAGTGCTTGCTCACAAAGGATTGTCTCATCATTGGGGTTTTCTCTCCAATATTATAGGGTATAGCACCTTACAAAATAAAGCAGTCTGAGGTGACTGTTGCTGTCAATTGTTGCATTAAAACAGCATGGATTAGATTGGGTAATAAAGCTAAATAAAGGGTTAATTCTAGAGAAACCAAATGCACCGGGTATAAATAACACTCCCTTTCCTTTTAAAATCAGATTCAGGAAGTTTGTTTTATTACATCCTGTCTTAGTTTAAACAGCTGTTGCAGTCATTCACAAAAAGAACATACTCATGTCCAACAGGTATGTTACAAAATATCAGGACGTGAACAGCCTGCTGCTGGAATGCCACAGATTATTGCATAGACGGCCTACAGATCAGAACAATGCATAGGCCTCCTACGGCTAACAAAGCTTTACTGTCTCAGGAAGCTTGAAGACTATTGACTTAATCATCAGTTTTCCTTCCGGACAGGATAGAAGTACTTGGTCTCCTCATCACACACCAAATGCTCTCAGTTGCATTTAAACTTTACCCAGACAACACTGTTATTCATAAGCAAGCGAGGATATTTTTAGGACCTTGAAATCTGTTAAAGGGCAGAAAAAGATGAAACAAAACAAAGCTTGTTTAGCTCCACCTTGGTGAACGTAATGACTTACAAGATAGCAAGAATTCTGCTTTGATTGTGTTTCAGAAGTCATATTAACTGTCACCTATTCAGTGACACCTCTCTATGAGATAAGCTGCTATACTGACTACTTACATACAGACCCTGACATGCCCGGCATCCACCACTCCAGACTAGCAACATAGCATTTAAGACTAGAGTTGGATGGATGCCATGATGTAGAAAGTATGAACACAGGCAGCTGTATTAAGTTTTCCTTTCACTTTAGGGAAATCATGCATTTCACAGGCCCAACCTTGAACAGTTTTGACAACAGAAAAAACTCACCAATTGTATTTTAATACAATTAACAAGTTATTTAAATAAAAAAAATACATATTTTCTGACAACGATGCAGGCTGTTGACGATGTTGTTGATGATAATTTGAATCAAAATTTGAATTTATCGCTTCAAAGACTTGTTACCACTGATTTTCAATCCAGTTCTCAGTATTTTCCACCTGTTTCCCTTCATTGGGAATGGCTTATTGACAGCCACTTTTCCACTAAGATAATTTATGATGAAGCTGCAGTGAACAGCGGATGGATCAGCTGAAGGGGCCTATCATCTTGTTGGTGCAAAAATACTACTTATGCCTGACAATCTTCTTTGTTGTTTTTTGGAGATTCAACTAAAGAAATTGGACGAAACTGTGTGTTTTTGCAACAGGCTGTTAGCAGCAAAATACCCAAAGATACAATTTAAAGTGGATTCTTTGCTAAGTTGTCTGTTATGTGTAAACACAACACTGGTTCATTACTTAGTTGCCTTTTTGATTCTTCAGTGATTTTTAGATGTGTTAAGTTAAAAAAAGAAGACAAACAATACCTTTGAAAATAGTCAGAAATTGACAGAAAATTGGTGGGGAAAAGACAATTTTCAACAAAAGAACATTTAAAAAAAAATTACAAGAAAGTCTGGCTACTTAGAAACAAAAAAATGAGCTGTGGGTCAAGATCACAGTATTTTCTGTATAATACTGTGTGTATAACAAGTATATACTGTAATATATATAAAATGATTTAAAGTACTGTATATAAAGTGTATACAGTACATTTTTTGCCATGCCAAACCCGAGTAATGTGTCCCCAGTAGTCTCACACAAACGTAGTCATTACTCCACATTAAGCTCACTGGTTTATGATCAGCCTAACTAAGTTGTGACAATTTGATTAATTAATGGTGAGTATAGCATTTGGTTCATGATGGTTCATAGATTTGGTATGACTCAAATAATCATCATCAGTTATAACACTGTAACTTCACCGTTCTTTAGTAAAGAGTGAGTCACTTAGGGGAAAGTCATGAATATGAAACTTGTTCATAATGGTTATGACTAATTTGTAAAAGATCTGTTACAAATGAAAATGCTCTCTTGGTATCAGTGGTCTCTGTTGTATAGAGATGAGTATCTTTGGTTTACCTGCCAACAAAGTTTTCCAGCACGGAGCTCTTGCCTGCGCTCTGGCCGCCCACCACAGCAATCTGGGGCAGGTGGAGGCTGCAGCTTTCCCCCACGCTGCTCAGGGCATCTCGAAGGCGGTTGACCAGCGGAATTAGATCCTCCATCCCGCGGTTGCCCATCGCAACGGGAGTAGCTACCTGTCCAGCTCCTGCCAAGCCTCTTTACCTCCGCTTCTAGTCTACACCACTTGATAAAGTAACTATCATAGTGAGTGGCTGCTGGTAACCAGAATTATTATTGCTGTTATTAAAAACTGCAAATTAGAGTTTTCTTGAAGATCGGTGTGAACTTTTAAAGATCCGCAGCTTTAAGGAGTCGTTAGTACGGTCTGGTTAGTGTGTCTGGGAACGACGATAGTGTCCACATTTGTACTCACGCCCCTCTGCTCTCCGAAAAAAGCTCTTCGAAGTCATTTTCCGTTGTTTTAAAACTCCAGCAATTCGTAACGGGAGTCGCTTTCCTTAAACTCGGGACATTTTTAATTAGTTAGTCACCGCTCACCGTGCTATGTCTGGTCTCTGTTCAGTAGAAAACGCTCTGATTTGACAGCTTACGGAACAGTTTTGTGCGCATGCGCGGTAATAAAGAAGTTTAACTCAGCAGCCCCCACCCCTTAAACAGGAGATAGACAAACTTCACAGCCAGTTATGAAGGTACCCCGAATTAAGAGAGCGCACGCGAGGATTCACTCCTCCAGCTATTTAAAATCCCACGTATCCAGTGTGGGGAGGTCTGCGCTGCTCCCCTCTCAACACTTGCAACAAGAACCAGAGTGTGCGATTCATCTACTGTAAATAACGCTGCTGCATTCTTCACCAGAGCAGGGAGCCAGCACTGTGCAGTGCAATGGAAAACAGACAAGTAAAAGAGAAAGTGAAGGCATTTAGTGGTGAAATAATGCAGTCCCATCTATGACATCTAACAGCATAGTTAGAATAGTTTCAGTACCACTCTACTACTTAAGTTTAAAGGATAAAACGTTTATTTGTGACTGCTTATGTTACACATGTACACTTTAAATGACATTGTACTGAATGGCAAAGTCAAAGCACTTTTTCCCATATTTTAATATGTTTGTCGTACAATCTCAAACACTGTCCCGACACGTGGTTAACCTCAGCCCTCAATGGTCACAAACATGCTTCACACTATTCTCAAGTCTTTTAGCAACTCTGCAATGTCTATATGCGGCCTACGGCTGGGTTCAGTCCCGCTGGAGCACAGTGCACTCTGCAGATTCTTGGCTGCCTGGTTTAAGGATGGCAAAATGTGGGTGGCGTCCGTTGTCTCCTTTTCACCACGAGTGCACAGAAGGACTTCATTTATCTCTTCCTCGATCTTTCGAGACAGGATGGTGGGAAACACGCCGCTGACACGCTCAAGCACGCTTTTCCTCAAGGCTGGGTCTCGACATGCAAGGTTCAGTATGAACAGACCTGGCAGGGAGAGATAAAGAAAGGATATTACTTGAAAACTAAGCACATAACTTTGATAAACTGTTTGTATCAAAAAGTAACATGTCATATTTGAGACTGATAAAAGTATGGCTGTTTATTAGTCTATTTTATTTTGGTTGCAAGTGTCACATCAATTTAGCAAAAAAGATAAGATTTAAGCATAAGAGATAAAGTATTTTAAAATGATTCTGTACCTCTGGGAGTTAGCAAGTTACGGACTTTCTGCAGGATTGGGGTTTCTACAAAGGCAGCAGGAGGACAGCTCATACCCAGAGTGCTATCTTTATTGTCTACATCAAACATGATGGCATCAAACAAATGACCACCTAGAGAAAAGGAAAAAACATACTTTATTTTTAATACCGATGAACCATTATATTCACTGGATTACTTTTAATTGCACTGTAATCCACACCCTCACTGACCTTCTTTTTCCAGTGCACAAATGCGTTCCAGACCATCCCCAAGAGTGACAGTCAAACGGTCATCTGGTTGAAACCCGAACCATTGTTTAGCCACCTCCAACACAACTGGGTCTAGTTCCACAACTTCAATAGTTACATTGGGCATAAAGTCCCGCAGAAACTGTGGAAGGCCTCCTCCACCGAGCCCCACCAGGAGCACTGACACTGGGATGTCTAGGAAGGATTAGGGAATGAAGTTTAATTGAATGTGATATTTTAGAGCAACTGAAGAGTGATAAATGCATGAATTACATGATAGGTTCTTCCTACATACACACACCTTTGTTCTGTGGCATGCCCACGCCAAGCATAGCAAGACAAGCCACCATGACTTCATGGTGAGCACAGCAGAGGAAGCCACTGTCCACAGTCATGGAGGTTGAAGATGCTACTGGAGCTGCTGATGCCTTGGCCTTCCTTTTGTTCTTTTTCTTCTGACTTGTCGCTGCCCAAATACAAAACAATAAAATTAAGAGCTGTACAACTTCAACATCTTCTGTTTTTTCCTTTTGCGTTTTGGTTTGCTCAGTTTCATGCATTCTGGTATTAACTGGTAATCTCCCTATACTGTATGTCTGTGCATCATTGGTTGTGCTCAGTAGGTTAATTATTTACTTGTAAAAAGACCATTCATAAAAAATACTTTATTATTAAGTGAAACAAATCAGGAAAGTACAAGACATTACCTGTATTTGATGAGACCAGACGGCTCTCTGATTGGACAAGGGCAGCATTAGACAGGAAAACAAGTCGGCGATACAGTTCTCCGTCCTCTCCTTTGACATTCTCCACGCAATACTCCCCACTCAGCTGACTCACTCCCCTGCTAACCTCCTCTCGCCAGCCAAGGTCACCTCCCACAGACAGAAATGGCACCTGAAAACAGGGAAAAGAGCACAAAGGAAAGTGCTTCTTTAGACTGTTAATATTTTACATAGCATGTTTTAAAAAAAGGGATGCTTATGAGTGGTTACCTGGTGGTTGGCTGGCATACCCGGGGGAGCCAGGTCCATCACCACTGGTGAGAGTTCTGACTGGACAGCTTGCATCTCTGTGTACTCCTGATTCCTGTGCATTGATACAATAACCAAGCGCCGAAAGTTAGCACTGGCTGCTAGCTGCCTCCGCCCCTCACCAGAGCTGTAGAGCCAGGCTGTCTCACTCCCTTGAGGAACTGACAAAACAAACAACAAATCAAAGGACTAAATACACCCAATTCCATTAGAAGGCAGAAACTTGATGAATTGAAGCCTGGGCTCACCGATAAATATAGCAAACTGGTTTGCTCTTGGAACCTTAGCACCTGGTGGAGAATCTTGTATTGTAAGAGTGTATCTGGGAAGGCCGGTCTTTGCATGGCAGAGCGTGAGTGAGAGGTTTGAGTTGGCATCAGTGTTCGTCCGGAGCCTCTTTCTCAAGACGGAGTAAGCCTGATGCTCCCTCACAGCTGACAACAGTTCAGAAACATGCGTGTGACGGACAGGGGCTCCATCCTCTCCGAGGCACATCTCAAGAATGGGTGTGGGCATAGGCTGACGGAACTTGGTGCAAACCAGAACAAAAACAGGCAGAGCAAACGAGTCTTCTTCTGTCCTGTTTTCTTCCTGCAGGCAGTGGAGCCTCACTGCCCAGCCGAGCTGAACAAAATGCTCCACAGCCAACTTGATCACGCTCTCCTGAGCCAGTGTCACACAGACATAACGACCCCCGACACTTAGCACACGACCCACCTGGAAACACAAGAAAAATACAGTGAAGTTCATGCAGAGGTGTATATTGATGATGCACAGCCTGATCAACCTGCTTCTCACCTCTGTGAGCATGTTCCTGGCCAAAGCTCCTTCTTCTTCAGATGCCATAGCATCTAAGGTGCCCTTGTCCAGAGCAGCCTGATAGCTTGCATCCTCATATGGAGTTTTAGTAGCATCCACCTGATGGAAGGTAAGGCCTGGCCTGCGCTCAGCATTTCGCTGGTTCATGTTGTTGACCACAGTCTCACTAATGTCTATATTGGTCAGATGCTTGTAGCCAACATCATACATCTGTTCACTCAGCTCAGAGTTACCACAACCAACCACCAGCACCTGAAGGACAGAAATAAAGCCTAGCGGTCACTTATCAAGGCAAGAAATATACCAAGGCACAATCAGTGTTAGCAACACCCAAGTATATAAACATTTCAGGAGGTGGATGATTTGGTAAACTTTTCTTCTTTGCTCAGCTTTCCTATTTAGGTGTCATCAGAGCAGATGACCTGCTTCCATCTCATCCAGTCCCTCACATCCTCCTATGTCCACTTTCACTACATCCATGAACCTTCTCTGAAGTCTTTCTCTTTTCTTCCTGCCTGACAGCTTCATATTCAGCATTCTTTGTCCAATATATCCACCATCTCTTCTCTGTAAAGGTCCAAACCCGTCCTTGCTTCTCTGACTTTGTCTCCAAACTGCTTGACCTGCGTTTTTCCTCTGATACACTCAACTCTTCTGCCTCCAGCTCGGCCTCCTATCTTTTTGTTAGTGCCACTGTCTTCAGAATATACATCATAGCAGGTCTCAGTCCCATCTTGTAAACCTTCACTTTCATTCTTGCTTTCATAATTCTGTTACAAATTACCCTGAAAATTCTCCACCCCACTTCATCTCTCTTGTTCACTGTTCATTGCCCCCAACTTTTTAAACTTGCAACCTTTACGCCTCTTCCTCTTTACACCTATCTCCCTCTCACTCACAAACATGTATTCTGTCTCGTTTCACTGACTTTCATTGGGCTTCTATCCAGAGAATACTGGATCTCTCAAGGCTCCCTCCCGTCTGCATCCCTACTCTCACCACAGGTCATGTGTCTGTCTGTCATCTGCAGAAATTCCTGCCCGACATCAACGGTCAATCTATTCATCACCACAGCAAACAAGAAGGGGCTCAAAACAGATCCCCGATGTAATCCCACCCCCACCTTCAACCAATCTGTCACCCCTACCGGACACCTCATATATGTCTGCATTACCCTACCATACTTCTCCTGACTTCCTCACATAGTACCACAGTTACTTTCTTGACTCCCTATCATATGCTTTCTCTAAAGCACAGTGCTACTCCTTCAGACCTTCTCTATATTTCTCCATTAAAACACTCAAAACAAACATTGCCTCTGTAGTGTTCTTTCTCTTTATAAAGGCATACTGTTGCTTGCTGATCATCAGTTCTCTCCTCAATCTTGATGATCTGGCACATCAGCTCTCTGTAGTTACTGCAGCTCTGCATATCACTGTTGCTCTTGAAATCATGTGGCAAACTAAATTTCTTAATGCAGTATTAAAAGAAACAGTGAGTGTTTCGCCAAACCCCTTCGTCACCCAATTTACCTTATCTTGGACTTTGATGTATTTGTGCAGCACACCGCACAGTTTGTTGTAGTCTCCATACCATTCAAAAGCCTTCTCCCCTCTCTTCTTAAAAAACTTCTCCCAGTACTCAGCAGAGCTGAACTCCTCGGCGGTGCGAGGTAAAAGACTCATGGTCGTCTGTGATGGTTCAAAACGTTGCAGATTTTACCGTAACTTTACCTACAGCCACTTCTACACATGGCACTTGGCTCTGATTTCCACCCGGACAACATTGCTTCCAGTACCGCTTGCTGATTGGTGGAGTGCCCCTACAGATTTAACGATGATTGGCTGAGGCTTTCAGAGTTGCTGTTATTGGTCGCTGCATATGTGGAAGTGCTCGGTTCGCTGTTGTTAGTCATCCGGGTTCAATTCATCATGGCGGTACCCGCTGGAAGGTCTGTGGTTTTCGTGACAGGGAACGCAAAAAAACTTGAAGAAGTAAGAAACAAATACTTCATACCTGAGATGGATTGTATGTTTACGGTCGGAGTGGCCTTTCTAATCCGTTCCAGGAAGAATAGTGTTCATTTAACGGTCCTTTTCATGCTGCATGTTGAGCTAGCTAGTTAAAGTGAGATTGAGACTGGAGCAGTAACTTAATCCAGAAATCCCTTGTTTCGTTTGCCACAAAAAGGCCTCACAAGATTTATGAAGATTTATGCTTCGTCTGCTTGTTTGTGATCCATCAGGTCATTCAGATACTGGGCGACAAGTTTCCCTACAAACTAGTGGCGAAAAAGATCGACTGTGAGTATCAAAAGTAACACCACCGGCTAAAGAAAAATAAATACATTAAAATTATGTGGTCATTGCTTTTGCAAAATTTTCTTTATGCAGTGCCTGAATACCAGGGAGAGCCAGATGAGATCTCCATACAGAAGTGTAAGGAGGCTGCACGACAGGTACAATGTAATACCACTGCCATATCACGTATTAATTAAAGACAGTGCCTTAACACCCCCGCCCCCCCCAATTCAGATTGATGGACCAGTCATAGTAGAGGACACCTGTCTATGTTTCAGAGCTTTGGGGGGATTACCTGGTCCTTACATGTAAGTCAACTATCTAAAGTATGTATTCAACGGTATCATCTTACATAGTGATAGTGAGCGTCAATTTTAAAACAAATATCTGTTTCCATAGTAAATGGTTCCTGGAAAAACTCAAACCAGAAGGTAAGTAATGAAATAAATGCTATCAAAATGTGTTGTTTAAACAAACGTATTCAGAGCTTGATGAATGCTTGATAATCAAGTTAGGAAATCCCAGAAAGTTGATTCAGTTCATTTGGGCAGATTGCTTTCAATTGGAGAAACCTGTCATCCCTTATCCAGATGACTTCACTGCAGGCTCCCAAACCTTATAGACAGTACGGTTGCATAAAGATCAGCACCATTGCTTAACAATGACTCACATGACCAGATATGCCAATTAGAATTTTCTTCAGAAAAACCAAAGAACTGCTGGCTAGGCATGTTGCACGGAAGTGTTACCTAAGCAGGCCAGAACTTGGCAGTCTACACTTACAAGCCAGAGGCCAATCTTTTGATGAAGATGTGCAGATTCTGGACAGGAAAGAATGAAGGTTTGAGCGAGGAGGGCATTGATATAAAAATAGAGGCCCCCTTCCTCAGTTCTAAAAGTAAATCTCCTACCATCTTACAATGCCGTGATTGGAGCCATTCCCCAGTTCTTTGTTAGTAGTACTCATGGCCATTCATATTTGCATATCAGCAGTCATCAACTGATCGTGTGGCTCATTCTTATGCAAGCACCTTAATAGTTAAATTTTACAATCTGTTTATAAACCTGCAGTCAGCTGATACTGAAGAAGTCACACGGTCACTTCACATAAACCAAATCAACATTCTGGTATTATGCAGAGCTTCTTTAGAAAAACTAGTCTTGACTTTTGAGGGGTGTTGTTTTTTTTTTTTGTTGTTGTTGTTTTTTTTTCTCTTTAAATTATTATTTTTAAAATACGTTTTAGGCTTGTACAAACTTCTAGCTGGATTTGAGGATAAATCTGCATGGGCTCTCTGCACTTTTGCGTACTCTGCTGGGAAAGATGAACCCATTCAGCTCTTCAGAGGGAAAACAGAGGTCAGTCTGTCTCTGTAAATCTGTCCTGGTGTTTGTGCTTTTGTGCGTGCATTTTGAATTGACTCCTGTGGTATTTTCAGGGGTGCATTGTAGAACCCAGAGGGCCTCGAGACTTTGGCTGGGATCCCTGTTTCCAGCCAGATGGATATGACAAAACGTAAGCAAAACAATTTGCATTTCCCCCTTTCGACCAACAAGGGGAGCCAGAGGTTAACACACTGCCTCTGCATTATCAACCATACAAAATCCTTTTTGCTTCATGCGGTGCACTTGGGATGAAGTATTACTGTTATTATTTAACATTTGTATCAAATAATAATTTTCACTACTAATTTCTTCTCACTTCTCTGCAGCTATGCTGAACTGCCCAAAGAAGTTAAAAATTCAATCTCCCACCGGTACCGGGCGCTTGCTGCCATGTCTGAGTATTTCTCGCAAACCAACAATACCACACCACAGACCAAGAAGAAGAAAAAGGAGGAAGACTAAAGATAACTTTTGCTCCAACTTCAGGCTTTGAAGTTGCAGTATTATGCATCAAATATAAAGGGAGAAAATATTCCTTAATAAGACACTGTTTGTTAGCCCAGAAAAATACAAAAGATAAAACATTTTTGATGCGTACCCGTAGTCTCTTAAGCGGGCAAAGTGCTGCGTAATATCTGTTTTCTCTTATTTTTTAATAAATGGTTTTGAACAAATGCAATAGTCCATGTGAACATTTCTCTTTGAATATTACCTCTTGGATACTCTGAGACAACCTTCTGAGTTTTTGCTTCCAAGGACTGACAGAGATAGACTGAGGAAGAGTATAATTCATAAAAAACAAGAGCTCCAGGGTCCTGATGAGAGCAGCAGACTCCTCTGTGGCTGAGACTGGCTCCTGGATTTGGGGAGGGAAGCACAGGGCTAGAGTCCAGAGAGGGGAGGGTCCCTGAAAGGGAGAGCGGGGTGTTCAGTACAAACACCACAGTGATAACAAAGAATCTTGGGTTATAAATGACCCATGAAGTGAAAGCCTCCAAGCAGGAACTATGCATACACCTGTGACTAATATCTCCCACATGTATTGAATCAGTGATGCATGCTTCCACAGCAGTAGAAGCATGCGTCTGCTTCTACTGTTACCAACTGTTTAATCACTTCAATCACTTGAATCAGTTGTGTATTGTTCTCACTTATCTTTCCTACATGAAGCACTGCACACTGTAAATTTTTCCCATCTAGTTAATAACATTGATAATCAGTAAAAGTAACAGTTTCAGAAATAAAAGTGGAAACACAGGACCGACCACCCTGTTTCCCTAGACCTCTGACTCTCATTTGGGAGTTGAAATAACAAGTTGCAAAAAAAAAAAGAACATGGGAGCTGTTTTGTTCTCGTCAGGAAACATTACCAGTTTTTCCCAGAATACGAAGTCTGCCTGCCAGGCTTCAGGTTACTAGAGGTAAAAGACAAAACAATTACTGTAAGTGCTGAAGCATTAATCAAAGCCCCACTGTCTGTGTGAATGTTGGATCATTTGAAAGGTATGGCCTGCATGGTAAATGGCCTGCATTTGTATAGCGCTTTTCTAGTCCATAGGACCCCAAAGCGCTTTACACTACATTCAGTCATTCACCCATTCACACACACATTCACACACTGGCGATGGCAAGCTACATTGTAGCCACACTGACAGAGGCGAGGCTGCCGGACACAGGCGCCACCGGGCCCTCTGACCACCACCAGTAGGCAAACACGGGGTTAGTATCTTGCCCAAGGATATTTGGCATGCAGCCAGGATGCAGCCTGGGATCGAACCACCGACCTTCTGATTAGTGGCTGACCTGCTCTGCCACCTGAGCTACAGCCACCCCCTGTATGATAAGGGCATGATACCTAAATTTCAATACACTGTCCAAGCCTACTAACAGGAACAATATTCATGATTTTAATATGATACAGTTTTTGGCTGATAATGTGTTATGTCGTCCCTGGGGTCTATTTATGTAGATTTCTAAGTGTCTTCAGCCTCATATGTAGAAATCTCACAATATATTTCATTCACTCCACTTTACTTTCTTTAGTACTACTTGCAGCTCATTTTTTCTTGCCTTTTTTGTACTAAAGAGTGTCTGCAGCACTTAAAAAATCTGTTTCCAAGAAAAAGAGTTCTACTCCTGGTACCATCCAAACTATAGAGATTAATAATGCTAAAGTTTCTGAATTTTCTTAAAAAGCCATTCAGATTTAAAGTTTTTGGACAGAGTTTTAAAAAAAATGTTGTAATCCAGATACTGATTTCTGGAATAGGAAAATAAATAAATAAAAATTATATATATATATATATATATATATATATATATATATATATATATATACACACACACACATATATATACATTAGGGGTGCAACGATACACAAAATTCACGGTTCGGTTCGGTTCGATACTTTGGTGTCACGGTTCGATATTTTTTCGATACAAAAAAATGTTCATGCCTTTTTAATTTGTCATTTATTAAAATTATAAATATATATTTTAACTCAAAAGTACAGTTTTTAAATTTAATGTTGCTGAAACAAAAATAATTAAAAAAATAAATATATCTGATTGAGGAATCACTCATCTTTGGAAAAGAGAGTTTATTACAGAGAAATGGCTCTTTCCAAAATAAAAGCTATACTATACGCTTCTTCTGGGCTATATTCTCAGCAGCATATTGTAGCGGGTCAGGGCTGTTCGGGGTTCTGTTTGTACAGTTATGTTTTGTTTATGTTGCCATAGTGACGGGTGACGCCCTCTTGCTGCGACGGTGTGTCCTTCCGGGGTCAGAGGGCGCCCTGTGTGTTGTTGTTGTTGTTGCTGTGCGGTTGCCGCGCTGAGCAGTTAGCTAGCGGCAGTGTTCTTCTGCAGATGTCAATAAACGGCTGTGCTCCCTGGCTAGCTCACGGGAAGCAAGACCAAACAACACCTCCGTCTCCTCGTTGTCTGAGCTCGCCACATTGGTGTCAGAAGTGGGATGATGGTGGCACCCCATGTTCTGACCCGAGTGACTTTTCCCCCGCCTGTCGTGACCGGCAGTGCGCCAAAAGAAGGCACCTGGATATTTGCAAAGTGAAAGCAAAAAACAAGCGCAAATTCAAACGCGATTTCAATATGTCACATATTGACAGTGGCTCACCGATGCCAATGACATAATTACCCAGCTACATTTCCGAAAGAATGCAAAAGCATTGACATATATTTTTCCTTCCTACAATAGCCCGACGGGCAGGGCAGAGATAGATTTTGGTAGCCGGACTGGAAAAATCGCTAGCCCGATTTTGCAAGCCCTGTGTTACAGGCATGGCCCTTTAAGGATGAAGCCTGATGGGAAATGTATTCGGGATGTGTGTAGCGGGACTGCCTGGTGTGTGTGTGTGTGTGAAGAGAGAGAGCGGAGAAGGGGAAAAAGTAACGGTTAGCTACAGAAGAGACAGAAAGAAAATAAATAAAAGGAATATAATAACTCCCTCGACAGCCAGAGTTGTGTCGGCGATGCTCGCTGTGAGTAAACTGTTTCAGCCCACTGTACGCTGTGTTCGTGCCTTAGAGAAGAAATAAAGTTCGGTGAAGCAGTTTCCTACGCCTCCTTCGATCTTTTTGCTAGCGGAGTTGACCTGTATAGTAAGCTGTTGCCGGCTACGAGTCAGTTACGGAACCTTCAAGTAACTGCCAGAGGTTTCCTTACTACGGTTCGGGGCCGCGGATCTGGCGCGGTAACACCTGTATCTGATTGAGGAGTCACTCATCTTTGGAAAAGAGAGTTTATTACAGAGAAATGGCTCTTTCCAAAATAAAAGCTATACTATACGCTTCTTCTGGGCTATATTCTCAGCAGCATATTGTAGCGGGTCAGGGCTGTTCGGGGTTCTGTTTGTACAGTTATGTTTTGTTTATGTTGCCATAGTGACGGGTGACGCCCTCTCGCTGCGACGGTGTGTCCTTCCAGGGTCAGAGGGCGCCCTGTGTGTTGTTGTTGTGGCTGTGCGGTTGCTGCGCTGAGCAGTTAGCTAGCGGCAGTGTTCTTCTGCAGATGTCAATAAACGGCTGTGCTCCCTGGCTAGCTCACGGGAAGCAAGACCAAACGACACCTCCGTCTCCTCGTTGTCTGAGCTCGCCACATTAGTGTCAGAAGTGGGATGATGGTGGCACCCCATGTTCTGACCCGAGTGACTTTTCCCCCGCCTGTCGTGACTGGCGGTGCGCCAAAAGAAGGCACCTGGATATTTGCAAAGTGAAAGCAAAAAACAAGCGCAAATTCAAACGCGATTTCAATATGTCACATATTGACAGTGGCTCACCGATGCCAATGACATAATTACCCAGCTACATTTCCGAAAGAATGCAAAAGCATTGACATATATTTTTCCTTCCTACAATAGCCCGACGGGCAGGGCAGAGATAGATTTTGGTAGCCGGACTGGAAAAATCGCTAGCCCGATTTTGCAAGCCCTGTGTTACAGGCATGGCCCTTTAAGGATGAAGCCTGATGGGAAATGTATTCGGGATGTGTGTAGCGGGACTGCCTGGTGTGTGTGTGTGTGAAGAGAGAGAGCGGAGAAGGGGAAAAAGTAACGGTTAGCTACAGAAGAGACGGAAAGAAAATAAATAAAAGGAATATAATAACTCCCTCGACAGCCAGAGTTGTGTCGGCGATGCTCGCTGTGAGTAAACTGTTTCAGCCCACTGTACGCTGTGTTCGTGCCTTAGAGAAGAAATAAAGTTCGGTGAAGCAGTTTCCTACGCCTCCTTCGATCTTTTTGCTAGCGGAGTTGACCTGTATAGTAAGCTGTTGCCGGCTACGAGTCAGTTACGGAACCTTCAAGTAACTGCCAGAGGTTTCCTTACTACGGTTCGGGGCCGCGGATCTGGCGCGGTAACACCTGTATCTGATTGAGGAGTCACTCATCTTTGGAAAAGAGAGTTTATTACAGAGAAATGGCTCTTTCCAAAATAAAAGCTATACTATACGCTTCTTCTGGGCTATATTCTCAGCAGCATATTGTAGCGGGTCAGGGCTGTTCGGGGTTCTGTTTGTACAGTTATGTTTTGTTTATGTTGCCATAGTGACGGGTGACGCCCTCTCGCTGCGACGGTGTGTCCTTCCAGGGTCAGAGGGCGCCCTGTGTGTTGTTGTTGTGGCTGTGCGGTTGCTGCGCTGAGCAGTTAGCTAGCGGCAGTGTTCTTCTGCAGATGTCAATAAACGGCTGTGCTCCCTGGCTAGCTCACGGGAAGCAAGACCAAACGACACCTCCGTCTCCTCGTTGTCTGAGCTCGCCACATTAGTGTCAGAAGTGGGATGATGGTGGCACCCCATGTTCTGACCCGAGTGACTTTTCCCCCGCCTGTCGTGACTGGCGGTGCGCCAAAAGAAGGCACCTGGATATTTGCAAAGTGAAAGCAAAAAACAAGCGCAAATTCAAACGCGATTTCAATATGTCACATATTGACAGTGGCTCACCGATGCCAATGACATAATTACCCAGCTACATTTCCGAAAGAATGCAAAAGCATTGACATATATTTTTCCTTCCTACAATAGCCCGACGGGCAGGGCAGAGATAGATTTTGGTAGCCGGACTGGAAAAATCGCTAGCCCGATTTTGCAAGCCCTGTGTTACAGGCATGGCCCTTTAAGGATGAAGCCTGATGGGAAATGTATTCGGGATGTGTGTAGCGGGACTGCCTGGTGTGTGTGTGTGTGAAGAGAGAGAGCGGAGAAGGGGAAAAAGTAACGGTTAGCTACAGAAGAGACGGAAAGAAAATAAATAAAAGGAATATAATAACTCCCTCGACAGCCAGAGTTGTGTCGGCGATGCTCGCTGTGAGTAAACTGTTTCAGCCCACTGTACGCTGTGTTCGTGCCTTAGAGAAGAAATAAAGTTCGGTGAAGCAGTTTCCTACGCCTCCTTCGATCTTTTTGCTAGCGGAGTTGACCTGTATAGTAAGCTGTTGCCGGCTACCAGTCAGTTACGGAACCTTCAAGTAACTGCCAGAGGTTTCCTTACTACGGTTCGGGGCCGCGGATCTGGCGCGGTAACACCTGTATCTGATTGAGGAGTCACTCATCTTTGGAAAAGAGAGTTTATTACAGAGAAATGGCTCTTTCCAAAATAAAAGCTATACTATACGCTTCTTCTGGGCTATATTCTCAGCAGCATATTGTAGCGGGTCAGGGCTGTTCGGGGTTCTGTTTGTACAGTTATGTTTTGTTTATGTTGCCATAGTGACGGGTGACGCCCTCTCGCTGCGACGGTGTGTCCTTCCGGGGTCAGAGGGCGCCCTGTGTGTTGTTGTTGTGGCTGTGCGGTTGCCGCGCTGAGCAGTTAGCTAGCGGCAGTGTTCTTCTGCAGATGTCAATAAACGGCTGTGCTCCCTGGCTAGCTCACGGGAAGCAAGACCAAACGACACCTCCGTCTCCTCGTTGTCTGAGCTCGCCACATTAGTGTCAGAAGTGGGATGATGGTGGCACCCCATGTTCTGACCCGAGTGACTTTTCCCCCGCCTGTCGTGACCGGCGGTGCGCCAAAAGAAGGCACCTGGACATTTGCAGGACTTTGTGTGGGGCAATGGGGTCGTCGGGGACGACTGACCCCTTAGGCGGGGGCTATGTAGCGGGTCAGGGCTGTTCAGGGTTCTGTTTGTACAGTTATGGTTTGTTTATGTTGCCATAGTGACGGGTGACGCCTTCTCGCTGCGACGGTGTGTCCTTCCGGGGTCAGAGGGCGCTCTGTGTGTTGTTGTTGCTGTGCGGTTGCCGCGCTGAGCAGTTAGCTAGCGGCAGTGTTCTTCTGCAGATGTCAATAAACGGCTGTGCTCCCTGGCTATCTCACGGTAAGCAAGACCAAACGATACCTCCCTCTCCTCCTTGTCTGAGCTCGCCACAATATTAAACATATCAGGTCCCCATAAGGAGAATCATGTGCTAACGGCTGTCTAAATGACTGGGGTAAAGTTTGTAACATGCATGCTTGTTGTTTTTGTCTGCTTCCACTTGTCTTTGCACTAGGATGATGTCGGCGTAAATGTGCAGTCATATTCGTTGTGTTCCCACTAGTGCTCCGTTATCGAGCTACCCCTGCGTGGGGCTAGACGGCTAACACTTTAACGAGCTAACTGCTCGCTAACACACTAGTTCCCACCCATGTAATTGAGCATTGCGTGGCACATCCAACATACTGTTTTACTTTAGTCCATGACGCGCTTACCTTCAGGGTCATACGTCACATGAAAACCAAAATAATTCCAAACGCCACATCTGAATGAGGGTGGGGAAGGTTCAATTTGCCATGTTGCAAGGAGAGCTTAACTTCTGTCTCGCTAGCTTGCCCTGCGCTCGTCCTTCTGATGATGCTGTCTGTGTTGAGCGCTCAGTGGATCTGCGCTCGACAGTGCAGCCTAGGCTGAGTAGTCGAACGCAGATTTACTGAGCGCTCAACACAGACAGCATCGTCAGAAGGAAAGTTGATAAAATAAATTACAAATTTTGTATTGTTCGATACATATGCGTACCGAACCGAAAGCACTGTATCGAACGGTTCAATATCGATACGAGTATCGTTGCACTAGAGCTGGGCGACAGAACGATAACGATATGTATCGCGATATAACTTTTACTGATAGAGAAATTAAGCTATCGCGATAGACCTCGCCGCTCTTGTCCTCAAAAAAAAAAAAAAAAAAGGTCAGCCAATCCAAATTAAGTAGCGCAGAGCCGAACCAATCACAGCCGCAGCATCACGTCGTGTGACTTGTTACGTACAGCACAAGTGCCAAGCCGCACGTGTGTTTGTTTGGGAAGCAGCCAGCGGGTAATGGAGCCAGCGCGTAATGGAGGAAATGAGTGTGCCGACTAGAAAAATCAACCGAGCGTGACCGAAGAGAAAACAGATGATGGTTCCAATGCCGGAGAGATTGTCAAACGGAAGAGCCATAGAAGTTCCGTAGTGTGAAGGTATTTCGGCTATTTCAAGTCTGACAAAAACAGAGTAGCGTGCACTGTAAATTGTGCCGAAAGCAAGTCTGGAAATACAATAAACTGGTGCATGCGTCACACTGTGCGCCACGTTATTGTTTCGGTGAAATGAATTTCTACAATACTGTTACTGTTAATTCTACTCTCTGCAGTGTTTAAATGCTTACATATACACACAGTTACTGTCCCTCCACACTTACGACTCGGTTCTGCTTCTATGCCCCAGCTTTGTTTACTTCTAGACTTCTGATTGGCCAACATTTAGGCACGGTTAGGAATCTAGCGCCACCTGCTGCTTTGGCATGTTCATAGCAGCGTTTTCCTTCATTTCTGCCTTTATGTGTGGACGGGATTATTTTTTAAAACGAAAACGGAAAATCTCCGTTTTCAAAAATACCCGTGTACGTGTGGACGTAGCCTCAGTCTCTGACTGGAAGCGCTAATTCGTCATTCGGCTTTTGTCAGACTAAAGTAACTGTTAAAACTGTTTGAAAAGCTCAGCTATACAACAAGGAGAGATTGAGAATTTCCTTTTAGTTCTCAGTTTATTTGATATTGACAAAAGTTAGTCAGTTTTGTCTGTTCTTCTGTAAAACAAACTAAGATTTATTTTTAGAATTAATATTTTGTTTCTAAGTGGAATTGACAATTTAGTCTGTTTCGTTTGTTCTATTTTGAAACTTAAACGCTTTAGCGGCTGCCTTTTGTGTAGTTTGCAATATTTGCCTTTATTTATCTGAAAAAGTCTCATGTTCCTTAAGTACATCTACCCTGTTGAACTTATTATGGGAAATAAATATTTAAATCAAAACAAGCTGCTGATTATTTCACATTTTACTTGTGAGCAACGGCACATTTAAATCTTACAAATATAGTTATTTGGCTTATATCGTGATATATATCGTTATCGCCTGAAATGAAAAAAACATATCGTGATATGAAAAAAATCTCATATCGCCCAGCTCTACGTTGCACCCCTAATATATATATATATATATATATATATATATATATATATATATATATATATATATATATATATATATTGATCGTGGCTCAAGAGTTGGAAGAAAAGTGTCCGGCAGCCTCGCCTCTGTCAGTGCGCCCCAGGGCAGCTGTGGCTACAATGTAGCTTGCCATCACCAGTGTGTGGTTGACTGATTGTGTAAACCGCCATTTCCATTTACATATTTTTACATATTTCCATTTACATATATTTACACTCCTGAAGAAATTCTATGACTCTGTTGTGGCTTCTGCTATCTTTTATGGCGTGGTCTGCTGGGGCGGCAGCATCTCTGCTGGGGACAGGAAGAGACTGAACAGGGTGATCCGAAGGGCCAGCTCTGTTCTAGGATGCCCTCTGGACCCAGTGGAGGTGGTGAGTGACAGGAGAACGGCGGCTAAGCTGTCATCCCTGATGGACAACATCTCCCACCCCATGCAGCAAACTGTGACAGCACTGAGCAGCTCCTTCAGTGGGAGACTGCGGCACCCACGGTGTGGGACGGAGAGATTTCGCAGGTCTTTCCTCCCCACTGCTGTCAGACTCCATAATAAAGACTTTAACTGATCAAGCACACACATCCATACATATGCAGTAATACTAAGTGCAATAATCCTTTCTGTCATCGTTGTATTTTTACTCAGTTGTATATAGTATTTGTATTTGTATTCTATTTTTATCTTATTGTATATTTATTTTATTTTATTCTACTGTATATAGTATTTTATTTTATTCTATTCTGTACAGTTGTGTACTGTATTTATTCTTATTGTATTCTAATTTTTGCCTCATAACTTTTGCACTGTCCACTTCCTGCTGTGACAAAACAAATTTCCCACGTGTGGGACTAATAAAGGTTATCTTATCTTATCTTATCTTATATATCTATTCTTTTTTTTAAATTTGTGACTATATTTCTTATATTTCAATTTCCTTTACCATGGCAGAAACAGACAATGGTTCTTTTGTTTGAAACTGACTCTCACTCATGTGCATACGACAAGCATTGCAAGCCAAAAACCTGGAGACTATAGAACTTGCCCAGGAGCCCGTCAGTAGTAGGCTTTTTTCCAGGCACTGAAAGCCCATGGTAGCTGGAAAAGCGTCTCCTGACATGACCTGCAAATCATATACCTTTCCCCAAAGCCCTCATGGGGAAACACAGGATGTTTTCATTCTTTATTACAAACAGAACCAACACAATGCTTATTCAAGGAAACTTGCTGTTCTAATAAGAGAGTATGCTTTGGTTAAAGAAGGAATGTGCTGCTTAGGGATCACTGAGAGGAAAGGACGCCTGACTTTACGAGATTCTTAATCAGTCGTGGTTGTGCCAGAGGAGAGGGAGGGCTTGATGTGGCACTGGGGAGACAGACTTTACTTCATTTTTATTTGTTATGCACGACTCACCTGAATTCTCCTGCTGTGACAAGTTTTATTTAACAGCAGATTCAAGTTAAAAAAAATTTTTCTTCCTACAATAACACGTGTACCTGGAAAAGGCTTTGATTATACACCACATGACTTACAATGCTGAAATCTAAAAAAAAAACTGACTGCAGAAGGACACTTAGAGGCCATATTCCACTCTATAAATTTGGTTTCACCAAACTCACTCTTGAATGAAGTGTCTCCAAGGGATTTTAGGGTTCAGACTAATGAATTAATCCACCATGAGGCCACTGGTGTGCATGATGGAAACAGTTGACCTAATACATATTCCTGCTGGGACTGCTCCTCTCCATTTTCACTGTTTATGACAAAACCATGGAGCTCTCTGTGGAGGCACAGAGGGCTCCATGAATATTTTCCTGTTTTTAACTTCTCCAGAGAGATGTTGGGATCTAATTTTAGCCAAAACCTTCTGACTTGTACAATGACTTTTGACACTACTTTTATCACCACTGTACTGTAAAAACAGCCAGTATAAAGAGCATATCAGAAGCTGAGTGTTACAAACTTAAAATCAAGTAGTCCTAAGGGGAAGACTGCGATTTATACATAAGAATAAGGTATTTCTCTTCGTTAGTCATTTCTAATTTACTTGTGTCTTGTCTGAAACAGGTCTCTCTTGTAAATGAGACACTGAGTCTCAATAGGACTACCTGTATAAATAAAGTTTAAATAAAATAAGTAAGTCTGCATAAAACATGCTTGAGTACAACAGCAGTGTTTTAGAGTAAAATACAGAGAGAATGAGACAAATAATTCCAGACATGTATAATAAAGTCATTAATTTTTTCAACATTTAATTGTTTTTGTTTCAGCCCTTAAATTAAAGTTGATTTTGAAATTTTATCACCTTGTAAACATTTCAAGACCCAACTGTACCTTTACGTGGAAAGGAAATGTCTTCAAATGAACGATAACTTGCTCATATTAATCCAATATGTGAGATTTACTACAGAATATAGTGGCATGGTACATACCAATCATTTGAACTTTAAATAAAACTAAACAATAGTTCAGTTTTTAAATAGAACAAAGCATAACAGGGACTCCTGTGTTTCAGGGAAGAAGCATGACTGCTGCTCTCTGAAAACTTTATTTGCATCAAAACATACATCTGACTATATCTCAGCCCTAAAACAGACCATAGCATTGACGCCATGCATAAAATATTCTTAAAATATGTAATTAACTACTGAACTGATTGAGAGATTTAAAAAAGTTTAACTATGAGGTTATTCAACAAAGCATTTCCCCCCATAATAGCACTTTTTAAAAAGATAGCAACTGCATTATGGTATAGGGGGAAGGTGGCTTTAAATAAAGGGTCTATTCCACCGGGGGAGATGTGTTGTGTGACATTTGATGCAAACAGAATAAGCTCAGAATTTCAAAAATATAGTCTATAACCAGCCTGCCTTTTAAAAATGTTGTTAATGTCCCCCAGGGAGAGAGACCGAGAGACACCACATCATAAAAGTGGACTTGCTCTACCCGAAGACCCCAGGGTTATGCAGAGTCAGAGTCTGTACGAGGTGCTGGAAGTCCTTCACCATCCAGGGCTGTTGGTGTGTCCCCACTGCACAGGCACTGCTGCTCTCAGGGCTGATACTCTGCGGGTCATTAAATGTTATGAGGACATCTGTGGAGAACTGCGGCAGACGGAACAGGCCCAAGTGGATGGTCACTGAATTCCTTGCTTCTTCATTGAACTTAGAGACGCACTGAGTCCCAGACAGCATCCACGCAGTGCTGCACTCTGACAGGGACAGCTCAGATTTGGGCAGAGCCACAACACTGGTCACTTCAAAAGCCCCCGGCTCCAGAGCTTTGTTGCTACCCGCGATGTCCTCAAAGTGGTACCTGGCTGCATCCTGGTCAGCCACCTGACCCTGGTACTCCACCAACTCGACGATCAGGCTCTGGTCTGTGTGGGCGTGGGCAAACACCTCCTGGTTGTCCGGGATTTCCCTCAGCTCGCTGATGTCTGTGGCGCTGTGAGGGATCACAGCTGACAGGGCTCCTCCAAACAGAGGATGAGCCTCGTTAGCGCTGCCTGCTGCACTCTGCATTTCTCTGTGAAGCCTGTAAACAGAAAGAAACACCACAGGTGAGACCGTCTCCACCCATATAAACACCACCTACTTAACAAAAATTGTAAAGGAAAAAAAAGAAGCTTATAAACACACATCTGCAGCTCACCAACTCACCTCCCACTGCACGCTCAATGTGGTTCCGGTGAAAACTTAATCTTCTTCTTGCGCGTGTGGCTTTTTTTTTTGCCATTATAACAAACACGCTGCTGCCACCTACAGGTGTGGCAGACCTCGACAGAGACGATTTCGCAGAATAAACTTAAAAAATAAAAATCTAAAATTTCTGATTTTGTTTTAAAGCTCATAACATACATAGCAAAAAAAGAAAGAAAGATATAAGTAGGTTTAATTCGAACATTTAAATGCTGAATGTCCAAATGACGTGGACGTTCAACAAAACAAAGTTCCCAATATATTATTCATCTGCATAAAAGTAACACAAATTTTGTGCTAAAAGGATAAGTATAAACTTATATGATCCCACTCCTGCTTTCTGTTTCATAGCCAGATTCAACTTTCTTTCAAATTACCTGGAAATGACACAAATGACAAATGACACAAATAAACAAAAGACTCCCTTAACGAGGTAAAAAGATGGATAAATTGATTTACATTAATTTTTTTGTTGCATGAATTGATTAGGTTCATTAATAATCAGCAGCCATAACTATGCAGTTTCCACAGGTCTTTTGTTCCAATTTGAAATCAGACTTTGCCTTTATGTGATAAATTACACCTTGGATACGGATTCAACTTTTTTTTCAACTTTTTTTGGGAGGGTGGATTGTACCTTTAAAAGATGTTGGGTATATTAATTATGTTTGGTGTCAATTGGATTTGTGGGAAAGAAACGACTCAGTCTTTTCCTTTGTGAGTAAAAAATAACGTATTTTTTGTTTGAAAATGTGAAGTTGTCAGTGTTATCAGCTCAACATTTTTAAGCAACCCAAATGTAACAAGGAAGAAAGCATGTACAGAAAGAGCGGAAGAACCTGTCTATTTATAGATCAGCTAAAACTTATTTTATCGTATTTATTTGAAGAAACAAGTGGCAATACCCTTGGCACAATTCTCTGTCTCAGCACTGGTGATTGTTTGCAATAAATAAGGTAAAGGCACCATAAATACATTGGTAAAATTATTTGTTTCTTTGAAGAGACCAGATTTTTCTTCTTTCCAAAAATATATCACTTTGATCCCATTTGAACTTTCTGTGTAGAAGTGGAATATTTACTGCATAAAATAATAATGGATTGCATTTATATAGCGCTTTTCGGGGCTCTCAAAGCGCTGTACAATTCCACTATTCACTCACTCTCAAAAGAACGTAAGGTAAAACATTTTCCGCAGGCCGTCAAACATCTGCGGCATTCTCTCCTCCTCCTCCACCAGCTGTTTGTGTTGATTTCCTGGTCAGCTGATTCAGACCGAGCAAAGATAGGACGAGGAGAGCTGACATCCACAATGATCATCGTGTTTCATGGTCATTGATAGCATTTGCGATGAATCAAACAGATCCGTAAAGTCGCATTAAGCCTTCGTGTTAATTTCTGAGTTTCTGTGTGGAGGAGTTTACCTGCTTCGAGCGAGCGGCGGATCCTGTGGAAAACAGCAGGTAGCCGCGTTAGCATCCTTAGCTTAGCTTGGTAGCTAAGCGGCCTGTTTCATACAGGTAAAATAATAAAGAAGAGTGTAACTAAGCTATAGTAGCTTTTAAATTGTTTTTCGTATTGTGGAGTTGAAGCTTCATTGTTAATTAGGTTGACAGGAATATTATTTGCTAAGATTTAGGTTGTCAAATAGCTCGACCTGCTAAAGTTGTTGACGGCTGTGATATAATGTTAATTAGCTTATGAGATTGTGAGCTTGAGTGTTCAGTTTTACTCCTTTGCTAAACTGAGGGACCCTTAAAGCTATTACTTTACATGTAATAGAAAAAAGGGGGGGAAATCGGCCAAGCTAAGGGTTAACCCCTAACCCCAAGCCAAGCTTTACTCATCTGGTATTCCTCCCTTGATAGAAATTGATTGTGGGGTTGATTTTTCATTCTTCTTCTGTTTGCGTAAAGTTGCAATCAATTAATTGATTAGGGTCATTAATAATCAACAGCCAACATTAAGCAATTTCCACAGGTCTTTTGTTCCAATTTGAAACCAAGCCTTTCCTTTATGTAATAAATTACTGCTTTTCTTTCTGTTTTTTAAAATTGACTCATCCTGCTTTCCTGCCTGAGCCTTAACATGTTACATAGATGTAACTCTGGCTTCTTTCTCTTCACACTATTCCTGCTTCAGATCTGTCCCCTGCCTCTCTTCTCTGTTTACTGGAAAGCTCTTCTCCTCTCCTGACCGCTGAAAGGCCCAGTTTTCCAGCTGCAGTGCCAGAAAAAGAATCTGAGAAAGCCACTGTGTCAGAACTAGCTGGATTCAATGGTATAAGTTGTATTGTTGGGTTAGCAGAGGTTGTGTGTGTGTTTGTGATTATATTACCACTGAGGGTCACATGTTGTTTAGTTCAGTGTCACAGAGGCCCTTTAATGAGGCATCTGTGTGTGTTTTGTCTCGCTCTTTGGAGCATGAAACACCCAAACACAGACTCCAGGGTGCATAATTGGAAGAACAGCATGTTTTCCATTTCCGTGTTACATGGAGAGCAATGATGACATTTCCTTTCATATCTAGTGAGACTCAACACCTGCTCCACCAGAAGGATTTGGATTTAAAACAGAAAATAAGATATCTGTTTTTGGACTGTTTTAAAAAAATATTATGTTTCTTGTATATGAGAAGCTGGAAACTCAATATCTGATCCAACATCACATCCAATTACTTTGGGGACTGCAATAATCAGTTATCTTGAGCTACACTCTTGAGAGTCCTAAACCTGATACAGTAAACAGGCTATGTAAAGTAAAATAGCTCAGGTGAATAAAATAGAATACAGATGTCTTGCATTAAAGTGGCTCAATATATCCAGAACAATAAGAGTGAAATAAAGTAGCTAAACAAACAAATAGAGTTGTATTGCTGAACCGTGAATTCACATTTAGTCATTTATAATGTTTAGATTCTCAGTATGTTTGTAAACTCTGCATGTGGTTATGTCTGTAACTCCTTTCCTCTTACCAATACTGAAATCTTCTCAATTCAGGTATCTAACTCTGTTTTAAGTTCTCCCACAGTGTGGTAAAGCTTCATTGATGATTTTTCTTCTCCTGCCCTACAGAGGGAGCCAGACCGGGAGGAGCAGCCTGAAGACAACATGCCACCGAAGTTTAAACGACACCTCAATGACGATGAGGTCACGGGATCCATTCGCAGCGAGAGGGTGAGACACAAATAGACATGAAGGAGCTGGTGCTTGGCATTTGGGTTTGCAACAAATTGCATCTGCAGTTAGAGAAGTAAAGTAGGACATGTAGTATATTTTCTTAACCACTTATACCATTCATGGTTGGAGAGAGATGGAGCCTGTTCCTTCAGATGTTAGGCAAGAGGGTATTGGACATGCTGGACTTCTATCTCATAGGGTAACACATTACTTTTACTGTGGATTGACTGATTGAGCCCATCCTGAGCAAGAAAAAGCCCCGTATCAGATGTAGATTTTTCCAAGTTTATTTGTCAGAGTAGTCATAATGGAAAAACAACAAAAATAAGGGGAGAGAACCAAAGCGACTTTTTTTAAGGGGTGAAGCTTTAGAAACTGCTACGGCCAAATGTCTGGTTCTCATCAGGTTGATCACCCCGTCCCACGCACCTGCACCTCCCCTGTCCTCCATCCTATTCTTTATTGTGTTCATTCCTCTGTGTCATCCTGTTTGCTGTTGTGCTGAGCTGAGATCAAAGCAAAGCTTACCGGGAGGCTTGCATAACAAAATAACCTCCCATGCTTTTCCTTCAGTGCCCGGCCTCCTGTCTTACAATAATTGCTAACAGTTTCCTTCACGTCTGCTGTCTCAAATGGAAAGAAAGAAAGACGTTTGTACAGAAGGAGATTGTTAGTGCCTTAACTTATAAAGCATTTTATGATCATATGGCCACCATTCCCACAGATTTTTTGCAGATGCCGTGTTATTTACAGGAGAATAAATTGTATTGGCTCGACATTGACTGGCAGAATTGACACTACAGTGCATCCATAGGCGCCGCAGTTATTAGAAGGTGAATGCCATGGCTGAAAGAATTGAGATTTTAACCTTGGTTACTGCTAAGGTAATGAAATTCAAATGTAATTGATCTTTCTCATAAAAATTTCACACTGTTGGGTTTTAATATCGATTACCTTTCTTGTGTAGTATCTAGTAGCAGTGGATAAAGTCCACCTGCCTTCAGTCCAATAAGAAACAGACTCGGTCTCTTCTCCTGTGAGAATTCAATGCAGCTGTCCTCACTTATTCTTTATAATTAACAATTTACACCAGAGTGCTTTTTGACCTGATTACAGCCAGCAGTGGCTCAGACTTGTCGTCACTGCAGGGATATTGTGGCGTAATTCACCGTAAGATGCCAGACAGTTTGTCCCATCCTTTTCTTTTTACTTTTTTATCTGATCTGTAAATTTTTATGTTGGATTCTCAGCATACTGATTGTCCATCCATTCATCCATTTTCCTCCACTTATCCGGTTCGCTGGGGTAGCAGCCTAAGCAGAGCCACCCAAACCTCCCTCTCCCTATCCTAGTCCTCCATCTTATCCAGGGGAACACTAAGGTATTCCCTGGCTATCTGAGAGATATAATCTCTTCAGTGTGTCCCTGGTCTACCCTGTGGCCTCCTTCGGGCAGGACATGCCTGGAAAATCTCACACAGGAGGCATCCCAACCACTTCAACTGGCTCCTTTTGATGTGGAGGAGCAGCGTCTGTACTCCGAGCCCTTCTTGAATATAAAGAAGAGGCCAGCCACCCTTGAGAGAAAGCTTACTTCTGCCACTTGAATTCACACTCTCATTCTTTTAGTCACTATCTAAAGAGCATGACCATAGGTGAGGGTAGTGATATAGCATAATGATCGTCCTGCTCTGAAACCATTTCACTCCAGTGCTTGTGTAATGTAGTGGCTGCTCTCACACATCACATTCTTAGATCAACAGACTTGAACTTTTATTGCTGCACACTGTGACGACTGCCCACCTGGCCAGTAATAACAAGGCACCAGGCTGGAAAACAAAATCTGGGGAAAAGTTAATGGTGTGCCTGAATTCAGCCAGTCATGCAACAGAAGCTTGGGTTTGTATTGAGCCTGTCTTAGAAATAAGACAAGAAAACACATCGGGTGTCTGTTTTAGTAGTCACATAGCTCTTTGTAAGTAGGCAGTGTGTTTACACACACATATTGGTTATGTGTTCCTCCAATTATTATGCATTATTTTAGTGATGCCCTTATTTTGGGTCATCACTAACAACCTCTACTTAGAACAGATGAAGGAGTTTTTATTGGGCTTTGGCCAGCAGAAATTCAGCTTTTTTTTTTTTTTTTGCTTTTCAGTAGAGATGGCACGATACCACTTTTTTATGTCCGATACCGATACCGATATCATAAATTTGGATATCTGCCGATACCGATATGAATCCGATATAGTGTTTTTTAATCAACAAAACTGTTTTTTAAATATCTTGCTGCATTTTGTATAAGTTCATACTCAAGTTTAAAACAACAACTACACTAAAGCTATTCTGTTATACCTGTATGCAAAAAAAAATATTTCATAGTTCAGCAATACTGATCAATCTAATAAACTTAAACCTGCACCATCCTCCCTATTCTGGTATTTTAAAGAGTACTTAGCATAAATATTAAGCAACCTAACTAATAGGGTTCCAACTCCCAGCAACAACAAAAATAAATAAATAAAAAATAGGGAACCACCCCTCACGCTCCACCTCATGATGCTTAATCGACGTAATCAACCTTAATTTGATGCAGTGTGAAAAAAAAATGCACAGAAATCAATTATTTTTCAAGAAATATTAAATAGATTCAACATCTTTCTTCAACAAAATTGCAGACTGTACAGATGGTACCTTCCCAAAGGAAAAAGTACTATAGCTTACTAGGGTATATATATTAGACTTAATAGTTACTATATACAGTAATTGACTTCTATTCATTTTACATCAAATTAAAACTTTGGGTGTCAGATAATTATTTATTAAAAGCTAGACATTTTAAATGAGAATAAGAAAGAAAAGTATGTCTTTGTGCCCCCTTTTCCCTGTTAATGCCCTATCGGCCCCCCTGGCTAAACTTTGCTAGATCCGCCCCTGCAGTTACCAGCGTCAGCTACGTAGAAAAAGATCCTGGTGTAGAAAGTAATATTAAATACATTCTAACAACAGCTGATCAAGCTTAAACGTGCTGCTGTTGTTCAGCCGCTGGTTTCCTCTTTCTGGTGCAAAGTGGGCCAAAAGCAAACTAGAGAGAGTACTCCCGACGGAAAAGCCGATCAGCTGATCGTTAAGCAGTTTCATGATTGAAGTAGCAGCCGGAGAGGCAGTCGCTTGTTAAGCTTAACGCAGGAATGCTTTACAAACATTCAGAGATGGACTTACACACTTGCTTTACTTCTCTCGGGATAACTTTGTCGGAGATGAAATGCCGGGTTGCTAGCGAAGCTCCAAATGCTATCCAGACCACCGACAGGTCCCGCATGCCACAGCCGCTCTATCACGTGATGCATACTGCTCCGACGTGCTAACATTCTGAGGTGAGTTACGGCGTGTTGCAAGTTTTGTGAGGTGCTTTCCTGATATTTAATGGATCGGATTACATTTTTTATTTTTCTCCGATATCCGATCCAGTAATTTAGGTCAGTATCGGACCGATACGTAATATCGGATCGGTCCATCTCTACTTTTCAGCCACCATACAACAGCCTGATATTGGAGCCCTTTGTAACTTTGGCCCGTTGTAGCATGGATCCTGTGGAACTTGAATTTTGTAGGATGGGGCCTGCATTAGTCAGACTTGTTGTATTCCTGGGTGATTTTCTTGCAGTGTGCTGGGGATTATTATCCTGCAGTGGGCTGCTATGGGGTTGCGCTGTTTTGGCATCAGTGTTTAGGCAGGGTGTTCAGGTGTGAAAGTAACATGTTGATTAATTGCCAGGACCCAAGGTTTCCTAGCAAACAACTGCTTTTTAACAAGCTGATCAGTTTGACTGTATTTAGACAATCTGTTAGTGGTTTTAATGTTTTGGCTGATCGATGCACTGGGCTAATGTTGTATTCACTGTATTGACCTTCGAAGGATAGTAAGTCAAAGACTGTCATTGATCCCTAAAGCAGCATTGTGGCCTTTTGGTGAATAAAGTGCATCCAGTTTCTTGAGTTCTCGTCACCAGGACTACTCCTCAGCAATCTGCTCAGGCTTTAATATTGGTTATAGACTAGCGCTCTGACCAAGTCCCTCCTTATCCAAAGTAGATATCAGGCAGGCAATAGTCCCAACTTCTGTGACCTCTGACCTTTTTCTCTTTTACAGAGGAATTTGTTGGAGGAGGACTCTGATGAGGAGGAAGACTTCTTTCTGTGAGTGTTTGTTAATTAATTTCTTAATAATACATTAGATATTTAAAATTAAGTTGCATTTCAAACAGTAGAGCATTAATTTGCTCAGATGAATCAGGTTGTGAAGATGTTATGTTTTTCTGACATATACTGACCAGGTTTTAGAGCATGGAGAAAACAACCAACCACCAAATTGAGAAAGTTTAATAGCCAGTCTAAAGTTGCAGCCAGTCTATGGGAGTAATATTGATTGTTAGAGCATAGTACACTAACTAATCAGCACAATTCATGCTTGTAGTCTGTACATTTGACTTCATCCATGCTTGTTTTTCAGGAGAGGGCCAACAGGACCCAGGTTTGGACCTCAGAATGACAAAATCAAGCAGTAAGTACAAACGCATACCTCATTACAACAAAGAATCAGAGGTCAGAGTAGTATTTCCATTACTGGTTTTGATATTGGTGTTATGTAACTATGGTTCGTAATGTTTACCAAAAGCTGCTGGTTATTACCAGATTGTGTAAGAGAACCCATCATGTGCAGGTTATTGTGTAACCTTCTCAGGATGTCTCAGTCCCTCTGCAGACTAACAGAGAACAGAGGAGGTCATTGTTTAGATCGTCTCGCACTCTGACTCGTTTCTCCACACTCCATTCATACTTTATAGTTTGTTATTGTTGTGAGCATATGAAACTAGATGCCATAGCTGCACATTTGACGAATGTTAAATTCACGGGGCTCTTGAACCTTAACCGCTGTGGTCACTGTAGTTGTTTATGTGTCATGATGGCAGCTCATACTTCTTTTATGTCTTTCTTTCTTGTTTGTTTTGCTCTGGCTTATGACTGTATACTACCTTCAGCATGCAATCAAGCTGAAAGCCAAGTCTGATAATTTACTGCAGAGCTTTTGTTTGAAACAGTCAGTTTGATTGTGAGTGAGAGCAGACAGTTGTTATAGAGAGAAATTCCACAGTTTTATATCATTACTTTTCCTCCCTCGTGAGTTTCCTTGCCAACTTCTTTCCGCATGTTAACCATGCAGGCCTCCAAGTGGTATTACTCTAAAATAAGGGTGACCTAAGGGTAATGTGAACTACTCATGCCATACTCAGTTATGAGTAGTATAAATAAAGGATTTGAACTTAATGCTGCAGATACCTAACAGGTGCAGACAGGTCACGCTGAGGCTGTCAGGCTTTTCATTGTCTGCCAGCTGGACAAGGCCAGACATAGAGAATCTTTCTACTGTACCAAAATAAGACCGGTCCTACCGTTGTGATTCTGTGTCCTCAGGGTGCAGTCGCAGGTCGACGAGGTGATTGATGTGATGCAGGAGAACATCTCCAAGGTGATAGAGAGGGGCGAGCGACTCGATGACCTGCAGGACAAGTCAGGTGAGACACACCAGCCACCGCGTGTGCATATTTACCAGACATGTGTGCACTACTCAAGCATGAAAGGCAGGAAATACCATTACTATTATTGTTTGTTTTAAGGTTTAGTTTCCAGAAAGACCCTACAGACTTATTTTATTTTGGGTTACCTAGGTATTTAATAAATTTGATGCTATGTGCATCAAATTCAGAAGAAAGTCATTTACTAATGAGGCTTGGACATTCGTAGCATGCAAACAACCTTAAAGTTGAATGCCCTCAACTTTAACGGTAATGCAAGCATGTGGTTAGCTCTCATTACAGTGTGAGACTAATTTAGAATAGTTTTTAACAGATGTATTCAACTGGTAAGAAGGTCCAAAGTCAAACAAACAGCCAAGTGTTACTGTGCACAGGAAGATATCCTACCTTTACATTGTGTCGGTGTGTTAAGTAAATTAAATGGAACAATTTCTGTAAACCTTAAAATATTAAATATGTTTTGGCTCTTAACAAGGATAAAAGCATTAACATTATGCAAAGTTGCTACTGCACACACTCGGGTGTGCAGTAGCAACGATGGCATGTGAATAGGCTCCATACATGCAATGTTAAAAATACCTTGCATGCATCCTTGTGTAACTGTTTCCAGGTATGCAACTTAAAGCGTTCGACAGGTTCTGTGCTCTTACTGCTCTTTGTTGGACACGCACAGCTCATCTTTTTCGCCGCTAATGAAAACACATTGCTGCATTGCACTTGTTGTTGTTTTTTTTTTTTTTTTTTTTTTTCTTTCCTTTTTGGTGTCACACACACACACACACACACACACACACACACACACACACAGATGTTGTACATTGTACTCCAGCTTAGGTCTATTGTGTTGACCAGACAAGCAAGACAATGACGCACATCTGGAACACATCTTTGTGTGTCTTTGATGTGAGTCTTTGTGCATGTGGACATGTCTGTGTCTAATTGTGGCTTCGCTGTGCCTGTCGCCCTTCAGCCTTCCTTCTGCGTTTACGTGAGAAATTTACAATCATGTAATCGACACTAGCAGTTTGCCCTCTGACCCATGTGCAGGTAGTCTGTGGTTAAATTCCACAAGAGTCTTTTTAGAAGCCTGAGCACTGCTCTGTAGTGGTGACAGGTTGTAAACATGGAGATGGAAACAGCAGAGACAAAGACTTTAAATAGGGACGCAAGCTTAGATAAGTAATACAGTGCACACTAGGGAGCTCAACCCTACCTTCATGTTATCATGCATAAACATAAAGTTAACAACAGTATCCAAGAAACAGAAAATCGGCGGTGCGGGTGAGTCGTTTGGAGAAGGGCTGGAGGAAATGTGTTTTTGCTCCATTGTGTTTTAATGTGGAAACTTGTACAACAATTGATGCCAATAGAGTTGGTTTAAAAAAAAAAAAAAAAAGTTGTTTAGAGGAGTGACTTCACCATCACAGTTAAGTCTTACGTAACTCCTACACATGCACAACACCGAGCCAAAAAACTTGAGTGACTCTATCCAGTTTGAAAATGAAAACAATATTCAGCTTATTGTTTACTTTACTAATAAACAGATGTCCTTTTTTTTTTTTTTTTTTTTTTTTTTTTTTTGTCCTCTTCGATTTACTTCCCTCCTCACGTGTCCTTCACTCATCTGTGCCGTAATCATGTGATGTTGCAGAGAGCCTATCGGACAACGCTTCTGCTTTCAGCAGCCGAGCCAAACAGCTGCACAGGAGGATGTGGTGGAGAGATATGAAGGTGGGGCATCCATTTCTTATTTAATATATATATTTAAATGCAACACAGATAACATTTAAATATCTGCTCATTATGGAAATGAGGAGGTAATCTAGCAAATCAGCTTGATTAGCAAAAGTTTTAAGTTCTGTAGTTATTTGTAGTCTGCAAGTAGCTATTTCCAAAGTTGATCTACAAATAGGCAAAGCATTGAACCCCATGATAGCGCCCTTCATTTGGATAATGAAGGAGAAATTATACAAATTATATGAACATTTTACATATTAATGAATGCCTACATTAACTTTTATTGTTATTTTTAATGCATTTAATGAGTTATTTTTTGCATGTATTTACGATTATGACAGTTTTTGGTCCTCCACGGGAGATGTTCACCGTTGTGTGTTCTGTGTCTAATGTGTTGTTTCTCTCTCAGATGAAGATGATTATTGCACTGGTGGTGGTTGCTCTCCTGCTGATTATCATTAGTAAGTATTATACCAAATACATGAACAGAGTGTAAATTTACAAAGTGCGCGGGACTTCTCTCTTACTGTTACTTTTTCTTTTCTTCTCTTCATCAGTTCCAGTGATTCTTCGATATCGCTAGTGACTTCGGAGGAGGATGGGAACAACCTTCCTCTTCCTCTAGCTACCCCTGCACACAATCCTCCACTCCAGCTAGGGGGCGGCAGCCAGCTTCCCACACCCTCTTCAGTATCATCCTGTATACCCTCAAGGATCTGGTCTCTACTTTCCACTTAGTACAGATCTTATCACTGTATTCTCACATAAATCTACAGTGAGGTCTGTACTAAGGCTTGGTTTGATCCCCAACTTGAAACTAAGCTCCAGAAATGGGACACATGGGGAAAAAATGGGGAGATATTCCACCAGTGCTGTTTGGGAGAAACCTCTCAGCCCTCTAGTCAATGTGAAGGAGTGCTCCATTCCATGATACATATCGCATGCAGGACGTGACAACAAGTCCTGCATGTAGCATCATATACATCGATATTGTAAAGGCAGGGAATCGATGCCAACCATCTCTTAGTTTAGCCAGTCTGTTTCTGCTGCAGCAGTCTTATATAAAGAGGCTGTGAACTTCCAGCAGATAAACCTCTGATGTCTGCCCACGATTTCCTTGTGTGCTCACTTACTCTGAGGCTTGGACACTGAGAATGTTTTCTGCCCATCACAAGGTGGGAGAACATCTGAGGTTCATCTGTGGGGTCTAAAGTGGTGTTTCTTTCTTAATCATTTCAGTGGCTTTGACTGCTTTCACTTTTCAGGTATCTTTCCTCGTTCTCACAGAAACACGAGACTAGAAAGGAACTACATGTATTCATACAAGAACCTGCTCTGTAACAAATATCACCATAGATTGTTAGTGTACAGAAGAACCATGTCAAACCAAAACACCAAGGTTATGAATGTCTCCTAACCATTCTGTTCTCAGATGCTGAGCTTGGTCACAGCTGTCAAATTTGTTTTCCCGCTTGTGACATTACATCATCTCTCACGCTGCAGATGGTTCTGTTTGGTTTATAGGCTGCTTCTGTCTTTTTCTTTTTCTCCACCGTTTTCGATTTCTTATTCGCTCAAGTGTTTAGCTGCTGGTGTTCCCGTCGTCGTTGGAGGGATTGTATGGTTCACTGTATGGTTACGTTATAAGGAGGGGGGGTGATTTATGTGGTGAAAGCTGAGCTGTGAAACAAGAGTAGGTGTAACTGTCTGGAATTAACTCTACATGGTCTTTTTTTTTTTTAATTTATTTTGGCTGTAAATATTGATTCTGTAATGATGTATAATACTCTGGCATTGCATTGGAAGACTGTGATCCTTTTTTTTGCTCTGAAATAAAATGATTTTAAAGGGCACTTGTCTGCTTTGCTGTGGTCTGAACTAGTACACTGTCTTATAGGAAGTCAGAATAGATGATTATGGATGGAAATGGGGAAATATGTATAGAGGGGGAAAAAGTAATTCTCATGCTGTACCTCCACTTTGAAACACCCTTAACTATCCTCATGCTCACAGAGCCTGCAAAGTCCTTTTATCTCTTCTCATTACCCGACAGTTTTATTGGCTTGTGGCTTTACTGGCAGTTTGGCGTCCCATGATGGCACTAAAGTTGGAGGGACTGGAGCTCGTGAGGTGTTATTGTTCTGACAGACGCGCTGCCTCTCGTTCCCTGGACAGTAGACGCAAACGCACACTGACAGCTCTGCCCTTTACTTAGCCAGCACTACCCAAGTCTTCTAAAGGAGGAGGAATTAAATTGGCCCATAGGGACCTTGCCTTTTATTGATCATACGCAAATGGCATTCCAGTTCGTGCTCATTAGTGATGCACACAGTAGGGGGGATGACTTAATTTCAGCTATGAAGAGGAGAGAGGTCATTTCATGTCATGCACTTGCCTGAATGTCGTTAAAGCTGTGGTGATAAAGGTGCATGTTGCTCGATGGTAATCACAGAGGCTGTAAAGTCCTGGCTGTAAAAGCTGCTGCCCTGTCAAGAGTTAGAGCTTAGAGTTTTGAATTTTGCTACTGGTCAGGAAAAAAGATTTGGGCCACACTACTACTTAAATCTATGAGACACTTTTATCCGTTGCCCCGGCTGAGACACTCTCACATTGGCAGCCGAGGATGTTTTGGTCCTCTGCAAGGTGCTGATATCTGATGACTTCAGATTCCGGGCATAGCGACGAATTTATGAGTCGTATAAAAGTGAATTAAACCCACAAGAAAGCAGAATGGATAATATGGCAGCCAGTTAACGAGCACACACCCTCTTCATCTGAGAATGATCAAACAGAAGATCATAGTGTCAGTGGTTTTAGGAGACTCTTTGCTCTTTATTTTAATTCTCCTCGTGAGTGTTTACCTGTGGTTCTTTTGGTTTCGCCTTTAAACTTCTCTTTAATTTAAATTATTGGAAAATATTAATGAAATTAATATCTAACAATACCACATAAAAGAAAAGTTGATTTTAAGCATAGTGTACCCTATTCATCTGTTCATCCATCTTTCCAGCCAGTCATTGCTTCGATAAAGGTAAATGTGTCAAGTAAGTATTACCAGAAGCAGTATTACGTCTGCATGTCTTATCTTGTTTACTTTCTAGCTGACTGGCTCTCCTTTTCCCTCTTTTCCCTTTGGCATCCCTAAAGTAGACGATTTAGGCATCAGAGTGATCTGCCAGGTCAAGAATTGAGAACATAGAAAAGTAAGGAGGCATGAGAATAAGAGTAGGAAAGGAGCCAGGAGAGATTCAAGAAATGCAAACAAAGGCAGGATATGAAGGTAAGCTGAGAGCTGTAAAGATTAGTTTCGACTGGAAAGTATGTTTATCTGCACCTGGAGTGTTTCTCTTTCAGATCTTTTATTCTGGCTCTCTAAAGCTATCCTCGTATCTGATAACTGTAGGAATGAGTCACTACAGGCAGTGTGTCAGAAAAGACAGAAACAAATCCACTCAGGCAACAAGTGCTGGGAATTTTCACTCATGGGGATCAACGTCAGGTATCCAGTTGTCAAAGGACTTATAACCTTTGACCACTCAGGAGGACGGCTCTTACTTGCCGATTGCATCACCCCCGCCCCCCCCTTCCAATTTGGGAAGGGAACACTGTCTTCTCAGAAGGTAATTGTATCCAACAAGGACAAGCTTTCCCCTCTATTATTGACCGAAATGTCAAGCAAATCGCCTTTGACACACAGGATGAGGCATATTATTGGAGGCTTTTACACAATAAAAGGTATAATTATAGCAGTAATTGAAAATAATGAAAAGACAGCAAGCTGTAACGTCTGATTCCTAAATCTGTAAGCATAAACAGCTTGTGCATGAATGAGACTTTTTTTTTTCTCAAAACAACCAGTATTTCTTTACTTTCTTTTTCTTCCCTCCCTTCTCTTCCTCCCTCCTCTACACCTCTCCTCCCATCTCCTTTTCATTTCCCTCCTTTCGTCCCCTCCAGAATGTATAAATATCTGTGAGCTGTCGGGGGAGAGCTCAGTGTTGCAGACCTGTTTATAGAGGAGAGAGCAAGAGTGGGAGGAGAGGGGCAAAACTGCAGAAAAAGAGAAAATACCTGAGGGAAGACTTAAAAAAAAGAAGAAGAAAGCCATCAGTTGAAATTAGGAGTTGCGAAAGGTTTAGGATAATTCCACAATAAATCCAAGAGTGGGCAAAAGAAAGAAAAAGTTTTTAGAGTTAACTGTGAGCTGTCTCAAACATGTTTGCTCTACTCTCATTCTGTTTATGCGGTCTTCTGATGCGAGGTGAGGCACAGGACAGAGCTACTCTGTGGAGGGGAAATGACCGAGGTGGGCGATGCCACTACACCTTCACGGTTCCTAGCCCTGTTGAGTCCAGCTGCCCACAAATTGGAGGTCCGGAGGTGGAAGGACTGAAGGCCAGACTCAACCTATTGGAGGTCCTGGTGTCCCAGCTGAGTGCAGGGGACTCTCGGCTCCCAGGGGTTCAACAAGGGTCTGGAGCCAGAGTTCAGTCTGAGCTGCAGGAGGCACTGAACCGGGCTGTTGGAGAGAGGAACCTGCTGCAGAGCGAAAAGGAGCACCTAGAGAGGGAACTGAATGGGCTTCAGCTTCGAATGGAGGAGATGAGGAGGGAGACAGAGAGGCTGAGGAACAAACCCTGTCCTCAACAGACACCCATGGTCCCACCCAGCCCCACTCTGCAGGACAGGGTCTCAAAAAGACCTGGTAGTGGTAAGAGAACCACCACATACTTACGTGCAATGCTTAATAACATTTGCAAATAAAAAAAGAATATCTTTACTTGACAATATCCTATTTTTATCATCAAATTAAAGAAATCTACCAGGTCATTTTATATCTACATCAGTAATTAAAATGCACAACAGAAGGAGCTACTGTCTGCACACAGGCTGTCATTTAGTTGAAATATATAATGAGCGTTTCAGTGAAGAATATTGGGTGCATCAGAGCAGCGAAGGGATGACACAACAAATTCTTCTATGTAGAGTTGCACAAAATACCAAAGCACTGCTCATGTATGTGGATCGTGTGGAAGTCTGTTTATGGTCACTGCTTAAATCATCAGTGAGTTCATGTTTTAATGATTCACACCTGTTTGCATGCTGTTAATGTTTTGGTTGCCCCTTTTGTCTGCAGCTACACTCAGCTCAGGTTTCTGTGCTTCCCACTTCCTGCACTGCATTTAGGGATGATAAACACGCAGCCCAGAGGGGGTCAGCTTAGTATTTATGGGCAGAGGTTGCTTTCTTTATGACTGGTGTTTCCCTCTGCATGGCAAGAAGTGTGCGAATAGCTCTGCTGGGGAGGGAAGGGGGACTGAAATGTGATGCACTCTCTGGAAGCGGTTGTTCCTTTGCCCAGATCTCATCTGAGGGCTTTTGATGATAGCTGGTGGGCTGGGATTGTTGAGGATGTGGGTCTGTGGCCAAGAACAGGGGTTAGAGGGCTCCACGGAGCTTAGAAGTTATCTTAGAGCCACTGAGGTTATAAGTGGCCAAACACAAGTAGAACTGACATGGCCATAATATTGTTGGTAAGCACTCTCTTCTTTTTTTCTACGCCGTCACTCCGTCCACCCTCCTGGCTCTCATCGTAAGTTGCTTTTAAGGCTGAGCTTGCCATCAGCAGTAAATCCTGCTTTTCTAATTCCTGCCAGACATCCCTACTCCCTGTGCATCAGGAGAGCTTATAAGCTCTATCTCCTGCATACTCCAGGCTATCTGCTGAGCTCCTCATGTTTGCACCTGCAGACTGAAATACACAGAGAGGCTCCCTCAGGGTGACAGGCAGATGTCGAATAGATCAGAGTCTGAGGAAGACATGCAGGAGGAGAGAAGAGATAAATGTCAAACCAGGTTGTGTTTAGGAGTAAGGAAACTCTGACAGGAACATTTTTTTATTGTTTACAACCCATGCAGTGGTTATGATCTCTAGTAGTAGTTGCCACTCAAAATATACGAGCCACACTGTGTAATGTTATTCTAGGTCTTATAAAAAGATATTCACATAGAATTTACACTGGAAGTGATAACACAAACCTTTTTTAAGGTAGACAGCTGAACTAAGATCCAAGAAAATCAAAGTTTACAACTTGAAAATGGTGGAAAATCGATGAAGCCAGTAGAAGACAAGCAGTAGAAGTCAGATTTATATAGAAAAAGGTTATTTTAGTTTTAAGTCACAGGAGAGGAATAAATACAGTCTGCTTCATTGTCTTTTAGAAGAGTTTCTTCAACTTCCTGAATGTGCAGCCAGCAGGATTTGCAGTAGTAAATAATATTTGCAAGATGCCTCAGGCACAGGGCTTCACATGCAACAGGTAGAGGAACTGCAGCTTAAGAAAATCTTCTGTGTGGTATACTTCAAACACTGACTCATGAGTATACAGGAAGAATAAATATCCAGATGCAAAATGTTTACAGCAGCCGAGCCGAAGTCTGCTAGCTGGGGTCAATTAGACTCCTCCATCCTCACATAAATCCTCCGGCGGGAAATTAATGAGGTTTATGGTATTTTACTCAGTGACATCCCAAACAAAAGAGGCAGGATATGAGGGCCCATATGGCAATCACTGCCATACACACTAGGGAAAAGACAGTAGGAGAATGTGGCTGTTTACCTGTGATGATGATAAATGGCTGTTACTCTGTGGGACTGTCCTCAGAGCAGAGGCAGACATTAAACTTCCTGCTACAGTTAAATCACGACTGGTGCTTTTGCTTTAAAAACCTTTAATTTTTGGGAACATTTGGGAACGTTTTTTACAACACAACTGTTGTTCGTCATTTACCATCCTTCTTCCCGTCTTTATCATAAATCAAGATTTGCTTCCAGATGAAAACGTTCTCTGCATCATTAGGCTTGATTATGAAAAGCACGGCTTTCACATGCTCACACCCATGCAATTAGTCCCAGAGGACGGCCATACCCAGACATAGACTGCGTATCATTTTTTTTTCTTTTGTAAACATCACCGTGTTTACGTCTTCAAGTTTCTGAGGGGTACACAGTTTGCAGTTATTGTTTGACATTGTTTAGGTTTGAGTATTTCATGAAGGAGAGAAAAGGAGAAGAGAAGAGAAGAGAAGAGAAGAGTGATATAGGGGAAGAAGAGCAAAACGGGTGGTTTGAAGTTGAGCTGACGGTGGGGTGGAACGGGGTGTCAAGTGTGTTGACTTGTGTGTTATGTATGTGTGTGTTATGGTCGGTCAATCTACCGACTGTCTGACTCCAGAGCAGCTGGGAATCCATTTAGGGGTGTTTCTTTTCTGCTGTCAGATTCCCTGCTGTCATTGATGCCATAGACATATTTGGGTATACATAAACTCTCTCCAACTACAAGAAAAGTGTGCAACAAAAACCTATGATGTGCCTGTCTGTGTTTAGGGTTGAATCCGATGTCTCGCCTCATGACCAGACCCAGCAGGCAGGAAGACAGCAGCAATTTGAGAGGTGAGATGACTTTTCTGCAGAACTTTCACTGTCTCTTGTATCTTCTTCAGCTCACCCCAGGTCTCTCTCTGTTCAGATTCAGCATGGCAGTATGGAGCTCCGGGCTTTCAGGAGCTGAAGGCTGCCGTGACAGAGGTACCCGCTCCAGGTGGCAACGAGGACAACACAGGTAGTTGGATGGTGTATTTGAACTGAGGCTTATTGCTATTTATGGAATCACAAATAGAGACCAGTAGATACATATTGTCTATACACACCAATTAAATGCATGTTGTGCAGTACTGAACTACTAGTTGCAAAATGGAATAATGGAAACAAATATTTTACAGTTGTACGGTGGGTCATTTAAAAAGTGGTTTTCTTTAAAATAACTTACTTGTTCCTAAACGGGACTCCTTGAACATGTTTGTGCCTTTTGAAGAGTTTTAATACCACAATACTTATTATTTATTTCACTTTTATTGTTTTTTTTTTAATTTTTGTTCTCTTTCTGTGTCATTTTTATCTCAGTGAGATATTATTTAACTTTTCCACCTGATATAAACTATATTGTTATAGGTTGTGTTTAATGTTTTGTCTCCTTTGGTATAATATTTTAAATTAACCTATGAGATCCTGGTGTTGGTCTTGTGCACCACTTTTGTGAGACTCTAGTCTAATTAGCAGGTATGTGTGTCTGTGTAACACACCCATACAGATTATACTGTAGATTACTAGAGATGATATTGTAGCACTCTACCCTCTCATCCTCTCATCCCGACATGGTCACTCCTGACTCCAGAAAAACACGGTGCTCATAAACCAGTGGATGATGTCACCATGACTACGTTTTATAAGGTTTATAGTACAAACACACCAGTATGACCCTTTAAAGTGTCCAGTTTTTACAGCTCCTACTTCCCTCCCTTCACCCTTCTCCCCGTGCATCCATCTGACTTGCCAAACATGACACTCGCCCCCCCACCTCTGCTGACAGTCTCAAAGCAAATACTACTATTAATACTGGGGCATTTGGGGTGAGAATACCACAGTCATGCCTGTCTGTAGGTATGAGCGCAATCCTGAGTTTCATATTTGTCTTCTAAGTGTAGAGGGAAAGCACCTCTAGCGATGACACGCTTGAACCTTCCCAAAGCCACGTCACCGCTCATTTCTGGGCTAGTTTCTTTTTCATGGACATCATGAAAATACACACGCAGTCAACACAGATAGTCATTAGATCTTAGATGAGGCCACACTAACCAGTATATTTATAAGACATACTCCTATTTAACCTTAAATCCGGCTTTACTTCCTGAACCTGAGAGCAAGGGTGTATTTAAGGAAGTGGTAAATATACAGCCTGCCTTATCGTTTTCCAAATAAGAGAAGCATAGAGTTCCCGCGCAGGATGAGTCGTACTACAGCTGCTGCTGCTCTGGTCATGGTGACTCAGGCAAAGTTGGACTTGTTGTCGAGTTGCATCTCCAGACCTGTTGTCTGCTTCCATGAGGAGAAACCGTGACCTCGATCAGATTCCTGTCGTCACCCCTCAGTCATGCGCATGTAGATCTCCTCGTTTGAGCCACCTTAAATGATCCCATGGCCTAAATGTTTAACTATCAGGGAACATTTGTGTTTTTTGAGAAAATAATAGTAATTTCTATCCTTCCTGTTTGCAGGATGTGGGGAGCTCCTTTCAGTTGGTGAGCCGGTAACTCACAGGAAAGCTGATAATATAGCAGGTAAATATGGTATTTGGATGCAAGACCCTGAGGCTGTTTCTCCTTACGGACCCAACATGCTCTGGCGCATTGATGCCATTGGTGCTGAGGTCAAGCAGATGTTTGGGTATGAGGACTTGGAGCAACTCTCTAAAGGCTTCCCATCCAAGGCAGGTGTCACATGGTTGATGTTCAGGATGGAACACATCTTTGATCTTAATTAAATCTTGATTATTGTTCTTGTTTCCCCTCGGTAGGTCCTGCTGCTGCCGGAGTTGTTAGAGAGCACTGGTGCCACTGTGTATAGAGGTTCCCTGTATTATCAGAGACGCAACAGCCGCACTCTCATCCGATACGACCTGGCTTCTGAGAGCGTCGCAGCTCGCCGTGAGCTTCCTCACGCTGGCTTCCATGGCCAGTTCCCATACTCCTGGGGAGGCTACACCGACATCGACTTGTCTGTGGACGAGAATGGGCTGTGGGCCGTCTACTCCACCAATAAGGCCAAGGGAGCAATCGTTATCTCACAGCTGGACCCAGAAAGCCTGGGGGTGAAGAAGAGCTGGGAAACCAACATCAGGAAGAACTCTGTGGCCAACTCTTTCATCATCTGCGGCAAGCTGTACACCGTAGCTAGTTATGCATCTCGTGAAACCACCATCAACTACATGTACGACACCAAAACCAGCCAGGGGAAGAACCTGGCCATCCCCTTCAAGAACAAGTACGGCTACAACAGCATGATCGACTACAGCCTGGCTCAGAGGAAGCTCTTTGGTTGGGACAACTTCCACATAGTGTCCTATGACGTCAGGCTCGGGCGCCAGCAGGCCAACTGAGGCCAGCACGAAAAGTGACATTTGCTTGGCTGTTCCCGCTTCAAAGACTCACAGCTTTAGAGCATGAGTGGCAGCAGTTGTTAGAAACCTAACACCTTCAGTATCCATGTGTAGAGGAGCCTAACTACCAAACTTAAAAGTGAGATGAAAACATCTGAGGAACAGTGTTCCAGGCAGGTGCTTTTTTCCTCAGATGTGAGGAGCTTTGGCTGTGGTATGGTCCACAAACATGTTTTTAGAGGAATTATTTTTGTACCGCCTTTAATCCAGATGTATAATTTTGTTGTTTTCTTGTTAAGCTATGTATATTTGAGGTTGAAAGAAAAGAACACAGAATTTTTCTATGTGGAATTAAAAATATATGACAAAAACTCCTGTGGTACTACATACACCCTATACAGTTGTTTCACCAGTCAACATCTTTTATCAAATAAACTGCGCTCTTACTTACTGAATAATGCATGTACTTGTACAATGTAGTCAAAATAATGATGTAATGTTCAAAATCATCATGAAATAAACCTGAATTAGAAAGTCTGAGTGATTATTTGTTATCTTAAGATGTTGAGACGTTCAATTTTTAAAGAAAAGCCAAAGATTTAATGCAATTTCATCGCTTTCTAGCTATTAAAACTAGATTGATTAAAAATAAAACAATTATTCTGATCAAAGTATTGCACATGCTCACTTAAACGTCAGGGGTATAAATCTATCCAGGTAGGGAGCAGAAACCAGTGTGAATCCATTTCACACCCAGTCTCCCAGCACAGTTTCAAGAGTGTGGAGAAGATACCATGAGACAGGTCTTTTATTGCACCCTCTTCTCACCACCAGGACCATGCAGCTCGACTGGCATGTCCCAACTTCTTCCAGCTCCCCCAGGATGACACATACACAGGCACTGCAAAGTTTGTCGTCTCTCCCAAAACAGTCTCAAGAGTGTGGAGATGGGGTGTTACATGATGGCACCTGGACAGGGCATATGCTGGATAAGGACCAGCATATGCTCCTTTGTGCAAGGAAGAACAGAAGCACTACCAAATTATGTCCAGAGGGCTACTGGTGGATATGTCCAACTAAACGGTTAGAAATTGATTCCATAAGGGTCTCATCGGGTTCTGCAATCCTTTAGTGAGACTTGTGTTCACAGCTGTAGATTATGCAGCTGAACTGGTATCTGCCAGAGAACACCACTGTCGACTTCACAGATGACAGCAGTTTAACCCAGAGCATCTGGTAGACGTTAATAAGTTGCCAGTTGAGCTGCTGCTCGCCACTTTCATTTGTACCAAAGCAGGTAGAATGGACAGCTCGATATCCCTGAAGTATAATATATGTTCAGCTGAACAGGTGTCTAAAGTCGTTGTTGGTAACACAGCTAAAACGGAACTGTTGTTTTTAGCTCATAAGCTGAGGTTTTCAAATTATATGGTTCAGAAAATATTACTTTAATACTACTAAAATACCATTCTAAGTCTTGGAAAACTGAAAGGGCTCAAAGCACTGCTGATTACTGGCGATTCAAATGAATAAAAACCAAGTCTTACCAATTAGCAAAGATTTAATCTAATTTTCAAATAAATAAAATGATATTTAGCATATTTGAAAGGTTTTTAAAGTACTTTCTCTCGAGACAAAACCCTGTTAACGTGGTCAAGCAGTGACTTTAACCCTCTCCAGGCAGGCGTTGCAGATTTGCAACAGTTAAATACTAACAACGTGATTACCCAACATACATATTTTATGAGTTTCTTTTACTCAGAAGTACCACTGCAGGACTTGGTTGTGCATTAGCAACAAAAAGTTTAATTTAAGCCTGAGAGGGTTAAGGGGTAATAAAACATCAGTGATTTACTGACCAGTCATAAGACCTTTCCATCAGCTCTTCAAAAGAAGGTGGAACTAGAAGAAAATGGGTTTTCCTCATGTAAGCTCTCCATTGTTCCCATTTAAAATGGTGTTTACTGACACCTAGTGGTCAGATGCAATCAAAACCAGAATTAAATTGATTAGAAATTTCACAGCATGATCATTGAAAAGGATTTGGAAGTAAAAAGCACACTTCACTGAAAAACATCTCAACAGTATATTATTTATTAGTTTCTGTAACCAAACCAAGAGAATGTAAATAAGACCGTACATATTTTAATACAGCGATGAAACCCCTGTACAAGTACAACAAAAATAAAATAAAATCAAAAACAAAACAAAACAAACAATTCATTACCCTCCCTCCCTAATCCCCCCTCCAGAGTAAGGACTTTTCCCTCAACCAGGGTAGACGTGAGGAGTCCCCTCACCACCTCAGGGCGCATACTACTGTACATTTCTGAAGGACCATTGTCACCACAACCCCAAGATGAGAGCATTGTGGGTGGGGCAGCCAGTGGAGGTGAGGCAGAGAGAAAACAGCACTGATTGCTCTCATCAGCAAAGACAACAAAATAATAACTGTCCTTCTGCCCAAACACTTCAGAATTTGAGGCTTCTCTCCCTCCGTCTTTTTTTATTTTTATTTTAAACTTGTTCTCCGTCCTGTTCCTGTTCCCTCTCGCCATAAAGGTCAATACACACACACACACACACACACACACACACAAAAAGATTTGTTTTAAACGATCGGCTCACTGATTCCTCTACCCAGCCCTATCCTGCTAAACTCTAGCTAAACTCTAAAAATCAGTCAATAGCAGCAGGTCCCGGTGTTTGACAGTGAGGTGTGTATGTGTGTGTTTGTGTGATAGCAAGGATGGGTGTGAAAGCAGTGAATGGGTGTGTGTGTGTGACAGCAGCTCCTACACTGGAACAACTGCAAGTAGTGATCATACATCATCCATGTAAACCTGTAAATCCACTCAAATCTCAGCAATCTTAAAAAGGCTGCGACTTCATCTCTGCTCTGCTTTAACCTTTGGCTAAATAAACAGGAGAGTCCAGCTACAAGCTCTCCCTCTGTTTTTACCACACGCACAGACCCGACACACACCCACCCCCAACACATCGGTAAAATCTCAGGCAAGGAGATGAGAGCAGAAGGCAGGAGCAAAGGCTCACAGGCAGACGAATCAAGAACTCAATCGATTATTAAAGTCAATCAAAAGCTGCGATTTTCACATTTCAATTCTGGTAAAAAAAAGAAAGAAAACAAAACAAATGACAACAGGATTTCAGAATTCATATCTTCGAGCAGTAATCAGATCAAACCGTTGAGCGAGAGGGTGTGCACGCCTGCACAGATCTCTGGATTAGTTATAATGGGAGATTGGGGAACAAAACGTGTGCTTCACTAAATGACATCTTAAGATTGCTTCAACTACAAAATCAAATTTGATTCATTCTCTTGTTAACAAAACAGGGATCTGATATAATGTGTGATCCTATTTGGTGGGTGGGAGGGTAAACTGAACAGAAATGAGGAGCTATAAAAAATGGCAAACTCAGCAGCAAATTTCAGATTTCTCTCTCTCTCCCCCCAACTCTCTCGTCATCTACCGTCACAGTAGATTTCTATGGAACAGCTTGCTCAGCAACTTTACCGGCAGCTAAATGTGATGGAACAACCCAACTCAAATGCCCCCACCTACAGCGGGACAAGACGGGGGAAGGAAGATGAGGAAGAGGATTTTGTTTACACTCCAAAGGGCCTACTGTCAGTAACCACTACCATCTGTATCTCTACCCAACTCCTCCCCCACGCTGTCCTCGGGGCTGATGTGAGGTGGTGGCTGAGTGAATGGGGCTAGATTCACTCTTCCATCCTTTCGTTTCATTATCTGAAGAGGGTCAGAAGTGCTTTACTTTCCCTCCTCTGGTTTGATGGCCTGCGGCTTTATGGGGCCAGTCCGTATGGGCTTGGCCGTGGATGCGGAGGGTTTTTCAGAATCTGGGCGCTCGCCTCCTGTCTGGTGGTTTGGAGCTGATGTGTCAAGCGGGGGTTTTCCTCCTTGATCGATTCGAGATGCTTTGCTGGCTTGCGGGGCCTTGAGCTGCTGCTGCTGTTGTTGCTGCTGTTCTGAGAAGAACTTGTGAGTGGACTGGAGCACCTCAGCCCGCTGCTTTGCCTAAAGAGGGAAAGAAAAATACAAATAATTCAACTAATATATCCATTAGACTGCACAGGCTACTCCAACAAACAAATAACAGCAGACACACCTTTAGGTCCTGTTCAGCCTTTAGAGCTGCTTGCGTGCCTCTGGGTGCAAGGGTTGAGCCAGGTGGTCCCCGTGGGGAGTGGTGGCTGTGCTGTGGGTGCTGCGGTCTGGGGTGAGGCATGAGCCCACCGCTTACATTGGGTGACATTGGAGGGCCCATGGGAGAGCGCTGGACACCTCCAGCGAAGGAGTTAGCATGAGGAGGGCGAACCAGAGGAGAGACTATGCTGGGCTGAGACAGAAGCTGAATAAAAAGGGAGCAGAATAAACTCAATCATTTGGAATTAATAGTTCAAAATTAGTGCTTTATACAAGTTACCAAAGAAAAACAAAATTTGATTATTACCTGTGGGTTGAACTGGCCAGGAAAGTGCTGCGTCATTCTCATGCCGGCAGAGCTGGGCTGAAACTGCTTCTGGTAGAGCATACTGTTAATCTTGCTTGACTGGCTGCTAGGAGAGGTGGAGCTGGCCCTGCAGAGAGAAGTCAAAGAAACATTACAGAAACATGATATTAACAAAACCTATGAACACTCCTGAGAATAAGAAGCGCCTTAAGGTACATTTTTAGTTTGTGACACAGGAATATCTATATAAAATGACTGGTTTTCATTACAGTTTGTTCTCTTCTGTTTTGTCCACATTAAATAAGGCTTCAAATAAAAATGATAACAATGTTAACTGTACTTTTACGCATTTACCTGTAAGGACTAGAGGTGGGTGTAGTGCTCCTGCCGCTGACAGGAGGAGTCCCTGGCTTCACGTCCATCCCACTGCCAAATAGTTTCATATCCATGTCCATCTACAACACGTCACAATAAGCCACTGAGTCTCACGTAAAAACTTCTGTTTATTTAAATTGTCAAATACAGATGGTTCAATACCTTGCTGGTGGGAGGCTGCATCATGCTGTGGTTGGGGCCCATGATGCCTCGGTACGGCTGAGAGACTGGGGGCTGTCGGTTGATATTGGGGGGCTGGGTTTGGGGAGGAGTGGGAGGTAGTGCCAAGAGGGGCTGGCCTCCACCCGAGCCAAAGTTAGGCAGGGACAGCTGAGGGACCGTCACCTGGGGAGAAATTAAAACAATGGTAACCCCAAGTGAGAAGAAGAAAAATAAAGTGTGGTCCAACATTTAAAACCCAGAACAGGTTCATAAATTTATTATTATTTGTTATTTTTGCATGTAGGTTACCTGCTGCATTGCAGAACTGGGTGACTGTGTGTTGCTGTAGTAGCTACTCTGACCATGCTGTTGCACCTGCCCTGAGTACATGTTCGAGTGCTGATTCATTCCCTGTCGAGTCTGAACCAAAGGCACAAAAAAGTGAGATGAAATGCATGCATATACAAATTAATCAAATTCACTGTCCATATGATTTTCCGTTTACCTGCAGCAGGTGTGTATCAATGAGCTGAGACCCGCCCATGCCAGAGGGCTGGTTCAGCTGCGGCTCAAACAGAATGGGAATGTGCTGGGTGGAGGAGGGTTGTTGATAAGCCAAGTTGGACTGAGGCTTGCCCAGCTCAGGTGCCTGCACACCAGGATAACTGTGGAGGGATGGTCCTGAGAGCATCATAGAGGGCTGTGATAAGTTGCTCTGCATGAATGCCTGCTGGGACCTGATGGACGACAAAACCAAAGAATGAGATGAAAGAAACAATGGCGGGAAGGGAGAAGCAAACTGAAAGCCTGTGATGCCGTTACCTGTAAGGCTGCAGTGAAGAGCTAAAGAGGTCCTGTGGCTGTGAGACTGGAGGGCCGGCGCCGAGTCCTAGCTGAGCCTGATGAGTGTGTTGATGCTGAGGCTGACCTTGCAGAGGAGCATATATAGGGATGGGAATCTGCTGCACGGCAGTTGGCTATAAGGTGGGGGAAGAAGAAAAAAATTAAAATAATGGTTTTGTCTTTTAATATTTCTCTAAAGACTTAACTGTATTGTTTTATTCCTACCTGTGAGAGGCCGGGCTGGAAACCTTGCTGCTGCGCCAGGGAAGGAGGAGCCAAACGAGGATGGGGTGTGCTGAAGAGGTGGCTAGTGTCCATGTAGAAGGCTGGAATCTGAGCTGCAGAACCTACACATGTTAAACATTACAGATCAATCACAGAAACACACACACACACACACACACACACACACACACACACACACACACACACACGTAATAACAAAACCTTTAAAATCTGTATAACAGAAGTTTTCCCCTCACCTGCTGCAGACTGAGAGACGTACACCTGTGGGGTCTGCTGTTGCTGGGGCAGGAGGGGAGGCACACAGCCAAGCTGAGAGAAGCTGCTGCTACTGCTGCTATTGCTAGAAGAGGACAGGCTTCCACCTTGCAGCTGCTGGGGCTTCACCTTACAGATGTTAGGGGGGTCAGAGGCTGTGGTGGTTTTGGTACTGAGGGACGATGTCGTATAAGTGGCAGAGCCTGCGAGGTGAAAATGATTAAAAGATGTGTTTTAACAAGTTTGCAAAAACAATACTGTGGGAAGTAGGATATGTTTGAGTGGGAGTTACATTACCTGATAGTGAGGTACTGGGGGTAACAGAAGCCACCGGGATCTGTGGCATGGAGGCTGAGGAGAAGGAGGAGTATGAGGAAGCGCAGGAGGTGATGGGGGATGAGGAGGTGGTGACAGGAGAACTCTTCTCCAGACTTGGAGAATTTTCCCATGCTTTGCGTGCGGATTCCATCTGAAGAGGTAAAAGAAAGAAAAAAAGTGTTTAAGTGATGGTTCAGAGAACAAAATTTTGCAGAAAATAATGTTGCTTAGAGTTTTCTGTACATCTGTGTACCTTTAGTGTTAGGTCAACAGTAGCTGGAGAGACTGTACTGAGACTGGAGCTCTGCTGGAGGGTCTCGCGGCGAGGGAGAGGCAATGAGTGCGGTAGTGCCACCTAAAAAACATAGAACCAGAGGGAGGGAAAAAAAAAGACGTAATCTCCTCAAATTAAAAATGGTGTGTAACATTTTGAGCCTGTGTAAAGACATATACTCACATTGGCCACTAAACTCTCTTCCATTTTGTTGCCTGCTGTGGGAACGCTGTCGGCCAACGACGAGGAGGGGGTGGTATAGTCAGTGACAGACTCCTGAGGGACAATAATTTAATATGAAGGCATTCATATTAAAACAGAGTAACAAAAGTACTATAAGTGTTAACTAAATGTTGTTCATGATGAAAAAGTAAAGAATTTTGGGGAGGAAAAAACATCACTGGTTAAGTAATAATTTGAATATTGTGCCAGCCATGAATGAAGTCCCAAATGAAGTCATTCAACAGAGTTTGAGGGACAGGATTTGATGCCCGGTGTTCTCTGATTTCCATTTGTAGTTTGCTTGTAGCCCAAGTGCTACTAACTGATCACATTTGAACAGACTTTGGTTGCCTGCCAGTAACCACAATGTGTGGTGAGCAAAAGATGGATGGTGTTTGCTTACATGCAGTCAATAATGACCTGATATTGTCTGAAGAGAAGTGGTTTCTTTATCATTGTATTTTTTTTAGCTCCATCTGTAAACAATAAATTGAGGACATAAACTAAACTCTCCCCCATTTCAGTCATCAGACTATATGGGTTAATTATAGCAGGACTTCATCTAGCTCAATGTGAACGGTTGTAAAACAGTTGTAGTATACCTTAGAGTTGCTGTTGTACTCTGCTGAGGGGACTGTGATCATGCCCTCAATGTCTCCACCCAGCTCTGGTACTGTGGTGTCGCTAGTGGGAGGACTGGAGTCTGCTGCTCTGCTAGCACCTCCTCCAGGTACTCCTCCCTCCATCCCATCAGCTTCTCCTCCACGTGCATCTTTGGCCTTACGATTTTTTAGAGAGCGCTCTTTACCAATGGGACCTGGCTTGTACTCCTTGGTTTCCACTGGTTCCATCTCTGGTAGCTGAGGAGAAGTGATTAAACATTTAGGCTGGAGTAAATATTTACAGAAATGACACAAGCCAGTGTCATTTAACACAAAACTGCATTTCTAGAAGACTATGTGTACCTTCTGTGTTTTGATTGGGCCAGCTCGAGGTTGTTTCTGTCTCTGTTCTTTGGGAGCAGGTAGTTTGTTTTCAGAGCCACTTTCAAGCAATGCAGGAACTCCATCACTGTCAGTGCTGCCTGCAGATGATGGCGCTCCAAACTGAATACTGTCTATCCCCAGCTCCACGCTGCCCTCCGCTCCAGGCTTTATACCCTAAAAAACACATGTTTCATGGTTTATCGTGTGACAAAAGCATTAAAACAATAAAGAGGAAGGTGCGAGAAGCATTTTACCTACCTCAGAGGAGACAGTACCAGTAAAGGAGGTAAGAGGTTTGTTCCAGGCACTCACAGAAGGTGGCTGGGGAGGGCTTATTGGACCAACTGGAATAAACATTGTATATTTTAGATTAGAAAGCCATCCACAATTCAACCAAAGATAATTTCAAGAGTCAAAAGATTAAGACCAAAATGAACTTTTCCACTCACGCTTCTTGACATCCGGAAGGACGGTACCACCCGCTACCTTGTTCTCCCACAATTCAGTACCCAGAGTACTGTGTGTCTGTGCAGGTGCAGGGGGTAGGCTCTTTGACGTGAAGTCTGCAGCAGCAGGTGGAACAGAAGGCAGAGGAGCCACTGTTCCTTCCAGAGTCTGAGGTGAAGCAGCAGGCTGGGAGGAGGCATGATGAGGATGTTGGGCAGCAGGAACTGAAGGCTGCTGTTGGGCCTGGGGGGCAGCAGCTACAGGAGGCTGAGACTGAGGGGCCTGTTGTTGTTGCTGCTGCTGCTGCTGCGATGACTGCTTTTTAGCAAATCTTGGTGGCAGCTTTCCTCCACTTCCTCTGCTCTTCTCACCGGGGCCTTTTTTACCCCAGTTCTGTAGGACATGTGTGGATATTAGTTACACACCTACATTTTTTTAACTTTAAACATTGCACCACACAAACTATCATTCCCCCACCTGAGTAGTTTGCTCTTCTTTTTTCCGTTTCTCTTCATCCTGCAGACGCTTCTGTTGTTTTCGGGAGACAACCTCTGTGAAACCATCATCGTTGGCACTGGACTGTGGGTCCTCTGTGGTGGTAACCTCTGGGTGGTCATCAATAATCACAACACCTACAATAACAACAAATTTAACCTCAGTTTTCAAGTGATAAACAGCTCGAGTGCAGTACAGGCTTAATCTATGAGCATGTTTACTGACTGGCATAATTATTGAGATCAAACTGAGAAAGAGCATTCTCCTTGGGCTTCTTGGTGGCCTGCTTAGCTTCATCTTTGCGACGCGCAGGCTGCTCTTTTGCAGGTCGCTGGGCTGCTCCTCCAGGTGCTAGCGCTGCTGTCTCTGAGTTCTGGGCTGCAGGGCTGTTTCATTAAGAGACAAGTAGAAAGCAAAAACATTTAAACCTTTAATTCCTGTATATTTATGCAAAAAACAAAACCACAGGCAGCTTGTACAAGAAACAGTGAGAATCTTTCTGCTTTCCTTCAGAAACCTGAGACACAGTAAAAGTCTAAAAATACCACCAGTCTGATTCCGTATTTAGCTACTTTTATGACAGCCATTATAGCATACTGATCACCAGAGTGAAGAATCCTTCTAAATAATTGCAGAAATAATGGCCCCTTTTAACAAAACTTAAAGCTCAAATACAAGGATTGAATTTAGTTCCTACATCCCATAAAACTGATTGTGTATAATAAATATACTAGGATGATTATACCCCTTTCCTTTTTTAAATGCACTTCCAGTAGAAATTCTTCTGGAAATTTCTTTCATCTTAACAAGATCATTTCCAGATTTATTTACCAGGGAAAGAAACCCAGTCTTGAACTTAAAACAACAAGAACATGCCACTTCAAACTACTGCGATATTTACATTCTGCACTGGTGCTATTCAGTTGAACTCTTAATTAGGCATAATAACTACACAAATGGTTTATTGTTTGAAAATAAACTCTGTTCAACTTCTTTGTGCAAGTGACAAAAGCCTCATTGTCTCACACTCACCCTTTGCGGCCAGCTTTGGCCCCTCCTCTCCTCTCTCCCTTGCCCCCTGTGTAGCTGCGCCCTGGTTTGGCTCCACTGTTGCCTCTACGATTCTGTCTCTCTGTAGGCCTCTGACTCGAGAAGCTCCTCTTGGCTCCAGGAGCTCCATCACGTTTTGGTGTCAGCCCTCCATCAGGTGAGCTTTTACTGGGAGTCAAAGAGCCCTGGGGTGGTGCAGGGGCTGGTGCAGATGCTGTAGCTGCTCCATTAGCAGGCTCCACTGCTCCTTTCTTCTCTTCTCGCTCTCTCCTTTCATTAAAGTCACTGCTCTCAGAAGCAGTTTCCCATTCCTCATTCGCCTGATCTGACGAGTTCTGATTTGACAAATCAGGCGACTTGGTACCAGCAGCAGTAATAGTGGGACTACTTGTATCAGGCAAAGGCGCTTCTAAAGGAGACGGCAGGTCAGGTGTGGGCATAGAGGCTGCCGTTTCTGCAGGCACAGTTAATGGGGTTCCTGGAGCTCTAGAGAGAGTTGGGGAGAGGGGGATTGGGGCAGTTGCAGTGCTGGGCACAGCAGCAGCAGGAGGCACTGAGGGTAAAGAAACAGGGGGACTGGGGGCTGACTCTCCACTAGCCAAAACTGCAGCCTCACGCTCCTTTAAACGCCTAAAGCGGGGCGGTTTATCTTGCCTTGGGGGCCGTGCTGGTCTAGATCGACGAGGCCTCTCTCTGCTACTTTGAGGACCCCCCTCCCCAAATTTCTTCCCCTCAGATTTTGGGGGTCGTCGGTCAGTAGGAGGATTGTCAAATCTTGATGTGGACTCTGCATCTTCAGGCCTGAATGTCTCCATGGGTTTAGAGGGCCACTGGGACGAAGGTTCTCTGGGTGCTGGTCGTCTAAGAGGGGCTGAGCGTGGGCCTCCACGCTCCCTCGCGCCACCTCGTCTGCTGTATAATCCCCCTCTTCCTCGCCGAGAAGGCTCTCCTTTAGGAAGGAATCCTGGTTTGGGGCGGCTTTCATCATCTGCTCTTGATCCAACCTTTTCCCCCATGTGAGGTGGTCCAAAGCCTGGCTTGTGAGATACTGAGCGGCCCTCCCCAGGGAGCTCTCTTCTCAGTGGACGGCTAGGTTTGGTGCTAGGCTCACGGTCAGATGGTCCAGTATCACTGGCAGACTCCCTCCCGCCTTCACTTTCAGAGTCTGTGTCTGAACCACGGCGCCGTCTACGTTTTGGTATAACCTCAAAGTCAGAGCTCTCACTTCGCGTTTCACTTTCCTCCCTGTTGCGAAAGGCAGCAGTACCTGCAGCAGATGGTAAATCTGAGCGTGATCGGGGCTCTCGATAGGGGTATTCTGCCCGGCTTCTACCCCGACTCCCCCTGCCTCTACCACTGTAAGTCCCACGGTAGCTTCGTCCTCTGGAATAATACTCCCCTCGACCACGACCTTTGAAATTTGAGTCTGCCGGCCATTCTCGCTCTCTGTCCTTATCCATTTCCTTCTCCCGCTCTCGTTCCCTCTCTCTTTCCTCTCGCCCCCTCTCTCTTTCCTCTCGCCGGTAGGAACGTGGAGGGAGGTTGGACTCTTTCCGAGAGGGCAGTTTGGGTTCTGGATGTTTCTCATTGCTGGGTGCCTTTTCCACCTTCTCCTCCTGAGAAGAAGAGGTGGGAGCCCCAGAAGAAGGCTGAGAGTCTCTGGCCCTCTGATGGGCAGTTGGAGTTTCCTCCGCCTCTGCAGTTTCTCTCTTTCCCTCACCGTGAGGCCTGGAGTCTTCTGATACAACAGCAGCTGCAGATGGAGCTTTGGACGACTGTTCCTTTTTGGGCCTATCCCCTCTTTCCCCTCTCTCATGACGCTTCTCTCTTTCTTCTCTTTGCTCCCTCTCTTCTTTCATGTCCCTTAAGACAGGTTTCTTTATTGGCCCAGATCTACGTGCAGGTCTGTCTCCTCCTGGTCCTTCTCTGCGTCCAGCTCCTGATCTTCCACCCCACCGCAGCTCAGTCTTCTGCTTGCTGGGTGCTGGCAGAGGCAACTTCTCTTGTTTGTGTAATCCATCAGCAGGAGGGGTAGCTCTGTTATTTGTTACAGCAGCCTGAGAGTAGAGCTCATTCTGGGGCTTATCATCAGTTCGTTCCCCTGCTTCCTGTATCTCTAGTGATTTTGTTCCCAGGGGTAGCCCGTCAAACCTAGGCTCTTCAAGCTTAAGAGAGTGGCTGGAGCCCTGTGAGACATTTCTCTGGAGCATGGCTTGGCCAAGAGCTTCTACCTCCTCCCCACTTGGTAAGCCTGGCTCCTCTGGGTCAAAACCTGTGCCTACAGGGACTCTGTCAAGAGGTCCTGGCAAGTCTTCCGGGCCCTGCGTAAATGCTGATAGAGACTCTGAAGGGTCCCGGAAGAAGTTACTTTTACGAGAGTCCAATGAACCGTGATCTTGGGGATAGATAGCTGGAAGACCCCTGTCCAGATCCAAACCAGAATCCATCCTATAAATAAAAACACCAAATTTTAATTGAGATGTTTAAAGCATGAAAGAAGTTAATTACCAATTACTTCCATTCATATTTTTTTCTGTCAATTAATATTTTTTAACCTTTGCTCCTTGTTATCATCCCTTCCTTTTGGAGGAGTCACAGAAGGTAATGGCTCTGACTGTGGGTATGGGTCTGATCCCCAGACCATCCGTGAGTCTGAGGCCAGGCCGTGGTCACGAACTGGTCGGGTTAAGTGGTCAAATGAATCCGAGCTAGAGCTTGAGTTGTCCCCTGGCTCCCTGCGTACAATCTGCTTAGGTGGCATCCTCCCTGAAGTTGACAAAAGATGTACTTTGAAAAAAACAAAAAAAACCCCCACACAGCAACACTTATCACACCCACACCAAATTTATTTTGCATATCTACTTACCAGGGTGAATGTTAGTTGGCATGTCCATAGGTGGCCGGCCTGACATCATCCGAGGGTCCATGTAGGACTGCATCATAAGCCAACGGGGATCAAATCCCATGGAGGCCAAGTGTTGGTGGTGAGGGCCTATGGGTTGGTACATGGAGCGGTGCTGTTGTTGCTGCTGCTGCTGCTGGGCAGCTGGAACGCTGCCACCACTTGAGGGAGACACAGAGCCCCCACTCTGCTGTTGCTGCTGTTGTTGCCATTGCTGCTGCTTCATCTGTTCCTACAAGTGCATTGACGAACATTTAAGAAATGTTAAAAAACAAAAACAAACTCAAGCCAACTTAACCCATCAAACAGACACATCTTATCAAATTATTCTACCAAGCGCTCAACCTGATCACCATATGTCACAGTTAAAGCTATTGCAAAGAAACAGCTCAGGTGTGGAAATGTTGCTTGACAGGCCTTCTAAGATCCCCAACTAGCCTATGGTACAACCAGATAATGATTTACCAAGTAAGGCCAAACCCTTACCTGCTGTCTGAGGAATCGAGGTGGTAAAGACTTCTGAAACTGTTTGGAATAGCCTGAGATGACAGAAGGACGCATAGCAGCTGCTGCCTCCCCTTCCAGCGGTGATTGTGCAATAGGGACTTCATCACCAGCAGGGGTTTCCTTGTGAGGCAAAGACATGTGGGGCTCATCCACTGTGGAAAAACAAAAACAGTATTGGCATTAATTAACAAGTGGTAGTCAGATAATTTTTTTGCAACTTGATCATTGTTCAGAGTTAGCTTACCTCTGTTGTCCTCCATGTTAAAATAGTCTCGGATTGGCACTGAGGTCCTATCAGTTTGGTTCTCGTCCATTATGGGACCAACCTCAGCCAAGGAGGTCTCTCCCTCGCCCTGTGGCTGCTCTGGAGCTAAGGCTACAGGTCTCTGGACAGGCGGGGTGGGCTGACGAGGCAGGTGAACCTCTTCCTCAGCATTTGGTTCTGCTCTATCTCGCTCCCCTCTCTCAGGTAAGGAAGTCTGCATGACTGTGGCTTGTGATTGTGAAATTGGGACTGAAGGTGCAGGACTAGAAACAGGAGGAGTTGATAAAGATGCTTCCTCACGGGGAGCTCCTGCCTCATCATTGGTGGTCTGAGCAGGGGAAGGCTTGCCCTCATTAGCCTGGCGGTGTTTTTCATTTAAACGTTTAAGTTTTTCAGCACAAGCAGCAAGTCGTTGCTCCTCCATCCGGCGTTCCTCTTCCTCTCTCCTCCGTCTTGCTCGCTCTACAGCTTCAGAAATTTCAGAAGACTTTTTCCGTTTTTGCCGCCAGGCTTCAGAATCCTCCTCAGCACCAGGTGCCCCTGCAGCCTGTGCTTTGCCCCCACGCTGAGCTCCACCACCACCAGAGCGACTGCCAGCCTGAAAAACGGAGAATAAAGTCATAAACAAAGTGATCACAGTGTTGTTACGTTCCCCTAAACGGGTCCAGGCGGTGAGGGGGAAGTAACAGTGTTAATAAAATTAAGACATGATAGTAGGCTTCTGTAACTTGCACATGCTTTACCTGGAAGTCCTGTGTAGCAGCTGATTTGTTATATTGCCCCATACTCCCAGGTGATGGGGCTCTGGGATCAACACTCTCAGCCCATGAAGCTTTACTTCCTCCACGGTCCTCAGATCCCTCCTTCCAGCCCTCCTGACCGTCCGTTGGCCGAGCTCTCATACGATCCACTTTACCCAGCCATTCCCTGAAAAGAAGATAGTTAAGTAAAAAAAACAAAACAAACAAACACCTAACACGCATGCCCAATTTTCAACTAACCTGAATTGCTAGTTTCATTAATGACTTCACCACAAATGCAGCCAAACTTCCATTTAAAATAAAATGTTTTATTATTTCACTTTGCATAAATTATTTGCCACTTTGCCCATCAACAAGTGACAATAATGCTTCCATTAAACAACCATTCTCATGCTGTGGCCTCCCAGCAATATGTGAATATCAATTTCTTTCTTTGCTCATGGAAGTGAATGAATCGTCAAGCGCTGTAAATCATCTTTAACAACTGCCCATTACTGCACTGTTTTATCGTGTATTGGTCCATTTACCAACAATCATTCATAATGTTGTCCACCTCATTCAAATGCATACGACTGTTTCCCCTACTGTAGCCATCTGTATTAATCATAAGTTAATAAAACTTTGGACCAACTCAGTTCAAATTTTGCCAATACTGGGAAACACTTGTGTGGTGCAAGTGAAGAACACAAAAAGTAAAAGCAGGATATAGTAAATGAGTAAATGAATATATTAAAAAAAATGCTAACCAGTTTTCTCCCTTGTCTTTAGCAGCTTGGTTCTCCTCATCATCACTGAAGTTAAGTTTCTCAGTGTAGTCCACCTCCATCTGAGCTCCTGAATTGCAAAATAGACATGACTGATAAGAAGCTAGAATTATCAGAGACGCACAAATTTCTATTACAATTAGATGTTGTCATTTATAGAAGATATAAATCTACTGACCTGCCCAGCCCTCATCAGCATCAGTGTCCAAGTTGTCGAGTTCCTTCAGTTCAGTTGCACTGATAATAGAGGGTCTGTCTGGGTCTTGAAGCCAGGATTGTGGGGGTGGCTGCTGAGGTCGTGCTGAACGAGGAGCCCTGAAAAATAAAGGAAAGTTGATTTTTAAACCTAACAAATACATAAATTACTTGTGTACACAATGTGCTTCTGTGATCATGTAATTTGTGTAGCAATGATGTTAATGTTTCATGTTTAAAATAATCCAAAAATACCGTACTAATAAAAACTCAAAATTGATCTTTTTTTTCTGCAATCCAAGTATCAAGCGCTTATCCCTTAAACTCACTTTGCCCCATCTTGTGGTACAGGGTATCTGAAGTTCCCCTGCCCTGCACCAAAGGACATTTGCGGATAGGCGTGGAACATCTAAATCACAGAGACAGCAATCAACACACAGCGTAAAGAAAAACAACCACTAGTTTTTGCAGTTGTGATATTTTTGTTTTGCCCATCCAGAATATGTAACAATATTACGTACATAAGGTGGCATCATGCTCCTGAAAGCAGGGTCAAAGTGAGTTGGTACGCCAGCAGGAGGCTGTTGGCCTCCATTAACTTTAGGTTGAGGGGGGCCAGAGGGAGGTAACCTCTCCCTGGGATCCTTCTTCTCCCTTTGGCCATCAGTGGTTGTGTTTCGGCCAGGTTCATCAGCTTCGACAGGTGGCGTAGAGGTACCAGGGGCCGTGCTACCCTCCTCCACAGCCCTGTTCTCCATCTCCGGGGGGCTAGGTGCAGTGTTCAAATTCCTGCCGCCACCCTCACGCCAACTGCCAACATCTACCAGGACAGACAGAAAAGAGGTTTTAATTGTCTGATTACAGTTAGGAATCTTTTAGACCAGGGGTCTCAAACTTAAATGAGCTGTGGGCCACTGCTGGCACTGTCATTTCATTGGAGGGCCACTGTAGTGTTCAAGTAGTACAAAAAACCAAAACCAAAAAACACCAAACAAACAAGAAAACACCCCAAAATATTTCAAAAAGTGTAGTTTTTTTTTTTTTAATTTTAAATATTGTATAACAAGAGAAAACTGCAAACGTGAATGCAATCCCCCCCGTTCCCCCGTCGTGGCTGTGTCCATACTTTGAGGTCTAAGGCTTGGGCCTGGTCCATAAGGCTCCTCTTCTTGACCGTCCTTGACCTCACCAGCCGCCTGCAAGCTGGGAAACTCCTGGTGAAAATGGCTGCTCACACGGGGAGAACCTGTCCAGGACAAGCAGATCATTATAAATGTGAAGAAATCACAAGGTTAAATATATAACAGTCATTTACAGATGCACTGAAGGGTCTAATCCGCAATTTGGTACACAGAAGTTCTACACCCTAACATTACATTATGCAGAGTTCAAATGATCTGCATTCCAAGCGGACTATAATGGCAGACTGAGGATTGGGACTTTGTTTGGTGAACACAAGTAGGGAATGTGCTGGATACTGTTTACAATCTTTTACATAATTTCCTAGCACAACCATGGTGTACACATAGATAATAGTTTTTTGAGCAGGTGTAAGGCTTACGGAGCAAATGGTACGCATATTTACCGTCTAGCTGTGTCTGCTTGCTGTTTGCCCAGGAACGACTGCCCCCAACAGAAAGGTCCTGTGGCTGGACCACTGCTGGTTTGTTTTGAGGTGGTGGTGTCTCCTGTTGCCTATGGTACATAAAAACAGGGTAAAGCTTTCAACAACATGAATCTGAAATATGAATGGTACTTCACTTTATATTAGATAATTACAGCTACTGTTAAGTAACTTGGGGTAAAACGTTTAGACTATTTTCCTCTGTATGAAAAAAACAAATGTGGATCTAAGATATTTAATGCAAGCAAGTTAAATGCACCTCTCCTCCCCGGCTTCAGTTCGAGATGCCCATCCACTGCCGTCTTTGGGGACAATGTTGACGTTGGGATCGTTTCCCTTGTTCTCTGCTTTCAGGCTGGGGAGGTTGGCCGGAGGGGGCATGCGCCGGCTGACAGCAACTTTGCCCAAACTCTGGAGCCCATGTCTGGCAGCCACTGGAATGAAGAAACATTATGCAGAAGAAGATCAAGATTAGGATATTTTGCCCCCCTGAACTGCTTTTAAACAATGTTCACATGAGTAATAGGGGTCAGCTTGTTTGACTTATTTTGGATTTATTCATAACACAGCTGTCACACTGCTCCTCATGCAGCCTGCAGTGTAGTCCCAACACGTCAGTGATAAACTTGACAATTAAAAAGAACACAGACAAAAGATACCCGTTTGTTTATATGCATTCTCTCTGTATAATTCTTTATCTGAAGTATACCAACAAACAACCTCATAACTGCCTATGAACATGAATATAAAAACAGTTAAGCCAAATCAAAGATTCATCGAGTACTTAGAATAATTAGATAAAAAAAAAATATCCTACAATTCTTTGCTTCCATGCTTTATTACTGGAAGCTTACCTGCAGTTTTCTGGGTTTCCAGAGATTTGCCTTTGTAGGTGTTGAAGAGGCTAAGGGTTGCATACTTTGTTTTGCCATCCTTTGCCTTGGTGCTCTGCCCTGACTTCTCGGACATTTCGCTGGAAACTCATTGAGTCTGGTCCTTTGGCCTCGCCCCCAGAACCAGCCTCCTATAGCACAAGGGAGAGAAAAATAAGATCAGAGAAGAGACCCCCCCCCAAAGTTTATTGGCTAAAATACCAATGTGTTTGACTTGGTATTAAATTTAAAAGGGGTTTTCCCTCCAGGGACTACGTTAACACTCATAATGAACTTGCATGAACCCTGATCCACCTAGTGAGCAGATCATCTTTTAATGGTCTGCCAAATTGGAAGTAGGGCTGCCAAAAACGATTATTTTGATAGTCGACTAGTCACCAATTATTTTTGCGATGAGTCGACTAATCAGATCATGCACCCATTGGACATAAAATGTACAACTTATTGCACCAGCATCTGCTACTCTTATATAACTATCATTAGCTTACAGCTTTAAGTGTGTAAGGTATGTGCTAACTAAAAATAAAGACAAGATGATAGTTTATTAAATTTTAATGAAATGTGCAGATTGTTTCAGTGGAGTTTAATAAACTCAGCCGTGTGCTCCTTGCCATCTAAAATATAACAGGACATCGGAGTATATTCTCGAGCATGTCACACTTCTGATAATCAGTTGCCTGTTTGACGTTTATTCAGCTGTGTAAAAACGATAACTTTAATCTCAGCCAAACCGATTTACTCAGGAACAGATGAAATACTAAAAAAAGCCAAACAATATAATTTTTAAGTTATCCAAGTCACTCATATATTATGTTTAACCTGAGTAGCGAAAGACTGGTGGGTTTGAAAACGATTTGCCGCGAGTCCGGTGTTCTCACGGGCTCTAGTGAGCCTTGAACCCCGGTTAGCTATCGAGCTGGTGGGTAAAAGACGTCTCCAAAAACGTCGGAGCGCTTTGGAAAATATGTGGTCTCTTGATAAACTGAGCAAATATTTGAGGTTTACACAGTTATATTCTCGCCTGAAAATCTGTTAAGTTTATTTTGTGACCATGAAAGAATAATAAGAGTAATATTAAAACCAACTAGCTGCCACCATTGTTGAAAACTGAGCAGGGCCGCGCTATGAATACTGGGACACAGCTTCTTCTTCTTCGGGGTTTAACAGCAGCTGGTATCCTTGTACATGCAGTGCTGCCATCTTCTGTTTCTGTCCGTTATTAAACTCTTAAATCCTACTACTTATTCCAGCGTCTTTTGGGATCTTACAAAGCTTCAAACGACGCGTCGACTATTAAATTACTCGCCGACGATTTTGATAGTTGATGTAATCGTGACTAGTCGACTAATCGCTGATAATTGGCGTCTGTCTTGTGTCAGTGACGTAAAAGGCGGATTTAATGCGACATGACCGTTCAAACAGCAGTCGCTTTCTAAAACATCGGATATGTATCGGATTCAGTACCACATACGAAAGTGACCCAGATCGGATTTGAAAATATCGGATTTGTGCCGTTCACACTGTCATACCATGATCGGATATGGGTCGCAGAGGGTAAAGAAAAATCGGATTTGATGCGCTTTTGCCTGCAGTGTGAACGTAGCCATAATGACTTTTATCAAAAAAAAAAAAAGAAAAGAATACCCACCAAAACCTTTTAGTAGTACAAAGACAACATAAGAAATGACACAAGAAAAGGCACTCTGCTCAGTTATGGCAATGGGGCGATGACAGGAAATAGAGTAGGATTTAAGATACACAGTTCAGTAACCAAGAAAAGGAAACACCAGAAAGTGAATTGGAGTGAGCAGCTCCAAGAACAGAGAGGCGACACATTTACAGCTGCAGTGTCTTTCCTATGTCACACAAAGGTCATTTATTATTAACGGGGGAAGTGGTGTAACATAGTCTGTAAGTGTGAGATTATGTTGGTGTGTGTATGTGCGCGCTTGGGGGAGCCGACAGCTCAGATCAGTCCACACTATCCAAAATGCTGCCGGTGAACACCAACAAACTAACTTAAAAGGAAAAAAAAAAAAAAAAAAAAATCATATTCAGGACAATGTGGCTCTCATTTTACAAAATACTTTCAAAAAGATTTCCTCTTATTTTCTGTAAGTATGAGAGTATGAACATTACCCCTGGTTTCTGTAGCGATGGTAGCCAATACAAATCCATAGTGCCTTTATTAAACCAAAAACACATCTCCATTCTGTTCAGTTCAGCTTATTTATTCATTTTTAAAAAGAAACCTTTTTATTTTTTGTTGGTTTCTTCATTCTTTTTCCTCCCAACTTAGACCAGGTTTATTAATTGCCCCAAAATAGATTTTATGACTCATTTTAGAATTTTACATTTTTTCCCCAGAGGCACCCACAATCAGTTTATTAGCGGACAATTCTTCACTCAAGCTTTTTGTTTGCTGGCCACATTTCTATAAGGGCAGTTCTCAACTTCATCCAGCTGTTTCCTCAAAAAGGATCTGTCTAACCAAACCCCCTCGCAGGTAGAGAACTGGCATCAGGTGCCACTAACTCCAAGGTGATTGAGTAGGAATCCCTCTGCACGAGGGGAGGTAAAAAAAATAAAATAACTATCAGTAAAGGCCTTCATGATGACTTATGAAAGCAAGATAACAGATGTAAAACAGCTATTGTGGTTAATCCTTTTTGTGTCCCTCCAGTGATGCTCTTCTTTTATCACTTATAAAGTGATAAAAGGGGCTACAGTGGTGACAAGTTTTGACAGGTCCTATTAACCTGAGATGATAAGAATAACACAGGGGAAACTAAATCAAGATTCTTTTGTTAAGCTCATTAATGAATACAATTTTTCTTAAACGTTCAACAAGCACATTTATAAAAATCCAAAGTCTGAAGTTACTCAAGAATGAGCTCTCTACACCAAATGGGGTAATTTAGTATTTAATATGTTGTGGACTTGCTCTTAATCAACATTCACTTAAAGAGACTATATTGTAAGAGTTTTTGAATGATTATATTAGGAGTGAGAGAGAAAGATTTGTAATAACATCCCAGCTCTCCAGCCCTAATTTGTCTAGCCTGACCTCCAGTGCAACCCTGCACACCTGCAACTGCTCTGCATTAGCGTTTACACGCATGAGCTCTTTTCTTCCCCTTATTAAATACTCAAACTATCAGCACTTTGGCGTTTCTTTTGTGCATCAAATAGTTTGTGTGCAGTTCTCAGAGATTTTGACGGTTTAATGAAGGTAAAATTACTGAGTCTAGATCAGATATTTATTAAATAATAAGATCAGAATCATTTGACATGAAACATTAGAAAAAAATAATTGGCAATTAACTGTAAAATGTTCTTTAACTAGCTTTTTTCCTGAGTTGAATTTTAAAAAGAGTGAGATAAAACAGGTTATTGGCAACTGATGTGGCCCCAAAGTTGCCCGCAAACACAGAAGAGGGGAGACCAAAGTCAGCAGCAAAGCTGTAGTTCCTCTCATTCTGAGGATTACTGCTGCAGTAACAAAATCACCACAGGGCAACATTAACACCAAGTTTCACATCAGAGCAAGATCGGTCCAGTGCTTCATTATTAAACATAATACAGCACAATAATCGTTCATCTTAATTGTTGTTTTTTTTTTTTTTTTTTTTTTTAAAATAATCGCTGGAAGCCCAAATTCTTAATTAAAAATAAAACTATTACTCGCTCAGCTCTAGCATGTTGGCAGTGAAAATATTTTCCTGTTCTGGATAACAAAGTTAATAAACAAAGATGATGTTTTTGACACATTTGAGAAGGCATTAATAACTGTCGCCACTGTGCTTACACTTGAAAGTAGAGCATAACTAATTAACAAGACATTTAAACAGTGCTGCCCTCACTTGACAGGAAAAGACATACTTAAACTAAATATGCCAGGTAACTACTGGGTCTCAGATGTTATGCTGCCACCTGCTCCCCTCTAACATTGTGACAGGAAGTTGTAAACAGGCAAGGTGGATAAGAAAGTGGTGTGGTTCTGCAGTGCAAAATCAATTGTTGTATGCTGGTTGTGTCAGAGTAAACTGCCATACAACCACTTAACTAGAACAATGTATACACACATTATGCAAACACATGTGGACATTATTCTGCAATGAAATATGACGAGTTCAAAATTGCTCATAAATCCACACTCAAAAATTAGGAACACTATTGGTTTTGTGTGGTTATTGGCACTCTAAATGAAGGTTAGGACAAGGGATGCGCTGATCTGACATTTGGATTAAATAATGGTCCAATAGAGACTCCGGTGTTGGTAACAATAAGCTGAGCAGTGTGATTTCTCTCAACTCGAAACTGGACAAGTTTAATTTGTGCATCTCTAGTAAAAATAATTTTTTTAATTTGCAAGACTCCCTTTTACAGGTGAGCTCTACTTGCAAGTTTAGTAGACTGAGGTTACGTGTCTGTATATTGCTGATGTCTACACCATTCTGTTTGCAGCGGGGCTAGATGATTAATTTGGTCATAATGCAATTGCAATTTTGATTTACAGCAATAATACAACTAAATAAACGTTAGAATATGATTACTACTACAAAGCATTTGTTTTGTCTCTTCTTGATAGCAGTACTTTTTCACCTGTAATGTGACTAACAGCCTTGTTCTTGATGGTCCTCTATGTTTTGCACTGTAATGGTGCAGTTTAAAAAAAAAAAAAAAAAAAAAAAAAGGAAGAAGAAAAGAAAAAGAAGAATCTACACTGGCCATAATGGGCTACAATTTATATATACACCAGTCAAAGTTAGAGAAAATGCAGAGAATACAGAAAATATTAAACCCTTAATAATGCAAGCCCTGTCAACAATCGACTTTGCCAGCAATATCTGTCAAATAATAACCTGCCACATGATATGGCCCATAAATAGAAAACATTAATAATTAGAACCCACTCAGCATCTATCAACTGACATTCACATTGGTCAGGGCCAATGAAAGAGGCTTAGTAAGCCATCATTAATGACTGCTTAGTGTTTTTGGCACAGTGAACATAAAGCTGGGTGAAAGGACTGGAAATTATTATGTTTATTCAATGGCATCAATCCTAATGAATCCATTTCCTTTGGGAATTGTCTGCAATTCCATTGTGCCCATAAGAAGGTGAAGTATGGTTTTGTTTTCAGTATGAGGATGGGTAGGTGCTTAGATTGGACATTCAAATGAATTAAAGTCATGTCATGGGATTAAGTGGTGTGATAAAAAAGTAAACTGATATCAGTCCCTTTAAAGTTGTTTTTTATGCCAAATGAAGGATAAAAATAACTTATCTTTATAAATCACTGCTTCCCAAAGACTGTTCCCTTCTTGTCCCTGTGCCTCTCTGATCAGGCACCATCACTGACTGGTGGATCAATAAGTACTACTCTAATCAATATTTCCCTGAATGGCCTCCTTGAAACCATTCAGATGTAGACCCATTACTAATCTAAAATGCATAAGCAGAAAGCATCACCATGAAGCCAATTAATTATCTTCCAAGTATTTTCCACATCCAAGAGATGCTTATGAATCATATGGAGTCTTAGACAACTCAACCCTGCCAACATGCATACTCACAGAGTAAAAATGTTCTTTACGACCACAATTCGTTAAATCTGCACCTCATCATGGCTGGAAATGAAAGCAGTGCGCTAAAGTTTCATTTTAACATAAAGGAAAATAACACCAGGACATGTTCCTTGGTTAAATGCCAGATCAGATATAAAGGTTTCACTGTTCCGTGCAGTTTACTTTTCTTAAATTACTGCCATTCATGAATCTGCAGGCCATCTCTCCCCATGAATCGACCCTGTGGTGGGCTGGGTGGCTCATACCGGCAGGGGAGTGCAGGCCCTATTCGCCGGAACTCAACCAAACCGGGCTCAAATATCACCTCACTCTCACAAAAGCTAGGCACAAAACCGCCAACATTATAACGCAGCCAACGGGCCAGCTTTTAACGTAAAATGTCATTATAGGTGGCGTTTGAAAGCAGGCCGTCAGCTTGCACGGTTTAGCACAGTTCCGTTTCTTACTAGTCGCCATCACCTCCACTTCCAGCCCGTCAGTGGCCAAAGCATGCTAACCAGCTAACGCTGTGTGCACACCAGCCCATCAGTGACTGAACAAAACTTCACACTTTCAACTTGCATGACACACAGACCCACCTGCCACCGCCGGTGCCTCCTTTATCCTTTCGGGTGCTGTACGGCTTTACTTGAAATCCGGTTTCGGCCTGGTTTGTAGTGGACCAGTGAGTGTCTGGCCGGCGGATTACAAAAGCTGGCTAGCCTGCTAACCCAGTTCGGCTAACGATGGTTAGCTACTCCGCTCGCTGGCTGCCAACAAACCGCTCTCCACATGCGCGGTCCTGCACTTTCTGTCTTCTCCGCAGTTTCACGCCACCGGTCTCTTCTCGTCTGCTCGGCCGTTACAGCGGGAACCGGTTCGCAGTCTTCTCGTGGTTCCGTATGTCTCCCCACCCGTTATCTCGTACCAGACCGTTTTTGTAGTTGAGTGAGGCCCCGCTCGCGCCGCGGCCTGTCTCACAATCAAAGATGGCAGACCGCGGTTGCCAGATATGCTTTCTGACATCCCCCTCTCTAAAAGCTTCTCACATCCCGTGCAGGTGCACCAACATTTGATTGAAATTCCAGATTTCAGATTTTATATTAAAAAATTATAATTAATTGAGATGATAATTGAAAAATTCTGAGGTATCCTTTTTTTACGCTGCAATTAAATTGTTTTCTGTTATACTGAGTTAAAATAATACAACATGTAAGTATTACTGAACCTTGATTTGTTTATGATCACAATTAACCAATCCCCCATAACTATCTTATTTCAACTAGATCTTGACATCGTCTATAAATATATTTTAAAAAAAGTTTTAATGTGCAACAATATCCCATCTAAAAGCACAAGCATACACTGCATATGTTGCACAAACCTGATATCTGTTCATCTTCTACAGAGACAAAAACCCGTTATAAATGTATAAAAGGGTCACCTTAAGTCCAACTTTCAATTCTCTGTAATATATCAGGATATTTATTTATTAGAACTATCTGGATTATTAGAGCTATTTTGTAATATTTTGTAATATTTAATATTGGTACTTTAACCTGGTCACTACTATTCGTATTGTCTTGGAGCAACTGTGACCACATAATTTCATCTAGAACTAATAAAATATTCTGATTCTGAATAATGATTCCAAATCTACCTGGAGTCAACCATCCATCCCGATGGTGCACAAAAGCAGTGAAGAAGAGAGTGCAGGCAGGCTGGGTGGAGGGGGGCGGGCGGGGGGGTCCTGGGGTGATTTGTGACACAAAAGGAGCAAGTGTGAAAGGGAAGGTTTAAAATATAGTAGTGAGAGCTGCCATTATGTATGGTTTGGACACTATAGCACTGTAGAGTGACCATGATGAACATTATTAGAAAAAGAATACCTCAGAGGGACAGCTCAGGTTGAGCATACGTGAATTTTCCTTCACGTATTTTTCTCCATATCTTGTGATGAAGGAGGACATGCAAATTTGTCAATGTGCTAGAGGAGGATGTGGATAAGGTGAGAGACCGATGATCCACTGTCGGGACCTCTAAAAGGAATACCCAAAAGAGGAAGGTGAGAAGGTATGCCCGAAAGTTGATTCTGCTCATCTGGAAATCAGTGGGAGACACCAAGAAACTGAAAAAGTATCTTGGAATGAAAGGTTTCTCCCACTGAGAATGCATGCATCCGGGTGAACAGACTCAACTTTCTTAGATTTTCTTACCCGAATGATCGAACATGCATCAAGACAGGAAGATCTGTGGAGAAAAGCTAAAGGATTTTTTAACTTACTATTTTTTTTAATGTATTTATTCTTTACTCAATACTCAAATAAATAAACAAATAAATAAATACCCCACAACTATCTGGAATGTTTAAAAAAATTCCAGTTTAGTATTCTCTGTCCATTTGTCAGACACTTACCTTCAGAAACTAGAGTCAAGTGCCATGGAAGTCAAGGTGTGGCGCTTTCATTACTTGCATGGCATCTTTTGGTTTAGAATAAATTCATTTGGACTTCTCTAAGTAAAGCCAGACGTTGCATTTTTAAGTTAGCATGTTATCATTTCAGTTCAGTTCATTTCAGTGTTATTTATACACCGTCAGTTCATGGCGAACTCACTCAAAAGACAAATTAGCAGTCTCTAGCGTCAAATACGTGAATTTTCCTTCACGTATTTTTCTCCATATCTTGTTATCTCTAAATCTGGCAACCCAAATGTTAAGAAATCACGCGTGGACGAAGCTTCTTCTGGGGTGTTTAGCGGCGGCTCGTGAACGGCGGATAACTTAGTATGTACAGTAAAAAAAAAATAAAAAATCAATCACTCAATCAATCACTCAATCACTCAATCAATCAATCAATCAATCAATCAATCAATCTATCTATCTATCTATCTATCTATCTATCTATCTATCTATCTATCTATCTATTAATAAAAACAAACAAAAGGTTTATTTTAAAACACAACGATTATATATTACTGAACTAAAATAAAAGACAAAAAAAATTCTTTTGTAAACTTTTATAGAATTTTATAGAATAATAAACACAGTGACAAACTACCTTTTGGGTTATAATTCTCATTTCACTCTTACAAACATCAAATTATTATTATTATTTATTTATTTATTTATTTATTTTAACTTTCTCACGTTTTTATCCTGCTTTAACGGACAATTGCATGACACAATGGTACTATGCCATCCTTAAAAAGCAATCTTAGTTAATCATAGTCACTGATTTGGCTGCAAGAGGGAGATTCATAATCACATGCTTCCATGTGGCTTCCAGTGTGATGCAGTGAGACACAAAGGACAATACGAAAAACATACTGTAGTTTCATGTGGCTTTTTGAAGCAAAACATCATGCAAATACCCAAAGCACCATTAGGTGGCATTACTGATTAATTTAGGCTACATTATCAGTCCATGATTCAGCCTTGATATGGAGTTATGTAATAAGAACTGCCCAGGGGGTAAAGGTAATAAATTTAGAAAAGTACTTGGTGTGTGCAATTCATGCATGGACTCGAGCAGAGGTCTCCAGTACCCGAGAGCTACTGTCCTGCAGCTTTTAGATGCATCCTTGCTCCGGAATGCCTGAATCAAATGATTGGCTTGTTACCAGGTCTTTGCCAAACTTGATGGCATGCTGAAGAGGTAATTCGACCATTTGATTCAGCTGTGTAGGAGTAATGATGCATCTAAAAGCTGCAGTACAGTAGCTCTTGAGGACTGGAGTTGGAAACCCCTGTGTTAGAGGATTTAGGTGAGTTACAAGAGGATGGTGCATATGTGAGCAGTTGGCTATTGAAGACGTTTTTTCTAAGTAAATGTACTTGCGTGAAGTTGCCATTGACATGGAATCCTCACCATATGTTAGTATCAACCCATCCAATCCACACATTGTGTGCAACAATGTGAAATGAAACAGGGAAAAAGTATTGAACATGTCAAAAAATCAACCAATGAGCTCTCTCAACACACACACACACACACACACACACACACACACACACACACACACACACACACACACACACACACACACACACACACACACACACACACAGTTCTGACTACCTTCCTTCTCTTTGTTACCATCCGACTATACACTTCTTGACTCCGAATGACATCCCGTAGATCCTGGTGGTGTGGATCAGTGAATCAATGTCTCGTTCATCCTTGGCATACAGCTTGATGTCATCTATCTAGATTAGGGGGCTGACAATTGCTCCATTCCCCAGTTGGTATCCGTAGCCTAAGGAGCCTAAGGAGACCCTTTCTTGGATGTCTGCCACTGTGATGCTTACTGGAGCTGTTCAGGGAGGTTGCTATGGTCTGCTCTTAGATCCACTATAGCCACTGAGCACTGTTGTTATGGGTTATGTCAAGTCTCAGGTATGGATAGCTTGCTGTATTTCTTAGGCTTTCCTTGCTGTACTACCCTTTCTTCATCACACTTTTCTGCAGCTCTGATAGTTGGCTTCCCTGTGTGCTATCTTGATCTTGGCCTCTAGTCTCTTTTTCCAGAAAGGCACAGCTGATCACTGTTTTCATGTTGTAGATCAGTCAAAGGAGCTTGCAAAGAAAAGCGTCTGGACTTCTTTAAGTTACTTGAAGACGTTTCACCTCTCATCCGAGAAGCTTCTTCAGTTCTAAGGTCAAATGGTGGAGAGTCCCAGATATAAACCTAGTGGGAGTGACCCCCCACAGAGGGACAAAAGGACCCCCTGATGATCCTCTAGTCGCCTGAGCCAAGGTGGGAAACTGGGCGTGGGTCCCAATCAGCCAGAGTTTCGGGTGTGTTCATTGTGAAACCTGGCCCCACCTTATCATGCGAATTCCTGAGGTCAGATGGCCCAGGATGTGAGTGGGCGTTAAGGCGACTGGGAAGGGATCTCAAAACTGGATTATAGATGGCAGAGAGTTGGTGTCGTAAACCCACCTTGGCTCAGGCGACTAGAGGATCATCAGGGGGTCCTTTTGTCCCTCTGTGGGGGGTCACTCCCACTAGGTTTATATCTGGGACTCTCCACCATTTGACCTTAGAACTGAAGAAGCTTCTCGGATGAGAGGTGAAACGTCTTCAAGCAACTTAAAGAAGTCCAGACGCTTTTCTTTGCAAGCTCCTTTGACTACGATGACCTGGATGACTGAGAACCTTCACAGACATGTTGTAGATCAGTTTGTTTCTGCCTGGTTTCCCCTGACGTTGCATTCACATCTTCTAGTAGACCTTCAGAGGGTACTTCACAAAATTGGTCATGGAGGGTCCAAGTTTTCAGCTTAGCCATGATACTATCTCTCAGGTAAAGCGCTCAACGCCTTCAATGTGCAAGTTGTACTTGGGGCTCGGTACTCAATCTTAGGTGGGGTGGGGATGATAATATCTCCCCCCGACCTGACATGCTGGTTTCCCCTTGTCGTAACAATTATGCTGTAGCTCATCAATCTCTAGTTGTGATAGCAGTTGCTTGTCCCTAATGTTGGAACACTGAGCTATTAGTTGTTTCACTTTTAGTCTAGATGTTGGGTACAGAAAATAACATAGGCCCCACATGTCTGTGAAGGTTCTCAGTCATCCAGGGCATCGGGAGCTTGGAAAGAAAAGCGTCTGGACTTCTTTAAGTTGCTTGAAGACCTTCAAGCAACTTAAAGAAGTCCAGACGCTTTTCTTTCCAAGCTCCTTAAAATAGGCCCCACATCCACTTCATGTAACAGCACCCTTTTCTCATCCCTTGTTCCCTTATGCCTTCTGGTTATAACAACAATCTAATAGCATTTAACAAGCTAACAGAACCCACCTTTAGGTCTGCTTTGCACAGGTTGATGAGGTGGACACTGCAAATGCTCTTATAGAATACAGGAATTGTGCAACACTGAGTGGCAACCTGGGTTCATTCAGGAATTTTGTTATCTCATTCATGGAGCTGATATAACAGAGAAGATCAAAGTCCAGTCAAAATGGACTGTGAAGTCAGTAAAATAAATGCCATAGGGTAACTATATACCTCAGAAATCTGCTGACTTTTTTAGATCAGATTTGCGGAGAAACAGATATTATGAGTACACAAAACTCCTTTGGGATAAATTATGCATTATGTAAATTATGCATCAGTTCCAGTGTGCAATATACTGAAAAACTGACTCATTTGCCATGTGCATGTATTAAATGTCACACACGCACATGCACGCACACGCACACGTGCGCGCGCGCGCGCACACACACACACACACACAAATAAAAAAGTGTCCAAACTTTTCATGACAACCCGATTAATAGAAAAGCCAAATGAATAGGAGGCATGAACCTTTAACACAGTGTCAACAGCACGAACTGAAAACACAAAAAAACAAACTTTTAAGGGGAATGTTGAGGCTGTTTCATTTCTTATTAGAAAAAGTTTTTTATTTACTTCCTTTGCTAGATCTGAGCATAAATTGAGCATATGCAATTCTACAATTTTAAGTCCTGACATTATAGGACACTTAGAAAAAATATTGTCTACAATGATCATATTAACCTTACACTTACTTCGAGCTGTTTTCTTCTCACAAGCTCTACAGAACCTCTCGGCCAAAATGGTGCCTGAGAGTTGAGAAGCATTTTATATTACTCAATACAAAAGTGAAACAATAATGTAAACCAGAGAAAGGAACACAGGGGTATACAGTACTGCTTTACATGAAAATGTTTTAATATTTTTTAACTGTTCAGACTCAATGAAATTCATAATAAATGTTAAAAAACTATAATTAGTCATTTAAATAGAATTTTTGAAACTCTAGCCAGAGGGCACAGAAAGGCATAATGACACTCCTGAACGAGGCATCCGTTCAATTGAATAATGCTAAGATGATACAGAAACAATCATATTATCATGGTTCTGGGTTATTTGATGAGTTTTCTTGTGTTTTCATATCTGTTATGCATTATTATGATTATTTTGATTTAACTGGTTAGTTCTGAGTTCATTCCTATTACATCTCTGAGTTCACTTATCATCAGTTTAGTTCCTTGTTTATTAGGTTCCCTTGAGTCTTTGTCCTCTGTGCCCCTCTCTCGGTGTCTCCGTTTATATGCGTGTGTGTGATGCTCATGTCTGGGTTTTCCCTATTTAGTCCCCATGTTCCCCTCTTTGCATTTATTTCATGCCTCCCCTGTCTGTAATGTTTGCCCATGTTTCCCCAGCCTGTCTCTCCCTGACCCTTGTGCCCCTTCTCGCTCTCGTTCCCTCTCTCTCGGGTCACCCCTCCTTCTCTCTCTCTCTGTTTTCATCTCCTCCTCTTGTTTACATGTTTCCCTTTGTGTCTCATGCTAGGTCTTCCCCATCTGTTATGTGTGTTCTCACCAGCCCGTCATATCCTCTGTATGTGTTCCATATTTATGTTTGCGTCTCGTCTCCCATTGTCAATTCCCTGTTCTCTTGTTAAGTCCAAGTGTTTTAGTCTGCCTTTTTACTGTTTTATTTTGACAGTCTCATGGTCCATGTTCAGTGTGTTTAGTTTTGCTTCCACTGTGGCGTCTTGTTCATTCACCTGTGTTCCCCATGTTTTCCCCTGATCACCTCCTGTCTGTATATATTGTCTGAGTTTTCCTCTGACCTTTGCTGTATTGTGTCTGTTTTCCCCCCACGGCTCTTCCATGCTTCCTCTCGTGTTTCCAAGGTTTCCCCAGGTTTTTCTAGTATTCCAGTTCTTGTCTTATTTTCTTAGTTTCTCCAGTTCAGACGATCCTGTGTTTAATTTTTGTTATTTATGTTTCTCCCTGTTTGGTATATCTGCCTTAATAAATAGCACACTTTCAGTTAAATTCCAGTTTCCATCTGTCTGTGGTCTGCTTTTGGGTCCTCACATAAACAATTCATGCAGTCTGCCTCTGCAGATTGTGACACATATTGTAGTTGGCCTTTGAAGTAATTAAATCATTGCACCACTCACTAATATATTTCAGTAATTAGTCCATTTCCAACGCTCATGTTATTTCTTGCAAAAGCATTACCAACTATTAAACTATTACAAGACTAATCAGATCTTTTATTTCTGTTCAGTTATACATTTTGCATTACTGTGTAGGCAGGTAGATTTTAACCCTGTCCAGCAAACTATCAGGATCCTGTAGGAAAGCTGGAAGGTTGTTCCTCTTAACGTAGACAGTGAAGGACAAAGCAGCAGCCGACAGAAGCAGAGGCCACTTATATGATCTCCTGGGTTTGGGCTCATCGCATTGCCTGGTCTGCAGGGGTTGAGTCACTCTCTCCCGCTGAGTGAGGATGGCCTCGCGGGCTCCAGCCCACTTTCCTGGCCCCCTGAGACGATACTGGTACGGCGTGCAGGGACCAAAGAGCACATTCATTCCCAGCCTGGGGTCAGTCAGCAGCATCATTGAGATGTTGGGTTGAACTCCCACTAGCTCTGCTATTTCATCCATGTAGCTGATGTAGTCCACCTGGATGGTGTGTCTCTGACTGGTGACATACCTGAAAATGACATTTAGGTTGAACATGTGCAGAACAAAAAGTGGCGTGTTACAGATCCTATATATTTAAGCAACCACAAAATCAAGTAAATATACTTTATTACCTTTGAGCCATGGCTGCCTGCTTCCACTGTATATCCTTCAGCATAACAACTACAGAAGGAAGCTTTATGCAGCCTGTTAAAGAACACAACAGTTTACTTTAGTAATAATGAAAACCTGTAAATGCCTAAGTTGAAAAAGAAAAGTATTTTAAATTAAACTCTGACCTTTAAAGACACGTGTGGCCCACCTGGCCTGCAACTTGGATATAGCCATAATAGATCCCAATGGCTGCACTAGACCAATGATAGCCAGCGTGGGGTGTTCAAGCTCAGGATGAAACACATATTTGTACAGAGATGCTTTGTTGTTAGACACAGAGACCACCTGTGAAGCCAGGAATGGAAAGGAAAACTGGTATCCTGTAGCAAACACCTGAAAGACAGCGGTCCATGTTAGTCAAAAGTCAATTTCACTGATCTCTATGAAGGTGAAGAAAAGTATGTAATTCCAGACCTACCACCAAGTCAACATCTTCCACTACACTGCCATCATCAAACTCCACACTGGAACCTTGAAATCTGCGGATGTTGGGTTTCACCTGAACTGTTCCAGAGAGGATGCGGTTGGGAAGCTCATCATTTAATGTTGGATATTGGCTAAACAGCCTGAAATGGAAAGTTAAACGTTGCCCTACTGATATGATGAAAAAAATGAATTTACTGGCTTTCCAGTCATGCAATCATGAAGCCAAGTTTTTGTCCAAAATATCTGATAGGAAGAAATGCAATAAAGTCATCAAAATAGTAATAAAGATTTGCCCAACACAAGATTCAAGGGAGTCTGCCTACTGCATTAGTGCAGTTGTAGATATTAACACAATACCTGTGCTTTGGCTTTAGATTGTACAGAGCATGATCAAATATTTTGTTTAGTCGTCTCTCTCCCAGACTACAGAAAAAAAACAAAGGGAACAGTTTTCCTTAGAAAGTCGAACACTCGGTTAAAATACAAGTCAATGGGAATCCTGTTATCCCCAAGTCTGTTCAGAATCCAGGCTCCCCTTCGAGTGCTCAGGTAAACCTAGGATGAAATTAATCATTGTCAGCCATTGCTCTGGTTCTTGGTATATTTTTTTAAAAATGTAATTCTCATCATATTGATAGCGTCTGAACTACTGATAGGTTAATAATTCATGTATAAGGTGTATGTTTTGGTGGTATGGATTCAGGTCCAAAAATGACAGAACTGAATTTAACTGAATGAATTTTGGGGTAAATTTTTATTATTTTAAAAAAATGTTAAATGAGGAATCAGTTCATCTCAGTCCAACCTGCTTGGTGACTCTACTCAGTTCCACTCCTATTTCTGCTCCAGAGTTTCCAATTCCAATCACCACGACCTTTTTATTCCTCCACTCCTCAGGAGTCTTGTAGTCTCTGCTGTGGAAATACTTCCCCTGGAAAGTTTCAATGCCTGAAGAAAATAAAACAACAAGACACAATCTCCCTTTCTGTTTCCACGACAGACATGGTTAAAGAATGTCAAACACTGTTATTAAATATTATTACTTCCTCTTTCTATTGCTACAGCCAAACTCTATAAGGCTACATAAAATCTACATGTAGTTTATTGCTAGCCCGCAGACATGTGTTACCTGGAAAGTCATGAAGAGGCATGTTGAGGTAGCAGTGGCGTCCAATACAGATCATTACAGCTTCAAAAACTGTGTTTCTCCTTCTTGCCATCCTTGTTCTCTGTTTCAACAACCCACTCGCCTGAATGAGAAAAATCTGATTTCTGCTTCACCTGCAAGACTTTGGTCTGGACAACAGAAAGACAGACGCAGGTTTTTGATAAGAGTGTGGGTATGCCCCATTTATATATATCAGTACTAAAAAAGTACTAAAAAAGCTTTTTTCTTTGAAAACTTGGTGATACGTTAAGTTTTGCCAACAGAATACAGAAAAATAGCAAAACATCCTTACGTTAAAGAGTATGTGCTTGGTGAGCTGGAAGTGGTCCAAAGTAGTCCACGATGAGGGAGTTGTGCATGTAGTTTGAGAAGTGCGCAGGGATGGGAAAATCACTGAAACACATCATCTCCTTGGAAGAGTTGATTATGACAGAAAAGTAAATACTGGCCCTGTCTGGCTCTGGATTCTCCTGCAGAGAAAGCCATGAATAGAGAAAAACAAATCTCATCTGTCAGAGCAAAGCAAAGTCCGATCTGTATGTTGTCTAACCCACCTTAAACCTCCACAGACCACCAATGTCATTGCTGCTTTGTTTTGGCCATAGCTATAGTCCACTCTGGCTTTGGATTTCACGTTCCCAGGTAATTTAATGTTGCAAGGCAACATGTCTTCACAAAATACTCTTGGGAGTCAACATTTAGTCAGGTGATAAGACCAACTCAAAATAACTCAAAAGGCAGCTTTATTGCTGAACACCAGATATATAAAACTAACTAAACTGGGAATACACATGGAACTAAGCAGGTAGGCAAGCAGGCAGAACACATGGCCACCTCCTCCAACTTCTCCAGGGAAACGCCAAGGTGTCCCCAGGCCAGCCAAGAGATATAATCTCTCCAGCGTGTCCTGGGTCTGCTTCCCAGTTGGACATGCCCGAAACACCTCACCCAGGAGGCGCCCAGGAGGCATCCTTGTCAGATGCTTAAACCACCTCAACAGGCTCCTTTTGATTTGGAGGAGCAGCGGCTCTACTCTGAGCCCCTTCCGGATGGATGCAAACAGTTCCAGTGCAAGCTGGAGGCTGTCACTTGACGAAGCCAAGCTCTTGCAATGGAGGCATAAGTATCCAATGGCCGGTACCAATGGGCCACACACCACATACTCCCAAAGCACCTCCAACAGGACATGCTCAAATGCCTTCTCCAAGTCCACAAAACACATGTAGAGTAGACTGGTTGGGCAAACTCCCAAGAATCATCATCAGAGGTTAAAGAGCTGATCCAGTGTTCCACGACCAGGTCAAAAAAACATATTGTTGCTTCTGTATCCGAGGTTCGACCAATGGATGGACTCTCCTTTCCAGCATCCCGGCACAGACTTTCCCAGGGAGGCTGAGGAGTTTGATCCCCCTATAGTTGGAACACAGCCTCCGGTACCCCTTCTTAAAGATGGAAACACCCACCTCAGTCTGCCAATGCAGGATTGATAATAATTAATTATTCTATTATTAATTATTACTATTAAATAGTTTTTATTTGATTTATAGTTCAACTTATTGTTCACATTTTTGTTCTTCATGTATATCCTTAGTATTTTGAATCTTAAGATCTTATTTCCCATTATTGTGCATATCTGAGTTTCTATACACAATAATGTGTTTTTTCCTTCTGTGTTTTCCTCATGTTGACTTTACATTTGTGTCTAAGTTTCCCTCTTTGGTCATTGTTACTTATTTCCTGGTTTAGTTTGCTAGTTGTTTTTTTCTGTGCCTTGTTTATAGTTTTACTTCCTCTCCTTTGATTGCATTGATTGTGTGGACTTGCCTATTGTTTCCCCATTAACCCTCATTGTGTGAGTATATATAATCCTGTTGTTTCTTTGCTCACTGTAAGTGTCTGTTAACCTACTTGCCTTGCCTTGCCTTTGATTTCTAAAGTTTATTTTATGTTTTTGACTGAAATATATATTTTTTTGACTTTTGCTTCTTGAATTTGAATCCTCAATACTCTGTGAAACACCTAGACTCAGAAACTTTCTATAAACATATATAAACTGCCACATGCCCCATATCTCACAACAAAACGAAGCAATCATAAACAGATGAGAACACCTAAATGTACAGTTCAGAACTAAAAATGAAGAAACAGCTAACCCTGATACAACAGCCCTTAATGCACTCAGCAGTTATGATAAAGAATCCAAATTTCTTACCTTGTTTGAAGAAATTAAGAGAGCTTTCATACTGCATTTAACTCAGCAGAGAGTAGGAATGAAAATGGTTGGTCTAAATATAAAAGGAGCCTATGAACCCTTGCTTCACAGGAGGGTCAGTTATTTGACTCCAGGACTGAAGGAAAAGCAAACAAATCCTCAGTATGTTATATTTTGCATGTCAGTGACACCAAAAAGCAAAAATTACCATTATACAAAACCTGGTGTTAAAAAGAAAAGCACAGTAAAATTTGAAAATATACCGAGTTTCATCTTAAAAGGATTTAAATGGTTTTCTAAAATGGTACTTTGCTTTTCAGTGATTCACTCAATACAAAACAATTCTGAAAAAGTTAGGTTTCTGAGTAGATTGTAAACAGAAAACAAAAAACAACAATCTGCAAATCCCCTAACCCACATTTTATTCACAGCAGAACACGACAAACATCAAATGCTTAAAAATGTTAGCGCATTTTGAATTTGATGGCACCACCACATCTCTGAAGTGCTGGGAGGTGGTAACAAAATACTGGAATAGTAAGTGTTACTGAAAAATATCTGGAGGAACAGTTTGCCAGTTATTCGGTTAACTGGCAGTAAGTCAGGAACGTAACTATAAAAAGTTTCTCAGAGGTAAAGATTGGCAGAGGGGCACAATTGTTCAGCAATTTTAGGATGACGTTCCCTGATGTAAAATTTTGTAGACGGGCATGTTTTTAGTGTTCTATAATGAATTACAGGTTTATATTTGAAACTCACTGCATTCATATTTTCATGTACATAGCTTCCAAACTTTTTTGTACATATTCTTGCATGACTTGGATAAGCACACCTTTCTGACATTTCTCAGATGATTGGTGATGACTGAAGTTCTCACTTGCGTACAGATTCACCCCCTCCCTCCCTGGATCACACTTTTCTCTCAGTTCCTATGTTGTCTCCTCCTTTGTTAGCTGTTTCTATTTAACACTTTTATCTCTGCTACCAAAAAAATCTAATTACAAACATGAATAGCAGAAAATGTCACATTGTCAGGCACTGTAGCCAGAAGTTTCACACTTTGAACTGATTGTTCATACTGGACAGTGCACTGGTTGTTACGCACACCAACATTGACGCCATCACAGCACCATCAAAATTTATAATGGTGCTTGAAGCATGTCAGAGTTGACCATATCCTGAACAATATGCGTCACTTCTCAGAAAAAAACCCTCTGCTGATACAGAGGTGCTGATATAGGAAGTAATGAATAAGGGAAGCAAAGTGACTGCACGCAGAGGCTGGAAAATTTTGGAAAATTTTTATCCGGAAAAATCTTGTCTTTTTCAGCTGCTGAAGCATCTGCATCTGCATAAGTTGGGACCTTCTGAGAACCTGGACTTGTAAATCACTGAAATGACCAAGCCACTCACACACTGGAGTCTCCAGCTTGATTGTTCCAGCTGTAAGTGCCAGAATATAAAAGTGAAGACGTGCACAATAAACACTGCACGTCAGCAACTGTAACACACACTTCATGTGTGTGCCACTGTTCAGAAGGACAAAGGTGAGCACAAAAAGGCCATCATTTTTGTCTTAGAACAACCACTTGGAAAAATCTAACATGACAGATTATATTACATTCTATACGAGCTACAAACACAGTACCTGTGCTTTGGGTTTAGATTGTGTTGAGTTATTAACAATCTACACTAGAAAGTTAACTGAAAGCTCAATTCAGCTTTAAAACTGAAGCCTCATCCATTATCATTGCAAACAATGATGGTAAATGGACTGATTCTTATATAGCGCTTTTCTAGCCTCCTGGAGTACTCAAAGCGCTCTAGACAACACGCCGCATTCACCCCACACACACCCATTCACACAAGCACTATTATCTACTTTGAGTGCTTTCTAACTATCGTTCATACGCATTCATACTCCGATGGAAGCATTGGAAAGCAAGTCGGGGTTAGTATCTTGCCCAAGGATATTTGGCATGCAAACTGGGGGAGCCAGGGATCAAACCTTCTCATCAGCAGCTGACCCGCTCTACCTCCTGAGCACCCCAATAATGTATGTATGGAGGAAGGGGTCCCATTTCACTGCAGGTAAGATGTACGTATAAGATAAGATAACCTTTATTAGTCCCACACGTGGGAAATTTGTTTAACAAATGTATAACATTGCAAGTGACAATTAAAAGCATAATCAATCAATCAATCAATCAATCAATCAATCAATCAATCACCATCAAAAAGAGGCGTGCTTGCACTGGTCTTTAGTATTAATACCAAGTCAAAGCAGAGAAAAGAGATCTTTATTTTTTCAGCAAACAATCTCAGATCTTTGTGGCTTAAAAGATTTATTTACTAATAAAAGACATGAAAATGGATTTGTTTCAAGTGCTGAACTTTTATTTATAGTTATGAGTCATGTTTTTCATACTTTAGAGTCACTGGGACATAGTAATGGATAAAACAACATTTTAAAAATGTAGTGAAAGATGTGACAACACTGTGATTTATTTTTATTTGAAAGAAACAATAGCAAACTATCTGTGCTGTGTATCAGTAATGTTGTAAAAACATTTGAATACTTCAATTAATATAATGAGAGAAAACAGAGCAGCATGTCAATGTAGAGTAACAGTGCTGATGTTAAAAAAAGGATAACAACAGTTTACCCCTCTACAATGGCATTCTGTGCTAGCATAATTTCTTTTTACCCATGTTTATGCTCATATATTGCAAACAAATCTGGATTAAAGCGCTATTAATGTATTTTTTTTTTGTTGGAAAACAATTTTTTTTCTTTTTTAATCGGCTTAAATTAGATTCTATGTCACAGCATCCTGTTAAGGGTTAAAACAAATAACCTGCAGAAATTGTGTAATTGAAAAAGGAGATCTTTCCAGTTACACAATTCTGAAGGTATAAAGCAAGAAACCTGAGACAATACACATGAATGTAGCTGTAACTGTAGCTTTTAGTCATTTAAGATCAGCTGGTCTTTGATGTTAATATACAATTGCATCACTCACTTAGTAAGCTGATGAGTTATGAATTTTCCATCATTGTGTAGGCAGGTACATTTTAACCCTGTCCAGCAAAGCAGTGGGATCCTGGAGGAAAGCTGGAAGGTTGTTCTTGCTAATGTAGGCAGCCGAGCCCACAGCAGCAGCCGACAGAAGCAGAGGCCACTTATATGATCTCCTGGGTTTGGGCTCATCGCATTGCCTGGTCTGCATAGGTTGAGCCATTCTCTCCCACTGAGTGAGGATTGCCTCGCGGGCTCCAGCCCACTTTCCTGGCCCCCTGAGACGATACTGGTACGGCGTGCAGGGACCAAAGAGCACATTCATTCCCAGCCTGGGGTCAGTCAGCAGCATCCTTGGGATGTTGGGTTGAACTCCCACTAGCTCTGCTATTTCATCCATGTAGCTGATGTAGTCCACCTGGATGGTGTGTCTCTGACTGGTGACATACCTGAAAAAGTTTGAGTTGAACATATGAAGATGCAGATCTTAAACATAGGTTTCTATAAAGCTGAGTAAATCCACTTCATTACCTTTGAGCCATGGCCTCCTGCTTACACTGAATATCTTTTAGCATGGCAGCTGATGGAGGAAGCTTTATGCAGCCTGTTTGAAAGGGGACAAAGCTGTTTACTGTAGTAAAAATAACAACTCTATAAAAATTCTAAAATCCTGAGTGATGAGAAAAAGCTGTGTTAAAGAAAAAGTAATTTTTTACCTTTGAAGACACGTGTAGCCCATCTGGCCTGCATCTCAGAGATGGGCATAATGGCTCCCAGTGGCTGCACTAGACCAATGATAGCCAGAGTCGGGCGTTCGAGCTCAGGAGGAAACACATATTTGTACAGAGATGCTTTGTTGTTAGACACAGAGACCACCTGTGAAGCCAGGAATGGAAAGGAAAACTGGTATCCTGTAGCAAACACCTGAAAGACAGCGGTCCATGTTAGTCGAAAGTCAATTTCACTGATCTCTATGAAGGTGAAGAAAAGTATGTAATTCCAGACCTACCACCAAGTCAACATCTTCCACTACACTGCCATCATCAAACTCCACACTGGAACCTTGAAATCTGCGGATGTTGGGTTTCACCTGAACTGTTCCAGAGAGGATGCGGTTGGGAAGCTCATCATTCACTGTGGGATGTTGGCTGAACAGCCTGAAATAAAAAGTCAAAAATACAAAACAAATTCAGAAAGGAGTTTTTTCATATTATTTTATTTATACAAAAAAATCTAATTGCAAACATGAATATCAGAAAATGTCAACGTTGTCAGGCACTGATTTTGACAAGGGGTTGTTGTTGTAGCCAGAAGTTTCATACTTTGAACTGGTTGTTTACACTGGACATTGCACTGTTGTTGCATAAAATAACACCAACATTGACGCCAGCACAGCCCCATCAAAATTAATAATGGTGCTTAAAATGTGTCAGAGTTGATCGTATCCTGAACAATATGTGTCACTGCTCAGGAAAAAAAAAAAAAAGAGGCAACAATGATGATATATGCAGTAATCAATACAGGAAGCAAAGTGACTGCATGCAGAAAATTCTCATCTTTTCCAGCTGCTGAAGCATCTGCAGATGCATAAGCTGGGACTTTTCTGAGAACCTGCACTGATAGATCACTGAAATGGCCAAACCACTCATCCAGCTTCACTGTGCCAGCTTTGTGGGCCAGGTTACAAAACTCAAGGGGTGCATGATACACCTAAAAAAGCAAAATATTGCAAGTAACATATCACGCTGCTTCTGGTGTGTGCCACTGTTCAGAAGGACAAAGGTGAGCACAAAAAGGCCATCATTTTTGTCTTAGAACAACTACTTGGAAAAATCTAACGTGGCAGATTATATTACATTCTATACTAGCTACAAATACAGTACCTGTGTTTTGGCTTTAGATTGTAAAGACCATGATTGAATCTTTGGTTGAGCCGACTCTCTGCCATACTACAGAAAAAATCAAAGGGAAGGATTTTCCTCAGAATGTCCAGGATTCTATTAAAAGTCAGGTCAAGGGGCACCCCATTGTCTCCAACTCTGTTCAGAACCCAGGCTCCTCTTCGAGTGCTCAGGTAAAGCTTTGAAGGAAAGAAAGAGTAGTTAGCTCTCTTGTTGGTTCTGTCTGAATTGTCTCAATTTTACTTTCTAAACTACTAATATTACTAATTACTAATATGTAAATAAAGCATTAAGAAGATGTACAAGTTAAATAATTATGCCCATTGTTTGGTTTTACATGCTTGTATTTATATTGGATTCAGCTTTAAAACTGTGAGAATCATGAAGTTTCACATGTTAAATACTAAATCAGTTCAGACACATTTTTTCTCTAATGATGCGACCAACTCATTCCAACCTGCTTGGTGACTCTACTCAGTTCCACTGCTATGTCTCCTCCAGAGTTTCCAATTCCAATCACCACGACCTTTTTATTCCTCCACTCCTCGGGAGTCTTGTAGTCTCTGCTGTGGAAATACTTCCCCGTGAAAGTGTCAATGCCTGAAGAAAATAAGACAGACTTATGGTGGGTAGACACAATGTTTCAATACTTCTGCTCTGACCTATATTTGAAGATACGTGAAAGTATCAAGGGTTGATTTAAACAATAACACAATTCCCTCTTTATCTTGCTACAACTGCAGAGTCAGTAGTTTTTTCCCCCCCTTGAGGTAACTAAGAGGTAATCGATTGTAGGCCAAGGGTTACCTGGAAAGTCATGAAGAGGCATGTTGGGGTTGCAGTGATGTCCAATACAGATCATCACAGCTTCAAAAATGTGTTTCTCCTTCTTGCCATCCTTGTTCTCCGTTTCAACAACCCACTCGCCTGAATGAGAAAAATCTGATTTCTGCTTCACCTGCAAGACTTTGGTCTGGACAACAGAAAGACAGACGCAGGGGACAGAACAAAGTTTTTTTTTTTCTATGAAATTAATGTTGTAGTAATTAGGATTTAATTTTATTTATTTATTTTTTAATTATGTGATACAATTTACCATTTCAGACATCATAAAGCATTCTTACATTAAAGCGTATGTGCTTGGTGAGCTGGAAGTGGTCAGAGTACAGCCGAAAGTAGTCCATGATGAGGGAGTTGTGCATGAAGTTTGGGAAGTGTGCCGGGATGGGAAAGTCACTGAAACACATCATCTCCTTTGAGGTGTTGATGATGACAGAGTGGTAGATGCTGGCCCTGTCTGGCTCTGGATTCTCCTAAAGTTAAAAAATAAATAAATAAATAAATAAATAAATAAATAATTGAGCTGAAGCACCATTACTCTTTCAATGCTCGTCAGAGGCCTGAGTACAGTTTTATTGCATTTGTAGTTTAGTTATATCTATGTTTTTACGCGTCTAATAAATATGATGCAAATATTGTACTTTGTTTTTCACACCATTTATTTTAGAGTTTACATTTCCCAATATAATCTGCTCTATTACTGATAATTATTGAAATTAAGAATATTTAATGCTAAAACTTTTGAACTAGGTATTAGGCTTCTTGAGAAAGATTACCACTTTTTCTCAAGTAAGAAATCTAAATACTTGTTTTGTCACTGAGCAAACAAGATGCCTAATTCAAAACAGTGCTTCAACCCTTGTGCCCGCACCATTTTTAGCATAATATTTATTTCGGATCAAATTCTGATTCTCAGTGCGCACCATGTGCCCCCGAAATGAAGGAAATCCACTTCATATGTATGAAAAATGATAAAACATGACCAAAAAGTAAAGTGATTCACATAGCGTCAGCCAACCTTAAACCTCCACAGACCACCAATGTCATCGCTGCTTTCGAAGCACACAGGCTCCAGCCCCTCATCCAAACAGCACTTTATGCAAGCCAGACCCGAAGACCCTCCTCCGATCACTGCCACACGACGGGTCATACTGCAGCTCTGCGAAGGAGACAGTGCAAAATATGTTTACTGTTAACAAGAAGCTGCAGCCAATGAGCTACGCAGAGCAGGAAGTTGTGCAGAAAACAAGAGTAATAACAACGTTACATTCATTTCCCCCGTTAAATCGCAGGCTCTCCAGTTATGTTTACATTACTGCCGAAAAACACTTCCTCTAATACTGAATATGTGCCACATTTAAAACTTGGCAAAAATCAAAGTGACTTAATATGTTTATTAGCTGTTCGAAACGCCACACAACGCAGACAACTCAGTAAAGAGTGCAATCGTTGCCAAACTTTAACAGACTTCACGGACAGTACAAACAGTCTCCGACAGCCGCAATCATCGGCTTTAAATCTGTTCCAGGAAGCACTCATCAGCTGCGATCGCATATGCTCGTTTCCTACCTTTGATGCCTCGAAGAAAGAAACAATGTTTATCGTGCTGCAAGCAACTCAACTGTGGGCGGAGCGAGAGCTGCTCCCCTGAATTTATGAAGTAGCATGCTGACCCTTGATTCACTGTGGCGTCAGAATAAGACCGAGGGAAAAGCAAACAGACAACGCCTCTGCATGGCAGGACTGATGTGCACAACACACCTATAAAAATAGAAAAACAATAGTTCACAAAGCGCAAGAGCACAACAGGAGATATATTCTATTACAAAAGAGGAAGAAAAAAGATAAAATAACTACAAATAAATCACATTTCAAAGGACATTCAGATTTATTTTTTATTTTGTGTTCATGAATTTTTCCTTTTGTTGTGTTTTGCACTCAATTTCCAAAGCATGTAAAATGAAAAACATCATGTTATATGCTGCATTTAACAGTCATCCGGAGATACTACATGCTGTGTTTGTCTTTAGAAGGCACGGATCCCGCTGCCAGCCAACCGGTGTGATCAGTGGTTTGTTCTGGTTATTTATTTACAGAAATCCAACCGTGTATAACGTCAGTGTGAATTTACAAGCTCACTCAAGATCTTTTTCTGCATAAAGAAGTAAGCCTCATTGTAAAACTGTCATACTAATATGTGTTTACTTCTGTAAGTCTTTGTCTTCTTTGTGTTAAAAAAGAAAAAAAGGATATGAAATGTTCTGGACTCAAATGAAACGGTTACATTTTTAGGGTTTTCTGTGGGCTAAAGTCAAGGAGCGGCACCTTTCATAAAGCCCTACACCTAAGAGGTTATACGATAGAGATATGTCTTTGTATCAGAGGAAAAGTGGGACTGACTACCCGGGGTCTTGGAATGAAAAGCTTATTGGTTTTGTTTTCAAGTTGTTAAAGTCCAACGTCCAATGTCAGACGTGACTGTTTCAAAATGACCTGGTTTAGCTTTCCACCATGAAATGCATGACCCTAAATTTCAGAAACAGCCGGACAAAGTGAAGCAGCATCAATTCCCTCTTCAAATTATGTGCCACAAGCTGAATTCTACAGTGGCAACTGAAAGTTTTTCCAAGCAGTCATTTATGTCGATACCAGTTTCAACTGAAAATTCAGCAACAAACGTCAAGCAGTATCAAGCTTTGTTATATGTTGGACCAGCTGAGAGGTAAGTAAAGGATTTTAAGGAAGCAGGGACATTTCCTGCTGATGAAACAGGATCTTCAAATACCGCAGTGACACTGCTTAAATATTTTTTTTAACTTACTTTGCTACTTCTAATGAAACACTGTCAAACAGCACTGATATGCTTGCGTATGTTTTCATGCATTATTAAATCAGCCTTTAAGTGTTAAAAAACTGCCAGGGTACTGCAAGTCCTCAACCTGCCAATTGTTGCGTTTTAGTCTGTCTTCATTCTCTCATTTTCTCTGTTTGTTTGTATTTATGTGCGTTTGTATGCACTGGCCTTTCTGCATTGTGGGGACCAAGTTTCAGACACACACCTGGTGGCAGGAACACACCTGCTCTGATGATCTCGTTTGGGCAGCTTCATAAGGAAGGAGCAGTGGATCAGTCTTTGCTGGATTGTTGCCTTGAAAGCGGTAAATGAAGCGTTGCTCCTGCTCCTATTTTTTGGGTTAATTGTGAAGATACGTTAACTGGTCTGTCCCTGTGCACAGCATTTAGAAATTGTGAGATATCGAGTGGTGAGCTGACTCTGGTGTGACAAAGCTACTTTGTCTGCATCTAAAAGGAAACCTTGTGGAGACTGGACCTTCCAACTGCTAAGATATTTTTTGAACGGTGTTTTTTCTGTTGACTGTGAATAAATGCACTGTATGCAGCCGTGGGTGCGAGTCCTGCCTCTAAACATGACACAAATCTTTGAGCCCTAAAAATAATAAATACTTTAAAAGAAGAAAGAAAAATCATGGACTCTTAAGCTTGACACTCTAAGCAAAAGCCGCAAGTGGCCATAAAGTAACTGTAGAAAACATGTAGACTTATGGAAATTATTTATTAGAAATTTTATTAGAAAATTTCATTACTGGCTACTGGAACGACCACAGATTGTTGGCTGAGTTATTTGCCAGAAAATAAAATTAAAAAACAAAATTTTAAGAAAGCTGCAGAAATACTTCTGTTCAGATTCTAGTGCAGAGTTAAACAAATCCAGAATGTATATTTTAAAAACTCATGTCTTTCATTGTTAAAAACAGTCTAATGCAGCCTCTTCGTTAACATTAGTACTATTATACTATTAGAAGGTCTATTGTGGTCCTCATGCCACTGTGGTCATTAGAAGTCGAACCATTCGTTCTCACTATGTGATGATGGCCTGGCTGACTTCAGCCAAGTAAACTGATTAAACTTTCATTATTTTAAGCCTGTATAGCAAAGCAGTGGGATCCTGAAGGAAAGCTGGAAGGTTGTTCCTTTTAACATAGACAGTGAAGGACAAAGCAGCAGCCGACAGAAGCAGAGGCCACTTATATGATCTGCTGGGTTTGAGCTCATCGCATTGCCTGGTCTGCATAGGTTGAGTCACTCTCTCCCACTGAGTGAGGATTGCCTGGCGGGCTCCAGCCCACTTTCCTGGCCCCCTGAGACGATACTGGTACGGCGTGCAGGGACCAAAGAGCACATTCATTCCCAGCCTGGGGTCAGTCAGCAGCATCCTTGGGATGTTGGGTTGAACTCCCACTAGCTCTGCTATTTCATCCATGTAGCTGACGTAGTCCACCTGGATGGTGTGTCTCTGACTGGTGACATACCTAAAAAAGTTTGAGTTGAACATATGAAGATGCAGATCTTAAACATAGGTTTCTATAAAGCTGAGTAAATCCACTTCATTACCTTTGAGCCATGGCCTCCTGCTTACACTGAATATCTTTTAGCATGGCAGCTGATGGAGGAAGCTTTATGCAGCCTGTTTGAAAGGGGACAAAGCTGTTTACTGTAGTAAAAATAACAACTCTATAAAAATTCTAAAATCCTGAGTGATGAGAAAAAGCTGTGTTAAAGAAAAAGTAATTTTTTACCTTTGAAGACACGTGTAGCCCATCTGGCCTGCATCTCAGAGATGGGCATAATGGCTCCCAGTGGCTGCACTAGACCAATGATAGCCAGAGTCGGGCGTTCGAGCTCAGGAGGAAACACATATTTGTACAGAGATGCTTTGTTGTTAGACACAGAGACCACCTGTGAAGCCAGGAATGGAAAGGAAAACTGGTATCCTGTAGCAAACACCTGAAAGACAGCGGTCCATGTTAGTCAAAAGTCAATTTCACTGATCTCTATGAAGGTGAAGAAAAGTATGTAATTCCAGACCTACCACCAAGTCAACATCTTCCACTACACTGCCATCATCAAACTCCACACTGGAACCTTGAAATCTGCGGATGTTGGGTTTCACCTGAACTGTTCCAGAGAGGATGCGGTTGGGAAGCTCATCATTCACTGTGGGATGTTGGCTGAACACCCTGAAATAAAAAGTCAAAAATACAAAACAAATTCCGACATGAAACAATCCAGACACCAATTACATTGTAAAATGTAATGTATTAGTAGAATACTATACCTGTGCCTTGGCTTTAGGTTGTACAGAGCGTGATCAAATTTTTTGTTGAGCCGGCTCTCTCTCAGACTACAGAAAACACCAAAGGGAAGATTTTTTCTTAGGAAACCTGTCGCCCTGTTAGAAAACAAGTCAACAGGAATCCCATTGTCCCAGACTCTATTCAGAATCCATGCTCCCCTTCGAGTGCTCAGGTAAAGCTTGAATGAAGGAAACAAAAAAAATTAGCAAGTTTTGCTGTTACGTCTTCTTTAATGTCCACATCCATGTGTCACAGGTCACTGCTTGTGTAGTATTTAAACTGTTTTCAGCCTAAAACTGTGAGAATGTTGAAACGTCACGTGAAATTATTTTCATCACTAAGAATGTTAAATACTCAACCAGTTCAGACACATTTTTTCTCTAATGATGCGACCAACTCATTCCAACCTGCTTGGTGACTCTACTCAGTTCCACTGCTATGTCTCCTCCAGAGTTTCCAATTCCAATCACCACGACCTTTTTATTCCTCCACTCCTCGGGAGTCTTGTAGTCTCTGCTGTGGAAATACTTCCCTGTGAAAGTGTCAATGCCTGAAGAAAATAAGACAGACTTATGGTGGGTAGACACAATGTTTCAATACTTCTGCTATAAAAAGACTGATCTATATTTGAAGACACGCAAAAGTTTCACTCATGCTTTGTTGAAGGTTGATTAGTTCTGCCCCTTGAGTGAACTATAAGATAAGAATAACGTTCCTTTTGATAAAGTATATAGTTGGATCAGGTGACCCAAAATCCTCCCTTAGTTATACTGCAATAGGTCTAGGATTCCACCGATGCATTTTGTGTTTCTTCATCAGTCATCTTTTTTGCTTAGTATGTGTTAATACACCTCTCTGGATTTAATTATTAGTTATTATTAATCTCTGGCTCACTTCCACAGCATTTCTTTGTCCTGTCTTCATCCGCTTACTCCCAAACTGGCACTGAATTGAATGTTGATAGCTTGTAGTGCAAGGGTTACCTGGAAAGTCATGAAGAGGCATATTGGGGTTGCAGTGATGTCCAATACAGATCATCACAGCTTCAAAAATGTGTTTCTCCTTCTTGCCATCCTTGTTCTCCGTTTCAACAACCCACTCGCCTGAATGAGAAAAATCTGATTTCTGCTTCACCTGCAAGACTTTGGTCTGGACAACAGAAAGACAGACGCAGGGGACAGAACAAAGTTTTTTTTTTCTATGAAATTAATGTTGGAGTAATTAGGATTTAATTTAAATTATTTATTTTTTAATTATGTGATACAATTTACCATTTCAGACATCATAAAGCATTCTTACATTAAAGTGTATGTGCTTGGTGAGCTGGAAGTGGTCAGCATACAGCCGAAAGTAGTCCATGATGAGGGAGTTGTGCATGTAGTTTGGGAAGTGTGCCGAGATGGGAAAGTCACTGAAACACATCATCTCCTTTGAGGTGTTGATGATGACAGAGTGGTAGATGCTGGCCCTGTCTGGCTCTGGATTCTCCTAAAGGGGGAAATTTATTTAAAAAGATAATTGAGCTGAAGCACCATTACTCTTTCAATGCTCGTCATAGGCTTGAGCACAGTTTTATTACATTTGTAGTTCATTTATATCTATGTTATTACACATCTACTGCAAATATTGTACTTTGTTTTTCACGCCATTTATTTTAGAGTATAAATCTACCAATATAAGTCTGCTGTATTATTGATTAGACTACTTTACAGTGCATAAGGTGACATATACTTCATATAACACTTGCTGTTGGAGACTTAATTACTTCAATAATATCTACAGTATTGTGCAAAAATCTTGAGCCATCCATTTATATTTTTCTTGAAAGGAACCAGACAATTTTATAAAGTGGTCTTGAGTGCTGCTTCTCCAGGCTTTCTGGAGGTTTTTGAGATTTTCTTTAGACATCGGCTGTCTTTTCAGTCAGTTTTAGTTTGGCTCTTGTACCTGATGATTTTCAAAATGAAAATTTAAAATTGAGATGCTGAGATGTTCTGCTGTGTGAAATGTAATTTTAAAAATTTATGGCAGCAACACTACTCAAAAAAAAAGTTGTAGCGCTTTTATACCTTTCCACATTGATTAGGTTTGCCAGATGGTCCCTCACATTTTTAGTCCAGAGAATAGGCACCCATTTTTTCTAAAAAGGGTTTCAAATTTAGATTTATTTTGTACTTAGAAGTCTCCAATTTAAATAAACCTGTGGCCAATTAGTTTTAAAGTGCTCATCCAGATGTTTCTTTTTATTACCGCTTACATAATTAATCTAGTAAAAGGAAAGCACCAACCTTAAACCTCCACAGACCACCAATATCATCACTACTTTCGAAGCACACAGGCTCCAGCCCCTCATCCAAACAGCACTTGATACAGGCCAGACCTGAAGCCCCTCCACCAATCACTGCCACACGACGACTCATGCTGCAGCTCTGCGAAGGAGACATCAGATCGGTTCAAAAATGTTTACTGTTAACAAACTGCAGCCAAAGAGCTGTACGCAACAAGTAATTACCTTCGGAAGAAACAGAAAAAGCTGAAACAGACTTTTAACCTGATGTAGCAGTTTCTTCTTGACCAGGGGTAGGCAAATCCAGGCCTCGAGTGCCTGTGTCCTGCAGGTTTTTAGATTTTGTAGATATTACCCTGGCTCAACGCACCTGAATTAAATGATTAGTTCATTACCAGGCCTCTGGAGGACTTCAAGACATGCTGAGTTGGTAATTTGGCAATTTGAAAGTGCTGTGTTGGATCAAAGACACATCTAAAACCTGCAGGACACCAGCACTTGAGGCCTGGAGTTGCCTAGTCCTGCCCTAGATGATATGACGACAGTCAAGTCAAGTATTTATTTATTGTCATTGTCAAAGAACAATGAAATTGCGTTTGGGGCTTCCGTACAACCCGTAAATAAAATAATGAAGAAAAAAAAAATACCCCTTAAAACCTAAGTGTAAATATTTAACCCAGTGTGACTTCAGTGCAATGAGACAATCCTTAGCAACAACATGAGAACATGACAGGTAATGTTCATAGGACATTCAGACAAAGACCTGAGAAACATGACAAAGTGCAACAATGCAACCCGTTCAATATTATTATTATTGACAGCATTGATCTTTATTCTGTTATCTTGTAAAAAAGCATAAGGTTCAGAAAAATTATAGTGATTACAAAATGGTTCATTTCAGGCTAGAATAGCAAAGGGAAACCTGTCAGTAGAGAAATGAAAGAGAAGGAACAGGGAGTATCAAAAAAGAAGGAGAGAAAAAATTAACAGCCAGCCCGAGTTGAAGAAAGAGTTTCTCATAAAGGAAAGGGAAAGATGGAGAAATAGAGTGAAAAAGAGAAAAATAAAGAACATCAGTGATCTGAAAGAAAGAGAAAAAAGGCAGAAGAGAAGGTTTTGGAAGAAAGCACAGAGAGACAAAAGGAGAGGAAGTACAGCAGGGTCTAAACACACAACCACAGAGTACTTTAGGAATCAAGGAGTAGTAAGTAGCTACTTGCTGGTGAACTATTAAGATGTAGAACTTGACATGTGCAAAAACAGAATTGTTATGTGATATTACAAAGGTTGCTAAGGTTTAATAGTTATTTTGAAAGAAATAATATCTTGTTTGCTACTAGTGTGTCAACACCGTCAGATTTGTGTCACCACCATCAGCACCTTGTCAACTCCATAATATGGAGTTTTGGTTCATTTTTCTCTTTTGGAGAACCATATATTTTCCTCCCTCATGATCTTCCAATAAAAATACTTAATTTTTTCAATAAATGTGTAATTTGCATTCTGCTTAATATGATTGTTTCTTATAGAGATTAAATACAAGCTTCTGAAAATATGTATGACTGTAACTTTAATAATAAAAAGCCAAAACAATCTTACTTTTGAATGTAGTATAATTACTTTGAAAACATATGTGCATAAACAATAGAATAGAGAAGCTGCTAATAGTCAAAATAGCTGAAACAACTTAATTTAAAATATATATTTTTGCATTTCTTTGTGTCTGACGGTGTTGACAAAAACCTTGCACTTCTCCAGCAAAAACATAAATTATTAAAAAATGTTACACCTGGGAGATTGTACCAAAACATGGTGAGACAGCCAAAACTTTGTGTAACAATTATATGTAAATATGTTTTTGAAAAATCAAAAAAATATATTTTAGAAAATTAAAACCTGTTTCGTCCCTAATCTCAGGAATCACTGATAGCCAATAGGCTACTGCCTGCAGGAGTGGTAGCCTACATACATTACAAAGTGCTGTAAATATTACTCTTGATTCTGCTACACTTATGAACTCAAATGTTATACAAAGTTCTTACCTCTAGTACGTTGAAGAAAAAAATAATTTTTGTGTTGCCTGCAGCCTAGTAGTAGCTAGAGTGAGAGCTGTGCAAGTAGGGTGCTAATCATTGATTCCAAAGCAAGCAAGCCCTTGGATGGACCTGTCCAAGGAGCGTTACTATGAGCAAACAGAATGAGACTGAAATGAACTCTGAACTCACCATCTCTGGTCCAACTACAATGACTGAGGCTAACTCTGTGGCTAAGTGCAAGGGGTACTTTGTCCACGCTAGTTTAGCATTTCTTTTAATTATTTACTCTTACTATTTACTTATTTATTCTTACTTATGCTTATGTTGGTTGTTGCTTTATTTTTGCTTTTTTTCAGCAGGTGATCAAGCAGATTTCCAGTGTCTTTTCTCTCTATCCCTCTTCTCCTCCATTTTTCTTTCCTTTCCTTCTGTTAACTCTCTTCCCAACTTTTCTTTCCTTCTTCTTTTTCTTTCCTGTCACCTGTCACTTTCCTGTTTCTTGGCCTTCAGACAATAATTCCAATTACTACAGTACAGGATGGGGAAAAAAAGGAATTCTTTTAATTTACATTTGTAATGTACTGTGTTTTAAGTGGGATTTCATCTGTTTGGGTGTGCGTATTCACAACCATGCTTAAGTTCTGGCTGGTTTTTGTTTTTTTTAAACACGTGACTTTTGCTACACTTGCACAGCAACAGATCTGTGCAGTGATTTGTATTGGTGTGGATTGGTTTGTCTGTAAGTGGATGATTCCTTGACCTTGCGGATCAGGCTCACAGGATCAGGCTTTCATATGTACCACCAGGGGGTGAATTACTCAGTCTTCATTTTGCAGATTGGACACTTTTATCTGTACTAACAATATTTAATGATTATTCATTCCTATAGATAAAAGATTTTCTTATGGTTCCACAAGTAAGATGCACTAATGTTCAGTTTCTGATGAACTTTAGTGCACCTTACTTTACTGTGAGGAAAATGTCGTGGCATGCTGTGTATAGCAGCTAATCACTGACATCTATTGAATAGCTCATGCTGTTGCACTTTGATTGTTCAGCGATATTAATATCAATCTTGAGAATTTTTTTTGAGCTTGTATGAATTGTTTTCTGGTTGTTGCACCCACAATGGTATGCTGCTGTAGCCCCTTTGCTTTAATGTGTTTTTGTATATTCAGTGATGATCTTCTGAATACCTTAGTTATAATGTGTGGTTAACATTTTTCTCGGGCGACCGTGGCTCAGGCGGTTGAGAATCGCATCTGTAACCGGAAGGTCGCTGGTTCGATCCCTGGGCTCTCTGTCCTGGTCGTTGTGTCCCTGGGCAAGACACTTTATCCTACTTGCCTACTGGTGTTGGCCAGAGGGGCCGATGGCGCGATATGGCAGCCTCGCTTCTGTCAGTCTGCCCCAGGGCAGCTGTGGCTACAACTGTAGCTTGCCTCCACCAGTGTATGAATGTGTGAGTGAATGAATAGTGGTATTGTAAAGCGCTTTGGGTGCCTTGAAAAGCGCTATATAAATCCAATCCATTATTCTATTTTTTGGACCATTCTCTAAAAACTCTGGAGGTGACTTGCGGGGAAATCCCACAGATCAGCAGTTTCTGAAATATCGGATATGCCACAAACAACCACATGCAAGCCACATTCAGTCAGTTCAATCAACTTTTATCTCCATTCTGATGCTCGGGTTGAACTTCAACATGTTGTCTTAGCAATGTCTGAAGGCTTAAATGCATTGAGTTTTCTGTACCTAACAAACTGGCCAGTGAGTGCATAAGTTTAACTTTAGCAACTTTGTTTGAACCATACCATATAAAATTAATCATTGAAAATAATTTTCTGCTGCCAGTATTAAACAGTGACTCAAATACAAGTTTCTGTAGATAGGCATGATGCAAAAAAGCAACAGTTACCAAAAACCACACCACGAAAAACAAACACAATCAATTGTGCAGATTTAACAAATCCAGTTTTTTCATTTTTAATATTTTAATTTTAATATATATTTTTTATTTCTTATTCAGCTTGACAAGTTATGCACTGTAGTGTAAAAACAATCTCTGCCTACATCTCCTTCATTCACCCTGCAATTAACTGAAGAGATCTCTGGAATGAAGAAGCAGAGAAGTAAGAGACAAAGTGGAGCTTATTGTAGAAGATACAACACAACAGAGCAGCACCTGAGAGAAACATTATTATGCTCAGTTTAGAAGAATGTTTGATGTCTGGCTTTGGTTCTGTTACCACTCTGGTCTTAAAAGGCTGAAACACCCGGTCCCACTGAGTGAGGATAGCCTGACGGGCTCCAGCCCACTTTCCTGGTCCAGTCAGACGGTATTGGTATGGTGTGCAGGGTCCTAAAAAAAACCTGCAGTGCCAGTGTTGGGTCCTTAAAAAAGAGCCATGGTATGTTTGGCCTTACCCCCACCTCTTCAGACAGAGAGTCCATGTAAGGGATGTAGTGAACTTCCAGTGGGTTGCGTTCTGAGCATGCAAACCTAACAGAGAAGCAAATAAAGAAATAACAGATGACACTGAAAAAGCATATATTAACCAGTCTAAGCTAAGAGACTTTGTAAAACATTAATCAGAATACAAAAAATAAGGATTCTGGTGGAGATGAGCAGCCTTTTAACATATCTTAAAAATAATTTCCTTCTTCTGATCTGATACATGGTTGCCGTGTCCTTCTCAATTTCCTTCATCATGTTCTCCTCTGTGAGGAGGGCTGTTAAACCTGTCATGGAAAAATTCAGAACAATTTCAAACACAGAGTTATTGCATGATGATTTGCACTGGAGCATATACTTTAGGTTTGCATTAATAGCTCTAGTGTTTTCTCAATTCAAAATATAAAGTATACATCGCAGAATTCCTACTGAAACCCCTTCCATGACTTTGCACAATCAAAATATTCTCCTACACCTTTTTATGTTTTACCTTTAAACACTCTTGTAGCCCAACAAGCCTGCATCTCAGCCAGAGGGTTAATAGCACCAAAGCCATGTATGAAGCCCACCACTGCCAGTGTTGGTGAGGTCAGTGCAGGAGGGAACACATGTTTGTAGAGCTGCAGCCTGTAACCACATTTAGCCTGTAGAGCTGAGGGCAGGAAAGGAAAGCTGTAGTTGTACCCTGTGGCAGACACAACCACATCCACCTGTATGACAGACAAACAACCCTGGGATTAGATGAACATGTGCATTTAAATCCCCTTTACATCATTTCAAAAATAAAACCAAATGAAAAGGGACAGTCCAAGAATTACTACTTGGATATCCTATATTTTTCACCTGAACAGAATAGTTGTTGAAGTCATAAACACCTTGTCTATGGTGCTTCCATCAACAAAGACCACACTACTGTAGACCCACAGAACTCCCCCACGTTTGGTTTCACTGCAACACGACCTGAGATGATTCGAGCCGGCAAGTCATCATTCACTACAGGAATCTGTGCAAAAAAGCTGAATGCAGTTTTACAGGAGCTATGTTAGTGACCAAGGCAGTTAGACACAAATACCTGGTGCAAACATACAGTAGTCATGGCAAGATATCAAGTCACTGTTATCTAAATAAATACATTCATACATACATAAAAAACTTTGTTTATATAAACATGCTGCACATTACACCATGTGTGTTTCAGATTCTCGCTCTTTTAACAAATATAATCAGAATCAGAATCAGAATACTTTATTGATCCCTGGGGGAAATTATTTTTTGTTACAGTGCTCCATTTTAAACCAACATTAAGACAAGACAGACAATACGCTAACTAAGAATAGTACAATATATACATATATATACATACATACATACATAAGTCACTTATAAATAAATATTTGGAAAAGAAACATGTGTAGTTGTAGCAGCAAACAGTGTGTTAAGTGGATGCGTTGTACAGGGAGTACTTTAGTATTGCATTTACCTTTTGTTACAATTCCTTTGGAACATTTAACACATAATTTTTGAAGTTCTCGGTTATGATGATGTATTTTTAATTCAAACGTTTGACCATGCTTTTACCCATGTTTCGGTTTCAGGCCATATAGTTTGTGGTCCAGCGCTTGATTCAGCTTCTTCTCCAACATTGTGTTGGTCCATGAGGGGAAGAGCTTTCGTATCAGTGCGTCCATTCAAGAACTCCCGACAACATTTAGTGGAAGTCCCCCTGGCCCTACACGGCCAACAACCCATGCCCCACTTCTGGTACTGAGGTACACCTGCAGGTCATGTCAGCACAAGGAGGTTTCAGATTCACGAGTTATATTCCTTTAAGAATACAGTGCTTTCATATTCATAAACATCACTGTTCTTTTTGAATACAACATAGAAGTAAAGAAATGTAGCACAGCAGCTTACCTTCTCCGCAACCCTGCTGACATCCACAGCAATATCACCACCAGAGTTCCCAATCCCGATGACCACCACCCTTTTCCCCTCCAGACCCTCAGCACTGCAGTATTCCCAATTGTGGAAATATTTGGCTCGGAAACTCTCAATACCTGGAATGATTAAAAATAAATAAATACTGAATTTGTCGCTAAATATAAATATTTGTCAGTCATTTCAACCACCATTGGAAACATTAACAGACAACACAGTGTGTGACATCTGTTGTGTTGGAGCAAGAGCAGCTGCTGCATTTCTTAAATTTACCTGGGAAGTCTCTGAGTGGCAGGTGAGGCTGGGTGAAATGTCCAGTGCAAACCATCACGGCATCAAAAACACGGGTCTCCCTCTGACCCTCTCTGCTCTCCGTCTCCACCTCCCACTGACCCGTCACTTCAAAATTTGTCATCTGCCTCACGCTGATTACAGTAGTCTGACACAAACACAAACACAGTTTTTTCTTTTTTATGAAGATCACCAACCTGGAAGCGTATGCGTGGCAGCAGGTTGAACGTCTGAGCATACAGACGCAGATACAGCAGGACCTCAGAGTGGTGCATGTTGTTAGGGAGGTCAGCAGGAGGCGGGAAGTCGCTGAAAGACATCATCTCTTTGGAGCTGTTGATGATCACTGACTTATAGATGTTGGCCCGCCCCGGCTCTGGCTTCTCCTGAAGGAGGAGAACATAAAGACAAAAAACGAAACACAATGCAACTTTGCTTCTATTTAAACTCTGACTTTAAGTATATTTCAAAACTCTGTCAGTGTCTTACAGGTCTCTTAATCCCTGGATGTGTCTTCTCTATTTTCACACGTTTCTGTGGGATAGTTGCCCACTCTCTCCAACTTTGATACCATCTCTCTCCTTCACTCCAGTGAATTTTAAATTGTTTATTTTAAACTTTGAATTGATGTATGAGCAGTGCATTAAGGAATTTATATTTTACAAAGCTACTTTAGTAATGTAGCTTTTGTTAAAACCACAAAACAGCTGAGAACAGATTCTGCACTTCACTTCAGTATCAAAATAACTGAACTGCTCTTCATTTTAACACTTGATCCATGTTAGACCAGCCAGTTAAGTACATTTTCTGGGATCTCTGCTTTAACGTTGCACAAGTCATTCTCAGCAAAGCTGCATCTCTGTGTGTGTCACTACAGAAAAAATAGCACTGCAGATCACATTGTCACATATTCCCAACAAAGGTTGTTTGAAATACATGATTCAAGAATTTAAAGCAACTAATTTTTCAACTTTTTTCAAAAGCTCGTTTTTTACTTTTTTTTTTTACAATTTCTTTTCTAAACTTTGAACTTCCATTTACGTGTCTGTATTTAAAAACAGTAAACCTTGCAAGAAACGATTCAACAATTTGAATGTTAAGCTTCACTTCAATATGCTGTCATTTATATCCCCCCCAAAAACCCCATTGTTTCCCACCTTAAATCTCCAAAGACCTCCAATGTCATCACTGCTTTCAAAACATGTGGGCTCCAGACCTTCATCCAGACAGCCTTTGATGCTCGTCACTCCCGAGGGTCCTGCACCGATCACTGCCACTCTCTGAACCATGCTTGCACAGCTAGCTGATCTGTTACAGATGTTTGCAGTTTGAAAAATGGTTGAGTTTTATGTTTATAGCATGACTGTTTCACACCCATTGTTTTGGAGTTGTTAACTTGCATGTGAGTGTGCCTTTTTTTCATTACTTGAGTCAATCAAGGATAATTACATTAAATTCAGCAGCACGCAGAGAAGTGCTGAATGAGACTGAACATTTACATTTTCTTCAGTTTTCCTGCAAAAATGAATCCAATTAGTTTTACTTGTCCTTAGCAATGGTGCTGTGATTTGGTCTAATACCTAAGTGTTTGGAGCAAACAGACCTAATTTACTGTAGAGATTTTCACTTGTAAAACACAGATTAATAACATTAGTCGCAAAAAAGGGGTTCCTCCATTGATTTTCATGCTGTAACAAAAAGTTCCCCAAACGAAGTAATAGTAGTACTAGTAGGAGGTACAGGAGGAATCACATGGTTATGTGACATATGTGACAAGTATGAAAATATAACATCTGACTTCAATCCAGGCCCATAGGAAATATATTATTATTAATTTATATGTCTTAGTAATGCTCAAGTGGCCAAATAAAGCATTGTTATGAGCTCAAGTCAGTGTCTTTGAGTAACAGCAATAATTTAAATTCCAGTGGGAGGGCCTTTGTGCACGGAAGCATCAGATTCCAAGTAAATACCAGCATTAATATCGAAGTGGTTTTCTTTAGCATTAACTCTGCGAACCATAATCTACTCCTCACTGGAGCTTCAACAGACACACTGGAGTTACAATATGCCAACTCAACCTTAAGCAAGATAGATGATTGTATCTCCTTACTTGCCCTTTTGGACTTAGTTCTTTTGGATTAGCTCTAATTTAGCAGTTTTTGGGAGGTTAACCATGGATGTTTTAGGGAGGTCAGCAGTTTTAACTTCTTGAGACTGTACATGAATGACAACACACACATAACACACTACAGGGCCTGGTTGCATTGTTCTCCATAAACAGAAAACGCTGGGTTTCCTGTTTAGGGCCCGTGATGGCAAGCCACACATGGCAAGCTCCACACCTCACCACTAGTTGCTTCACTTTAGTTTACTTTGCAGTCACTACACTTATTTTCAAATATACTGTTTCCTTATTAAATTAGTTTTTTTTTCCCGTTCAAACCTTCCAATATTAATATGGGGTGCACACATATCAACGCTGTAAGGTCAAAGTTCTGTTTTATGTTACATCTTTCTTTGTTTGAGCTACCTGGGGTTTTGGCTTCTCCTTCCTGGCTGGCAAAAGGGCTGGGGGATCTGAAGTACTGCTGACAGCCTCAGTGGACTAAACCACATGCTTCATTGCCTGGGGAGTGTTTGGAGTTTGTTTAACAGTTTTGTGTTAGCTGGTTATATGTCAGTCACCCCCCCCCCTTGTGTGTCATATGATTTAGCTAAGCTAGTATTTAAGTTCCCTCCTGTCATTTCAGGAAGTCAGTTTGTCTTATGTTTGTTTGATGTTTTGTTAGTTGTTATTTTGAGTTTAGTTTATTGAGTTGACCTCTTTTATTGGTCTGCCTGTTTAAGTTTTTGGTTTTGTTAATTATCTTTCATATTTATATCATATTCATATCTTCCATATCCTAAAATGTTTTTGGGCTCAAGTCTGTCAAAAGAATCAATGCAAATTAAAATATTTTTTTCCAGGAGTGAGTGTTCATATCCTGAACCACGAAAGAACACAGTTTTATATAAATGAAAACATTTTTTTTCAGTATTTTAGGCAATGTCTTTATTTGCTTTTTTCATGAGTGTTAGACAAGAAGAACTGCAGGTAGAAAATGGTGCATTTGTACATTTTCACATATTTTAAATGGCACACACTGCTCATCATCAGTACCCAGAAACTAAAGGTTCATTTTTTTTAGTTAACAGAAACCTAAAGGTATAATCTAAAGTAAAACTGTCAAAGCAAACAAAGATATCTGATGGTGCATCTAAATTTAGATATGCATTTGGTGACAAATCTACACCCCGTGGACCTTGTTATGAACTACAGGCTATTCGACATATTAAGGAGTCAATCAAAATACACATAATGCACTGTTATCTATCACTGAACATTTCATTAACAAAATCTTCTGCAGTTGGTTATCATTTTCTCTGACATGAGCCTTGCACATATAAACTTAATTTCCTCTTTTATTTCAGACTTCCGTCCATTTGTTTGAACCACATAGTTTTTAAGAATCACTCCAACTGCACTGTAGTGTGCATGACTTCTTTTTTCCTTTTGCATTTGCATTTGCAGGCCTCAGTGTGAAGATTATGCAGACCTTTGGAACTGGAAGGTACTTTTACAACTGTATAATATTACATAATTGCAGCACATGATTTTTACACTACGACAAGAAAAGGAGACTCCCAATTTATCTCCTCTTTCCCTGCAGGCCAGCAGGAAATGAATACACAGAAATAAAAAATAAACAGATTTTCTGTGATTCACAGACCTGTTTTCTTTCCTCTTTAATCCATGTTAAATAATTTTGTTGTTAAAATTGTTGTTATGTTAATTAAGTCTATTAATACATTACATATCAGGATTCTGTGGTAAGCTGAACCACAACTCCCTCAGAAAAACTGTGCTTTTGTTCAGCATCTCAGTAGCAGCTTCCAGGGTCGTAACGATCTTGCCTTTAGAAAAAAGCACGACTATTATTACAGTTCCTGTGAATGTGAGCATCAGCGGAGAACACAAGCCAAATTTACTGGTGTTGTCTGGTATTTCTCTGGTTCTGAACGGTTGAGAAACCCGCTCCCACTGAGTGAAGATAGCTTGTCTGGCACCAGACCAATTTCCAGGCCCACTAAGACGATATTGATAAGGTGTGCAGGGACCAAAGAAGACCTTTGCCCAGAGCACAGGGTCTCTCAGAAAAAGCCTCAGGAGTTTTGGTCGAACACCTACCTGTGAATAAAAATCTGTTATGAAGGATTTGTCTATGATTAATGTTGAAAATTTTATTTATAGCTAAAGTGAACTCACTTCCCCAGCCATAAAATCCAGATATGGGATGTAATCAACCTGTAGAACAGCCTGCCGTGGACAGGGATAGCTGAGAAAGAAATATTTGCTTGTGTCATTAACAGGACTTAGTGGGAATAAGTAATCGACCAGGGCCATTTAATAACTTTCAGAAATGATGTCTACCTTTGCATGTTTCTCCTCCTCTCAGATTCAATGACATCCAGCATTTTCTCTTTGGTTGGAAGACGACTCTGACCTTAAAGATATGATGTTTCAGCTACTATTTCCCCAAACCCAGTGTAAGCTTATGTGTTTGTTTGAAGAGTTTACCTAAAAAGACCTTAACAGCCCAGCGAGCCTGCATTTCCACTGTAGGCATGAGTGGACCTTTTACTTGGAAAAGTCCCATGACGGCCAGTGTGGGAGGTTGCAGGGATGGAGGAAACGCTCTCCTAAAACATGAAAGATAAACCTTTGTGGTGGTACTTTAAGAATTTTAATATGATAGCACTGTAAAAGTTGCCTGCAGCACCAACCCCCAAAAAACGTATCATGTATGATTCAAACTTTAATCTCTAGACTTTACATTTGAGAGGATACCCATGCAAGTCAGTGATCCACTCTGTCCACCATAAACTTACTTGTACAGTGTCACCTCTTCATATGGTCCCTCTGACAGAGTTGATGGTAGGAATGGGAACTTTGCAATGTAACCTGTGCAAAATACCACGGCGTCAATGTTCTCCTCCACCGTGCCATCTTCAAATACAACTCTAGAGTCCTTGAACCCTTCCAGATTGTTCTTCATGACTATTGCCCCCTGAAGGATTCGGCCTGGGAGATCGTCATTGATCATAAGGTTTCTCTCCATAAGTCTGTGAAAGAAGTAAAGTAGTGAAGTCTCTGTTGCTACAAATGCTGTTGTCTAATTGTCAGCTCATGCCATGCTGGTACTGATGAAATTATGAGTAAAACTCGAGAAAGACTTATGTCAGACAAGAAAAAATATAGAAATAATTCTGATTAATTTTCGTCTTTATTAGGTAGGAATTACAATTGTAAGTGTCTTTCAGGTTTGAGGGGATTGTGCTGTCTTTTTTAAAGTTTCGTGAAGTTGTGACGACTATTTCAAAAGCACGTACATTACCTGTGTTTGGGTTTTAGACCATACAATATGTGGTCATATTTATTGTTCAGTGCTCTCTCTGCTGCCCAGTTGACCAAAGTCTTGGGGAGCAATTGGAAGAGGACGTTGTTGATCCGTTTGATTACTGCAATGTCGAGAGGAACGCCATTGGTGGACATCCTGCCCAGCACCCAGGCCCCTTGACGTGTACTGAGAAAGGTCTGTCGATACAAAAGCGGTACAGTCGACATTTGATCATCTCTCTCAGTCCCGTACCTCCGTGACAAACCAAACGTTTGCATTTCACCTTCTCGGCCGATCTGCTAATCTCCACAGCAATATCACCTCCAGAATTGCCAGTGCCGACCACCACCACCCTTTTTCCTGTGAAGGCATTTGCATCTTTATATTCCCAGCTGTGAAGACACCTGCCAGAAAAGGTTTCATGCCCTGGAGGAATACAGATTTTGCTACAGTCACAAGGAAAACATTTTTTCCAAGAATGTCATGATTTAAATACTATTACTCTAAGATGTCCATTTATTTACCTTGAAAGTCAGACAATGGTAATGTTGGATGGGTGTAGTGACCTGAGCACACCAGAATGGCATCAAAGATGTGCCTCTCTTCCTGTCCGTTCTTGTTTATGGTCACTACTTCCCATTGGCCGGATAGAGAGAAATCCGGCCTTTGCAAAACACTCCTCACTGTGGTCTGAGGTGTGCATGCCCACATTCACAGAAAAATATACATTAATATCAACAACACTGCTTTCATAGAATACTTGAGCTGATGAGATGCCATCTACCTGAAAGTTAATGTATCTAAGCAGGTCAAAGTGTTCAGCATAGAGCCTGAAGTACTGCAGAAGCTGTGAGTTATGCATGAAGTTGGGATAGTCAGATGGCATTGGAAAATCACTGAAGCACATCATTTCTTTGGAGGTATTGACCACCAAGGACCGGTAGATGCTGGTTCGATCTGGCTCAGGTGTCTCCTGTTGACACACATGAAAACAAGAGCAAAGCAGGTAAAAACATCTCTCTGCAACCATTGTACACTTTAATGCAGTGTTTATAATGATTGTTGTGGACAAGCTAAACCCTTTCTCCATATACAGTAATAACAGGATTCAACAACAGTAAGAACAATCATCAAACTTTGCAATGTGGTTGTGCCCCCACTTACTCTAAAATTCCACATGCCGCCAATGCCATCACTGCTTTCAAAGCAGACAGGCTCGAGCCCCTCATCCACACAGATCTTGATACAGGCCAAACCAGAACAGCCTGCTCCAACTACTGCCACACGTCGAACCATTACTGAACACTTGGGTATGGAAAGACACTGTGAGTCAGACATGTTTCATGCACAAACATGAGACTGCATGCACATTTTTATGTTTCTTCTTCTGTCTTCCATAATCAACTACCTCAAAAGTAGTAACATTGTAAGCTATGTGCACAAAAATAGGTACCGGTAAGTTTGAAAGACATGTCAGTTGTTCTCACCTTCTTCAGTTATATGCTTGTCGGTCCTGTTTAGCCGGTGTTGGGCGTTAAACGGTGTGTAAGCTCCCATGACCTGAACTCTTGTTGTGCAATCAGTTAAACAATATGCCAGAGGAGGGACTTTAACCCTTCTCTTCAAATATTCTATAAATGAGTGCTGGAATGAGTAAAAGAGGTGCTTCTTATTAGAACCCACATGATGGGAAGACTCAGTTTCTCAGATCTGTACATCTTTGCATTGTTGCATCTGGGTCATATGTGACGTAGTGTGTGTCCTTTATTGCGGTTTTTATCCAAATCTTTTGTAATAGTGTGACATCTTTCAATTTGAGGATCTTTGAAGATCCTTCTGTAGGCTTCAATGGCTCTGTTCTGAATGGCTTGATTCTTGGGCTTGCCTATCGATGTGTTTGCTGCTGATTGGCTCCTCCATGACATCCTGCTGTTTAAAGGTTCGGGTTTCTATATTACTCTCCTGACAGCAACTTGGCCCAGACCTCCAAACCCTGCTATACTCTTTCTGTTATAGAGGAGAAGTCTCTTTAGGCCCAGTGTTTGTTAGTGTGGTTTGTATTAAGTGTTCTATCATGTAAATACATAAATTTGTTATCAAATATAAAGGCTGAACTGCTTCTTTCCTTCTTTTTTTTTTTTTCACTGTTTTCTCTTGATTTACATATTATAGGAAGTAAGATTCAGGAGTCTAGTTTGTTGTACTTAGGAATCAGGTATCACTGGGGTTTGTACCACAAAGAAGGTTTGTACTTTAGTCACTAAGACTGAAGTGGAGATGCTATCTTAATAAAGTCTATTCTAATACCAGACTAAAAGGAAAGCTGGCCAAAAAGCAAACTGTATAAGTTACCGGACTTATTCAGTATTCAGTAATTCATGGGAGAATCAGATAATAATTGGATAATAATTGTTGTGTTAGTCATTCTTAGTAATTGTTTAGATTTGTGTATGGCCCCCTTTCAAAATAAGCTTCAACCACAACATGACTGGATGAAGAGTGACTGGAAAGCAGACATTAATGATTAACTAATTCCAGTATACAGTGTATTACAGAAGTCCACTCTAGACATAACAAAAGAATGCATATTCATTTCCATAATCATTGCCAGATGTGCTTCTTTTTTTAAAGATTTTAATCTTGAGATTCACCTGAGCTGGGACAAACTGCTCTTGACCACAGCGCTGATTTGCTTTTCACATTTTAAATTTGTGTGAAAGATTACACCAAGATTTTTAACCGGTGCTTTAATAAAACGAGTTAAAGTGCAGGTAATCTTTTAACTCTCATTTAATAGTGGAGGACCAAACAATATGGCCTGTGTTTTGGAAAACAACCAGGACATAAAATGACAAGTAAGAATTTATTTATATTTGTTACTGATCCTGTAAAGACAGGAAAGACAAAGACTCTAGATCTTCTTGCTATCTTGCTAATGGTATTGTTATTTCCTGGAGAATTAATGGGGCACTCAGTGATTCAGAAGAAGGACAGAGAAGTTCACAGCATGCTTTGGGTGTTTCTCTGAACTAATGTTAGTTTGGCTGAATTCCCTGTAATTTATTTCTTATTTCATTAAAACATTGTTGATGATGTTGCCACCCTCTTGCCCCTAAACATTCCTTTTAAGGACACCAAAAACATCAGCCTGTTGAATTATCTGATGATATAATCCAAAGGCAGTGTTGGGAAGGTTACTTTTAAAATGTATTCCACTACAGATTCCGTTACGTTACTCAATGAGAGTAACGTATTCTGAATACTTTGGATTACTTAATATATTATCATGCTTTTTACAACTGCATGAATGTACTGTTGCTGTGTAATTTATTACTATTACTGAAGGTCCGCGGCTCCGAACTGTAGTAAAGGGACCTCTGGCTAATACGTTGGTTCCGTGTCGGGCTCGTAGCTGAAAAATAAAGACAGAGAGAGGCGTTGAAAGGCTGCTCCAACGGAACTTGTTGTTTCGGAGGAAAACAGGAACACAGTGTAGCTACAGCAGAGTCTTAATAGCTTACTTACAACTGGGCTCGTCAGGCACTCTTCTTGGCTGCAGTGGTTATTATTGTTTCTGCTCGGTGACAGCTCGTACTTTTCCACTCACATTTTTCTCCCTCCTCGCGCTCACAGACACATAATGGGTATGGCAGTCCATTCTCCCTGCAGCACGGACTACACTGCCATAATATGGGGCGCCGTTTGTAAAGTGAACCATGCTGAAATTAACGGCAACATTTTTCCACATTTAGCTCAAACCTTACAAAAACATGTTTTTTCGAGTAATTTTTTACAACATTTAGTAAAATATTTTTAACTTTTCATCAAATGTTAAATATTAAATCTAAATGTTAAATATTAAATCTAAACATTATATTTAAATGCTAAATGTTAAATCTAAATGTTACAGAAAACTAAATATTTAGGCTAACATGCAAATTTATTGTACGGATCAACGGAAATACCAAAATAAAAGCTTCCCGAAAACCTCCGGTGCAAAATTGTGTCTGCTCTCCCCCTCACTTCTCCTCGCCATGTGCTGCTTCACTTCTTGCCTACGACCATGTCCAGCAAAATCGCTGGACATGTGCTGCAGTGATTGTGAAGTGGAGACTGCAGCTGCTAAGAGTGCACTACTGCTGAACCTTTGGATGGCCGACAAAATGGATCTTCCGATGTTTTCAGCTAAATTGCCGGACGTGCTTTCTAGTGGTCTGTGCCGGGTTATGGCTGAATTCCAGTGGAATGAAGGTCCCGCCATAATAGTCGTTCCAGCCATGTGTTCCAGCCCTAAACCTAACCTTAACCATAACCTCATTCCTAACCTTAACTAGCAGTTAAATTACGTAAAATAGTGTTTTCCAAAGCGATTTTTAGAAAATGATCGAACATGTGTAGATTGAGTCCAAACGGTTCTCATGTGTTCTCCTGTTTTCGATGCCATCATTTAGGAACGTGTTGTGTACCCGAAAGCATAAAATGTTGACAATTTGTCACCTAGCGAAAATTATTACGCTTAGGGAGTGAGACCGTGTCTGACCACTACCGGCACACTTTTGCACCGGAGGTTTTCGGAAAGCTTTTATTTTGGTATTTCCGCTGATCCGTGCAATAAATTTGCATGTTAGCCTAAACATTTAGATTTAACATTTAGATTTAGATTTAAATATAATATTTAGATTTAGCATTTAGATTTAAATATAATATATAGAATTAAAATTTAGATTTAGATTTAAATATAATATTTAGATTTAACATTTAACATTTAGATATAAATATAATATTTAGATTTAACATTTAGATTGAATATTTAACATTTAAAATTCTGTTTTAAATATGAAAAGTTACAAATATTTTACTAAATGTTGTAAAAAAGGACTTGTTTTGAGCTAAATGTGGAAAAATGTTGCCGTTAATTTCAGCATGTTTCACTTTACAAACGGTGCCCCATACCATTAGGCTACATTTTTTAAGCCTATTAGCTTAGCACAACAACAACAACAACAACAACAACAACAACAAAAGCGCTCGCAGAGAGCTGAAAAACCAACTCACAATGTGCAACATCGATCTTTATAGTGTTTTCTTCATGGCAACAGTAACGCTGCTGCCTGGAACAACAGAACATAGCTGTCAAACAAAACCCAAACAGGCAAAAAAAAAAAAAAAAAACCCAAACCGGCCTGACCCGCCACAATATGAAACAGGAAAATAATAAAGTAATCCATTTATTTCAACAAAGTAACTGTATTCTAAATACCACCTTTTTAAACGGTAACTGTAACGGAATACAGTTACTCATACTTTTTATTTTAAATACGTAACGGCGGTACATGTATTCTGTTACTCCCCAACACTGTCCAAAGGTGTAAACAGTTGAAACAATTACAAAAACCATAATCACTTACAGAGTTATTAACAAAATCATCATCCTTGTAAAACTATACCCAGATTACAGTTTGATATTGCACCTGCAGATGTTTGTGTTTGTCCCTGCAACAGTCATGACTGCGCTGTAGAACAACGCCTCCAGTGGGCAGAATGTAAAAGACATGTCTTCGTATCAATGAAGATATGTCTTTCTGATTCTGACAGTGTAATAAATAAACTTATCATTGGTCTTTTATTTTTTTTTAACTACTTTCTCTAGCAGAAAACAACATTCATGGACATGGACTTCTAAAATATTTTCCAAACTATATCTTTTAGATAACTAACAGAAAATGTAATAAAGGTCATCAATATTAGTTAAATATTAGTTAAAAGTATTTTTGCCTTCTCTCACTCAAACAGCTCTGAGGTAGTTTAATGACAAAATTACAATGATTTGACCACATCTTTTATATGGTAAATGGTAAGTATTTGTATAGCGCTTTACTAGTCCCTAGGGACCCCAAAGCGCTTTACAAATCCAGTCATCCACCCATTCACACACTGGTGATGGCAAGCTACATTGTAGCTACAGCCACCCTGGGGCACACTGACAGAGGCGAGGCTGCCGGACACTGGCGCCACCAGGCCCTCTGACCACCACCAGTAGGCAACGGGTGAAGTGTCTTGCCCAAGGACACAGCGACTGTCCAAGCCGGGGCTCAAACCGGCAGCCTCCCAATTACAAGGCGAACTCCCAACTCTTGAGCTACGCCCATCGCGATATTTGTATAGCGCCTTACTAGTCCCTATTGACCCCAAAGCGCTTTACACATCCAGTCATCCACCCATTCACACACACATTCACACACTGGTGATGGCAAGCTACATTGTAGCCACAGCCACCCTGGGACGCACTGACAGAAGTTTATCTTATTTCATTGTCTCACATACACCAAGTGTGTCGATGACCCCTTGACCTTGTATTTGATAAGAAGTTAAGTGAACAGATTCACAGAGACTGATATTGTTAAACCTCATACAACAGGCCAAGAGACATCAAAAACAGAACGTATAAATTAATAAATAAAACAAACAATTCGGAGCACATACTGAATATTTATAAATTATTCAGTACAGCTTTTAAAGTCTTTAATAATGTAATATACTGCTGACAGAAAACATGATAATCTGCTGTAATATCTTACAGTGTATAACCTCTTAGCATATCAAAGAAATAAGTAATCATAGGATCCTAATTATATGTTACCCTAGAAATGGTTACAGTACTTAAATGAGTCAGTATATGACATTAACAGATCTTCTTATAATGGTATTTTATGCAACATGTCAAATCCAAGTCAAGCCTCTGTCATTGTTTTCAGTGTGGTGTTACTAACTATGGGAATTAGTGACTGGTATTGTCTCTTAATAGCTTCACTGTTATTTCTCAAATTATTTTGAAACCCTAAGTATCAAAGGAGGTGCAAGATGAGATACTGGTGCTGGGTTTCTCATTCAATCAGACTGATTGTGGACGCAGCTTGGACACGAGGGTGGAGATGGTGGTTGGGTTGCGGTGGATGTAGTAGATTGCAGCTCCTCCAGCCATGAATGTCAAGCTAAGCTTGATCAGGAAACCTGTCGTTGAACTCTGTTGTGCATTCAGCTGGAGGAGACATATGAAAAGATTATAAGAATGCATCTTTGATTGGCTGACTGGTGCATACAGCAAAACTCAGAGTATGGAAAATAAACGCTTTTTTCAGACCTGTCTAGTTTTTAGAGGTTGGTACATGCGGTCATACTGAGTGAAGATTGCCTTGCGTGCCCCCTCCCATTTTCCTGGTCCCATCAACCGGTACTGGTAGGCTGTAACAGGCCCCCACAGAACTTTCTTAAATAGAGGGAAGTCTGTGAGGAAGAGCCAGAGGAGATTTGGTTGCACTCCAATGTCCTTTGCTAAGTCGTCCATGTGCTCAACAAAGTCCACCTGCAGAGGTGTTAACTTTGACACAACGTAGCTGTAAAGAGGATAAGTCAAAAAACAAATAAGTTAACCAATAGAATATTAGATCCACACACCTAGTTTTAAACAAGGAAGGGTTGAAAGGTTTAAATGATTTCTTCACTTTTTTGGTAAATGATTTGCAAAAAATATTCTTATTATTACTAAATCTAAGAGGGGAAAATTAGTTTTTAAATACTTTTTTGCAATCTTCTTGGTGTCATTCTCAACAGCTTTGATCATGGCCTGGTTTGAGGGCAGTTTCTTATGTCCTGAAGAGCAAAAGAGAGAAAGCAAGAGTAAAGATAGTGACTGTGTTGATATGTAGATGTTGATGTAATGATAAGGTTTACCAGCAGGGGGCACTGTATTTAAGAAAGCTCATGAATGCCTCCAGGGGGAGCACATAAAAGAAGACTAGTCTGTGGCGTGGCATAAGGATGTTAATAAAATGTTTTGGAGCGGTAGCTCGCAAAGCATAAGTGGATGCTGTGTTATTTTTAACAAGCCCTATGAAGACAAGAAATAGTACCAGGAGTAAAAGCGAGAGTGTGGAAGCGATAGCAGTTCAAAGTTCTGTTTGAGATGGAAATTTGAAGCCACCGGAAGCATTGTCATTTTGGTGTAAAGGAAATAACATTTTTGGGAGACAAATTCTCTGCTGGAGGTCTTGAGCCAGATGAAAGAAAAATAAAAGCCATTGCAACCATACCACACCCAACAGATAAGAGAGGTGTGCTCAGAGTGATGGGAATGATCAACTTTGTAGGAAAATTCATACCTAACTTGTCAGTGAGAACATCAGCACTAAGGGAGTTACTTCGTGATTCCATGGAATTTAAATGGACAGCGAGGCATGAACAAGAATGGAATGATTTAAAGACCACACTGACAACGCGCCCAGTGCTTGCATATTATGATCCAACTAAGAGTCTGAAAATCTCAACAGATGCCTCAAAGAATGGGCTTGGAGCTGTTTTACCTCAAGCTGAAGAGGGGAGCTGGAAACCAATTGTTTATGCTTCTAGATCCATGACTAAGGCTGAAACCAAATATGCTCAGATTGAGAAAGAATGTCTTGGGCTGGCATATAGACTTGATATTTTTCACTGTTATGTTTATGGTCTTCCTACCTTTACAGTTGAGACAGATCATTGTCCTCTTGTGTCAATCATTAAGAAAAATCTGAATGAGATGTCGCCGAGGATTCAGCGTCTCATGATGAAACTGCAGAGGTATAGTTTTGACTTGATATACACACCAGACAAGTATTTAGCTTTAGCAGATGCACTGTCACGAGCATCACAGGTGTGTCAAGCAAGCTCCACTGAGAAAGAAGTAGATGATCATGTTAATATGATAGTGGAGTCTGCCAGTGTCTGACGCAAAGATAAAACAAGTATGTGAGGAGACAGCTGCAGACAGGGAGCTGCAAACAGTGATGGAAAATATCCAAGGAGACTGACCCAAAGGGTCCTGTTCAAAGTATTATCATGTTAGATCAGAGCTTAGCGTGGTAAATTGACTGCTGTTGAGAGGCAATAGGATCGTGATACCACATACCGGTAGTCTGAGACAGGTGGTACTTCAAAGAATACGTGAGGGACACCTGGGAATAGAAAAGTGTAAAAGGAGGGCTAGAGATGCTGTGTACTAGCCTGGTATTAATAAAGACATTGAGAACATGATCGGAAAGTGTGAAACATGTAAGAAGTTTCAGAGCAGACAGGCAAGGGAACCCATGATGATTCCTGAACGTCCTACAGCACCGTGGAGGAAAGTAGGAACAGATTTATTTCATTTTAATGGGAAAGACTATCTGTTGGTTATAGATTATTACTCTAACTTTCCTGAGATTGCTCTACTTACAAGTACTACTGCTAATAATGTGATCACACATGTGAAGTCCATCTTTGCCAGGCATGGAATACCAGAAACTGTCATTTGTGACAATGGTCCTTGCTATAATTGCAAAGAATGGCAGAATTTCGCAAGAGAATATGGCTTTAAACATGTCACATCAAGTCCTCAACATCCACAGGCTGAAAAAGGAGTGCATATCATCAAGCAGCTTCTGAAGAAGGCTACAGACAGTCAATCAGATCCTTATTTAGCTCTGCTGAGCTACAGGGCTGCTCCTCTTGACTGTGGTTTATCCCCTGCAGAACTGCTGACGAGTCGTAAGCTACACACAACTTTGCCCTGCTATGCAGAGAGCAAGCAGAGTGAAGAAATTATAAAAAGCAAGAGCATCTGAAATGGAAACAAAAACAGCAATATGACAAGGGAACAAGAGCACTTGGATTGCTTGCAAAGGATGATGTAGTGAGAATCCAAGATCAGAATGCATGGAACAGGAAAGCCATTGTTCTTCAGGAAGCAGGTCCAAGATCATATGTAAGAACGTAAGAACTGAAGAAGATCATGTGCTCAGAAGGAACCATCGCAACTTACTGAAGACTAAAGAGACATTAAGGGAGGAACAATGTGGTGAGGAAGATGAAAATGTTGATGTGTCACATGCAGAGACGGTGTCTGATTTGAAACTACTAGATGGACATGAAACTGTGAAGAAAAGTGAAGTTGTTTCAGAACATGTATTGAGGAGGTCATGAATGCCTCCAGGGAGAGCGCATAAAAGAAGACTGGTCTGTGGTGTGGTATAAGGATGTTAATAAAATGTTTGGAGCGGTAGCTCGCAAAGCATAAGTGGATGCTGTGTTATTTTTAACAAGCGCTACGAAGACAACACAGCGTCAATCATTAGTAAAATGCAATGTATTTGATATTTTACTGTAAAAGATTTTATTTCACCTCAGTTTTTAAATTTTCTTTTATTGGAAATTCCTTACCTTTGAAGACACGAGTGACAAAACGGGCCTGCATTTCAGCTTGAGGCATGATGGCTCCGTCAGAATGGATAAAACCCACAATAGCTAGGGTAGGCTGCTCTAGGATTGGAGGAAAAACATGTTTGTATAGTCCAATACGGTGCCCAGACTTGTATATGGCATTTTTTGGCAAGTAGGGGAAATCGTAGTTATATCCTGTGGCAAACACAATCAGGTCCACCTGTAATAAAGAGGACAAGAAAGAAGAGCTGAAATAGTTTTTAATGACATTAAGAACTGGAATATTTAAAGCACATCAGATAATTTGGTTCTCTGACATTTTCTGCAGTACTGCCATCAACAAACACCACAGTGGAACCACGGATCTCTTTTATGTTTGGTTTGACGATGACCGACCCAGACAAAATCCGGAAGGGCAGATCGTCATTGATCACTGGGATCTGGCTGAAGAGCCTGATGAGGTGAGGGCAGCAGAGGAAAGACAGACATGTAAAATTCATATATAATAATATATTCTGATAACTACGTGGTAAACTACATGGTAAATGCCCTGCATTTATATAGCGCTTTACTAGTCCCTAAGGACCCCAAAGCGCTTTACACATCCAGTCATTCACCCATTCATACACACATTCACCCACTGGTGATGGCAAGCTACATTGTAGCTACAGCCACCCTGGGGCGCACTGACAGAGGCGAGGCTGCCGGACACTGGCGCCACCGGGCCCTCTGACCACCACCAGTAGGCAACGGGTGAAGTATCTTGCCCAAGGACACAACGACCGAGACTGTCCAAGCCGGGTCTCGAACCGGCAGCCTTCCGATTACGAGGCAAACTCCCAACTCTTGAGCCACGATTGCCCACATGCCCAATAGACAAATTATGATTTAAATAGTGTTCACTTCATAGCAGATACACAGTCTATGGACAATTTTGGTATGGTGAACAGTTTAGCAAACAAGATGAGACAATCAGCTTATATGTGATAGATTGCATTCAGCGAAACCGTGGCGTTAGGGAAGAATTTACATATCCCACCTGTGTTTGGGTTTGAGGCCATACATGGCGTGATCATACATGGAGTTGAGCTTTTTCTCACCAAGCCAGTTGAGAAATCTCATTGGCAACAGCCTGAACATGATATGGACAAAGCGTGTGTTGAACCTGTCCACTGGAAGACCATTGTCAGAAACCTGACGAATGACCCAAGCACCACTACGAGTGCTCAGATACATCTGTAAGACAAGACACAGAAAGAAAGAAGTAACACTAACGTGAAATTGTCTTATCTCACGGGATGAAGGGCATCCTTGTACTCTTTATTTTAGGAGGTAAAGCTTGAGGAATGAGGATGCAAAAGGCACATCAAATTGGCACACTATCAGACAAAAAAAAGGGACACTAAAATGTTAGGAAGAAAGCTGAGCACTTAGAGAGCACTACCAACCTGCTCTGCAACTCTGCTGCCCTCCACCGCGATGTCACCTCCTGAGTTGCCGATGCCGATGACCACAACTCTCTTCCCATGCATGTCTTCAGGCCCCTTGTAGTCCCAGCTATGGGAGTATTTTCCTTCAAATGTCTCAATTCCTTTCAGACAACAGAGTGGAATTTTTATACAGTCATGTTTTAACATTTATCATGTGGTGGTACAGATATTCACTCACCTGGGAAGTCTTTGAGTGGCAGGTTAGGATAGTTGAAGTGACCAGTGCAGCAGATAATGGCATCAAAAATGTGGTTCTCCTCGTATCCATCTCTAGTCTCAGTCACCACATCCCACTGACCAGTGCGAGAAAAGTCCGGTCTCTGTTTCACACTCTTGACTTTGGTCTAAGATACAATAAATATAATAGCAGGTCAGTTTATACATATAAATATTAATATAGGGTATAATAAAATTGATCGCTCTTCTTTCTATCTTGCTACCTGGAAGCGAATGTATTGCAGTAGTTTAAAGTGGTCTGCATACATTCTGAAGTAGTTCAAGATTTTAGAGTGGTGCATGTAGTTGGGGTAGTCTGCAGGGATTGGGTAGTCACTGTAGCACATCATCTCCTTCCACACATTGCTAGTAAGGGAACGATAGATACTAGCTCTGTTTGGTTCCGACACTTCCTGCAGAGAAGACGTTCCAGACAACAGATGTTAAGAAATAATAGTTTAAAATTGCACATTAAATATTATATGAAAGACATACAAATGTCAAAATAGTCAGTCAGTAGTGAATCTTTCTCTAGACTAAAGTCTTGCCTTGAATTTCCACAGTCCGCCCATGTCATCACTGCTTTCAAAGCAGGTTGGCTCCATGCCCTCATCCAGACAAGCCTTTACGCTGGTCAGACCACAGGGTCCTGCCCCGATCACTGCTACTTTGTGAACCATGATGGATCTGCAACAGGAAAAAATTATTTATCAAAGGAGGAAAAAAAGGGAAAATTAAAGTTAAACAAGACACCGTATAGTACGATATCGTACAGGAAGAGACAAAGTTGCAGTGAAACTCAATACCGAAAGCTTTTGTAAAGAAAAAGGGAAACCTTATTGGTTGTTTCCATTGCAACATGTATTGCATTGCTTATACAGTTGCACACTTACTTGCCGTAATATTCATGTAACTCTACACATTTAAAATTTTACAAAAGACAGATAACTCCCGTTACAGATAGATTACACAGATAATGAAGCCGTACGTCTTAGAGCATATCTTACAGTCTGTAACTGATTGCATTAAAAAGTCATATTACCATAAACACGAGCCCTGTGTCAGCCTTACCTCTTCTGTATAGAGCAAGATGAAATGAGTGATCCTGTCCTCCAGTTTAAATACTCAGTCAGAATTTAACAAACACGCAAACATGAAACTCTGGCTGAGGATCTAAATCTCTTTTATGCCCGTTTTGACAGGGAGAACACCGACCCTGTCCTGTCCCCTCTCCCCTCAACCGACCCTGCTCCGGTCCTGAGCACTCATGAGCTGAGGCGTGTGTTCCGGAGCATTAACACCAGGAAGGCGGCCGGGCCGGATGGAGTGCTGGGCCGGGTGCTAAAAGACTGTGCTGCGGACCTGGCGGACGTCTTCACCTCTATATATAACACCTCGTTGTCCTGTTCACTGGTACCATCCTGTTTCAAAGCAGCAACCATCGTTCCCATCCCAAAACAGTCAAATGTCACATGTCTGAACGATTTCAGACCTGTGGCACTCACCCCCATTCCCGCCAAATGCCTGGAGAGACTGGTCATTAAACACATCAGAGCTGCTTTTCCACCATCCCTGGACTCGCACCAGTTTGCATACAGGGAGAACCGGTCAACCGAGGATGCGATCGCCACAGTGCTGCACACATTACTGAAGCACTTGGAACACAGGAACACCTATGTACGGCTCCTCTTTGTAGACTACAGCTCGGCTTTTAATACCATCCGGCCATACAAACTCCGTCCCAAACTCCACCAACTGGGACTTAACTCCTCTCTGTGCAACTGGATTGTGGACTTCCTCACTAACCGTAGACAGAGTGTCAGAGTGGGTAAGAACACCTCTTCCACCCTTGTGGTCAACACCGGTGCCCCTCAGGGGTGTGTTCTGAGCCCTCTGCTATACACTCTCTTCACCCATGACTGTATTTCCTCCTGCGCGTCCAATCTCATTGTTAAGTTTGCAGATGACACTACAGTGCTCGGACTTATATCCAACAATGATGAGACAAACTATAGGACAGAGGTGCAACAACTAGAGTCATGGTGCCACGACAATAACTTGGTCTTAAACACCAAAAAGACCAAGGAGATCATTGTAGATTTCCGGAAGAGGGGTCATAACAACCATCTGCCTCTCTTCATTGGCAGTGAGGCGGTGGAGAGGGTGAGCAGTTTTAAATTCTTGGGGGTAACTGTGACCGAGGACCTGTCCTGGGGCAACCATATCACCTCAGTTGTACGGAAGGCCCAACAGCGCCTCTACTACCTGAGGAGACTGCGGAGCGCACACATTCCCAGATCTCTGATGTTGAACTTCTACAACTGTGCCATCAGCAGCGTTCTGACGTATGGATTTCTAGTGTGGTTCCACAGCTCCACCAAGGCCGATCAGCAAGCACTCCAGCGGGTGGTGAAAGAAGCTGGCAGAATTATTGGAACAAGTCTGCCAGAGATCAGTAATATCTTCCCCACTCGCTGTCTGAGGAGGGTGCACAGTATCCTGCGGGACCAACATCACCCTGCGCGCCACCTTTTCCATCTGCTGCCCTCAGGGAGAAGGTACAGGTCTATACAGGCCAGAACATCCAGACTGGCCAACAGCCTGTATCCACAGGCTGTGAGGCTCCTGAACTCTCTGCCCCCCTCTCACGGACAATAACCATATCCAACTTCTTAATAGCAATGAACTGGTCTGCATTGGTGCATCATATCTTTATTCTCTTCCCCCTCCTGCCCCCCCCCCCCTCTTTCTTAAATAGATAACTATCATATCTGATATCATATCTCACAGTACAATAATATTGAATGGGTTGCATTGTTGTATTTTGTCATGTTTCTCAGGTCTTTGTCTGAATTTCTACGAACATTATTGCTAAGGATTGTCTTATTGCATTGGAGTCACACTGGGTTAAATATGTACACTTGGGTTTTAAGGGGTATTTATTATTTTCTTCTTTTTTTTTGGGTTGTATGGAAGCCCCAAACGCAATTTCATTGTTCTTGACAATGACAATAAATAAATAAATACTAAATACTAAATACTAAAGGCTGATGATTGATCAGCTCAAAAGTCCCAAAACAAGTCAATAAGTTAAGAAATACTCTTAAGAAGATCGTTTCTGCATTGCTTTTATGACGCTATTTAGAACCATTAAGAATGTAAAGAAGAATGCAAAACTGTGTGCCGTGTAAATGGAATACCTTGATTAAAATATAACTTAAAATATAGGTCCTGAAAACGAGGGGGATAAATGTCAGGAAAGATATTACGAGAGAGTTCTTGTTGATCAATAAGTTCAATAAGTGTCTTTAAAAAATAGTTTGAAAAGCAAAAACAGTAGTTTGACCTTACCTGCTCTTTGTACACTTAAAATATATCTTACATGAAAATAACACTTACGTAAAAGTTCAGGCAAGAATCAATCTGAATATTGATCTAATTTGGTTTTATAAACTACATAAAATGTCTTTTCATCATGTTTGTTTTCATGTTGAAGATAGGGGAAAATCTAAACAAGAGTGAGACACAGGCACTCCAAACACTCTACTTGACCAGGGGCTTCTGCACATATTTATAAATTATTTGCTTTGGGGGTTTTTTCAGCTTTGAAACACAAATGTCAGCATTTCCTTATCAGACCAATCGATTTTTGTGTTTGGAGGCATTGATAGGTTTGACTCAGTATCTATGCTTTGGCTTCTCTCTTTCTTTTGTAAGTAAACATGCTGCAGATTCGAACCCTTGAGAAGCAGATTACCAACCTTATGTTCTTTTTTATCTTTAGCTCTCTGAAATTTGGCAAACAGACTTTGCAGTATTCTCACGTCCCTGGACTTTTTACCCTCTTCCTGGAGAAGGGCTGTCGACAGACTTTGCAGCGCAGGCACTCCACGACGTTCAGGGCTTGATGAAGGTCCCCTGTTGGAGCATGAAAAATATCAATGTCCAATCTGGCTCAGAAGGACCAATTAAATGTTAGAGATATTCTATTATCAAGTACTCAGATGCAATGAAATAACACTCAGACACTTAGAGCAGTTTTAAACGTGCACGGGTGAGAGCTGAAGAGAGACTCACACACCCTGCAGCAGTTCTCTGCTTTATTTAAAGGGTATGAAACATACAAAAAAGGAAGTAACATTCCTTTGTAGTGAAGCAGACAGGAGCGGGAGTGATATCTCAAAAACGTTGTGTTCTCATACAAGGTCGTCTCTTGGGTGGCGATTTTCTGTAGCTTGACAGATAATATGAAGGCAAATAGTTTCCGTTGTAGAGCAGAGAGCCAGCAATTAAAAAGTGCAGCTGGTTGAGTATAAGTTGAGTACAAACAGAAATATAAACACTCTTAGCTGATTATTATATAAAAGTAAAAGTAAAAATCCTCTGACACAAGCCTTTATGCTGGTCAGACCAGAGGGGCCTGCCCCGATCACTGCTACTCTGTGCACCATGATGGACCTGCAACCAGATGTTGGAAAATGTACCTGTAAGTTTGAACATTTGTGAAATTAAGTATGAAAATGTAAATTTGTAACCAAGGAAACAGTCAATTGCACTATATTCAGGTGACAAGCTCTTAATATTAAAAAAGAAATACAAAAGAAAACATGCATAGAAAACTGTATTAATACTGAACCGTTTTCCTGTTTAAGAATGAAGCTTAAATTAGTTTCCAGCTCGTTTAAAATGCTCGAGAGATTTTTACCAGAGCGAGATAAAACGGTCACGTGGCAATCCCTTTCCAATAATCCTCAGTTAGTTTACTTGATTTAAAGTAGTGACTGCAACAATTTAGAGCAATTGATGGTTTAACCATGTTTTACATGACTGAACTCTACTAATTCCTAATCCTGGCATCTGTCACAAAACATTCTTCTCAGAAACAGAAGAGCAAAGGTGACATCAAAGTTCTTTGAAAGACCTCAAGCATGCCAAATGTCCTTGGGCAAGATACTAACCCCATTGTTGCGGCTCTTCCAACCAATGGCCGCGGCAGGCTAAACATGAGGACACCGATGACGCGCAACAATTAACGCGCAAAATACACTTCTGTATCATTTGCTTCTTTATTTCCACATGCAACTGTCTGAACCACAAATCAGCATATGGGTTTAACTATCAAACAAACGCACAGACTGCACAAACAAATAACTGCAACTTACGAATAACTGCACTAGCTACTATGTCAAAATTACAAACTGGTCTATGGCATCAATTAGTGCACAAATATACAAACACCATCAAGTTACAGTCCAAATATATCACAATCATTCAAGCTGCTATCAATTGCGATCACGTTGTGTTCAATTTGCATTCATATTGCGATAATATTACGATCATGTTGCAGTATGTTGCGGTCAACAGAAAGTTTTGCCTCGTGCTCACCCTACCTTCTCAGACATCCTGGTGAACTTCTATCGCTGCACCATCGAGAGCATCCTGACCAACTGTATAACAGTCTGGTACGGGAACTGCTCTGCCTCGGACCGGAAGGCATTGCAGAGGGTCGTGAAAACTGCCCAGCGCATCGCCGGAGCACCACTTCCTGCCATAAAAGACATCTACAGGAAGCGGTGTCTGAAAAGGGCTGGGAAAATCATCAAAGACCCCAGTCACCCATCACATGGACTCTTCACCCTCCTGCCCTCTGGGAGGCGCCACAGGAGCCTCCGGACTAAGACCACCAGGTACCGGAACAGCTTCTTCCCCACAGCTGTCAGACTCCTGAACTCTGCCTCCTGACATCTGACCCACGTTAAACTCATGGACTGAACATACACACACCCACAATGGACAACTGTACCCTCAAACACAATAATAACATGGACTGAACCACCACTCACAACCACTAGCACTTTATATAGCCTCTGTAGGAATTATATCTCACTTATCTTAACTGCACTACTGTATAGCTCTGTGTAAATAATCATTCTGTACATTCGATAATCTTTAATCCTACAACTGTTTACAACTTGCATAGTTCCCATTTCTGTATAGCTGTATATCCCAGATTCTGTAAAGTTATTTATTTCATATTCTGTATAGTTTTTCATATTTATATCCTGTTCATATCCTGTACATAGCTTGTACTCACTACAGCCTGTACATACTTATAGTTATAGAATATTCACAACATACTTCATACCGTGTACATTATAACATACCATAACAGACCCATTTCTGTAATATACTCACATATCTATATTATTGCTAATATATATTGTAATATATCTATATCACTAAAGCACTTCTGGATGGATGCAAACTGCATTTCGTTGCCCTGTACCTGTGCATGTGCAATGACAATAAAGTTGAATTCTATTCTATTCTATTCTATTCTGCTCATCACATCAGGTGCTGTGAACAAGTGAGTGCAACCACATTTATCTTATACCACACCCATGAGACACGCCCCACACCCATGCACCAATACAGTGAGTCCATTTAAACCAACCCACTTAGTCAGAAGGGAACAACTCATATGGCTCCTACATACCAGCCCCTAATTATTTCAGAGCAATAATTACATCATACTTACCAGGTAGGAGACATATTGATAAACATGATCTATCCTTTATCAAACATTCAAAGACACAATTTTAATTCAAAATAAACAAATACACATTAATACAAATAGACATTTGGAAAAAGTCAATTTTCATTACTCTTCGGCTTCCTGTAGAAGACACACTTTAGTGATTGGCCTGTCCAAACAACCAGTCTTTGTTTTAACACCAACCCGACGTACAAGTCCTTTACTGTCAGAAATTGCTTCCACAATCCTTCCAGTCACCCAAGAGTTACGAGGCGCAGAATCATCGACAACGATAACCACATCCCCAGGAATGAAGTTCCGTCCGATTCTCTGCCACTTCTGACGCTCTTGAAGCTGGGGCAGGTACTCCTTAACCCAGCGCTTCCAGAACAGGTCAGACATGTACTGTACTTGCCTCCATCGACGTCGTCCATACACGTCCCCCTTCTGAAACACTCCTGGTGGCATCAATGGCTCGGTCTTAAGCAGCAACAGATGGTTAGGAGTCAAGGCCTCCAAATCATTAGGATCAGTAGAGGCTTTAGTTATTGGTCTACTGTTCACAATAGCCTCTGCTTCACAAAGAACTGTACAAAGGCCTTCTTCGTCCAAATTCTGCACTTTCAAAATGGAATTTAACACCTTCCTGACAGACCTTATGAGACGTTCCCAAACACCGCCATGATGGGAACCAGCAGGAGGATTAAAGATCCACTTTATGCCCTTTTGCAGCAGCGTCTCATGAATCTGTGCCTGATTCCATCCTTCCACTGCCTCTTTCAACTCACGTTCACCACCCACAAAGTTCCACTGAGAAGGTTTGGACACTTTAAGTATCTCGGTCACCCGGTTTGCTACAAACACTTTAAACCTTGAGGTTTCATTGCTGATATACCTTAACACCGAGGTACTATCAGTCCAGAATACTGACTCCTGCAAATGCAGCTCTTTTTTCCACATCTTATCCATTCTACTCGCAACTAAGGCAGCTGTCAATTCCATGCGAGGAATGGAAGTTTGTTTCAATGGAGCCACTCTTGCTTTACCCATTATAAACGCACAATGCACTTGATTCTGGGTGCTGCGCAACAGCAGATAAGTGACTGTGCCATAACCCTCCTCGCTTGCATCTGCGAAGTGATGTAACTGAGCAGAAGCAACGTCTCCAAAATCAGAAGGTTTAAGGCACTGGTCGACCTTAAAATCTGCAAGAAGGCAAAGATCATTTTGCCAAACTGTCCATTCTTGTTCAGCAGTAACTGGCAACACATCATCCCAACCCCAATGACTTCTGCACAGTTTCTGAAGGATCAACTTAGCAGGCAGCACCACAGGTGCCAAAACCCCTAATGGATCGTAGATCGAACTCACAAGGGACAATATCCCTCTCCTTGTGGGAGGTTTGTTTTTCAGTGTGATCTTAAACTTAAATGCATCTGATTGGATACACCACTGTACACCCAGTACTCTCTCTACCGGTAACACATCACTATCCAAATCCAAATTCTTAACCTCCTTGGATCGTTCCTGTTGAGGTATGGCAGCAAGTACTGCTCTTCTGTTGCTAACCCATTTTGTGAGCTTAAAGCCTCCTTTAGCACAAAGAGCAACAAGTTCCTGATAGAGCCGCACTGCTTCCTCTTCAGAACCAACAGAGATAAGGCAATCATCCACATAGAAACTATGTAAAACATTGTTGACAACCTCTAGTCTAAAATGATCTCTGTTGTCCTCTGCACATTTCCTCAAGGCAAAATTCGCACAACTTGGGGATGAAGTAGCTCCGAAGAGATGTACTTTCATTCTATATTCCACCAGATCCTGACTATGATCTCTGTCTGGCCACCACAGAAACCTTAACAGAGCTGAGTCATCTCTTTGTACTCTGACCTGATAAAACATGGATTCAATGTCTGCCATGAGCACCACATGTTCTTTTCGGAATCTGGTTATGACCCCAACTAGCAAGCTAGTGAGAACTGGGCCTTCCAGAAGTTGTCCATTCAGAGATGCTCCCTGAAATGAAGCACCACAATTGTTGGGAGAAAACTCTGCAAAAAACCCAGGAGAAATAAAGACACAATGAGACAAAGTTACTTTCTTTGCAAACGTGTACACGTGTGAGCTGCGAAGAACAACTCACACCATGGACAGTGGCTTGGCAATTTTTATAGGCACAGAGCACAGAGACAGTGAGAACAGGATAAGAAAATAATAAACAGATAAAATAAAACAACTCCATATATGGTGCTAGTCTAGTCAGCAGAGAGCTAAGGAAGATAAAACAATCTAAAACAGTATGTCCCAGAAACAATATGTCTTTGCTGGGAAAGTCTAAAAAGACACTTCTAAACTAATCTAACCACAGACAAAGGGCATCTTTGTACATTTAAAAGAAGGTAAAGAAACATAGAATCATTTTTCCTGTAACAACAATCAAAGACAACTCGCAACTTCTTCTTCTGTGGGTGATACACCCCATGATGTGGAATATACCACAATCCTCCATCACAGCGATCGAATTCTTCAACAGGCACCTTCTCTGCATACCCTTTAGAAATGATTTCAGTCATAAAACTGGTGTAATCGTCGTGAAATGAACCATTCCTAATAAACTTTTGTTTAAGGCTCAGAGCTCACTGTTCTACAGCCTTCCTATTATTTGGCATGTTTACCTGATTGCACCTAAAAGGTAAACCAATGGTGTAATGACCATCAACCAACTTAGCAGAATCCATCACTGACTTCATAAACTGCTGATTTTCTCTAGACAACGCAAACTGCTCATCCTGAATACATTCTGGAAAATCAGCCTTCATTTGACGTTCCCACAGCTCATCCAATCTTGCCACGGAAATCCTATTAACACTCACATCAAAAATGTCAGTATTACAATCCTCTCTGAGAGGACCATTCACCGTCCAACCCAGCATAGTTTTTACTGCATAGGGACCTCCATCTTGATTTCTAACAACCTCCCATGGCTCTAAAGCCTTGGGCACATTGGTCCCGATCAACAGGTCTACCTCGGAATTTATCTCCAGTATGTTAATATGGCGCAAATGTGGCCATCTATCGAGATCTTCCTGTCGGGGAATATTACGTTGATGAACAGGCATGCTTTTCTTAGTGAATAAGTCAGGCAAGTCACAGTAGTGATCTAAATCCAAACCAGCTACTTCCAAATCTGAAACCACATAGCTACTGACCATTTTCTCCTGACCCATTGTCCGCAAAAGAATGCCAGTTTTCCTTCCTGAAAGATTCAGTCTATTCATGAGCGCTTCCGTACAAAATGAAGCTGAGCTCCCAGGATCCAGAAAAGCATAGGTTATCAGTGACTGATTACCTTTCTTGGTCTTCACTCTAACTGGTATTATGGACAGAGCACTATTTTGCTCACCGGCCCCAGTAACACCACTGCTTTGCACAGCACATGAAGGACCTTCATCTGGTGGTTCTCCCCCTCCTATAGTTTGCACTGCAACACTTTCCCTCTGCTTAGAGTAGATATGTAAGAGCGTGGGGTGTTTCTGATTACAAACTTTACACAAGAGACGTTTCCTACAGTCCCTGCTTCTGTGCCCAATGCGCAGACAACCAAAACACACGCCATTCTCTTTCAAAAAAGATAATCTTTCAAAGTGCAACTTTCTTTCAAATGAAGGACACAAATCCAACATATGCCCTGCTCCACAAAACAAGCAGACCTTGGTCACAACTGAACCATTCTCTCGCCTCAATGCTGGCTCAATCTTCCCTTCCATCTTGGCCACAGTAGTAGCAAAACTACTCCGCTTAGCCTTAGGGTAAAACTGAGACTTATCCTTTCTCGCCTCTTTTCTGATGGCTGTTGGAGGATCCTGTACATCTCCAAACAATGGGTCACTTGCAATCTTAACTTGCCTTTCAACAAACTCAACAACATCGCAAAAAACCACTTTACGTTGAAACCTGTCCTGCAGATCGCAGACAACATTCCTCCACTTATCCCTGAGCTTATAAGGCAACTTTTTTATAACTGCTTGCATATTAGCAGAGACATCCAACTCATGCAAGGACTCAACGTCTCCCATTGCATTACAACATTGCCTTAGTAAAAATCCATATTCCTGCAAAGCCTTCACATCATCAGATTTTATAGATGGCCATTTACTGACCCTTTCAATGTAGGCAGCAGCAATTTTCAGCGAATTGCCAAAGTTCTCTTGGAGCAAAGATTTAGCTTTAGCATATCCATACTCAGCAGGCATATACTGACAGCTTCTGACCATTTCTCTGGGATGGCCTCTAGTGTATTGCTCGAGAAAATATAAACAATCCTTAGCACTGTGAGCTTGACTCTCCACCATGTGCTCAAAAGCTCTCATAAATGTTTGATATTGCAAAGGATCGCCATCAAATAACTGAATGTCACGTCTTGGTAACAAGAACAGAGACTGCTGCTCAGCTAATAAAGTTGTAATTTCATTCTGTTTCTTCAAAACTGTGACTAGATGATCATGACCCTCACCACCTTGCACTGTATGTGTAAGAGGTTTTGATTGTGTGTGAGACTGCGACATCATCTGAGTAGTTGAAACTGCACCTGGAAATACTTGATGTAACTTCGTCTCTGACTTTTCCAACGAAACGACCTTAGGCTGAAAAGTATTTTTAACCTTGGGCCTAACATCCAATACCTGCGCTTGATGATCACCTGCATCAACACCCTGATATGGTTGCTCTGGTAACACAGGTTTCCCTTTGCAACATGAAGCCATTTCTTTATCTCTTCCATAAACTCAGTATTATGTGCTCGCACACTTATAAACCAAGCAGTTTGTTTTTCTTGCTCTTCTTGAGGAAGCAAAGGAAGCAAGGTTTCCTGCAGATGAGTTGCCTCATTAAGCAACACAGACAAATTCTCTAACTGAGCCTGAACAGTGGAAACATTATCCTCAGATTGCTTTAATTCTTTAATAATCTTTATGACCTTTTTAATGTTATTAATCTTAGTGTGACATTCTGTCTGAAGCCTTTCAATCTGATTCTCCAAAGCCTTAGCAGTCGGTTTCTACGGTGGCCCCTAGAGACAAAGCACGTACAAACTCCAAAACACTTGCAAACTCCAAAACACATGCAAACTCCAAAACACGTGCAAACTCCAAAACACGTGCAAACTCCAAAACACGTGCAAACTCCAAAACACGTGCAAACTCAAAAACACTTGCAAACTCCAAAACACATGCAAATTCCAAAACACAACGGAAGTGCTCCAGGACGCTAGGGGCAGTGTTGAGCTTTTGTTACCTAGTAACTACACAAGCCAGGAAGTACCAATGACCGGATTTGGGGTTTGCAGCCTTAAAGGCCGCATTTTAAGGCAGATTACGTCACAGCGACAAAAGAAGGCTTTCCCAATTCAAAGGCTGCCCGAAATGCGGCCCTGAAATGCGTCCTTAATTTCCCTGAATTTTAAGGATGGGTCGGTGTAGCCTTCATGGCCCAACATATCCCAGACTTCATAGTGCGGTGGTGGTGTGGATAATTTTGCCGAAAAAAAACGGTGGAAGCGGAGCAGAGGAAGAGTAAACTTTCAGAAGTAAGTACTGAATATTATGTCACTTATTTATGCGCAAATATTTTTTTAATGAAGAACATTAAACCATTATTGTTGGCCACATGTCGGGAAAGTTGACATTAGCGATGTCTGTACTTTCAGAATTAACTTGGTTTTAAAGCCTTTACTTTAATAAATATATATATAGTCGACCTTAATCTTACAGAGATTGTGATGATTTTGTGGATAATTAAAGTCAGTCATATATCCTGTTGAGAAATCAGTTTTACCCCGGTTCTTTTTATTCCTCGAGCATCCAGAGATGGCACCGGACTCAGTAGTCATTTTTACAAAATCTTTATTCATCTTTATTCATCTTCATTCATCTTCACTCTTCTTCATTTAAGCATGCACTTCTAGAAGGGAAGACGAGGCCGGTGTCCCTCTGCAAAAATCTTCACCCCTTTGTTAGTTACAGCCAGCTTTATAGAAGTGACCCCATCATAACCCCCCCCCCCCCCCCACGGTGTGCTGCAAACTCTGTCTGTGTCTATGTGCACGAGCACGTGAATGCCTACATGTGCACGTTCCCACGTGTCTATGTGAGTGCTCGTGTGTGACTGTGTACGCATACCTGTGTGTATGTGTGAGTGCACATGAGTGAGTGTGCGTGTGGATGTGTGTGCGTGACCGTTAAAACACTGTGGGTGTAAGTAACTCCATAGGTCATAAAACTCCCACCTTAAAACGTCCTCTGGGGAATTTCCACTCAGTGGGGGAGAAGCCTTCTAAAATCTACTCCTAAATTCACAACACAATAAGGCCTTCATTACTTTACAGACAGTGTCTCTACAATAATTCTACATTCTATGATAACATATTTCTAAACTCTACATCAGCTAAATATTCTACAAGTCCCCCTTTTTTATCTGCTCCATGGCAGATAAAACTAAACTAAATCTTTCACCAAAACGTTTTCATACTGTGACTCCCCATTTCCCAAAAATGGCATCATGGTGTGTGCCTTTGTATCAGATTCTCCCACAGCACGATTGATGAGTCTTACGAACAAGGCTCTGATACAAGGCACACAACAACACCCACATGTCACTGATACTGCAATAAAACAGACAAAGAAACCATAATTGACATAATCAAACCTTTCCATTGCCCAAAGACAGAGGTCATCCATGCTTCCAACGGGTTATCCACTCCCAAATGCTCATACATTACGGTGGACGTCTTTAGGCCTTCCAGCGCTCGGGTCCCAGAGCCATCGGGAGCTGTATTATTTGGAATAAAAGTACAATACATATCCCCAAACATCGCGCAAACGCCCCCTTTTTCTCCCAACAACATATCTAACGCCATCCGATTTTGTACTGCCATTAAAGATGTTGGACCCAACTGTTCAGCAAGTCCTTCAACTGCGTCCCTGGTAAGGTTTGCCAATCTCAGGACATTGTAGTGCACATAATTAATACGATTCAGATTCTTATTTGGAGTTACTGGAAAAAAAATGCAGAAGTTATGGGAAGATTTTCAAATCCTCCAGCAACCTGGTCAGCTAACTTAAATTCATTAGGCACACCCCTAGGGACTCCAATGGCATCTACATATGTTGGTGATCCTAATGTAAGGTCAAACGATCCTGATGACCGCTTACCCAGCCGCACCCCCTTTTCACCTACTAGAACGAGAGGTGCACCTAAACGTACCATAGCACAGAGACCAGAAGTCCCACTAGGAATTCTAACATATAATCTGTACCCACCACAATAATAATACAAACCAGCACGTGCCCACAGGCCTATTTCGGTGCCAGTGTCTTTTGATACCTTTCCTCTGGCCAGGTACGTCACAGTGCACCAATCGGCGTTAATCTCCCCGGCCTCATGCTCATGTCTGTCAGGGAAAGACACAGTAAAGTTAAAACACGTGTAGTTGGCTCTTCTTGGTGTGAAAGGACCAAGTACAGTGTCATTACCTATTGGTGGAAACAAACTAGCTAACGTAGTGCAATTACCTTCAGAAACCGCTTCTCTCGTGAGTCTAAGCATGCCCTCAAATCCCCACTGGTCTTCTGGATATAGGGGAGCTGGTTCTGTGAAAAGATGTGGGCGAGCAGCTGCGCACCCCACACAATCTGAAACATTTTGTTCTCTAGCATTTTGGATGAGCCAATCTAGCCACAAACTGCTGTCACGATAGCCAGTGGCCATTGAAATAAGCTGTTTAGGTTTGAGTCTTGTATAATCTACTTCAAGTATTTGTGGGCCCGATTCAAAAAGTAAGAATGGTGAGGGAGGTGTTAAAACAATTCTTTCAGCCACCTCAGGTGCAGAATCTTTAAAATTAATTTTAACCAAACCGTATAGATCCTTCCCTGAGACATCTGCTCCTATAAATAAATACACCACAGATCGGGCAGGCCACACAGTGTCATACCAACGATTCAGTGAGAGAGTCAACGGGTTCTGCCCAGTTGAGAAGTCCCGCTGAAACCCAAGCTTCTGATTATTACACTCTATATCTACCATTGGATTGTAACCTACCCAAACATCATATCCCCGCCATGAACTATTTAAACCTTTACATTTAATGACAGCACAAAGATCGAATGTGTACGAAGTAGTGGACCCTTTAACGTAGTCCAGCTCTGTACCGCCATAATAATCCAAACACTCATCAGATTTACCTGTTTCGCTGCGTTTGGTTCGCTCCGCCGTGGCCTGTGAAGGGGGTATCCCCGGAGTGGACTCAGATCTGTCTCTGGGCAATTCACTTTCAAAAAATCACAGTTACAATTACAACAGTTATCACTCCTAACACTACCGTTTCTCTCCAATTCCCCCTCAACCAGCCTAGAGAAGTTGACATGATTTAAATGTAGATAAAAGGCTCGTCTGTTTACATCTCTCCCTCACAGAAGGCTTCTCTGCAGAGCATCAAATCTGCATGGCAAAGTGACACACTTTAGGTGATCTTCATCCTTGGGAAAAATGGTGTCAACTATTTCCCAGTCTCCTAGTATTTGTGCCTCACACAGAATCACAATACCATCGCTGGACTTCCTCTACACTGTCACTTTTAGAGCTTGGCACGCTCTCTCTATCCCTCGAGTTTTCATGTTCCAACGCTGCTGAAGGTTTAAGGCAGAGCACGTCGTACACCTTAGTTGTCTTCCTCAGCGTCAACATTGAATCTTTCATTCTATTTAAAATCTTGCTGTGGGAAGTCTCCTCTTGATCTCCTGGAAGCTCAGTAGCACAGCTCTCTGTGTGATGTCCGCTGTGCTGAAGATGATCTCCGATCCTCCTGAAGCCTCTCTCCTGGCCTCAGCTCCCATCTTGTGGACGATCCTCTCAGCCACTCCTTCTCGTCATGGCACCTCACGACATCTACAAATTGAAAAAATGACACTCCTCTCCCCACACGGCTTTCGCCATGTGTCAACTCCCCAATGAGACATGTACAAGAATGTTGCACAGTCTCCCTAAAACAATCTCCAGGGTTTCCCACTTGGAGCAGCCATACTCCAACCTGTAACCCTGTGTAAAACCATTAATCAGCAGTCACATGTTAAGCTTGTTTAACTCCCAGCTCCACCTGGAGCCTGTAACCTGGAAAACAAATCTGCTAAATCAAACTTCACATTTGCAACCAACTATAGATCATACGAGTGATAGAGTACTCAGCATAACAGACAAGTATCATGTGCAGGTTTCTCCAATCATTAAATCACTATTATTACCATAATTTGTCCCAAATCATGAATCATCCCAATTTATTCCACAATTTAATCTGCGACTTTCCTTAAACAATGTCACTCCACCCATTTTATCACTATGAGCTCAATAGCCCATCTTCAACTATTCCATAAAAACTGCATCCCTTATTTGTTTTTCTCATGTCACTTGTCCACTTCTGCTGAATCCTCCACATGCACTCTTAAAGAAAACAAACATTAGCAACACACATGGATTATCCTGGTGGGCAGGCGTCGGCCATCCACATTCCAGAGGTGCCATAAAAACACCATAAAGTTAGCCATCCATAGCTGTGGAAAGAATGTTATTCACATCATCAAAGTAACCTTCACATTTTCCCAAAAACACAGTGTAACAGCATCAGCAACTCATAACCTGTAATAAAGAAACAAACATCCACCAATTGTTCTGTTAGAAATCACATCATCAAATCACATGAAGAACTGTAATGCTGTAGAAAAGAGAATGCAAATGTTAGCGCTGCGCAGGTGTGTACACACTTTCTCACAGTAACTTCTGTGAGCAACACAAGCCCATGAATAACACACCTCTGATAGATTCACAAACATAAAAATGGCATTTAAAAGGTTAAATCATCATGCAACCTCGAATGTTGCTGTCATCTTTCTGCTCCTGTAAAAGGAAACACATGAATTCATCTGCCCTTTTGTCCTGTCTAGGTGGAGGTTAACTTTGAGTCGTGGTCAAGTCTTGTCAGCTTTTACCAGTCAGTCAGTTTGTTTTTATTTCCATTCATTCATTCATTCATTCATTCATTCATTCATCCATTCTTTCTTTGCTGATAGTGGAAACCATCGTCGCATTTAGTTTCCACTTTCAGCAAAATGACGTCATTTCAAAAGAAAAAAGAGAACTTTAGATCGGATTACCTCGCTGAATCCTTTTTAGGGAGGGACTCTCATTTTTCTAATTGTCCCAGATAAGTGGCTTTCTCCTGAGCCCATTTTAATGTGGAGAAACTCACTTCTAACGGTTTTCTCGACAGGTCGTATAGCACTTTTAATTCCCGACGTGCAGATCTGCTTAAAGAAAAGAAAAAATTCACAAACAAAAATCAGTGCACTGTTCAAAAAATAAAAATAAAATGAAAAATGACAAATAAAACTGAAAAACAAAAAAAGAAAAAATACAGAAGCCCGGTCTTAAGGCTTGTCACAAAATGTTCTTTCTCTTATAGGTGAGAAAACACCCATACTTCAGAAACAAAAACAAAACACAAAACAAAACGAAAATCTGCCAGTTTCACTCATTTAAACTCTGGCTGCAGGGCCCTGTTTCAGGAAGCCGGTTTGGAAAACTCAGAGTGAAAAACGACACTCACGGTTGAGTAACCCCGAACTGTCCAACTCGGAATATTCCGTTTCAGAAAGGCTGATAACAATTAGTTCAGTCAACGCGGAGTTGCTTTAACCCCAAGTGAAGCGCGCGGACGAGGATACATAAAGCCCTGATAAGCGGAGCACAGATTAAGCGAGTCACCATGGAGACGGAGGGAAAGAAGGCGCGGTCAATGTATTTCACAGCGCTTGAGGCCGAAATTCTGATGGCAGCATATGCCGATAACATGCAAATTCCGCGGAAAAAAGTAACACAGCCACAGCTGCAAAAGCATGCATGGCAAAACATAGCCGACAGAGTCAATGCGTGAGTGTTAATTTAAACATTGATCGAGGGATTTCCACCCATTTAACACGTTATTTTATCATATGTTATTTTATTTGTTATTTTATACATTTTATTTTGTGATGTGATGTGAGCGCAGGTGCAACCCAACAGGCCCCAAACGTGCCTGGCAGCAAGTAAAAATGAAATATAAAAATATAGTCCAAACAGGTAAGGTGTAATTGTATTATGAGCCATAGTGCTTGGTCTGTTTGTCCCATGTAAATCAATTGCAGTTAGAGGCTACATTAATTTTCTTTCTGTAAGCACTTATTGAAATTATCTGAGCACATTACAAGTACATATTTGCTTACTCTGTATGCTCAAATGTGGCCCGTTATAGCCAACAGAAAAAAAGCGGAGGCCCGAAAAACAGGTGGGGGTCCTCCACCACCACCACTCACAGAGGCTGAGCAGTTGGCCCTCAGCCAAAACAGTGGGCGCCCTGTGGCCGAAGGCATCTCTGCGGGGACATCCTCTGAGGCAATAACCCCGCAAGACACAAGTGCCTACATCCTTTCTTCACAGTCACCTTTGCAGTGCGACACATTCATTTGATAAACTCTTTACAATAATGAATTATTTTGTAGTGAAGTTATTTTCCGACTGATTTTGCCTTCCCTCAGTCTTGGTTGTCTTTGAGAGCATAATGACAATGAAGTGTAAGGTGCTTGGTATGTTTGTTAATTGCCATTTGGTCCCTTGTAAGTTATAAGTGACCTGTATAAACCTCATATTCTATCAGTTGATGGTGATGGTGTACTGCATCTGGTGCAGCCTCCTGTTGAGCCAGACCAACATGCAGTTGTGAGTAATACTCCACAGATTATATGAGTTTACAGTAGAACAGCAATGTTGTCTATTTCTTTACTACAGGAAAATAATGAAGAAACATTGACAGCTGTTACAGAGGAGGAAGCAACAGAGACACTTTATGAGGTTTACATCTTTTAATACTTTGTGTACAGGAAATACAGGCGACCAATAAAGCCAGTTGAACAAAAAATCTGTTTATTCTTCTTTCAACATGTTGAGGTGATGGGTCAAAAGAAATGATTGTGACATATGGTGTCTCTGACTGCACTTCCATCTTGTATGTCCGTGGGAGGGTCAGGATGTTCATGGTTTGGATCACTGCTGATGTTTGGTTCAGAAGGACAGTGTTCTCCTCTAATTGTGGCAATGTTGTGAAGAATCACACATGCCACAATAATGTCACATGCCCTTTCTGGGGTGACCCTGAGTCTTTGCAGGCACTGGAACCGGGCCTTAAGCATTCCGATAGTCATTTCAATTCTGGCTCTTGTCCTGCAATTAGCCAGATTATATCGCTGCTGTGGGCCCGGTTCAGGGTCAGGGTAAGGGGTAAGCAAATAGGGTAAACATGGATACCCCCTATCACCAAGCAAGTAGCCAGTGAACTCTCCTAAGACAGAAGGGTACACTTCAGTTCAAATGTCCCTGAAGCAATTGGTCTTTATATATTTTAAAGTATTCTCAACTCACCATGTCCAAATTTTGTGCTCAGTGTACATTCACGGAATATTTGTGAGTCATGGACAGAGCCTGGCCACTTGGCTTCCACATTTGTGATAATGTTGGCAGCATCACATATGATCTTCACAGTGCAGAGAACGCAAATTAGCATCCATTACTATAATGAAATAATTTGTTAGTTTGACATGCTACAGGGAACTATGTACCTGTACATTAATGCTGTGGAAAGACTTCCTGTTCACATAGTCTCCTTCATTTACTGAAGGAGCAATGATTGGAATGTGAGTGCCATCTGTACAGCCAATCACGCCTGGGAACCCTGAAAATAAATGTGCAATTTAAGTAGTAGTCCAAGTATCACCACATCATACATTAAGTTTTGGTCATCCTGATACCTGCAATTTTGTGGCATCCCTCTTTGATAAATCTTGTGGGTCTGTGACCGGGGAACACCACACACGAGTACAGGAGACGTTTCAGTGCAACTGTAACATTCCTGACTGCCCGACAGACGGTAGCCTTGGAAACGTGCTCAGCGTCACCAATATTATACAGAAAGCTCCTGTTTGCAAGAAACCGAAGTGCAATACAAATAATATGCAATGAACTGAGAGCATGTCCGCGATGTGTCACATGCGTAATATATGGCCTGAGGATGTTATCCAAATAAATTATAGATTGTGCTGAGAAACGGTAACGTTCGCACAGAAAATCATCAGGAAATGATAAAATGTCCAAACGCGCTCTGATCACTCTCTCCCGGCGGAGAGCTCTGCGGAGAATTTGGGCTTCACGATCTACTGGCTCTTCAAGGAAGTGGCACGCCATGTCCGACACTTCCTACTGTCAGGTTTCCGACAAAGGGGCGGAGACAGTCAGGGTTAGTTGTAGTAAACCTGCTAGGGGGCAGGTTAGCTTCACGGAGTGTGTCGTCATAGTGACTCACTCAGGCTGCAGCTGAACTCGCTTTGTGAAACCGAAAACCCAGAGTTTTCGTTAACTCAGGGTATACTTACTCAGTTTTTCCACTAAACCGGCTTCCTGAAACAGGGCCCAGGACTCTGTTCACCCTGCTATCATGTTCCCCAAAATAATACTACTTCAGTCATTTATGTATCAGTTCTCAACCCACTCAATAAACCAAACAAGATGATGGTAACAGTGTTACCTACTTAAAATTGTGTTTGATCTTCATTACGTGTGTGTATGTGTGTGTGTGTGTGTGTGTGTTAGTTGGGTTAATACATTTTCTGTTTTTATGTATCCTTTCATGTACCTTCCCCCTTTTTTCTGAAACAAAACTCCGTTCACTCCAAATTTTGTTTCAGAAACATCTAAATGAAAAACTCTGTCATAGTCAGGCACAGCTAAACCCCAAATGCTTGCAGGTTACCATAGGCAACCACACTGTGTGTTGTTAACCCCTTCTACAAATGCCCTCTTTTAATGTGTAACACTTTGTGTATGATTTTTTTTTTTTATCTCTGGTGCATATTATCTGCATGTGTCGTGTCACTTTCCATTTTTCTAACAGTACACTTGCATACCTCAGTGCTTGTCTTCCCCCCCTTTTTGTGGTGGTCTGGACACTGTGTCAATCCTCCACTTCCAGGCAGTCGCTTGTCTCCCTGGATTCCTTAACCCAATTTGATTCCCCACACTAAAACACCGCCTCAGTCCTCTTCTGCTCCTTTCTCTCCCACTTTTCAGTCCAATGGCAGTCAGTTTTTTCAGCCTTGTCCCATGTCTCTCTTTGTCCCACTGTCTCTTTCATTGCCATCTCACTCCAAACATGGCAAATGTCAAACTCAGACAGTCTTCTCAAAAGTCCTTCACACACAGTGAGGTTGCAGCTTGCTGGAAACGCATCTCCATCCATCCAATCTAGATGGTGGTTCTTCTCTTTCTGATGCCGTTTGCCCACAGCGCTGCTGGACCTCTCTGCTCAGGACTCTGGTATTGTCTCTTGGACTCCTGTCCACTGTTGATGTTCATGCTCGTGCTTCTGAAACTGCACTCGGTGTCTTCAGGGAGAGATTAGCTTCCTTGGAGCTTGCTTGTTCGGGATGAGGACGGGAAGCTGCAAAACAATTCAGCCAAAAAATTCTGGCTGGGTGTTTCTATTTTTTTTTCTAATGATTTCAACCTATAATTTTCTTCCGACTGCTGCCCGTGGAGAATTGATCCAGGTCCGTTCCCCACCTGTAAACGACAGACTGAGAGACTTTCATTATTCACTGTGACTGCATATGTTTTCAACACTCCTAAAGCAACACATCTCTGCTTATTTTGTTTTGAACTCTACTGACTTTAAACCCCAAAAATGAAATTTTTATTTGGTCTTAACCGCAAACACAAAAATCTTCTTGATGTTGTTGTTAATTATTTTCATCCACCACACTCCAAATTATGTTTTATTTTTTGTGTCCAGCAGGGGAAGAAGGTGACCTGTAGCGTCACTGCTTCCCCCAGTTGGAGACAATTTCCCACTCACACTTCCACACTTTTTATTTTCTTTGTTTTCATCATTTTCTTTCTCTCTTTTTTTATTACCCCATTGTTTTACACCCACACATTAACCTGTTAACTCACTCCTCCAACCTCATTTTCCTTTCAGTCCAACAGCTCTCATACAGTCAGCAATCAAATTCTCCATTCATCCTTGAGTACTTGATCACCTTTAAATGTCACTATTAATTTTATCAATTTATTTATCATTAGTTCAACACTAAGCCACTCTTTAATTTGCTTTATTTACTTTAGTTCATTTTCTCCTATTTGATCACTACGATTTCTTAACTCTTATTATTTCACAGAAAATCAACTAATCTACTTTGTCTCCCTCTTTGTCATCAAGGAATTCACACACACTCACAGGCTGCTCACTTGCCCCCACCTTTTCTTTCTCTCTCACACACACTCACAGGCTGCTCACTTGCCCCCACCTTTTCTTTCTCTCTCACACACACGCACAGGCTGATCACTCGCCCCCACCTTTTCTTTCTCTCTCACACACACGCACACTTTACTCTTCGTTCGTCCCACCTGTGAACCCGCCCCCTTGAGGCTGGCTCACACACACTTCATGCTTCTCGCAGTCCCATTCAAACTTTCTGCGAGACACTTCTGCTGATTCAGGACAACGCCCCAAGCGGCACACACAGCGGGTACCGTCCGCTCGTGCACCTCACGAATTGTTCAAAACATGCGCCACGGACTTGATACCGCAGTTTCTCTTCCCCTAAAAAATATAAAACCAAATTAAACCCCCCAATTGACTTCACAGCTTGCAACAATTCACGACACGCCCTCCTGCCGCGATTTCTGCACACCACAAACACACACTTTTAGACACGAATTCTTTTTATTACTTTAATCGACTCCCGTACTTCAGACGAGACACAGACTCTAACTGCGTTTTCACACACACACGCAATCTACACACTGCAGTAGGGGGCTGAGCCAAGCAGTCGTTCTCTCACTAACAAAGCAACTTGCCCCCACTCTCATGCACGTTATCAACCACGACTAGGATCCAACACCTAGCTTTAGTTATTTAAGGCGCCCTCAGTGCCCAGGTTACCAACCTGGCAAATCCCAAGGACGTGTCCGACCAAACTCTGAGCGCACACGGCCCTTAGCCGGCGACAAAGCTTTTCAGCCCCGCTTTCTAACTAATAGTAACACAAATTTCCTGCTTTAACGCACGGGGACGGATCAAACACCGCCACTTTTTTCCTAATAACTAAGACGGATCACACACCGCCACTTTTCCTAATAACTAAGACGGATCACACACCGCCACTCTTTTTTTTTCTTTTTTTTCTAATAACTAAGACGGATCACACACCGCCACGGATGAAACACAGATTCTATTAATCCGTAACAAACGTCTCCTGCTTTAACGCACCGAGATATCCTTACGGGGCGCTAAACATCAACTTGGAGTTCTTACAAAAGTCTCTTGCTTTAGTCGCTCACAGTACGCTAAACATCAACTTGGAGTTCTTAAAAAAGTCTCTTGTTTTAACGCACTGAGACGGACGCTAGCCGCCTTTTTCTACTGAGTGAATTTACACTGGGATACGTTCAACTTAGCGAACAGATAATTTAGGCTTTAAACAATATGCACGGTTCGAAAATAAACAGGTCGTGCTTACCTTTTAATCATGTGAGCTAGCTCTCTGTTCGCCTCGTTTCACGATCTCAGCTCTGCCAATTCATCTCTGGGCCTCGAGCGAATCCCGCGGGTTCGGCACCAAAACTGTTGAGAAATCAGTTTTACCCCGGTTCTTTTTATTCCTCGAGCATCCAGAGATGGCACCGGACTCAGTAGTCATTTTTACAAAATCTTTATTCATCTTCATTCATCTTTACTCTTCTTCATTTAAGCATGCACTTCTAGAAGGGAAGACGAGGCCGGTGTCCCTCTGCAAAAATCTTCACCCCTTTGTTAGTTACAGCCAGCTTTATATAGGGACAAAGAGGGAGACAAAGTAGATTAGATAAAACCCCCCTTACGGTGTGCTGCAAACTCTGTCTGTGTCTATGTGCACGAGCACGTGAATGCCTACATGTGCACGTTCCCACGTGTCTATGTGAGTGCTCGTGTGTGACTGTGTACGCATACCTGTGTGTATGTGTGAGTGCACATGAGTGAGTGTGCGTGTGGATGTGTGTGCATGACCGTTAAAACACTGTGGGTGTAAGTAACTCCCTAGGTCATAAAACTCCCACCTTAAAACATCCTCTGGGGAATTTCCACTCAGTGGGGGAGAAGCCTTCTAAAATCTACTCCTAAATTCACAACACAATAAGGCCTTCATTACTTTACAGACAGTGTCTCTACAATAATTCTACATTCTATGATAACATATTTCTAAACTCTACATCAGCTAAATATTCTACAATCCACAAACACAGCAAGCTGAAAGTCAGTGATGCTGCTCGGTTTGCAGTCCTGAATATCACGGCACAAGCAGGATCCACTGCACTGTTAATGTTAGCTATGTTATATTGCTGCCTCTGTTCGGTGGTGTCGAGCCAAACGGACTTTAACGTGTGTTTGAACGAGCTGACGGTTCACTCGTTAAGCTGAAAGAAAGATGCTTTAATCACAGCAGTCACACATGTGTCCACTGTACCATCTGGGAACTCTTCTTGTTTCGTAATAACACAAACACTAAATCCTCCTTCTTTTGTGCTGTTTTGTAGCAGTGTATACACCTGAGACTGCCACCTGTCTGTCTGTCCTGCACTCTCTCTCTGTTTCTTTCTCTCTGATTGTGGAATAAAAGTATGAACATGTGTTTATAAGTTACACTTGTGTTTGAATCCTGCAGCTTATCCCACATTTGATGTCCATGTGTGACGACTGCAAGTGTCCAGAGTGAGGACAGACTGAGGGACACACTGCTGCACATCATCTGTGAGGCTTTGCAGCCCTGATGATCCACCAGGACAAACTCAACAGTGTGTGAGGAAGAGGAGGAGGAAGAGCCAGCAGCAGCTGACAGATGGAGAGAATAGGCAGACTGTTCCCTGTTTGTGAAGGACTGCTAGGAAAGTTTAACATAACTGTCTGTCCTGAATCAGTCTTATTAGGTAATGTTCAAATAATTTTATCCTCCCAGTGTTTTCAGTGTGGGAGAAAGTACTCAGGGCCTTCAAGTTACACACTATGAAAGGCAGCAACAAGTGTAATATTCAGAAACCTAAAGTATGTATCTGCAGCAGAATGGACCTAAAAATAAATGTTTGTTTCAGTTCTATGAAGCTTTGAGTATTTTGGATTAGTAGCACTGCTGTGTTTGTTGCTGTCACGGTTTGCAAGCCGTGTGGAATTATGTAGGACCAGGACGCGGCAGCTCTGGTGCAGGTGAGTATTTATTAAATGAAAGAAATACAAACAACAAAGGCACTGGGAACATGAAACTGAAACCTAAACTGGGTAAACTAACAACACAAACCAGAAACGAAGATGCAGGGAGGTCCGGGGAAATACATACGGAGAGATGCAGGGAGACCAAGGGGAAACAACACAGACGAACCAGCAACTACCATGACAGAAGACACAACTTAAATACACTCAGAGAACACAGGGAGATTACACACAGGTGGGGAACACAGCTGGGAGTGATTACGTGACGAGTGTAGGGAGACAAACTGAAAACACTCACATAAGACGCAGACCTTCACAATAAAACAGGAAACACATACACGCAATAACATAACACACCAACTTAACACAGACTGGGGGACACAGAACATAGGAACATGAACCATGAAACAGAAGAGTACAAACACCCAAGGTAACCAAAACCACAGAATACTAATAAACTAAACATAAACACGGAGTCGCAGACTCCGGATCATGACAGGACTCCCCCGCTCAAAGGCTGGCTCCAGACAGCCCAACAAGAAACAAAACAGCCAGAAAAAACAGAAAACAACACAACCAGGGCGGGCGGCGGGGGTCCCCAGCTGACGAGGCAGGAAGCAAAGGCCGGAGCGGTCCCTCGGATCCTCCAGCGGAGACAGGAGACGAAGGCCGGAGCGGTCCCTCGGACCCTCCAGCGGAGACACGAGATGAAGGCTGGACGGGCCCCTTGGACCCTCCAGCAGAAGCCAACACAAAGCCAGTAGGTATGGAGTCCTCTGGCAGACACGAAGGCAACTGGCAATGCACTGAGCACGGGCTCTGCCCAGGCAACGCTGACATGGTGCAGTTCTCAGGTGGCTGCTTAAACTTCAGGGGTCCAGAATCAGCTGGGGACTGAGACCTAGCCTCTGGGGAAGCCCTGGAGCAGCAAACTGTGCCAATGGTGGCTAAACTATGAAAAGCACCTTGAGTTGGACTTTCTCCCTGCATGGAGTGAATGAGTGAAACTGGTAATACCGGAGCCTCAACTACAGGTGACACCGGAGGCGCAGGGGCCTGAACTACAGGTGACACCGGAGGCGCTGGGGACTGAACTGAAAGTGACACCGGAGGCGCTGGAGCTACAGGGGCCTGAGCTACTGGTGGCACTGGGAGTGGCTGCGGGGTAGCTAACCGAGCTGAGAGTGGCTGCGGGGTAGCTAACCGAGCTGAGAGTGGCTGCGGGGGAGCTAACTGAGCTGAGAGTGGCTGCGGGGGAGCTAACTGAGCTGAGAGTGGCTGCTGAGCAGGTGATATGCTGTTCACAATATCATCTGCCGCACAGAACACCGCCCCTGAATGAACAGTCATACAGTCCGAAAATGGAAAAGAGTCCTCACTCACCACAGCCGGCAAATTAGAAGTCCGAACGTCAGGCTGTGGGGTGGCGCGCTTGCGGCGCGATCGGCGTTTCCTCCCCGCAGACGGCTCCGACGGGCCGGGCAAGATCACATCTGGCGAGTCGGGCAGCGAGGCAGGAGTGGCTGAGAGAAGGTGGGGTGTGTGCCGGAGAAAAGCCTGCATGGTCGGAGGAAGCGATTTTAGTAGCCATGGCAGGCCGGAAAAGAGCCGTTGTAGCCGACTTTCCACGGTGCGGCAAAGCTCCTCTGGAGGGTTCTCAAGCCACAGCCCGAGGAGAATCTCCACGTTATATGTAACGTCGTCCCGGAGCTCCTCGGACAGATGTACTGCCGCTGGGTCCATGGTGGCTGGTTCGTACTGTCACGGTTTGCCGGGGCAAGCCGTGTGGAATTATGTAGGACCAGGACGCGGCAGCTCAGGTGCAGGTGAGTATTTATTAAACGAAAGAAATACAAACAACAAAGGCACTGGGAACATGAAACTGAAACCTAAACTGGGTAAACTAACAACACAAACCAGAAACGAAGATGCAGGGAGGTCCGGGGAAATACATACGGAGAGACGCAGGGAGACCGAGGGGAAACAACACAGACGAACCAGCAACTACCATGACAGAAGACACAACTTAAATACACTCAGAGAACACAGGGAGATTACACACAGGTGGGGAACACAGCTGGGAGTGATTACGTGACGAGAGTAGGGAGACAAACTGAAAACACTCACATAAGACGCAGACCTTCACAATAAAACAGGAAACACATACACGCAATAACATAACACACCAACTTAACACAGACTGGGGGACACAGAACATAGGAACATGAACCATGAAACAGAAGAGTACAAACACCCAAGGTAACCAAAACCACAGAATACTAATAAACTAAACATAAACACGGAGTCGCAGACTCCGGATCATGACAGTTGCATCATATTGCTGTAATTGTTTATATGCTTTATATATTCTGAGGTAAGTTGATCTATAGTGTTACATCATATTCTATAAGGATGTTATGTGTTTGTATACTTTCTGCCCAGTTTGACCCATTCAGCAGAAGTCAGCCTGTTTAAGGCTCTGATATCTATTCTGTATGACTTAAAGCAGTTATGACATGGTCTGATTTTCTCACCCAATAAAGGAATATTTCATATATCAGTCTACTCTTCATTCTATCAGAAACAGTTATCACAGCTTGTACATTTTCTTTTTATAAATATATGTAAGCAATGAGCCAAATTTAGTAATGCCAACATACTGAAGTAACAACATTTGTCTCTTATATATGATACACCTATATATGCACTGTCAAAGATACTTGTCTTTGAGTGAAGATTTAAGGTGATAAGACATATAAATAACTGCAACTTGAATCTGTACTGAGGCTCAGTATTTGGCACAGAGTTCATGTTCACTGCTGTAATAGCTAATAATGATTAATATAATAACTATAATATTGGCCATATTATATTTACATTACCAAAGTGATATGACTTTAGTCTCATGAACAACATCAGCTAATTCTTATTTACTAACTAATCTTAAATGACTATTCAGTACAGAAATGAAGCCCAAAAATCATGTTTTACTGTCCTGTGGTCTCAGCCTCAGATACTTATCAAATCACACAAAGCTCTTGTAGAAACAAACAAACAAATGAACAAAATATATTCTCCCCCATTTCTGTCAAACCAAGTTGTATGACACGTTTCCAGCGGTTAGTATCATGGTTGCTAGGCAACCTGGGAAGCGCGACGGAGACTAGACCGTCCCATACAGACAAACTTGCCGTTTATTTTGCAAATCGAGCTCAACACTGCCCTTAGCGTCCTGGGCCCTGTTTCAGGAAGCCGGTTTAGTGGAAAAACTGAGTAAGTATACCCTGAGTTAACGAAAACTCTGGTTTTTCGGTTTCACAAAGCGAGTTCAGCTGAAGCCTGAGTGAGTCACTATGACGACACACGCCGTGAAGCTAACCTGCTCCCTAGCAGGTTTACTACAACTAACCCTGACTGTCTCCGCCCCTTTGTCGGAAACCTGACAGTAGGAAGTGTCAGACATGGCGTGCCCCGTCCTTGAAGAGCCAGTAGATCGTGAAGCCCAAATTCTCTGCAGAGCTCTCCGCCGGGAGAGAGTGATCAGAGCGCGTTTGGACATTTTATCATTTCCTGATGAGTTTCTGTGCGAACGTTACCGTTTTTCAGCACAATCTATAATTTATTTGAATAACATCCTCAGGCCATATATTACGCATGTGACACATCGCGGACATTCTCTCAGTTCTGTACATATTATTTGTATTGCACTTCGGTTTTTTGCAAACGGGAGCTTTCTGTATAATATTGGTGACGCTGAGCACGTTTCCAAGGCTACCGTCTGTCGGGCAGTCAGGAATGTTACAGTTGCACTGAAACGTCTCCTGTACTCGTGTGTGGTGTTCCCCGGTCATAGACCCACAAGATTTATCAAAGAGGGATGCCACAAAATTGCAGGTATCAAGGTGACCAAAACGTAATGTATGATGTGGTGATACTTGGACTACTACTTAAATTCTACATTTATTTTCAGGGTTCCCAGGCGTGTACAGATGGCACTCACATTCCAATCATTGCTCCTTCAGTAAATGAAGGAGACTATGTGAACAGGAAGTCTTTCCACAGCATTAATGTACAGGTACATAGTTCCCTGTAGCATTTCAAACTAACAAATTATTTCATTATAGTAATGGATGCTAATTTGTGTTCTCTGCACTGTGAAGATCATATGTGATGCTGCCAACATTATCACAAATGTGGAAGCCAAGTGGCCAGGCTCTGTCCATGACTCACAAATATTCCGTGAATGTACACTGAGCACAAAATTTGGACATGGTGAGTTGAGAATACTTTAAAATATATAAAGACCAATTGCTCCAGGGACATTTGAACTGAAGTGTATCCTTCTGTCTTAGGAGAGTTCACTGGCTACTTGCTTGGTGATAGGGGGTATCCATGTTTACCCTATTTGCTCACCCCTTACCCTGACCCTGAACCGGGCCCACAGCAGCGATATAACCTGGCTCATTGCAGGACAAGAGCCAGAATTGAAATGACTATCGGAATGCTTAAGGCCCGGTTCCAGTGCCTGCAAAGACTCAGGGTCACCCCAGAAAGGGCATGTGACATTATTGTGGCATGTGTGATTCTTCACAACATTGCCACAATTAGAGGAGAACACTGTCCTTCTGAACCAAACATCAGCAGTGATCCAAACCATGAACATCCTGACCCTCCCACGGACATACAAGATGGAAGTGCAGTCAGAGACACCACATGTCACAATCATTTCCTTTGACCCATCACCTCAACATGTTGAAAGAAGAATAAACAGGTTTTTTGTTCAACTGGCTTTATTGGTCGCCTGTGTTTCCTGTACACAAAGTATTAAAAGATGTAAACCTCATAAAGTGTCTCTGTTGCTTCCTCCTCTGTAACAGCTGTCAATGTTTCTTCATTATTTTCCTGTAGTAAAGAAATAGACAACATTGCTGTTCTACTGTGAACTCATATAATCTGTGGAGTATTACTCACAACTGCATGTTGGTCTGGCTCAACAGGAGGCTGCACCAGATGCAGTACACCACCACCATCAACTGATAGAATATGAGGTTTATACAGGTCACTTATAACTTACAAGGGACCAAATGGCAATTAACAAACATATAGCACTCAGCTTACACTTCATTGTCATTATGCTCTCAAAGACAACCAAGAGTGAGGCAAGGCAAAATCAGTCGGAAAATAACTTCACTACAAAATAATCCATTATGGTAAAGAGTTTATCAAATGAATGAGTCGCACTGCAAAGGTGACTGTGAAGAAAGGATGTATGCACATCATGTATTATTTTGAATTTACCCCCTATGTAGGCACTTGTGTCTTGCGGGGTTATTGACTCAGAGGATGTCCCCACAGAGATGCCTTCGGCCACAGGGCGCCCACTGTTTTGGCTGAGGGCCAACTGCTCAGCCTCTGTGAGTGGTGGTGGTGGAGGACCCCCACCTGTTTTTCGGGCCTCCGCTTTTTTTCTGTTGGCTATAACGGGCCACATTTGAGCATACAGAGTAAGCAAATATGTACTTGTAATGTGCTCAGATAATTTCAATAAGTGCTTACAGAAAGAAAATTAATGTAGCCTCTAACTGCAATTGATTTACATGGGACAAACAGACCAAGCACTATGGCTCATAATACAATTACACCTTACCTGTTTGGACTATATTTTTATATTTCATTTTTACTTGCTGCCAGGAACGTTTGGGGCCTGTTGGGTTGCACCTGCGCTCACATCACGTCACAAAATAAAATGTATAAAATAACAAATAAAATCTAATAAAATAACGTGTTAAATGGGTGGAAATCCCTAGATCAATGTTTAAATTAACACTCACGCATTGACTCTGTCGGCTATGTTTTGCCATGCATGCTTCCTTTCTTTCGCAGCTGAGGCTGTGTTACTTTTTTCCGCGGAATTTGCATGTTATCGGCATATGCTGCCATCAGAATTTCGGCCTCAAGCGCTGTAAAATACATTGACCGCGCCTTCTTTCCCTCCGTCTCCATGGTGACTCGCTTAATCTGTGCTCCGCTTATCAGGGCTTTATGTATCCTCGTGCGCGTGCTTAACTTGGGGTTAAAGCAACTCCGCGTTGATTGAACTAATTGTTATCAGCCTTTCTGAAACCGAATATTCTGAGTTGGACAGTTCGGGGTTACTCAACCCTGCGTATCGTTTTTCACTCTGAGTTTTCTAAACCGGCTTCCTGAAACAGGGCCCTGGAGCACTTCCGTTGTGTTTTGGAATTTGCATGTGTTTTGGAGTTTGCACGTGCTTTGGAGTTTGCACGTGCTTTGGAGTTTGCACGTGCTTTGGAGTTTGCACGTGCTTTGGAGTTTGCACGTGCTTTGGAGTTTGCACGTGCTTTGGAGTTTGCACGTGCTTTGGAGTTTGCAAGTGTTTTGGAGTTTGCATGTGTTTTTTAGTTTGCATGTGTTTTGGAATTTGCATGTGTTTTGGAGTTTGTACGTGCTTTGTCTCTAGGGGCCACCGTAGGTTTCGGCTGTCTTTTCTTTCCATCCACATCACCACATTGTATTAATTGGTGTGTCTCCATTTTTCTTCAAAATATTACAAAATCCAAACGCTGAACTGCACCTATGCCACACAGCTTCATTCCAACGCATCAACTTGATGACATTCGCTTCGTAAACCCTGGACACACACAATTGACAGGAGCAATATCCCCCACTAACTGCCTATTAAACCTAACTAACTTAACCTAGTCTTCCGTACATACTAGCGGTGGGTATTTATGTACCTCCATACCGTCAGCTGTGAGAAAGAAAAACTGTCTTAAACACAAACTGCGGCGGTACTCCCAAGCCAATGGCTTCAGCCGCCTGATGCACAATAACTAGAAAGCAAATCAGTACAATGCCTTGTGCAGCTGCACTGCTAAAACCTAACAGGGGAATAAGACTCCTGAAAGAAATCTGTTTTGTGTAGCCAAAGGCTTAATCTAAAAGCTGCGTGGACAAAGGCAACAGCAAACTATAAAACTATCATCAATAAAACTCACATATTTATAAATAATCCAATAAAACCTACAAACCTTTCTGTTGACAATTTGTTGCGGCTCTTTCAACCAATGGCCGCGGCAGGCTAAACATGAGGACACCGATGACGCGCAACAATTAACGCGCAAAATACACTTCTGTATCATTTGCTTCTTTATTTCCGCATGCAACTGTCTGAACCACAAATCAGCATATGGGTTTAACTATCAAACAAACGCACAGACTGCACAAACAAATAACTGCAACTTACGAATAACTGCACTAGCTACTATGTCAAAATTACAAACTGGTCTATGGCATCAATTAGTGCACAAATATACAAACACCATCAAGTTACAGTCCAAATATATCACAATCATTCAAGCTGCTATCAATTGCGATCACGTTGTGTTCAATTTGCATTCATATTGCGATAATATTACGATTATGTTGCGGTATGTTGCAGTCAACAGAAAGTTTTGCCTCGTGCTCACCCTACCTTCTGCTCATCACATCAGGTGCTGTAAACAAGTGAGTGCAACCACATTTATCTTATACCACACCCATGAGACACGCCCCACACCCATGCACCAATACAGTGAGTCCATTTAAACCAACCCACTTAGTCAGAAGGGAACAACTCATATGGCTCCTACACCCATGTTTGCCTACTGGTGGTGGTCAGAGGGCCCGGTGGCGCCAGTGTCTGGCAGCTTCGCCTCTGTCAGTGCGCCCCAGGGCAGCTGTGGCTACAACGTAGCTTGCCATTGCCAGTGTGCAGTGTTGGGAAGGTTACTTTTGAAATGTATTCCATTACAGAATACAGAATACATGCCCTAAAATGTATTCTGTAACGTATTCCGTTACGTTACTCAATGAGAGTAATGTATTCTGAATACTTTGGATTACTTAACATATTATCATGCATTTTACAACTACGTGAATGTACTATTGCTGTGTGATTTATTACTATTACTGAAGGTCCGCGGCTCCGAACCGTAGTAAAGGGACCTCTGACTAATACAGTGGGTTCCGTGTCGGGCTTGTAGCCGAAAAATGGCTTTACTTTGTTGTCTGGGTCAACTCTGCTTGCTAGAGACAGAGAGAAGCGTTGAAAGGTTGCTCCAACAGAACTTATTGTTTCGGAGGAAAACACAAACACAGCGTACAGTCGAGTCTTAATAGCTGACTTACAACTGGGCTCGTCAGGCACTCTTCTTGGCTGCAGTGGTTATTATTATATTTACATGCTTCCAGCTCCCGTTTTTGCTCGATGACAACTCGTACTTTTCGACTCTCCTTTTTCTTCCACCTCGCGCTCACAGACACATAACGAGTATGGCAGTCCATTCTCCCTGCAGCACGGACTACACTGCCCATGATGCTACATTCTTTAGGGCTATGCCTGTAGCATTCTGCCTATTAGCTTAGCACAACAACAACAACAACAAAAAGGCGCTCTCTCACCCAGGAAACACGCAGAGCGTCCCCCTGTAACCATGGCAACCGCAACGCTGCCGCCTGGAACTACAGAACATAGCTGTCAAACAAAACCGAAACAGCCCTGACCTGCGACAATATGAAACAGGAAAGTACCGCCGTGTAATCCATTTATTTCAACAAAGTGACTGTATTCTAAATACCACCTTTTTAAACGGTAACTGTAACGGAATACAGTTACTCATATTTTGTATTTTAAATACGTAACGGCGGTACATGTATTCCGTTACTCCCCAACACTGCCAGTGTGTGAAGTCCTTAGGGACCGAGTAAAGCGCTATACAAATGCAGGCCATTTACCATTTTGTCATTATATCATTGGAGCATGGTTATCATAACAATATCATAACAATGCAAAATTATGTTAATAAATGAAAAGAAATACGCCATCTTATATTCAAGTAATCACAAGCTATTTTAAACCCTTTGTACCCCATGACACACTTAGAAATATTGCTGATTTAAAAATCCCGACACACATATGGAAGCTTTATATTGCAGAAAGTGTCTATTTTTGCTTACCTTGATCTTCCTGTGGTTTGACTTTGACTAAAGTTCAATTTGTGTTATTTTAAGTAGGAAGAGGAGTGCAAATGAGTGACAATAGTGAGCAATGGGAAGAAGGAGCAATAATGATATGCACAGCACTCTATTAATGTATCCATCTATTACACATGACGCATAATAGTTTTAGATTGTAAGAATTTGTAATTAAATGGGGAACCAATCAAATTACGGGATAATTTTCAACAGCAAATTCAAATCCACAGACTATAATACAGCATAACCACACACAAAGACGTATACATAAAGGTACATTATAAGATCTATACAAGTGATATACAGTGTAATTCATAGTATTTAGCAGGCAATGAGTGCAGTAAAATGTATAGAAGCTGGCTTCGTGTTTGAAGAATGTATAGAATAAGAAATACATTTTGTTCATAAAGTTTCTCAACTGTTACAGTACAGGTTATGAGAAATGTGCAAAATCTTCCAGTACACAACATACACAACTAATTTTTTAAAACATTTTTAGTCTTAAAAAAAAGAAAAGAATCAATCATAAAAATTATTTGGTCATAAAAATTACCATCCAGCATATTTAGATTTACAACCAAAGTGTAATGAAGTGAAAATCTTCAAAGCTGAAACCTTTCTCACTGGCACTGGGAAGATCATTGGTTAGTTATTGCAGAGACAGCACAGATTGCACAAGGTCAATAAAATATCTGAGTGGGAACAGTCTGCTGAGTTCATACAGGTATCTGGATCTGGCTTAGACCAACTAGCACAAACCGGTGGGGAAAAAAAGACCCCAGAGACGGACACGAAACTTTCTTTTTGTCAAATACACGTAATACAGGACAAAAAAGATTGATGTAACTTCTTGTCTCTGGCAGTACTGAGGTGTGTGTTTGAAGTGTGCAAGCTGTTGTGCAACTGACTCAAGTATTTGCTCCCTCCTGACAGAGTGGTTTAGCCATACACTTCAAACACGGCACTAAAACTCATGCAGAGATTCAAAAACATATTCATAATGTTTCTTTGCTTTTCTTTGTAGTACTAGCACAACTATTTTTTCCTTTCTTGAATTATAAACCAATCAAAAAGGATTTAAAATTCCCATTCAACTTACTAAGCGTAGTTTTATAATGATGGACTGATGGTGATTAGCTGATACTGCTATTTGAAGTATTGATTCGACTGGCAGCTAATGTTCATATCCCTTCATTTTCTCTGTTGTACTGGGAAAGAAAAAAATATTTATCATTAAAAAAACTATTTGAAAATGTACTTTCACCTTCTAATCCCACATCTTTGAACAGTAAGTGAGTGCAAAATGAATGCACTGATTACAGATTAAATATTAGCCACTGCCATCAGCTATGGAGCCAATGTGCATCCCTAGTAGAAGCAAAAATTTCCTAAATAACACTGCAATTTTACCAGGAAGAAGAAGAAGAAATAAACATTCACTCACATTTTTCTCCCTCCTCGCGCTCACAGACACATAACGGGTATGGCAGTCCATTCTCCCTGCAGCACGGACTATACTGCCATAGTATAGTAGTCACTACCGGCACACTTTTGCACCGGAGGTTTTCGGAAAGCTTTTATTTTGGTATTTCCGCTGATCCGTGCAATAAATTTGCATGTTAGCCTAAACATTTAGATTTAACACTTAACATTTAGCATTTAGATTTAACATTTAGATTTAAATATAATATTTAGATTTAACATTTAGCATTTAGATTTAAATATAATATATAGATTTAACATTTAACATTTAGATTGAATATTTATAGATTTAACATTTAAAATTCTGTTTTAAATATGAAAAGTTACAAATATTTTACTAAATGTTGTAAAAAAGGACTTGTTTTGAGCTAAATGTGGAAAAATGTTTCCGTTAATTTCAGCGTGTTTCACTTTACAAATGGTGCCCTATACCATAAGGCTACATTCTTTAAGCCTATTAGCTTAGCACAACAACAACAACAAAAGCGCTCGCAGAGAGAGCGCGTCACCATGGCAACCGTAACGCTGCTGCCTGGAACAACAGAACATAGCTGTCAAATAAAACCCAAACAGGCCTGACCCTCCGCAATATGAAACAGGAAAATACCACCGTGTAATCCATTTATTTCAACAAAGTAACTGTATTCTAAATACCACCTTTTTAAACGGTAACTGTAACGGAATACAGTTACTCATACTTTTATTTTAAATACGTAACGGCGGTACATGTATTCCGTTACTCCCCAACACTGTCCAAAGGTGTAAACAGTTGAAACAATTACAAAAACCATAATCACTTACAGAGTTATTAACAAAATCATCATCCTTGTAAAACTATACCCAGATTACAGTTTGATATTGCACCTGCAGATGTTTGTGTTTGTCCCTGCAACAGTCATGGATGCGCTTGTAGAACAACGCCCCCCAGTGGGCAGAATGTAAAAGACATGTCTTCATATCAATGAAGACATGTCTTTCTGATTCTGACAGTGTAATAAATCTATTTATCATTGGTCTTTTATTTTTTTTTAACTACTTTCGCTAGCAGAAAACAACATTCATGGACAGGGACTTCTAAAATATTTTCCAAACTATATCTTTTAGATAACTAACAGAAAATGTAATAAAGGTCATCAATATTAGTTAAATATTAGTTAAAAGTATTTTTTCCTTCTCTCACTCAAACAGCTCTGAGGTAGTTTAATGACAAAATTACAATGATTTGACCACATCTTTTATATGGTAAATGTAAGTATTTGTATAGCGCTTTACTAGTCCCTAGGGACCCCAAAGCGCTTTACACATCCAGTCATCCACCCATTCACACACTGGTGATGGTAAGCTACATTGTAGTAGCCACAGCCACCCTGGGGCACACTGACAGAGGCGAGGCTGCCGGACACTGACGCCACCAGGCCCTCTGACCACCACCAGTAGGCAACGGGTGAAGTGTCTTGCCCAAGGACACAGCGACTGTCCAAGCCGGGGCTAGAACCGGCAACCTCCCAATTACAAGGCGAACTCCCAACTCTTGAGCCACGATCGCCCATCGCGATATTTGTATAGCGCCTCACTAGTCCCTATTGACCCCAAAGCGCTTTACACATCCAGTCATCCACCCATTCACACACACATTCACACACTGGTGATGGCAAGCTACATTGTAGCCACAGCCGCCCTGCGACGCACTGACAGAAGTTTATCTTATTTCATTGTCTCACATACACCAAGTGTGTCGATGACCCCTTGACCTTGTATTTGATAAGAAGTTAAGTGAACAGATTCACAGAGACTGATATTGTTAAACCTCATACAACAGGCCAAGAGACATCAAAAACAGAACGTATAAATTAATAAATAAAACAAACAATTCGGAGCACATACTGAATATTTATAAATTATTCAGTACAGCTTTTAAAGTCTTTAATAATGTAATATACTGCTGACAGAAAACATGATAATCTGCTGTAATATCTTACAGTGTATAACCTCTTAGCATATCAAAGAAATAAGTAATCATAGGATCCTAATTATATGTTACCCTAGAAATGGTTACAGTACTTAAATGAGTCAGTATATGACATTAACAGATCTTCTTACGATGGTATTTTATGCAACATGTCAAATCCAAGTCAAGCCTCTGTCATTGTTTTCAGTGTGGTGTTACTAACTATGGGAATTAGTGACTGGTATTGTCTCTTAATAGCTTCACTGTTATTTCTCAAATTATTTTGAAACCCTAAGTATCAAAGGAGGTGGAAGATGAGATACTGGTGCTGGGTTTCTCATTCAATCAGACTGATTGTGGACGCAGCTTGGACACGAGGGTGGAGATGGTGGTTGGGTTGCGGTGGATGTAGTAGATTGCAGCTCCTCCAGCCATGAATGTCAAGCTAAGCTTGATCAGGAAACCTGTCGTTGAACTCTGTTGTGCATTCAGCTGGAGGAGACATATGAAAAGATTATAAGAATGCATCTTTGATTGGCTGACCGGTGCATACAGCAAAACTCAGAGTATGCAAAATAAACGCTTTTTTCAGACCTGTCTAGTTTTTAGAGGTTGGTACATGCGGTCATACTGAGTGAAGATTGCCTTGCGTGCCCCCTCCCATTTTCCTGGTCCCATCAACCGGTACTGGTAGGCTGTAACAGGCCCCCACAGAACTTTCTTAAATAGAGGGAAGTCTGTGAGGAAGAGCCAGAGGAGATTTGGTTGCACTCCAATGTCCTTTGCTAAGTCGTCCATGTGCTCAACAAAGTCCACCTGCAGAGGTGTTAACTTTGACACAACGTAGCTGTAAAGAGGATAAGTCAAAAAACAAATAAGTTAACCAATAGAATATTAGATCCACACACCTAGTTTTAAACAAGGAAGGGTTGAAAGGTTTAAATGATTTCTTCACTTTTTTGGTAAATGATTTGCAAAAAATATTCTTATTATTACTAAATCTAAGAGGGGAAAATTAGTTTTTAAATACTTTTTTGCAATCTTCTTGGTGTCATTCTCAACAGCTTTGATCATGGCCTGGTTTGAGGGCAGTTTCTTATGTCCTGAAGAGCAAAAGAGAGAAAGCAAGAGTAAAGATAGTGACTGTGTTGATATGTAGATGTTGATGTAATGATAAGGTTTACCAGCAGGGGGCACTGTATTTAAGAAAGCTCATGAATGCCTCCAGGGGGAGCACATAAAAGAAGACTAGTCTGTGGCGTGGCATAAGGATGTTAATAAAATGTTTTGGAGCGGTAGCTCGCAAAGCATAAGTGGATGCTGTGTTATTTTTAACAAGCCCTATGAAGACAAGAAATAGTACCAGGAGTAAAAGCGAGAGTGTGGAAGCGATAGCAGTTCAAAGTTCTGTTTGAGATGGAAATTTGAAGCCACCGGAAGCATTGTCATTTTGGTGTAAAGGAAATAACATTTTTGGGAGACAAATTCTCTGCTGGAGGTCTTGAGCAAGATGAAAGAAAAATAAAAGCCATTGCAACCATACCACACCCAACAGATAAGAGAGGTGTGCTCAGAGTGATGGGAATGATCAACTTTGTTGGAAAATTCATACCTAACTTGTCAGTGAGAACATCAGCACTAAGGGAGTTACTTCGTGATTCCATGGAATTTAAATGGACAGCGAGGCATGAACAAGAATGGAATGATTTAAAGACCACACTGACAACGCGCCCAGTGCTTGCATATTATGATCCAACTAAGAGTCTGAAAATCTCAACAGATGCCTCAAAGGATGGGCTTGGAGCTTTTTTACTTCAAGCTGAAGAGGGGAGCTGGAAACCAATTGCTTATGCTTCTAGATCCATGACTAAGGCTGAAACCAAATATGCTCAGATTGAGAAAGAATGTCTTGGGCTGGCATATAGACTTGATATTTTTCACTGTTATGTTTATGGTCTTCCAACCTTTACAGTTGAGACAGATCATTGTCCTCTTGTGTCAGTCATTAAGAAAAATCTGAATGAGATGTCGCCGAGGATTCAGCGTCTCATGATGAAACTGCAGAGGTATAGTTTTGACTTGATATACACACCAGGCAAGTATTTAGCTTTAGCAGATGCACTGTCACGAGCATCACAGGTGTGTCAAGCAAGCTCCACTGAGAAAGAAGTAGATGATCATGTTAATATGATAGTGGAGTCTCTGCCAGTGTCTGACGCAAAGATAAAACAAGTATGTGAGGAGACAGCTGCAGACAGGGAGCTGCAAACAGTGATGGAAAATATCCAAGGAGACTGACCCAAAGGGTCCTGTTCAAAGTATTATCATGTTAGATCAGAGCTTAGCGTGGTAAATTGACTGCTGTTGAGAGGCAATAGGATCGTGATACCACATAGTCTGAGACAGGTGATACTTCAAAGAATACATGAGGGACACCTGGGAATAGAAAAGTGTAAAAGGACGGCTAGAGATACTGTGTACTAGCCTGGTATTAATAAAGACATTGAGAACATGATCGGAAAGTGTGAAACATGTAAGAAGTTTCAGAGCAGACAGGCAAGAGAACCCATGATGATTCCTGAACGTCCTACAGCACCGTGGAGGAAAGTAGGAACAGATTTATTTCATTTTAATGGGAAAGACTATCTGTTGGTTATAGATTATTACTCTAACTTTCCTGAGATTGCTCTACTTACAAGTACAACTGCTAATAATGTGATCACACATGTGAAGTCCATCTTTGCCAGGCATGGAATACCAGAAACTGTCATTAGTGACAATGGTCCTTGCTATAATTGCAAAGAATGGCAGAATTTCGCAAGAGAATATGGCTTTAAACATGTCACATCAAGTCCTCAACATCCACAGGCTGAAAAAGGAGTGCATATCATCAAGCAGCTTCTGAAGAAGGCTACAGACAGTCAATCAGATCCTTATTTAGCTCTGCTGAGCTACAGGGCTGCTCCTCTTGACTGTGGTTTATCCCCTGCAGAACTGCTGACGAGTCGTAAGCTACACACAACTTTGCCCTGCTATGCAGAGAGCAAGCAGAGTGAAGAAATTATAAAAAGCAAGAGCATCTGAAATGGAAACAAAAACAGCAATATGACAAGGGAACAAGAGCACTTGGATTGCTTGCAAAGGATGATGTAGTGAGAATCCAAGATCAGAATGCATGGAACAGGAAAGCCATTGTTCTTCAGGAAGCAGGTCCAAGATCATATGTAAGAACGTAAGAACTGAAGAAGATCATGTGCTCAGAAGGAACCATCGCAACTTACTGAAGACTAAAGAGACATTTCAGGAGGAACAATGTGGTGAGGAAGATGAAAATGTTGATGTGTCACATGCAGAGACGGTGTCTGATTTGAAACTACTAGATGGACATGAAACTGTGAAGAAAAGTGAAGTTGTTTCAGAACCTGTATTGAGGAGGTCATGAATGCCTCCAGGGAGAGCGCATAAAAGAAGACTGGTCTGTGGTGTGGTATAAGGATGTTAATAAAATGTTTGGAGCGGTAGCTCGCAAAGCATAAGTGGATGCTGTGTTATTTTTAACAAGCGCTACGAAGACAACACAGCGTCAATCATTAGTAAAATGCAATGTATTTGATATTTTACTGTAAAAGATTTTATTTCACCTCAGTTTTTAAATTTTCTTTTATTGGAAATTCCTTACCTTTGAAGACACGAGTGACAAAACGGGCCTGCATTTCAGCTTGAGGCATGATGGCTCCGTCAGAATGGATAAAACCCACAATAGCTAGGGTAGGCTGCTCTAGGATTGGAGGAAAAACATGTTTGTATAGTCCAATACGGTGCCCAGACTTGTATATGGCATTTTTTGGCAAGTAGGGGAAATCGTAGTTATATCCTGTGGCAAACACAATCAGGTCCACCTGTAATAAAGAGGACAAGAAAGAAGAGCTGAAATTGTTTTTAATGACATTAAGAACTGGAATATTTAAAGCACATCAGATAATTTGGTTCTCTGACATTTTCTGCAGTACTGCCATCATCAAACACCACAGTGGAACCACGGATCTCTTTTATGTTTGGTTTGACGATGACCGACCCAGACAAAATCCGGAAGGGCAGATCGTCATTGATCACTGGGATCTGGCTGAAGAGCCTGATGAGGTGAGGGCAGCAGAGGAAAGACAGACATGTAAAATTCATATATAATAATATATTCTGATAACTACGTGGTAAACTACATGGTAAATGCCCTGCATTTATATAGCGCTTTACTAGTCCCTAAGGACCCCAAAGCGCTTTACACATCCAGTCATTCACCCATTCATACACACATTCACCCACTGGTGATGGCAAGCTACATTGTAGCTACAGCCACCCTGGGGCGCACTGACAGAGGCGAGGCTGCCGGACACTGGCGCCACCGGGCCCTCTGACCACCACCAGTAGGCAACGGGTGAAGTATCTTGCCCAAGGACACAACGACCGAGACTGTCCAAGCCGGGTCTCGAACCGGCAGCCTTCCGATTACGAGGCAAACTCCCAACTCTTGAGCCACGATTGCCCACATGCCCAATAGACAAATTATGATTTAAATAGTGTTCACTTCATAGCAGATACACAGTCTATGGACAATTTTGGTATGGTGAACAGTTTAGCAAACAAGATGAGACAATCAGCTTATATGTGATAGATTGCATTCAGCGAAACCGTGGCGTTAGGGAAGAATTTACATATCCCACCTGTGTTTGGGTTTGAGGCCATACATGGCGTGATCATACATGGAGTTGAGCTTTTTCTCACCAAGCCAGTTGAGAAATCTCATTGGCAACAGCCTGAACATGATATGGACAAAGCGTGTGTTGAACCTGTCCACTGGAAGACCATTGTCAGAAACCTGACGAATGACCCAAGCACCACTACGAGTGCTCAGATACATCTGTAAGACAAGACACAGAAAGAAAGAAGTAACACTAACGTGAAATTGTCTTATCTCACGGGATGAAGGGCATCCTTGTACTCTTTATTTTAGGAGGTAAAGCTTGAGGAATGAGGATGCAAAAGGCACATCAAACCAGATTGGCACACTATCAGACAAAAAAAGGGACACTAAAATGTTAGGAAGAAAGCTGAGCACTTAGAGAGCACTACCAACCTGCTCTGCAACTCTGCTGCCCTCCACCGCGATGTCACCTCCTGAGTTGCCGATGCCGATGACCACAACTCTCTTCCCATGCATGTCTTCAGGCCCCTTGTAGTCCCAGCTATGGGAGTATTTTCCTTCAAATGTCTCAATTCCTTTCAGACAACAGAGTGGAATTTTTATACAGTCATGTTTTAACATTTATCATGTGGTGGTACAGATATTCACTCACCTGGGAAGTCTTTGAGTGGCAGGTTAGGATAGTTGAAGTGACCAGTGCAGCAGATAATGGCATCAAAAATGTGGTTCTCCTCGTATCCATCTCTAGTCTCAGTCACCACATCCCACTGACCAGTGCGAGAAAAGTCCGGTCTCTGTTTCACACTCTTGACTTTGGTCTAAGATACAATAAATATAATAGCAGGTCAGTTTATACATATAAATATTAATATAGGGTATAATAAAATTGATCGCTCTTCTTTCTATCTTGCTACCTGGAAGCGAATGTATTGCAGTAGTTTAAAGTGGTCTGCATACATTCTGAAGTAGTTCAAGATTTTAGAGTGGTGCATGTAGTTGGGGTAGTCTGCAGGGATTGGGTAGTCACTGTAGCACATCATCTCCTTCCACACATTGATAGTAAGGGAACGATAGATACTAGCTCTGTTTGGTTCTGACACTTCCTGCAGAGAAGACGTTCCAGACAACAGATGTTAAGAAATAATAGTTTAAAATTGTACATTCAATTTTATATGAAAAATAGTCACAGTCAGTAGTGAATCTTTCTCTAGACTAAAGTCTTGCCTTGAATTTCCACAGTCCACCCATGTCATCACTGCTTTCAAAGCAGGTTGGCTCCATGCCCTCATCCAGACAAGCCTTTACGCTGGTCAGACCACAGGGTCCTGCCCCGATCACTGCTACTTTGTGAACCATGATGGATCTGCAACAGGAGAAAAATATTTATCAAAGGAGAAAAAAGGGAAAATTAAAGTTAAACAAGACACCGTATAGTACGATATCGTACAGGAAGAGACAAAGTTGCAGTGAAACTCAATACCGAAAGCTTTTGTAAAGAAAAAGGGAAACCTTATTGGTTGTTTCCATTGCAACATGTATTGCATTGCTTATACAGTTGCACATTTACTTGCCGTAATATTCATGTAACTCTACACATTTAAAATTTTACGAAAGTCAGATAACTCCTGTTACAGATAGATTACACAGATAATGAAGCCGTACGTCTTAGAGCATATCTTACAGTCTGTAACCGATTGCATTTAAAAGTCATATTACCATAAACACGAGCCCTGTGTCAGCCTTACCTCTTCTGTATAGAGCGAGATGAAATGAGTGATCCTGTCCTCCAGTTTAAATACTCAGTCAGATTTTAACAAACACGCAAACATGAAAGGCGGATGATTGATCAGCTCAAAAGTCCCAAAACAAGTCAATAAGTTAAGAAATACTCTTAAGAAGATCGTTTCTGCATTGCTTTTATGACGCTATTTAGAACCATTAAGAATGTAAAGAAGAATGCAAAACTGTGTGCCGTGTAAATGGAATACCTTGATTAAAATATAACTTAAAATATAGGTCCTGAAAACGAGGGGGATAAATGTCAGGAAAGATATTACGAGAGAGTTCTTGTTGATCAATAAGTTCAATAAGTGTCTTTAAAAAATAGTTTGAAAAGCAAAAACAGTAGTTTGACCTTACCTGCTCTTTGTACACTTAAAATATATCTTACATGAAAATAACACTTACGTAAAAGTTCAGGCAAGAATCAATCTGAATATTGATCTAATTTGCACAGGCAGTCTATAAACCACATAAAATGTCTTTTCATCATGTTTGTTTTCATGTTGAAGAAAGGCGAAAATCTAAACATATGAAGAGTGAGACACAGGCACTCCAAACACTCTACGTGACCAGGGGCTTCTGCACATTTTTATAAAGTATTTGCTTTGAAACACAAATGTCAGCATTTCCTTATCAGACCAATCGATTTTTGTGTTTGGAGGCATTGATAGGTTTGACTCAGTATCTATGCTTTGGCTTCTCTCTTTCTTTTGTAAGTAAACATGCTGCAGATTCGAACCCTTGAGAAGCAGATTACCAACCTTATGTTCTTTTTTATCTTTAGCTCTCTGAAATTTGGCAAACAGACTTTGCAGTATTCAAATGCCCCCAATGTTTCAGTCCTTGGCTATTTTGTGGTGTTTGAGTTTTGAGTGTTTTTTCCCTAGTATCTGTAGTTTTGATTCTTTTTTATTGGACATCTGGATTCCTGTTTTGATTCATCTAGTTTTTCCAGCAGTTTTGTGTTATTTCTTTTGATATAATTGAATCTGTTTCTGTTTTCCTTGATGGATATTTAAGTGATGAGTCTGATTTTAAGATTGTGTGTTCTGGTTTATGTCTTGATTTTTATTGTTTGCAGTGATTTCAGCTCCCTCTTGTCTTTCTGTTAATGCCTGATTACCTGCCTCTATGTCCAGTGAAAGTCTAGTCTCCATGTTTTGGTTAGTTCCTGAGTATCTTGCATTACTTTTACTTGCTCCTTTGGAATTATTTGGATTATTCTCACTTGTGTCTCATTCATGTATAAATCATCTACCCCTGCAAATGATACAACCATCTCAGCCTCCACCATTGGCCACATGACCAGTCTCCACAAGGAATTTATCTATGTTGCCAAACTCCTGTCTGGCTTGGCACTCTCCACAGGTCCCATTTGTCTTACCCTATCCTAAATCCTTGGGACCTGCCCGCTTGAGATCTCTGTTTTCTGTGTTCCCACGCTCGCACACAGTTTCCAGATATAATTAATTTTCTTCTTTTTTTCTTCCTTTTTCCTCCCAAACTAAATCCAGCTTCTGCTTGTTTTGTCAGTTAGCTTCCAGTTCAAATCATTTTAATTTTATTTCATTTATATAAAGCCAGCTAACAACAGTTGCCTCATTTCTGGCGAGAACTCACTTCTTTCTGTATTCTTTGCCAAGAAAGGCAGAAGGCTTCTTTCAGATTCCTACCCCCATGACACTCTTGACCCACCCTCTGTGGAATCTGAGAGTAAAAAGCTTGGGTCTCATGTTACACCCCTGAATGATCCCAAATGTAACAAGCGGGTGTTTCCTCACTGAAAACTTTTACTCAAATGATATATCTCAAATATATAAACAATTTAGAATTAACTAGATTAATGGGTTTACACTCGTACATTACAGCTCTATCACAGGCTGTATTTAACCCATTGCTGGGAGTTTGCTCACACATTGCAAAACTTTCTAACTAATATACATATTCTTTTCATACTTGGAATAGTATTAACATGCACCTTTTTTTCCCTCCATAACTCATTTTAGTAACACTCAACACTGTAAGCATACCTGCAGGGGAGAAATAACCACAAAAGTGACAAGCTGGTGCTTCCTCACTGAGAACTTTTACTCGAATGAGGATTTCCCCCAGCTAAATGGGTGGAGACAAAAGCAATCAATCTCAAGTGACCCGATTCAGACCACTTCGTAGATCACAGATAACACTTAATATTTAACAGTAAGGGAGGAAATAAACAAAGTTTACTTAAAAAAAAATTCTCAAACGTATCTTATAAAACATGTCCTATACCTGTGTAACCTCCTTAGATAAATCACAGAATATTAATACTGTTTTTATTAAAAAATGTGTTAAAATTTGTTGTTATTTTATCTTCTTGCACGCTTCCCAACAAAATAGATGCTGTCTCGACATTAAACAATTGCAAAATCTTCTCATATATATATATATATATATATATATATATATAACAATAGTCATTTCTCCATCACCTAATATTGGTTCATTCTACTTATACAGTAAAATTATCTGTTGAAATAATCACACTTTTTCAGACTGATATATCTAACATGCAGCAACTCACTACTGCAATGTTTTGCCAAAAAGACAAGAAGTGAATCCCCCTTGATTGTTTCCATGCTTTAAGAAGTGCACAGTGTTAGCTGTTTACATTTGTCACATGCTGCACTATGACATGTAAATATGGTGGTCATGAGACACTGCTATATAATGTTTTATTTAGAAATACAATAGTTTTGCCACTAGTTAAGTGTGAGCATACTGCTATTGAGTGGAAAATGGGGGTTAGCTCCAAGTGGAATACAAATAAATCATTATTTAGTTTAAAAAAAACAAACTTCATGTGTCATTTAGGTGCTTTACAGTACAAATAGCAGAACAAACTGTTCCCAGCATTTTGCTGATTACACAGTAAGCACTAATGGGTTTAGCTTCATTTATATTTCTGGATTCCCAGGATACTGCACAGCACAGCAACCCTTAGTCCCCACTTCTGTCATAAAACTTTGTCAGTTCCTAGAACTTGCATGAAGGCCAAAGGTGATTTTGCTGTAATAGCACTGAAACTTTGGAATGACCCTTTGGATGTAGTTTGCTCAGCTAATTTGCTCTGCAGTCATATTTTTGCAGCCTGTTGATACTTTGCTTTTACAAGCTTGCTTTGGATGTCAAACCTATTCTGTACTTTTCACTTTCATCTCTGCAGTTATGCATTTTACAGATTATTTCTTTATCGCAACCGTGCACAGCACAGAAATGCAAGAATGAAAATGCAAATATTCTTTTTTGGGTAGTCACTTTGTATAATTTTTCAGCCTCGACTGTCATGCAATTATTTTTTATGTGCACATGTGGGAATCAGCCCCTGAAAATGCAGAAAATTCAGGGATTAGAAATGATAAATTTACTTGTGCTATCCCAAAAAATGTGTGTGCATGTGTGTCAGAGTGTGTAGGGAAACAAAACTGAAGGACGCCAGGTTTCTTTCTTACCTTGATCCTGGTATGTTTGTTGGCTCTGTGTCTGGAAAGAGGAAAGAGAATCATCAGAGCACCGACTTTTATAGCCCCACTGAGACAGCGACCAATGACAGGCTTCCCCCTCCCCAACATAGGGATGAAAAGACCAAATGTTCTTCTAAGATCGATTAGAAAGGACGTGGTATGCGTCATGTATATAGATGCATTTTATTTGAATATTGAAGAAAAAAAAAGAATTTAAGTTGTTTTTTCTTTCAAAGAAACATACAGAAAAAATAGTAATAATATATTCCTGTAGCATGTACTGGAAATGGGGGCGGTCTTAGCTCGGATGATTTAATAAAGCAGTTCTCACCTCATGGGTGTAATTGGCAGCCAACCCAGAGTCCTTTGTAGCTGTGGACAGGCATAAGCTCATTAGGGAAGTAAAGCTAATCGGACTGTTAATTTAGCATGTTGTTAGATGACTTTTATAAAAAGGTAACAAAAACTGGATCTAGTTGTAAAACAAATATTCTTTGCTTTACAGTAGGTGGTGTGTTTGAGCAGAGGCTAATAAACAACTGTAAGAGATGCTCTTTGTAGTGCGTGAATGTGTGCGCATGCCGCAAAATAGGTAAATGATTGATAGCCAGCTGCCTCCCTGACTGTGTGCCCAGCCTGGACATAGATCACAGATGGCTTGCAAACTCATTGTGTAATTATGAATGGCTACTAGAAGCCATAAATCAGTTAAAATTGGGGTCAAGAGGTTCATGGGTTCAAAAAATGCCCCCAGTGCCCACTTTGTTGCTTCTCTGAGTTGGGTGTAAAAAAAAAAAACAACAACCAAAAAAATGTACATTTGAGTTGCAGAATAGTGACGAAAAAAAAAGAAGAATAAGCCGCATATCAGAAAATCAAAGAGAGCATACAAGGTAGTGGAGAGATAATACAGAGGGAAAAAGGACAGAAAAGTAACACTGACAGAGAGAAACAGACTTTGCCCAGCCTGATGGAAATTTCCACTCTGGCAGTGAAACGAAATCTAATGTTCAGATTAAGTTAAGCATAATGCAAAACAACAAAACAAGGTCCACTCGTTAGATTGTAGTTGTTAACGGAGACATTCCACCAATACTATACGTATAAATAAATGAAACAATAATTAATCTTAAGCAATAAAAGCTTTGAATTCTGGGACAGTCTGGAACACACTTCTGTGTTCTTCATGTTAAAATCTTTTCTTTATGGTTTTCAGGTTTAGTCAGGAGGGTAATAACAAACTGAAATGCAAAGCAAACCTGCTTTTATTATTGTTTTTTGGCTAAAAAAATATTTCAATAGATACAGTGTGCTTTTTTCTGTATGTACGAACATGCTGGGGAGTGTGAATAATTGGCTTGATTTCCATCTGTACTGTTTTGTTTGGCTAAAAAAGGTTCAGTGTGTTGAAATGCATGGAAAGGTATCAAATGACGGCAAAGGGGGTTGAACGGGTTTATAAACCCCCCCCCTTTTTTTTTTTTTTAAAGAAACATTTTCCTTTACAGGATCAGTCACTGTCTGGTCTAACTGGTATTTTGGCCTGCAGTAGTTCCCAAGTTAAAAACCAGAGGTGTTTTTTTTCTTTGACACCATGTTTTTACTATAGGGCAGGGGTGTCAAACTCCAGGACTTGAGGGCCAGTGTCCTGCAGGTTTTAGATATCACTCTGGGTCAACACACCTGAATCAAATGATTAGTTCATTACCAGGCCTCTGGAGAACTTCAAGATATGTTGAGGAGGTGATTTAGTCATTTGAATCAGCTGTGTTGGATCAAGAACACATCTAAAACCTGCAGGACACCGGCCGTCGGGGCCTGGAGTTTGACACCTGTGCTATAGGGAGCTACTCAGAGGTGGAAATATATACATTAATAAATGACTTAGTCATACTAGCTGTACTGTATACAGCTGTAATTTCCAGAAGTTCTTAAATCAGCAGATATGCCTTTTCATATTTTGAATAGTTATTTTCATTATTTCATTATTATCACAATAAAAGTGTTTGGCTGACACAAGCCACCAGTCATTTTGCAACATTAGGAACTTGGGAATCAGGAAATGATTTTGCATTTTCTTCTCAGAAGATACCCTTTTTTGTTTGAGTAGAGCAAGATACCATTCAGATCATACACTACTTTATCCACACCGGACTCACACTCTACAGTTATAACTTAAAATGTGATGTGAATAAGACCTTTTTCTAACTGTTTTCCTGGTTGAGATTCAACAATCCAGAAAATCTGTCAATAAAAGAAAGAATAAAGAATAATAATATAATTTTAAAAAATCTGTCATCTGCATTGGTATGAACTTATTCATTTCTATCCACTGTCAGCCTAAGTTCCTGTACTGCAAGGAATGCACTTTAAATGTGTTATAACTAAATGTTTCTGGGTTTTTTAAAGAAAAAATGTTGCTTTAAATCTATGCATTAAAATAACCACACATATGAAAAATAGAATAACACACAAATCAGCAGACACCTTTTTAATCGCTCAATAATTCCAAACAGGAGTATAGTGAACTAAATATTTTAAAGAACTACAGAAATAGTAGAATTTGTGTTTTTCTTTATTTCATTTGGTGTGTTTCAGAGTCCTCTGCTCATTGTTGGACCCTGAAGCTTGATCAGACTCTTTGTGGACGCATGTTGGACAGCAGTGTGGGGATGACATCTGGCTTGCGAGTATGAAAGTAGTAGATAGCAGCTCCTCCAACCATGACAGTCAAGCTCATTTTAACCAGTCGACGAGCAGTGGAGGGCTGTTCTGGTTCCAGCTACGGGGGGTGGTGGTGATGATTTTTACTTCATGTTAAAATCATGCACAACAGTAACAAAGAAGACTGCAGAAGAAAAAGTGTAACATCAAACCTTTCTGGTTTTTAGAGGCTGGAACATGCGATCAAACTGGGTAAAGATTGCCCTGTGGGCTCCCTCCCATTTCCCTGGTCCCATCAGCCGGTACTGGTAGGCGGTAACGGGCCCCCAGAGAACCCTCTTGAACAAGGGGTAGTCTGTGAAGAAGAGCCAGAGGAGGCTTGGCCTTACACCAATCTCTCCAGCTATTTCATCCATGTAGGAAACAAAGTCCACCTGCAGTGGGGTCAGCTTTGAAACAATGTAACTGTGGAGAGAATAATATAAAGAATAGTATTATTCTAAAGTGGCACTAACATGGTATAGAAGTATAAGATATAAGAGTATAGCGCAGAATAGATATGCTAGAATAAAGCATTCCTTGTTTATACTTAGGTTTGATATTATGATTGCTTCCAGAGTCTAAAAATTCCAATGCTAAGTGTTCTTGATCATTGCAATATTAAAAGTCTAAAATTAAACACCTTTTAATGGCTATAAAATGTGTAAGATTAAAATGTGGTATGACGCAGCTGCAACCTTTACAGTCTGAACTTTAAAAGGAAAAAAGGAAAAAAAAATCACATGCTAGAATTGTCAGGGTATGCAAGCAGCTGGCTTCAAATTCAGATTTCTAACTGGATTTTTTAAAATGGTGCCGTTTGCTTTTTAAATGCAATTACATGGATAATGAAAATTATGTATGTGTACAGTTTGCTTACAAAGAAAAAAGAATGTGAGTATTAATTTATTTACATGTTCAGACTAATGAGCATTTGTATGTTTAGGTATTATGACAATACACCTGTCTAACCTCTCTATGCACCTTGCTAACCAATCTCACTATAGCTAGAGCATCTTCTGACATATAACAGGAGAAAGGACAATGGTAAAAGACAGGTTGAAGTATTTAATAAGACAAATAGTTACCTTTTTTCAATATTTTTTGTATCTTTTTCAACAGCCTTGATCATGGACTGGCTTGACGGCAGTTTTTTATGTCCTAGGCAGCAAAAAAGGTAATTTGTAAATATAAATGAACTAATTTGTAACTAACAGTTAGGCATGCTAACTGTTAGTAATAACAGACTACCTTACCTTTGAAGACACGAGTGACCCAACGGGCCTGCATTTCAGCCTGAGGCATGATGGCTCCAAGGGCATGAATGAAACCCACGACAGCCAAAGTAGGATGCTCTAGGGTTGGGGGGAAAACATGCTTGTACAGACCCGCACGGTGCCCAGACTTGTACATGGCGTTTTTTGGCAAGTAGGGGAAATCATAGTTGTACCCTGTGGCAAATACAATAGTGTCCACCTGTGACAACAAAGAAATATGGTATTAAACTAAGTCTTCACTGAACAAAGATCTTGGAGAAAGTTGAAGAAAACTCTTCTCTGACCTTTTCCACAGTACTTCCATCATCAAACACCACAGTGCACCCACAGATTTCCTTCACATTTGGTTTGATGATGACTGCCCCGGACAGAATCTTCATTGGTAAGTCATCATTGATTACTGGGATCTGACTGAAGAGCCTAGAGTAGAGTATTTTAATGAGAAGCAGAATCCCTCATCTGACAGCACAGCGTTATACACCAATCTGGCATAACATTACGACAACTGACAGGTGAAGTCAGTAACACCAGTTATCTCTTTATAAGGGAGCAAGTGAACATTTTGTCCTCAGATTCAATGTGTTAAAAACAGAGAATTGGCTAAACATAGGGGATTGAGAGAGTTTGTGATGACCAGATGACTGGAGCAGAGCACCTCCAAAATTACAGCTCATGTGGGGTGTTCCCAGTCTGCAGGGATTAGTATTGTTAATGTTTTCTTTTATATCACGTTGCTGGCTGGCTAAGTGTGCATCGCTTACCTTGAGGAACATCTGTAAACAGGATGGCGCTATAGGAACAAGGAAAGCTGCCGGAGGCAGCGTGATGCTGTAGGTACTGTTCTGAAGGGAAACCTTGGGTCCTGCCATCCATGGAGAAGTTACTTTGACATGTACCACCAACCTAAGCATTGTTGCAGTTTCCATGGAAACTGTGTTCCCTGATGCCTATTTCAGCAGGATAATGTGCCTTGCCACAAAGCAAAAATGGTCCAGCAATGATATGAGAAGCACAATGAGCTTGAGGTGTTGACTTGGCCTCCAAGTTCCCCAAATCGCAATCCTGTGGGATGTGTGGGACAAACAAATCTGACCTACAGAGATCCCACCTTGTAGTTTACAGGACTCAAATGATTTGTTGCTAACATCTTTGTGCCAGATAGCACTGCACACCTTCAGGGGTCTAGTGGAGTCAGCGCCTTAAAAGGTAAGGGCTGTTTTGGGAACAAAAGGGGGACCAACACAGTATTGGGCAGGTGGTCACAATGTCATGCCTGATTGGTGTATATTATAGGGAACTAACGCACTGTGATTGATCTCATTACCTTGGCCTGAGTCAAAATCTATGTGGGCGTGACACCACCTACCTGTGTTTGGGTTTTAGGGCGTACATGGTGTGGTCATACATGGCATTGAGTTTCTTCTCACCAAACCAATTGAAGAAGTTGATTGGGAATAGCTGAAACAGGATATGAACAAAGCGTGTGTTGTACTTCATGTCAACTGGCACACCATTGTCGGAAACTTGCCGGATGATCCAAGCACCACGACGAGTGCTCATGTACACCTGGAGAATGGAAAAGACAGAATTCACCAAAACTCATGAAGGAGTTTTTTTTCTATCTCTAATCAAAAGAAGATAAGAAGAACGAAAAAGCTTTCTTCAACCTGCTCTGCAACTCTGCTGGTTTCCACAGCAATGTCACCTCCAGAGTTTCCAATTCCGATTACCACCACTCTTTTTCCATACATGTCTTCAGGTCCTTTGTAGTCCCAGCTGTGGAGATATTTTCCTTCAAATGTCTCAATTCCTGCAACATAACAGAGGTGTCATATGAAAAGACTAACACACAAAGGTATAAAAACAAGACAGTTATTTTTTTAAGGGTTGATTTTTAAAAATCAGCCATATTTTAATCAAAGCCTTTTCAGGATAAATGCAAAACATTTTACCTGGGAAATCTTTGAGTGGGAGGTTAGGGTAGGTGTAGTGACCAGAGCAGCAGATCACTGCATCAAAGACATGCCTCTCCTCATGTCCATCTCTCTTTTCAGTCAACACCTCCCACCTGCCAGTGCGAGAATAGTCCGGTGCTTTTCTCACACTTTTCACTAAGGTCTAAAAAATAACAATGTAGGCCGATTCAGGTTTTCAGATATCTGCCAAATGTCACCAAAACAGTTTTGAAGAATGTGCTTTTCTCTCATTCTACTCTTCTTTGTTTTTATTACCTGGAAGCGAATGTATTTTAGGAGTTTAAAGTGGTCTGCATACATTCGGAAGTAGTTCAGGATTTTAGAGTGATGCATGTAGTTGGGATAATCAGAGGGAATGGGGAAGTCACTGTAGCACATCATCTCCTTTGAGATATTGATTGTAAGTGACCGGTAGATACTAGCCCTGTTGGGCTCCGAAACTTCCTGCAGAGAAATAGTTTTAAAAGACAACAAAGAATTTTACTCAGTTTCACACGAACAGTTTGCTTGTCAACATGTTTGTCTTCTTAAATGTAGACTTGCCTTGAATTTCCACAGTCCGCCCATGTCGTCACTACTTTCAAAGCAGGTTGGCTCCATGCCTTCTTCCAGACAAGCCTTTATGCTGGTCAGACCAGAGGGTCCTGCCCCGATCACTGCTACTCTGTGCACCATGATGGACCTGCAACCAGATGTTGGAAAATGTACCTGTAATTTTGAACATTTGTGAAATTAAGTATGAAAATGTAAATTTGTAACCAAGGAAACCGTCAATTGCACTATATTCAGGTGACAAGATCTTAATGTTAAAAAAGAAATACAAAAGAAAACATGCATAGAAAACTGTATTAATACTGAACAGTTTTCCTGTTTAAGAATGAAGCTTAAATTAGTTTCCAGCTCGTTTAAAATGCTCGAGAGATTTTTACCAGACCGAGATAAAACGGTCACGTGGCAATCCCTTTCCAATAATCCTCAGTTAGTTTACTTGATTTAAAGTAGTGACTGCAACAATTTAGAGCAATTGATGGTTTAACCATGTTTTACATGACTGAACTCTACAAATTCCTAATCCTGGCATCTGTCATAAAACATTCTTCTCAGAAACAGAAGAGCAAAGGTGACATCAAAGTTCTTTGAAAGACCTCAAGCATGCCAAATGTCCTTGGGCAAGATACTAACCCCATGTTTGCCTACTTGTGGTGGTCAGAGGGCCTGGTGGCGCCAGTGTCTGGCAGCCTCGCCTCTGTCAGTGCGCCCCAGGGCAGCTGTGGCTACAACGTAGCTTGCCATTGCCAGTGTGTGAAGTCCTTAGGGACTGAGTCCTTAGGGACTGAGTAAAGCGCTATACAAATGCAGGCCATTTACCATTTTGTCATTATATCATTGGAGCATGGTTATCATAACAATATCATAACAATGCAAAATTATGTTAATAAATTAAAAGAAATACGCCATCTTATATTCAAGTAATCACAAGCTATTTTAAACCCTTTGTACCCCATGACACACTTAGAAATATTGCTGATTTAAAAATCCCGACACACATATGGAAGCTTTATATTGCAGAAAGTGTCTATTTTTGCTTACCTTGATCTTCCTGTGGTGATTTGGTGTGCCTCTCAAGTGGGGCAAGCATCACCTGACCACAGACTTTTATACAGGGTAACTAATACACACTCTTTTTTTCTTTCTCTCAGTCCTGTCCAAAAAAGGAAGCTACCAAGCTGAACCATGTTTACCAAAATCAAAATGGGTTTGACTTTGACTAAAGTTCAATTCGTGTTATTTTAAGTAGGAAGAGGAGTGCAAATGAGTGACAATAGTGAGCAATGGGAAGAAGGAGCAATAATGATACGCACAGAACTCTATTAATGTATCCATCTATTACACATGACGCAAAACAGTTTTAGATTGGTTCCCCATTTAATTACAAATTCTTACAATCAAATTACGGGATAATTTTCAACAGCAAATTCAAATCCACAGACTATAATACAGCATAACCACACACACAGACGTATACATAAATGTACATTATAAGATCTATACAAGTGATGTACAGTGAAGTTCATAGTATTTAGCAGGCAATGAGTGCAGTAAAATGTATAGAAGCTTCATGTTTGAAAAATGTATAGAATAAGAAATACATTTTGTTCATAAAGTTTCTCAACTGTTACAGTACAGGTTATGAGAAATGTGCAAAATCTTTCAGTACACAACATACACAACTAATTTTTTAAACATTTTTAGTCTTAAAAAAAGAAAAGAATCAATCATAAAAATTATTTGGTCACAAAAATTACCATCCAGCATATTTAGATTTACAACCAAAGTGTAATGAAGTGAAAATCTTCAAAGCTGAAACCTTTCTCACTGGCACTGGGAAGATCATTGGTTAGTTATTGCAGAGACAGCACAGATTGCACAAGGTCAATAAAATATCTGAGTGGGAACAGTCTGCTGAGTTCATACAGGTATCTGGATCTGGCTTAGACCAACTAGCACAAACCGGTGGGAAAAAAAAAAAGACCCCAGAGACGGACACGAAACTTTCTTTTTGTCAAATACACGTAATACAGGACAAAAAAACTGATGTAACTTCTTGTCTCTGGCAGTACTGAGGTGTGTGTTTGAAGTGAGCAAGCTGTTGTGCAACTGACTCAAGTATTTTCTCCCTCCTGACAGAGTGGTTTAGCCATACACTTCAAACACGGCACTAAAACTCATTCACAGATTCAAAAACATATTCATAATGTTTCTTTGCTTTTCTTTGTAGTACTAGCACAACTATTTTTTCCTTTCTTGAATTATAAACTAATCAAAAAGGATTTAAAATTCCCATTCAACTTACTAAGCTTAGTTTTATAATGATGGACTGATGGTGATTAGCTGATACTGCTATTTGAAGTATTGATTCGACTGGCAGCTAATGTTCATATCCCTTCATTTTCTCTGTTGTACTGGGAAAGAAAAAAATATTTATCATTAAAAAAACTATTTGAAAATGTACTTTCACCTTCTAATCCCACATCTTTGAACAGTAAGTGAGTGCAAAATGAATGCACCGATTACAGATTAAATATTAGCCACTGCCATCATCTATGGAGCCAATGTGCATCCCTAGTAGAAGCAAAATTTCCTAAATAACACTGCAATTTTACCAGGAAGAAGAAGAAGAAGAAGAAATAAACATTCACTCAGATTTGGCACACAAGTGGAGCAGCTTCAAGGACACAAAAAGGTTAACTACGTCTCTTCTCACGCCCTCCACGTTCTAATGGGAAGGGTCAATAGCCTCTGTGACAATGCCAACGTCAAACACACATTTCAGTTACAACATCTTAACTACTTGCGTCATTTAAAATTTTATTGTTAATGTTGGACCTCACTTGGGCATTTAATCAACTACTGATAGTGGCATTGCACCAAAATGGATTAAACATCAAAATAAATCTGGGAAATACAGCAATATGTGAACTGAAAAACTTCGCGTACAGGTTCAGTCATTGGGTCGGTGTGGATAATTATTAACCCAGTGATACCTAACCCAGTGAAACATGACTGTTTCTTGTGTTTTGACTAAAAATTGAAATTCACATCGGGTTCAGTAGGTCAAAGAGCCAGGTCATCAAATATATAATCTACGAACATTATATCACTCATTATTGTAGTTGAAAAAGAGACATTATTCAGTCCTTTTGGCGATGGCGATTTCCACAAATGCATATTCCACATTTATCGATGCATCTTAGTACATGTACAATGCAGAAACAAAACCATATACCTCATGTCCATTCATCCATGAACCCCTTGCAGCACACACCATATCATAACATAATAAATGAAATAGTAAAGCTAACATGGCATCACCTAAATGTGATACCAACAAAATAACTGCTTGCTGCTTTGGCACAAGTGGCAAATAAATTGTGTAATTTAAAAGAAATCAGCTTATTAGTTTTCTATTTACTTATCTAGATTATTGCCCTCATTTTTTTAAACATTGGTGGAGCATTAAAAAGAAGTAAAAAAGTAAAACTCTAGTATTGTTAGGAATTATTTCACAGTGTAGGAATTAGGACAAATTTTCAATAAGAAAATTTTAGGCAATATTTTCTTGGACTGAAATTTTTAATTTTCAGACAGAGCAATCAGGTATGGACTTGAGGAAATTATTTCATTCCAGGTGTTTACCCATGCATTCCATGCATTTGGGGGGGGGGGGGGGGGGGGGGGTGTCAAGATCTCTGTCTAAATAAATAAATGTGGGTAAATTCCCAGATGATTAAACATCCAACTATTTTGTAGATAATAACTGAAATGAGTAAAGAAAATAAACAGTCTATGTATGCAAGATAATTCATAATTTCATTGGGTGGGTTATATTGGTTGGGTCTGATTATTGGGTGGGGGGGTGGGGGTCATAACACCCCTAACCCCCCTGGAAATTACGCCCCTGCAGCTATCTTCTAATTTGCTTCCAAATTTATCACAAAAGTCAGGAAATTTGTGTTTGCTCAGTTATTTCTTTGTTGTAACACTATATATTTCATACCGTTGGAAATCCTGTTTATTTCCCCTTAAATGCTGCCATATTTGTAAGAAAAATGCTTTTGTGGTTTGAGCAGAAGTATTGAGTACGTGGTTTGCCCCCATGAAAACCTTGCCAAATCTCCTCTGGCAATGCAAAACTTAGTCTGCTCTTTACTCTTGTTTGTGTCGTTTATTGAGTTGAATTTTTGAGGTTTGAAGACACAAGACATGTTGGCAATTTAGCAGTTTGTAAATTAACAATCGGGCTTCAGTAGCATGCGGACGAACCATACGCAGCCACAATAACCTGGCATCTCCTGCTCATGCTGGTTACCAGGTTGGTCACACACTGCTATGGGATCGCATCCCATTCTTCAACCAGTATTTGTCACAAATCAGCCAGTCTGGTTGTGCTGGTAACTCTCGCACAAACAGCACGCACAAGTTGATCCCATATGTGTTCATTGGAAATCAACGAACACCATCCTCTCAACTTCCAAACTCTGGAAGGACCCCGTTCAATGTTCAAAAGTAGTGAGTCCATACTTTAAGAGGCGATCTGACTGCTGTGGACAGAATCTGGACGCATTACTGAATGTTCCTCCACACTTTCAGGTTTCAGTGCACATGTTACTCACACCAACAATGCAAATGGGCCTTACTGTGAAGGGCAGTCATGGTAGGCCTCCTGGCGGCCTCATAAGACTGGCTGTGTGGAGTCTGTTCTGGATTGTCTCACCATATTGTCCAGCATTTTGTCCTCTGTAGAAGACAGCCTGCAGTTTCGAGGTTCTGACAGGGTGAGGAAACGGTTTTCATGTGGTGTTGTCTTCTTGTGACATGCGCTTCATGGCCTACTTCTGACTTCATCCGTTATATGGAACTTGATCTTTAATTTGGAGAAGGTATTAGAGCTCACTCCAAATAATGCTGCAATTTTATTTTGGACAACATCCCCTTGAAGTTGCTCTTGAAGTTGGCAAGAGCCCTATCCAGATCAGTCAAACGTAGCATGTTTGGAGCACTAACTGGCAGGGTCACCGGTGCTGCTAGTCAGAAGCTCAAAAACAAAGAATCAATAGCAGAATAAGCTGTTTGGCATTGGCAGAGAAGATTTGGCAAGTTTCTCATAGGTGCAAAGCAAATACTCAACTCTGCTGCACAACCCACAAATGCATTTCCCTTACAAATGTGGCACCATTTAGGGGGAAACAACAGGTTCTCCAGCAGTATAAGATTTATCACCCAGAAGCATTGCTACAACAAAGACATAATCAACCAAACTTTTACTTTTTGTGCAAAGTTCTAATGCAGCAAAGGGCTTAAAAGAAAACCAGAAAACAAGACTGAAAAATTGGTTAATGAAACTACAGATCATTATTTTTTCCCCCTTCATATACGATTATGTATTTAATGTCCAAGAGCATTTAAATGTGAATGAAAAAACCTAACCATGCAATATATTTACAATCTTTTATATATATTTAAAACAGCACACCTGTGAGTCATTCAAGTGAATCAAGTTACTTTTTTCATTAGTTTTTCAGTAAATTTCACAATGAAAATGTCTATATACAGTATATACTCCTGTAGTACTTAAGACCCAAGTGTGTGCATTATACTGCATTCCTGCCTAATAAAGACAAATGTGCAGTGTCTTATTCCATTTAAGTGAAGACAACTCTTAAGCCAATTGATTTTTGGGTGAATTGTCCCTTTAAGCAAATACACTGTACAATTCTGATATGCCAACTATACTGCGTTTGCAAATTTCTGCAAGTGATATATGTAGACGACCTGATAACATTACGGTTAAGTGTATGTAATCCTTCAGAGCTGATAAGTTATCAGTTACATGTACAGTTTTGGTTGACTAATAATGAAAGAGAGATAGTGTTAAAGTGAAACAGACAAATATATGGGGTGCAATTAATCTTTATGAGGGTTTGGATGTGCTTCCTTAAAAGAATGTTATGTCTTCTTATCTGATCAGTAGTCACGTAAAGAAGAAAAAAGGCCCTCTGTGCTCTGTGAACAAAGCTTTGAGGACATGTTAGGGCTTATATCATGATTAGCACCTAGAAAAGCTAGAGGGGGGCAGGTGAAGACAGGTAAGCAAGTTTGCTATATGTGCAGTTTTCATTTGATGTCAGCAAGTAAATGTGAATTGTGAAAAAAAAAAAAAAAACTATTCACAGAGTAGTTATACAATCTTTCATTAAAAAACAAAAACAAAAACCCAGCATGTCTGATTCATAAATTATAAAACAAGTTACATTCTGGATATTTTTAATTCAGTTTTTCCCGTTATGTTTAATAAATACTACTATTTAATACGTTTTTGCCATGGTTTCCAGATTGAACAACTTATTTCACTGTAAACTTTCAGACAGTGTTTAAAGCTGTGCAGCAACTCTAAAGTACACTTCTTTTGATGCACGCGAATAAGCTGCCACTGGTGGAATGTTGTGGTAGCATAACATTGTGTTCAACACATCTGTTTCACTTTTAAAAACTTTTTGCTAGATTTTGTAAAGACTGAACTGAGCTTGCTTATAAAGTTTGTGGATGTGTAAAGTAAGTAAGAGCCCATTAAACTGTGTTGTGAATGTAAAATTGAGTTTAGACTTTATATTGTATCCTTGAATCAAGCTACAGAAGTGTCATAAGTGAGTTAGAGAACTTCAAGGTAAATGGTCAAACCTGTTCTCCTGTAATCTGTTGGGATTAACCTGCTACTTGTTATAGACGAGCTAGCAGCTACCTCAGAAAGAGGGCTAGTAGTGGACTTAGTTGTCACACAACATGAAAAACTCTTCGTTTTTTGGGGTTTTTTTTTTTTGATAAAGATCTACTCTCTAGTGTCAGCATAATCTCCAATACAACACTTATGGGATGTAAAAAGTATTCTTAATATTTATTTGAATGTATAAAAACATTTATTTTATAACAAAACAATTTTTGTTTTAACACAACTTTATGCTCCACAACATTATTCATATTTCTCTTCAGCAAATATCGTTTTGTTACAAAGTAAATGTATTTTTAAAATGATCCCAACCTTAGAAATAGTGCTGCTTTCAATTCAGTGAGAATATATTACTATAAGGGAAAAAGGTGTGTACGTGCTCCTTTACTCAAATATAAACTACCATTTCCTTAGGTCCTTAAGCTGACTGTCCCAGCAGCCCTTGCAGTGTTTGAGGGGACAGCCACAGCATTTCCACAAGGTTGTACTGGCAATAGCCCATCCAGAACCCAAACATCACATCAGTCACATTGTGCCTGCCCAGCATCACTCGACTCAACCCTACCAGGCCCACCCACAGCAGAACGAGGACTCTCAACGGGGCAGCCAGCACGAGGTGAGCCAGCAGGAAGCGGCCACACATGGCGGCACGCGTGGCATGTCCGGAGGGGAAGGAGTAGCGGTCCACAGAAAAGGTGGCGAACATGTCCATACGATTATGTGCTGGCCGACGCCGACGCACCACCGCCTTAACAATGCCAACCAAGATCAGGTCCAGCAGCAGGCCTGCAGGGGAAGAAGATGGAGATATGCTACAATGCATGAAACAACAACAACAACACAGCCACATTAAAACAAACAAACAAATGTGAATGAAGCATGTTGTATGAAGTGTTTACAGTGATCAAGTAGAATAGAAAAGCACCAGGTAAGAACCAGACCATAGACTATTTAGTCCATTTCAGTGCCAGCAAATCCTCCAGGATCTTGAAGATTAAGCAGATGAATTAAACTTTGTGTTAACCTTTATTTTTTCCTATTAAAAGTGAAAAGTTAACTTGACTTGCAGATTTTTAGACTTGCAGAAGGCCTACAATAATCTGCAATCTGGTAAAGATTGTTGTTGTTTGAACCAGGGTTTTCTTATTGAAAAAAACAAAAAACAAAACCTAACTGTTATTTGCACCACAATATCACAAAGAATTTCACAGTATGATGAAAGGGAAAGATACAACAGCAGCACTGATTACAGGAATGACTGCAGTTTTTAAGTCGTGTTTCTGCATTGAGAGAATGAAAAGCTTTTGGTCTCCTGGGCTGCAGCACTGAAAAATTAATGCAACACTCAGGTGGCATGAAGCCAATTCGCTTCTACGAATCTAATGAAAGGGCTTCAGCAAAATGAAAACAGAAATGCACATTGCATCCATCATTACTGACAACTACTATGTGGTTACATTATTATCTGCTGCTTTTAAGACCTGAGGTTAATAACCATAGAGAGAAAAGGGTTTAGACGGTTTGCATTATCACACAGCAGCTTGCTGCTTCCCTTTTAAGCTGTTCTTTTGAAGTAAGTGCACTACTTAGCCCCCACATCAGAGTGCTGTGTAAGAGGGAGTCTTGTTCCAAACATGTTTTGATGAAGAGCTGGGATTTTACCAATACCAATGCTTACTGGCTCTAAACTACTTAAGGTAATACTTCTTAAAGCCTTGTGTTTATTTAATGCTGATATGAACCACAGTAGTTGGTGCTTACTCACTAACATTATGCATTTGGGAGGGTTGGCAAGTAAATATTAAATGATTACTGAAAGACTATGGGGACATATTGAACTTTTTATTCAATACCCTTGGGGCACATCTCTCTATTGTGGTAAATGAGGTTTAACTAGGGAAGCCCTTATTCAATAGTCTGTTATTTAATGCCCCTTAACATAAAGTTTCTGCCTGATCCAGCTTAAACGGCAGCTTAATTCAGTTTCTGACTTCTCCTTAATATCTGAAAGTGGAAAGCAGGTCATAAAATAGAGAAAATGTCCATCACACTTTGTCATAGGTCAATTTCATATGAAACTATTACTCATATTTTTAGCTTAGAAGCCCATTAAACATTCTGAAACTCTGCATGTTTGTTTTCCTATGATATTACCGAGGTAATACTGCCACCGAACAGCAATAAATGTATAATGTAAAACCACAATAAATAAGTACATGCAATCACGACACTGTGGGCTTTACTGATACCAACTGCTTAATCCAATTATGACTCTGAACACAACCTCGGTAATTAAAGAACTGTTTATAACTCGGTCTAGAATCCAAATATAGGTCTTTGGCATTTCTGGTTTCACTGCAGAATACTCCGGTCTTGACCCTACTCTTCTGAAAACATCACTATCACATGCATTTCCTTGCTGTGGCTTCACACAGCATCACATGGACACTCCCTGGAGGCAAAGAAGCCCCAGACCACTTTGGCACTTCAGTCAACATTTTACATAGCTATCCAGTTTTCCAGATTAAGACCTATTTCATATAATCTTATACTTTTACCAGTTTCCCAAGCTGTGAAGGAACATCACAAAAGGTGTAACAGGTGACATCTACAGGTGAGAGCCAGCCAACACCAATTACACAAAGATAACCCTATATACTCATTATCTGACGTGTTAGAGGTGGGATCAGCTCTTCTGTTGCTTAAGTGAAGAAATTATGAAAGAAGAACTGTGCAGGACAAATCAGGACCGGGAAGGAGCAAGGAGCTGTGACACCAAACCCAGCTCAGTGGCGCACTGATATGTATTGAGAGGGGTTTATCTGTGATTACATACGATGCTGGAAGAAGAAGCAACATGAAAGAACACAAAAAGCAGAGTTTTACCCATGAAAAGGTTGAGCATGACTTCTTGTCCTGCAGCACTGTCGCTCTTGTACAGACAGTAGGCGGTACCAGCCAGCCACGGGATACCATGTCCCGATATCTCTAAGAGCTTCATTAAGGGGCGCACACTGCCCCAGGACGAGTCCTCACAGGCACACACTCCCAGCTGCTTGGACAGCCACAGGTCGATGGCCAACAAGGAGCTGAGCGCTACGCGAATGAGGGAGGGGTTGAGCCGGATACCATCCTCTTCAGGTGGCCCCTGACCGCTCGCGGAGCCCGTGGAGGAGCCGGAGCCCCGGCGCCGAGTGGGGCTTTCAGAGGCTCGAAGGCGGGCCGTGGTCGGGTCGGAGCCCTGGCGCTGGAGCAGGTGTGGCGGTGAAGACCGGTTTAGCGGCTTTGTCAGAGACATGAACTCGTAGCGACCGTTGGAGCTCCCGAGCACCGGGCTTCCTCCGCTGCGACCGGGGTTTTTCGCTTTAGGAGAGGGCATGGTGTCCGTTAACTCACCGGCGTAGACAGGTATGTGTAGTGTAGATGCACAGCAGCGGTAAATTTTCTGCAGTGCTGTCCCGGTTGTCGCTTCTTTAGCTCATCTGTTGTACGTTTCACAATTCTTATCACGTCCAGGAAAAGATGAGCCGTGACGCCATATTTGTTGTTCTTCTCGCAAAGTATCCTGGGAAGCTGTGTTTTCGAAACTATTTTATTCCCTTAGCAAAGTTATCGCGACTAAAATTGTGTAGAAATTGTGTATTTTCAAAATAAATAAACAAATAATTGAATAAATACATGTATAAAATTGAGTAGTTTTAAGTTTGCATGTATTTGATTTCTATAAAACTGAGTTAGTACGGTTTAATATTTGCAATCTTTTTTATCTTTTGTTTTTAAGTCTATTTATTTTTTAGAGAACGTTCGTTTAATTCATTTTCTATAAAAATGATTTTTTTATAGCAAACTGACAAGGCCTAAAATTTATGACGAGTTCGCCATATTTTAATGAATTAATTTATTAATTTTGGTCTTCGTTTTTACATTAGCAATATATCTTTCTTACACTTTGCACATTATTTTTTGAAAAGTTTTTAATTATTTTTTTCTAATACGTTTGCGTCGTTATTCTCTGTTTGTTTCGATAGTTAATGTCGAAAGATGTCGGAAAAAACCCACGTGTTTTAGGACTCTTCTCTGGTTGGTCGGTGAGCTACGCTGGACCGAATGGATCCGCCTCTATCCGGATCCATTGACATATTGCGCAGTGGGGTCAGCATTTTGCTCCTGTCCGTTATCTCTGGTGTTTGAGCTGAACAGGAGAGTCGAGCATGCCTGGACTTCTGTTGGGAGACGAATTCCCAAATTTCGAGGCCGACACCAGCATCGGCAGGATCAAGTTTCACGACTTCCTGGGCAACTCGTGAGTGTCATCTTGCAGCATACAGACGTCGCACTGTAACTTGTTTTAAGTGGGTTTTGGTAATAATGCTGCAACAGTGCAGCTTATTGCGTGCTCAGTCAGTTACCATCCCTTCGCGATTCCTCTCGATTAAAAGCTTTAGCAGATTTTTCCCAGATCTTACTCGCCAGTTATGGCGGCTGACATAGACGGCGTTACACAAGCGTGACCTATTGGTTTAGAGACACTTGTAGTTTGTCAACTACACAAACAAAAAACTTAGTTAACAGTCTTAACTACACGCTGTTAACAGGTAAACTGTTAGACAATAAAATCGACTACAAGAAGCAGTTCATTAGATACTGGAGGTGTAAACTATGTGAAACGGTTGTGTGCGTGGCTGTTTGTTTTCCCTCTAGTCTGTTCTCCACTTAGGTTTAATTGCACTCCTTGTTGTGTGCCTATTGTTGAACTTGGCAGTGCACACATCCTTCAAACATCCAACAATAATAGGCTCGATTGGTTAAAAGAGCAGAGAAAAAAAGAGCACTGTGTGCATGTATAATATTTAACACACCCCCACACACAGCTCGAGGTGAAATGTGGAAATGCACATTTTGCTGTGAGGTGTCCCAATAACATGATGCAACGTCCTTTGAAAAACACCCCAGATATTTAAGTAGTGTTGAAAAGTGTTCCTGTTTAAAGCACATCGTTTTTTATGGGGAGGAGAGAAGAGTGGGGGAAACGATGTGCTTTAAACAGGAACACTTTTCAACACTACTTAAATATCTGGGGTGTTTTTCTTTCCTTCGGAAAAACTGAAACATGTAGTTGTTAGCTGATTTGTAAATACCCAAGAAAATAATTTGCAATGATTTATGGCAAACCATTCAAAATTCAGGCTTCTCCTATATGCAGTTTTATATCCCTACAAATCAAACGCCTTGCAGTTTTTGCCAGAGAAAGCAGAATATTTGGGGGAAAAAAAGAATGAAAACAGTCATTCTGCTATCCTAAAGTTTTGGCACACATTGCGTTATCAAAGGTATAACTGGATCAGATAATTCCAGCTTTCATCAACATGAGAACACCACCCAGTTTTGGTGACTGCATAATAACTTCCTTATTTTTCCCTCCTCGGAAATGTTGGACTGTGTGAGGCAGCCATCTGTTCAAACCGTTTCAAGCTTTTCCTTGTGCCTTTCCCCCCTCATTTGGATTTTTTTTTTTCCCTACCAGTTCAAATTCTAATCCCAAGAGGTGAACAAACTTTGTTCAGCCTCATTTGAAGCCTGGTAGTCGTAGGATATTTAGCCAAAAACATCAAAGAAGCAAACAAAAAACCCAAACTGGTTTAGTCACCCAATAATCAGCTGATCATAATGCTTCTAAACCATGTGATGAGGGGTCACAACAGACTGAAGGGCAAATCCATCGAAGTCATGGCAGACCCCAAACTCACATGATTCCAAAGCTACTTTAAAAAGACCAACAGGTAACTCCTTAGTGGATTTAAAGTCTTGTTCTCTCTGTCATACTCACAGATGCCTGTTGCTTTAGCCTGTGTTTGGAAATTACTCTCCTCCTTTTGTTCCCCTTTCTCTGCTATTTCATCCTCCTTTTTTTTCCTTTTTTTTCTTTTGTTTCGGCTCCTACTCTTTAATTATCTTTTTCTTTCAGAATATTTCTCAGTATCAGTTTGTAAAGCATGTTGGAAGCACAAGGTGGTGAAAGCATGAAAACTTGCTTATTGTTTTACAAGTCTCTTCAGCTTGTGGTTACCTTGAACTTGTGACTTGTTTTTTGTAACACACCCTGTCTATAAAGATTTGAATTGCACACGATGACTATTATAAAGATGATCGAACACATCGGAACTTTTTATTTTAACATTTTATTTTTACTTTTAATTGATGCTCCAAACAGAGGCCTTGTTGAGTTGGAACAACATCTCTTTTCCCCTGCAGATGGGGTATCCTGTTCTCCCACCCGAGGGACTTCACTCCTGTATGCACCACTGAGCTCGCCCGTGCTGCCAACATCAGCAATGAGTTCAAGAAACGAGGCGTAAAGATGATTGCCTTGTCCATTGACAGTGTTGCTGATCACAACAGCTGGAGCAAGGTTAGGAATGCACAAGCACAAACTGTATAAGAACTTTTTTTTAATTTAAGTTCTTCAGGACACCCTTGCTGAAAAGTACATATTATTGAGATATTGACCATTATTTTCAAACTCAACCTGGTATTATCAGGTTATACAATCTATCCTAAGCTTAATTTCTTCACATTTCCAGAGATAATAATTGTCTCATGTCCGTGGACTGGGAAGATCTGGTTCTGTCTGCTCCGTTGGGAGGAAAACCCTGTTTATCTTAACTTTAGTGCTCCTACATGTCTGGTCTAAGAGTAATTAAGTAATTTAGCCTTCAAGTCCCAACTCGAGTTAAGTTTCCAGTAAGAAGCACATACAGTAGGTTAAGTGCTGCAAATAGTATATAGAAACATGCACCTCATCAGAAGCACTAAATGGTAGTTATTTTCAAAACCAGCAAGGGGTGTAATGAAATAGTTTTGCATGGCAAGAAAGAAGGAATATGAAAGTAAATTTACAACCTTCAACTGGAACTAAAGTATGAAAATGATATTAAGTGTAAAATACACTGAGGAAGAAATAATGTTTATTATAATGATTACTTACTTAATTATTGTCTCTTTCTTGTTTTTCTTGTTTCTGTTGTAGTGTATATTATTATTATTGTTATCACACTTTTTTAATGTGGACTTTACTACAGCTGTTATTTGTACATTACTTTGAGTGTAAGGAATCATAGCTGATCCTGGTCAAGCAAAAAGCACCAAACTTTTATAATAGTCTACAAAATGTTTCTCTGAGTGGATCAGAGCTGTGCTGCTTTTTCTTTTTCTTTAAATCTGTGAAATCTTCTACTTAAAATAATCTGGAGTATTAAGTATTTATAATAGAGTATAATACAGTAGAGCACTTTGGTCACCAGCTGTGGTTTTACCTTTTTACTTTATAAAAATACAGATTTAATTTTGACTTAAATATATAATTCTACATATCATTTAAACTTTTTTTTACCAATGTAAACTATTTTTAATGTATTTTGTTTGTCAAAGAAAGTTAAACTATTATGGATTCTTTTTCTTCTTCTACTTCTACCACGTTTATTCTTCAAATTAACAATGATAGTACTACAGGCGAATATACTTATGGCCTTTATAAAACATGCTGCTGTTCCTTATCCAGTAGTTAAAGATTACATGCCGAGGATCTGTGATCACTCATCAAACCTGTGCTGCAATAGTGGAGAGATGGCTGCCAGGAGGGACACAATTATTAACAGAGGATGAAATGTGAACTAACAACCATTTAAAAGCTGACTGTATCTCTTGTCTCTGAACAGGATGTGATGGCTGTTAGCAAAAACGCTGATACTGACCTGCCTTTCCCCATCATCGCTGATGACAAGAGGGAGCTGTCAGTCCTGATGGGTATGCTGGACCCAGATGAGAAAGACAAAGATGGCATGCCCCTCACGGCTCGCTGTGTGAGAAACCCATTCACTTTTTATTTTCTTCAATAAATAAAAGTAAAACAAAAAATAGCACTATAATTGTGAAAGAACAGACAACAATTAGATGCATATTTTTATTTTGCAATAAGATCTGCACTGACTTGCATGCTTGTGAAATGTTTTGGCTTTATACTTGCTGTTTTAATTACCCACCATACCTGGTAGTTAATACTTGAAAAAAGTATTGATTTTTACAGTTAAACAGAAATGTACACTTGCTGGCCACTCTGTTAGCCACACCTTGCTAGTCCCGGGCAATGTTCAGATTCAATAAGGTGCTGGAAACATTCCTCAGAGGTTTTTGGTCCGTGTTGACACGATCGCATTACACAGTTGCTGTAGATTTGTCAGCTGCACATTTATGACGCGACGCTCCCATTCCACCACATCCCGAAGGTGCTTCATTGGTTTGAGATCTGGTGACTGAGAGGGCCATTGGTGGATAGCAATGAGTCATTGGTGGATAGTGAACTCATTTTCATGTTCAAGAAACCAGTTTGAGATCATTTGAGATTTGTGACATGACACAAATGTCAAAGTTGACCATACTATCCAAATCTCACTGCCGAAATTTAGATTTATCAGATCCAGTATTGTCTTTCCTTTTTGTTGTCCTGTTTTGGTGTGTGAACTGTAGCCTCAGTTAGGGCTGTGCGATATGACCAAAATCTCATATCCCGATATAAGAATTCTATCGTCTAATAACGATATAAATCACAAAAATGTAACATTTTCTGTAAATTCTGTGAATCTCAGGCAGCTTGTCTTGTGGGAAGTGTTTCCAGCTGCGCGTCATGTAGCTGGAGTCGAGTGTTTTAATTAACCGATGCATGAAACTATACATTTTTAGACATAAGTTGTAAAGGCCGCCGTTTTCTTTGTGAGTAATTATTACACAGCGTGCTGCGAGGAAAAGCCTGTTCTAACGTTTGAGTCTAAGGTTTATTTTTTTAGCACCTGGCGGCTCTTTTTTTAATTCTCATCCGTAAATAATCTGCTCTTTCACGTGATTCAGTTTATTTTGAAAAGTCTCAACAGGATCTTGAGCTTTATTGTGAAAGGTTTATGTGGAACATAAACAAGCGGACACGCGATGCTGTTACTGTCGTTGTTGCTAACCACGCTTGTCCTTCCGTAGTGTGGTTATATTAAATATAAGAGAAAGAGAGAACTTTAAGAAATTAATATAGCCATCAAAATGATGAAAAAATATTGCCGTAAACAGTTTATTTTGCGACACCACGAAACAAACGATAGCGTAAAATGAAACGATAGACGTTTTTATATGGTCATCCGATATATATTGTTATATCGAACAGCCCTAGCCTCAGTGTCCTGTTCTAACCTGACTGGTGTGTCATTGTTGATGACCTGTGGCATCAACAAGGCACTTTTCACACAGAGAACTACTGCTCACAGTTTTTAAAAATGTTTTTCTTTTTTTTGTTTTTTTAAACATTCTCAACATTTTCTGAAATGCTCAGAGAGCCCACATGGCAAAAACAACAATGTTCACTTAAATCCCCTTTTCTTCTTCATTGAACTTCAGACATACCTAACAAGGTGGCCAGTTATTTAATTATTTTAATTCAGTTAGCAAGGAAACCCTTTTTACTGTTTTAGCATTTTTGGACATATTGAATTTTTTTAAATCTAAAACACAGAGTATATCCAGAGTGTTGTGGTTAAGGAGTGTTATCTCGTTCCACTTTAGGTGTTTGTGATCGGCCCTGACAAGAAGCTGAAGTTGTCCATCCTATACCCTGCAACTACAGGAAGAAACTTTGATGAGCTGCTAAGAGTTATTGACTCTCTGCAGCTGACTGCACAGAAGAAGGTTGCCACACCAGTTGACTGGAAGGTACGTAGTGAAGGCATCAGTCAGCAAGCGAGGTCATCAACAGAGAACAAGAACTGATGTAACGCCACCTGCGCAGCTACTGAGCAGCAGCTCTTAATAAGTTATCCATGCCAAGTGTGCATAATTGAACTAGACTGCAAATAGCAAATAATGTCATTATGACAAATGTAAAAACTCACATTCAGTATCTGGTAAATATCGTCCTGGGACCCAGCCTGTTCATTTTATTATTATTATTATTTTTTTTTTCCATTGAAATTTTTCTCCAACTAAGACTATAGCAGTCTGTCATATTATAAAACATTAGTGTTTTATAGAAATGATTTAAATAGTTGGGAAATATTCACTTTTTGCTAATAAAGACTCATAAAGTGCTTTTAAGTTCTATTAAATATGGGCCTGCAGTGAGTAGACAATTGGCCTAGCACTAAGGCTGAATGCAGAATGGTTCTTTCCAAGCTAGCTGACTCAAAATCCACCAATAGCATGTTACGTCTTGTTTTTTGGGGGGTCAGTTTTAAATTTGTGTTAAACTTTTCTTGGTCTGAAGCACCAACCATTTTTAAGGTCGGCTAACTGCCTCCTAAATTTCATTTAACATTTTAGGTTTATTCCTAAAAAGTGGTTTATTGGGGGAATGTCGTATGATGAAATAGTAAAGGCGTATACCCTGTGTCTAAAATACCCTTACATGTTTTTCAGCCCGGTGACAAAGTCATGGTCATTCCCTCGCTCTCAGATGCTGAAGCTGCGTCTCTGTTTCCTAATGGTGTGACAACTGAAGAAGTGCCTTCTGGAAAGAAATACCTGCGCTACACCCACATCTGAAATCACATTACTCTTTGACCTGGAAATCTTTGGTTAATAATTCACATAAATCGGTGCACGTACCCAGTTAGGTGACTTGTATTTTCAGTCATGCAACATTTCCAACACTGAAGCAGAAATGCCTTATCCCCAAACTACTTATCCCCAAATAAACACATTTTTCACATTTGTTTTGTGCTTTCTGAGCCTTTCCCTTTTTGTACAATTTTTCAACAGTTTTAAACAAGGTCCTCATGTGTAATTTGCCACTAGGTGTCCTCCTACAACCTGGCATGGAAATATTACCATGCTGCCTTTGCTGCAGTAGTGCTTTCTGTCAGTAGGTGGCAGTATGTGTTAAATGGAATCCTCTCTGAGCTATTGGCAAAAGAACCAACTTGTTCTCAACAACTGCAGTGATAGGGAGTGGTACCACATGTAATGAAATGACTACTTGTATTTTCACACATTAAAAAGATGATAGAGGACACTGGTAGTAAAGGTGAGCTCTACTTTCAGTAATGTTGTATTTCTCATAATATGCAGACTTTCAAAACCTTCTCACGCTTTTCTGTTTTCGTTGCGCTGCCTCAGCTTGCAGATTATGCATAATTATGTCTTTAATGTACCAATGAGCATTATGCTACTGGAATATGTTTTTAATTAAGCTAAATCTTTTACTATTTATCTGATTGTACTTTAGTTCATAACACCACATTTAGAATTATGAAGCAGAAACCTTGCTAGATAATGGATTTGTGATTTCCAGCCACAAAGAGTAACATTAAAAGATGTGGGATTGAGGCACTTCACTTTTCAGAGTTTCAGGTTTTTAGCAGTACTTCCAAAGAGCTACCCGCCCCTCCCTACACTCCATGTAGAGGTGTGGTGACGGCGTAATTAGCACTGTTGCCTCACAGCAAGGTCCTGAGTTGGACTTCACCATCTGGCTGGAGCATTTCTGTGTAGAGTTTGCATGGGTTGTCCCTGTGCACTCTGGCTTCCTCCAATACTCCAAAGACACAGAATTAAATGGGTTAGGTTAACTGGTGATTCTAAATTGCCCATAGATCTGAATGCAAGTGTGAGTTGCTGTCTCTCTGTTAGCCCTGCAACAGATGGGTGGCCTGTGCAGGATGCACCCTGTGTAGTGAAAAGCCAGAGAAAGGAAATGAATAATTCCAGTTTTGTATAGCTGAACCCCCCCCCCCCCCCTCCCACACACACACACACACTTTATTATTCATTTCAAAGACACATAGTCATGTGTTCGTAAATCTATAAAGCATCACAAACTTCCAGAGACTGATGAAAGACTCGAACTTTCAGCTGCAGAAAAATCATCTCAGCAGGACGACCTTAACTGAGACATTAAACCCAGGTGTAGGTTTTCTCTTTGGGTTATTCAACCATCAAAACTGCATGGCTGAGGATCGAATTAATTACCTTAAGTAGTCTGAAGGTGAGCACTTGTGTCTCTCACACACATACACACACATGCTCTGACCTTGCATTCACTCTCAGTCTGAGGAATGCTGAGGTCAAAGAGAAAAGATGGGATTCCCTTTGAGTGCAGAGGTGCAAAATAGTGCAGGGGCAGATAAAATATCTCAGAGTGCTCCTCCTTTCCACCCTTGTCATCCACACAATGTGAACTGGAATGTTGTTCTTTTTTCTTTTCCATCGCCTGGACAACATTTTTTTTCTAAAAGATTGCATATAGTTTGCAGTTTTCCAAACATGTAGTGCTGCATTCTTACTGATGAAAATGTTGAGTCTTAGGCCGTGGCCTAAGCTTTCAAATGTGTGTTGAAGGTTCGTGTATTCATCAGGTAAGCCTTGCACTGTGTCTCCTCTGTCTGTTCTCTCTTTTCCTTGTCTGATGGCTGTTTTGTCCTCAGGAGCCATCCAAAATAACACCCACACAGACACACCGTGCTGATCAAATGGATTTCTCAAATTCCAGACTACAATAGCCAGTGCCAGAGCATGAGAACGGCTTTGGATGTCTGGGCATAATTGGCCAGTATCCACCCCCTCACCACTCACCCTGCATCACCATGTTCATCTATCACCCCTCACTTCTTGGCTATCGAACCAACTCACCCCACCTCGCCTCAGCAACACCAGTACATGTAATACAACACCAGCCCCAACCAGGTCTCACGGGGTAACACACACAATACCAGCTGCTGGCCCCTTTCTTTCTGTAGAATGAGCACACACACACACACACACACACACACACACACACACACACACACACACACACACACACACACACACACACACACACACACACACACACAATACCCATGATCAAAGAAATACAGGCTGCTCTAAAAGGAGTGGCCTTCAGTCCATCTCAGAAAATAAGATGTTTTCCTCTCAGATGCTTCAGATGAGGGTTTTCTGGAGAAGTGATTTAAATAGAATGGAGATAAGCTTTATGCATGCACCTGGTATGCCAAAATCATACTGTAAGTCAAAATATGTTGCAGGTTACATATGAATCTACAGCCAGTTGGTTGCTGTGTATGTTGCTATTTAGCCACAAGAGGGGAATCGGTTGACAAGTAAGCACGATTTCCTAAATGTGAAAACAGCACTTCGATGTAAAGAGCATTAAAAACACCCGAACACATGTATGTATGTATGTATTCTTATTCACGAACATGTGCTTTTTCTGGAAGAGCTCATTATTCTCGTCTTGTGTGCCAGGCATTGACTTCATCACCTGAAGCTGCCCGTGACCTGCAGGTTAACAAGCCAGAGACCAGAGGGGCTCCACAACGCACCACATATGCACGTGCACTCACACATATGCAAAGCTGAGGTTTGATACTTTCCAGACGCGCCCCCGCTCTCTCTCCACCCTACATCGCCTGGCACTCTCACCCGCTCCGCTCTCCACATCTCCCACACACGTTAAACCAGTCTAACACACACTCACACAATGGCACCTCCCCCATTTCACTCAACCCGGCTTATCAAAGTTTTCGCTTCTTCAGCTTCCCTTTCCCATGCACAGACATAACACTGCACAGCCAAAGCCCTCACTTTGTTTCTTCTTCCATCACAGTGCTCTTCAATCCTCTTTATGATTCACAGTGTTTACATTCTGAAAACTGCTGCAAAGCCCGAAGGCATTTCTGTGTACCGACCGCCCAAGTATGACTTAGATAGACTTACTGATAGGACATAAGCTACGTGAACAGATTGAAGGTCAGACACATGAGTGATGACCTCAGGATTTGGCTGAACTTTAAGAAGTATTAACCGCATCACAGTCAACAGTCACCCCTGAGCTTTCCTCACTCCTGCTGAAGCATGGGTCATGACACACACACACACCTGCATACACAGAGGTGAAGACATAATGATGAAAGTGTATGATCTGGGTGCCGAGATAAATGCAATTGTTTTGATGACACCTCGTAAATACAGCATCCAGACAGGCTATTACTGCAGCACAGGTCAGGGCCGGCTATTGCTCTGAATGAAGAAGGTGATAAATGTGAAGGTAAAAGTGCAATCCCTCTATGTGCTTATCTTTGCCTCTCTCTATCAATATTGCTGCCTTTCTCTCGCTTTTTGCCCTCCCTCATCCTCTCTATTAGAGACACATTGATCACGGGCTGCTGGCATATCACCTGAGTAATGGCTAAGGGTGTCTGGGCTTTAAAACAGCTTCAGCAGAGCGCCAAGAGCTTTATCATGGCGACACGGTAAATGGCTCATATAATAGAGTGTGCGATGTGTATGTGTGCACGATCATAATGCAGGGCACATTAAGATGAGAAATCAAACACAACCCAATAAGAATCACAGACCACCAGCCCTGCCATACAACGCAGATGTGCTAGACCTCTTTGAGTCATTAAAATGCTTTGCAACAGAGACATCTGCACTGTAATTATTGAAAGTGCAGTTTCTCCTACTTCTCTCCTAAATGAGTAGTTTGGACTTTTCTGAAACATACTCATTTGTTGGTTAGAGTTAGATGAAGAAACTGATGTCAAATCTGTTGGCAAAAGCACACAGTTTGTTTGCTCAGCTCCTTTTTGGCTTAATGCAAAATCGGGTAAGGCTACCAGGTGGCAACTGGGCCTGAAAAATAAAGCAAACATGGAAGGGTGAACATGGTAGTTCCTCCAATAGTTATTTTAAGGCTAACTAAAAAGGGGAGTTAACCCCTATGGACTCCCGTGGTAAAATGCCTAACTTTAGAGCAGCAAATACACATATTTCCAGCCTTGTAGAAGAAATGGATTTGGTTTGGTTGACATTTTCCCCCATTCATTACAACTGAAGAGGTTTAAATTCTGTTGCAGCTTAATTTTGTATAATTAGGGCCTATACTCAGTTAAATGGAGTCCCCAAACTGCTTCTCTCAACCATGTGTGTGGTGTCAGTGTTAGTTTTGGTGAGTGAAATCATAGTATTTATCTGTATGTAACTTGGCACTGATTAGCAGGCACATCTTTGTGATGCACCAAATCCAAAGACAAGTTTCTTCTGATAACTAAAAAACAACTTTAGCAAGATGGTGACAGTCATCTTTCTAAAGTTTAGTGTGGTGACTTGGTGGGAGCATCCATCCTTCTTATGGAGTCTATGAATTTCACCATTATCAGAATCAGAATCAGAATCAGAAAGGGGGTTTATTGCCAAATGTTGAGCAGGTTTACAACATTAGGAAATTGCTGCGGTGCTTCAGTGCAAACATAGTGTCATAAATAGCACTTAAATAGACATGAAAAAATAAAAGTAGGAATAAGAATTAAAAGTGCTACGTAGAAAGATATGTGCATGAGATATACATGAGATATATACATGAGAATAAGAATTAAAAGTGCTACGTAGATAGATATATACATGAGTGCAGGTGGTGATCAGTGCCAAACATGGAATGATGCAGTGACACAGCGTAGGGTCATGTGTTAGTGGCGGGGACAGTCATATGGTTATTGTTCATGTGTCCAACAGCAGAGGGGAAGAAACTGTTCTTATGGCGAGAGGTTCTGGTGCGAATGGACCGGAGCCTCCTGCCTGAGGGTAGCAGGTCAAACAGACTGTGTCCAGGGTGAGAAGGGTCAGCTGAGATCCGAGCTGCACGCCCCAGTGTCCTGGAGGTGTACAGGTCCTGCAAAGATGGGAGTCTGCAGCCAATCACCTTCTCAGCAGAGCGCACAACACGCTGCAGTCTCTGTTTGTCCCTGATAGTGGCTCCAGCGTACCACACGGTGATGGAGGAGGTGAGAATGGACTCGATGATTGCGGTGTAGAACTGCATCATCGTCCGTGTTGGCAGGTTGAATTTCTTCAGCTGCCTCAGGAAGTACATCCTCTGCTGGGCTTTCTTGATGACAGAGGTGATGGTGGGCTCCCACTTCAGGTCCTGAAGTTTAATTATCAGTATTAAACTATAGAAAGACCTAAAACTATAAAAGCTGTTACATTTCTATTTGGGGGTTAGAGTCTGAGAACCACTGTGAATCCACTGTGATAAAATCACCTTGACCTAGTTAAAAACTGACCACTAACCAGGCTCTGACAGAGCGAGTCCTCCTGTTGTTATCGCCCTTTCGCAGAAACCTGAATTGAACAACACAGGGAATGAAAGTGAGGAGCCCAAAATGCTCCAGCAATAAGAATATTTGATGAAAATAAAACTTTTCCACCAGTTTATTTATGTTTAAGCAGAGGGCAGTCAATCTGAGAGGGCAGAGAGAAGGTGGCTGTGAAACTTTATCGCTGGGGGAAAAGAGAATGAATGCCACGTTCCTCTATGTGTGTGTGTGTGTTTGCATGCACGTGAGCTTGTGTGCGTGGCAGTTTGCACATTTGTGTGTGTGTGTGTGTGTGTGTGTGTGTGTGTGTGTGTGTGTGTGTGTGTGTGTGTGTTTGCACGCACGTGAGCTTGCGTGCGTGGCAATTTGCACGTTTGTGTGTGTGTCATGTGGTGGACAGAGAGGGGGAGGAAAGTGGAGGCAGAGGTGAGGAACAAGAAGAGAGTGGGGAAAGTTGAAGTTGAGATGGTAATGCCATAGAAACTTTTTAAAGGTTTGGACGATTCTCCCTGAACTGTAATGGGCTAGTTTGGAGCATAATGAAACCAGTCTGGCTTTCCTGGCTCTCACACCCCAGGTCATGTGCATGCACACACACACACAGAGCTGAGAGAGGGTAACACATGTTTTTCTTTAGCACTTGTTTATGTTCATCCAACAGTGGGAGTGCAGAGCCATAGTTAACTATCAATTAAAGCGATGATCATAAAACAAGCACTTGTAAATAAACAGTGCCAAGCTGGAGAGATTCAGAGAAAAGCTAAAAAACAAAATATATTTGTAGTGCAACACATATATACCTGCCTGCTCCTGAAGAAAATGTTATCTTAAACTCTAGAGAGAGAGAGAAAAAAACACTAAGATCATTGCTACACTCAGTTTAATATCCTTGAAAGTTACTGTTATTTTGTCACTTGTGGGCTTCACCTCACCAGCAAACAGTAAGGTTTTTGGGTTACTGCTTTCAGTAAGTGCGCTTATAAAACTTGTGTGTTAATGGGGCTTTAAGCCAGCATATGTTACACATGGAGAGTAACAAGTCTCCGTGTGTGTGTTAAAAAAGTTTGGAGGTGTGCATCAGAATGTGTGTGTGTGCGTGTGCACTTTGACTTAGTATAATGAGCTCCCCTGGGTCTCCCTCACCTTCCACCCCTCCTTCCATGCCTCCATCGCTCCCCCCGTTCTTCTTCTTCTCCCTAAACTTGGCCTTATTAACCCCTCACTTCCCCCCATATGTTTATTTAAGTAGGAGATGGTGGGGAGTAGAGGTGAGTCGACCGCGTGTACACACGTTTATTTACATAGGTCGGCCCGGGGATTTGAGAAGGTGGAAACAGGGAAGGGAGAATAAGCTGGTGTGACTTCGATTTCTTGCTTGGGTTTCTGTACTGGAAGCAAAAAGACAAAGGAGTAACAGCTTAGATGTCGGGTCATTGGCTTCACACCTTGGACTGACCCAGTGGCCATGATTCTGAGGTCAACCTTAGCTCTAAACATGCTAAACAGGTCAACTAAGTCAGCTACTCATCCCCTCTAGCTTACCCCAAACCTTTATAGGGGTCACAGGTCAGGAGCTGCCCTTTACTGAAGTCCATATGAATGTGGGTATAGTTCACCTGAGGGTGCCGCTGAATACAAACTTGTCACCTGACCAAGTGAACTTTGCAAACTAATATACACATGTGTGTTATAGCCAACACTTGATTAGGTTTTACATTATTACCTGCTGACACGAGGAACTAGACCTACAACAAATTTAGATCCGCGAGAGATTTTAAGCAAAACACTTCATTTTCAGCAGTCTGGGCAAAATTAATAATATATTTTCTTTATTCTTGCAATTTTGTTTATTCTGGTTGTTTGCGATTCATCCAGCTAAGATATTTGGAAGAGCATGGTTTTTGGCCAAGAGACTCCAAAAAGTGGCAAATTGTTGTTTTTGTAGAAATAAAATTGTTTAGAATTTGTCAATTAATGAACTTTAAAGATGCTCAAGGTGTGACAGAGGAGGGAACTAAGGACAACCCCTAAAGGGAACAGCTGGAGGAAGAAGAAGAAGAAGAAGAAGAAGAAGAAGAAGAAGAAGAAGAAGAAGAAGAAGAAGAAGAAACGTACATGACTGGGTTCCTCTACTACTGTGCTGGGATAGCTGCTCCCATCTAACTCTTGGCAGGAAAGTAAATAAGCAGTCAAACCATAATGACTTTAAATATTAACACTTAAAAGAGCTAAGCTTTTGACAAACCTACATGCCATTAGCAGTAAAATGACTCTTCTCTTTGGTCACCTTTGCTCATCTCTTTGATCAGGTCTTTGCTCACCTTCAGGGTAGTAAAGCTGAGAGTCCCCACCTGTTGTAGGATCTGAGCTTATCTGATGCTGAACAAAAACTGAAAGTCAAATATTTGCTGTTTGTTCTTGGATTACAGAAAATAAAATGTGACTTATTTGAATAACCAGTGGGTATTTATGGCTCTCTCAAAGGTCTTAGTCTTATTCTTGATACGGTGTAGTATTTGCATTAGCGTGTTTAGGACAGGAGCACTGCAATAACCAGCAGGGATCAAGGGATTACACCCAAAGCTCAGTCCAAGACATTCTTTGGCTTTCCGTTTAACTCCTGAATGACAAAACAAAAATATCTGAAAAATTGGAAATCCTGTTAAATGTTGCAGATAACTTTTGGGGTTACATGTGTTTTTCCACAAAACGGCAATGTGATTAAAACTTCTGTAGCTATGGCAATGAAAGACAGACTAGTGTACTACCTTGTCTCAGGTAGGGCTTTGGCTCTTTGACAGTTTTTTTTGGTGGGGATTTTTTGTAAACAGCTTAAGTTCAAGGTAACGGCAGCAGGACGGGGAAGAGCGGGTGGGAGGGTGGGGAATTCAGATCTCCAAATAGAAAGGGATTTCCCCGCAGCCTTACTTTCTCCGTCTGCTCAGTTGTCACCTGGACTGGATTTTAGGCCACTTACAGTGGGATTAGTGCCATGTTTCAAGCTCAGTGAGCCTGATCTTGGTCTAAAATTCTCACGGTGATGACATCACAGTCTTGTTGTCAAGGGATTATGTATAAAACACTTATAAAAACAGGGCAGGATAATCACTCTGACTCTTTTTTGAAAAAACAATGCTGCTGATGGAGTAACGGACAAAAGGGCAAGCTATTTCGAAACTAATCACATGTAGTGGCTGCTGGATAAATAACCAATCACACTTACACAGAGAGCCAGAGACAAATGAAAAAGAAAGAGACAGGAAAGGAAAGAGAAAGTTGACGGACGGAAAGAGAAAGACGGGATGAGTCATTCAACCTGCTAAATGGATCCACCTGAAGAGAACCGGAGAGAACCGATTGACAGGGACAGACAGAAAAGCTGATGCCAGTAAGAAAGCAGAGCAAAGAGCGTGGAGGTGAAAGGCAGACAGAAAATCACTTTTTAAGTGTTGCCCAGCATTGGTTAACCCTCAGAGCTGCTGCCAGGGAGAGGTTTTCTGTGCCACTCCAGCACAGTGAGTCTTTGTAACTCAGGTTCTCAGAGGAGCTCAACGCTGCTCCAGCTGGCCTGTACCCAGCCAGGCTTTCTCATGTCAGGACACAGACAATCAGGCACAGTGGGGTATACTGGATGCTGGGGAATTTTGAGCATGTTTCTTATCTTAACTTAACAAAATAGCAGCTAAAACCCACTTGATACCATTTACAGAATATACTGGGCAAAGCCTCCAGATCTGTTCTAGGATTTAACAGCAAACAGAGACCTTTTTAAAGAGAGGTCTTTGTTTTATTGCATTCACTGTTGTTACTACTCTGCTGGGAACTAAGCAGAAACAATACTTATACTGTACCAGAGTGAATGGTTTTATATACCAATGCTACCATACTGTACTGAGAGACTCAAGTTTGCCAACTCAAACTACTTAACATTTAAACACTTATGGAAGTTAACTAATCACAAGTACCCTCATACTGAGGTTAAGTAGTTTTTTATGCACTTGTGCTTTTTGGATGTCTTAATATAAGTTGCTCTACTTGACAACGTTAATGCAGTAATTATATTTTTCCAATAGCAAGTCAATTTCAGGTATAATCAAGTATAATAAATGAAATCAATATTCATTCACTGACTGTCAATGAATGAAGGAGACTTTTAAAAGAATTTGGAGGATGTTGATGAGTTCACAGATTTTTAGACATTTTTAACCTTTTTTAAATTTTCCTGCTTGCAGTGTAACTGCATTCATTTATTCATTCAGTTCTGCTCTGAAACATTGCTTGTAATGGTTCCCCTTATTAATAGTGTATGTTGTTGATCCTGCATGAGGAGACATGCAAGGCTGCAAGTCCACCATGCTGACAAGGGCTATAAAACATTTTCTGAATTAGAGACAAAGCAGCAAGACAAAGCAACCAGTGGCTCCTTTCACCACAAAACAGGAATAAACTCCCCATTATTTGCCCAGAAGGCTGCGCTAGCGGTACCACGATAAAGGCTACGTGGATTAGCATTCTTTGACACTATTAGTAAACACATATTCTAAATACATATTTTATATTTATTCCATGCACAGACCATATAGAAATTATGATTTCAATGGTAGACAAGGGGCTAACTTATTTGATCCTTGAACTATATAGACGCCTGTGAAAAAAATGTCCCTGCCGCTCACTTTTATAGCTTCTGTGACTGTTTTGCTAATCAGATTATCTTCAGATTTTGTAGATTCATGTCTTATTTAATTCAACATAACGCCTCTTAAATTTCATGTAGCATGAAATAAAAATGAAAGCCGGGTATTCTTAGAGCCTGGCTACCTTGTAATCCACACATTGCTATTGTATTAGCATTCAGCATCCCTCAGTTTCTCATTTAGACTCACCAGGATCTGTGAAGTTTCTCTAAAAATCAGGAATGCCAAAAGTTGATGCTTTGTTCACCTTTTACATACACTGTGGTTGGATGTTGTTACATTTTCCTTATAAATGCCAAGATATGGAAAAGAGCAACATGAAGGGTCTTATGAAGACCGTTCGTCAATAGTACTGGCTTAAGGGAACATTGGCTTCATTGTGAACGATTTTGTATTGTTATGAATGTGGTTTAACATATTTCTTCAAAACATTTTATATGTAGTCACCTAGTTTGGGAGCTGCTGACAATGATGGTCATATATATAATGTCCACATTTTGTATGCTCATTCAGCCCCTCTGTAAGGAAACATTCATATGTATAATATTTTTGTCTTTGCTTTTCCATCTTTAATTTTCTGCCTTGTTAATTGAAGTCGTCTCAAAGACTGAGAGGACACCAGTTTCGCCATCAATAGCAACATTCATCATTCAGTAGCATGCACTATATGTTGTTTTGTCAGCGCTAAAAGGTGAATATATCTCACAGCTCAAAAGCAGGGTAGGGATGGGGGGATGGGGGAGGAGGGTTAACTACACCCTTGCAGCTCCTCCTCCTCTCCTCCTTCTGCACTGATGCACAGATAAGAGCAGACAATACATTTCTTTGAATGCATGCAGGGAAGAGAGGAGTTTGACTGATCAGCGCACTTACAGGCACGCACACACACATAGTAGCATATTTGTCAAGAGGTCTGTGACAGGCACACGTTCACGAGTGTGCTATCATCTGTCTTTATGAGTCTTTGACAGGAAATAAGGCTGCACTCTAAATTACATGTCTCTCTGTCCCCAGTCCAAAACAGACACGTCTGAACTGTCTGCGAAACAAGGCCTTTTACAGTGGGTGGTAAACAGAACAAGTTATTGCAGGTACGCTTGCACGCGCGCACACATAAACCAAAGCTTGTCCTCGGCAATGTTTGTGATGGAGGAGTCGGTATAAAACAAGCAGACAGCTGAAAGGGCACTTTGCCACTTGGCACACAGCCATTTTCCATTTAACGTCCCCTCCTTTCTCCTCCATTTAAACACAAGTGCATCAGCTCGGGAGTCGTTTCAACTTTGTCTCTCTCTTTCTTTGGAAAACCCACTTTTAGATTATGTTAGTGTGTGGCCAGGTTTCCTATAGCACCAAGAATGCTCCTTTGTTTTGGTGATCGGATCCTCATCAGAGGAGAGGAGAGGAGGAATGAGGACAGATGTGGAGGTGGGGGGGGAGTGCTGTGGGAAAGATTACCAGGACAGCTGCAGGCGGAGCAGTTACTCTTACAATACTTTGGCAGCAGTTCAGATTTCAGCTTTGTACCACCCTTCTTTTCAGTTCCCCTCCACTATCCTTTTCTCTGCCTCCACATAGCTGCATGAATAATGTCAAATCAAATCTTTTTAACCATCTTTTCTCCTCCAATGTAATTGTTGCGTTCCTATCACCATCTCCCTCCTACATTGCCTCTTTTTGCCATTTGCCAAAACCGCAACACAAGCTTGAAGTGGGCCTGCAGTTAGTTTCTGAAGGTCAGGTTTGATGTGAGAGCAAGGAGGCGAGGGGAGGGTGGAGGAGAGGGGGAACTGCTTTCTGGCCGTGATCCATGAGTCCTCCACAACACAATGTCACGATGAAAGAGAGAGAGAGAGAGAGAGAGAGAGGAGTGAAGCAGTGTGGTTAGTTGAGACTCTATCATCGTGATGTAAACATGAATACAGCACCCACAGATGTGGTTACCTGAACACAGAGATAAACGATCAGTCTTCTGAATCACCTCCCCAGCCAACATGTGCGTCAGTGTGAGTTTCACTTTGATCTCAAGCGCATCTTTGCTGCCAGGTTGGTGGATGGAAATCTGATGATCAATTCTGACCGATATCTTCACGAAGGATCTAAAGTTTATCTTAGACTGTACCGTGTACAGTGGAGGATTGGCCTTTTACCTCTGACACATCTAAAATGTTTCAGCTTTCTCATTCAGATCAATGTGAAGTTATTTGTTTACATAGTGTGTTTGAATATAATGCAAAATTATTTTAGCACAAATTTGAATAGAATTTCCATGCAGGTGGAAACATTAGTGAATATTGCCATACGGAATGAATAGTTAGTTCTAGAGATAAACAGTTTGTGCCATAAATTGTATTAATTCAATAAAACCCACAGACTATAAGAATCAAATGATGGAATCCATGAAGATAAAGTTGTTTCATGATTTCATATGTTGCAAGCTTTTTGTCTCTTCAGAGAAATTTAAAGGATGCTTTAAACTGTTGTTTATTTCAACAGTTATTTTCCACTGCACATTGGAAGACAGAAGTTTATTTGTTGTTTTTTCGGCTGTCAGCAAGATTACTTAAAAATTACTGAGCTGGAAATCTTATAACTCGATGAGGAGGAGCATATAGCTAAAGGAAAAGACCATAAACCGTTGGTGTAGATCCAGATAATGTTCTTGATAATAAAATGAGCCAGAAGGGTTGTTTGCTTTGGCAAAGTATGCAGTCTTTCATTACCGTTTTAGTTTGATACCAGATGTATCAAACTGAGAACAACAAGAAGCTACGTTAAACATCTACAGTAAAAGTAGATTTTTGAGTGCAAAAGCTTAACCCGTTCTCTCTGCTTGTGTGTGGAGCATCTGTTGGTCCGCACAGGAGTCTCTCAGCAGACGAGAAACCGCCAGTCAGCCACACACACAAACACACGCACTCACTAATTCTCCTCAGTAGAAACCTGATCTCCCTCATATTTCAAGTTCAAACGCTGAAAGAAATGCCTGAGAAATGCAATTTGGTGGAAAGGCTTGGCAAGTCAAACAACAATGGCAGCAGAACCTAATGAACTTTGTGGGAAAAGATGAATCGCAATTAGTTTCGTGGCAGATATAATGCATGTGTGTGAGTCTGATTGAGGGCAGGTTCCCATACCATGGTTTTTCTTAGAATTAATTGAGCTTCTTTAACTGTTTAACAAAGAAGAAAACCATGTAGCAATGTAACAGTAAAAAATTGTTTCTGTGCACAGATAAGCATGTGCAGATCTAAAGAAAAATGCAGTAATCACACTGTTTTTAGTATCAAGCATAATTGTTTGTTAAGCATTTATCGCTGATTGCAATGGCCAAGTAATGGGATACATGTGACGGAGAACAAGTGGAGGGTAAAATATTTTCTTTGCTGGTTGGTGAAACTTAAATTGTGATCCAATCCTACTTCACAGAGACACTTTCAGAGAGGTCTTCAGTGCACACACAGCTATTGTAGCACACCCATCAGGTTAGAGAATGGGGGGGGGGGGGGGGGGGGGGGGGGACTGAAATTAGCACTGTTTGTTTTCATTTCAAATGGACACATTTCACTGGGAGCCTTTAATAGGCGTAAAGGGCCTGAAGGGATGGATGATGGATAGAGCAGGGGACAAAGTAATGTAACAAAGAAAAGCAAAGACAAAAGGGTAAGGACATGTGAGCAGCCACTAAAAGTATTTCCTAATTATCCTCACTAATCTTTTTTCAAGACCAAGAATCTCGGTGCTTTTTAATATACCAAATGTAGAATAAAGTTCAGCACATTATTCACGTTTATTCCTCTCCATCAGCTGAATGGTCGTGTACTGGCAGGTAGGCAGGCACTTTCTCATTGGAGCGGTGTGAGCCTGCCAGGTTATAAAAGCAGCCATAAAAATCAACTCCAAAACCAGCTCAGATGCCAGCCATATGGCTGTGAGTTTAACAAGGACAAACTGCACCTCCTCACAGCTGCTTGCTCTCTTGAGTTGAATCCTTTCTCTGAAACCCTTCCTTGATCACTTTTTCTGACTAACTAGCCCAAACTATTTACTCACTTAGCTCCCTGACACTGACGGCTATGTCTCTTGTTTCACTTGCTGTGACACCCTAAAGCGCAAAATGTACTTCTTTTAAGTAGAGTGGACATTTGAGGCCGACCTTGAGCAGCAGTTTCCAAAACAACATGCATAAATTTAACTTGACTCTACTGAAAACTTCAAATTCAAAATCAGTATACCTTTTTGTTCACCAGACTTCACCATTCTTCAACAAAGAGGATTTTTCAGTCTACAGGTAAACTCGTGCCAGTAACTCTCCATCCCCTGGGCCTCTGTTCTTTACAGCCAGGCTTCAATTGCCGCCCTGTTATTACCTCAGAGCTTTAATTAACGGACACACCTGTCACCATGCTGTGCACAGACCCAGCAGGTCACACTGAGGGCGCTGGGGAATTCCTGCTAAACTGTACTGCACATCAGATTATGAAGTAGTTGCTGATCTGCTCTAAAGAAAGCAGCACTGTTGAGAATCTTTCCAGGTGTTGGAGTTCAGGTAGGCCTCATAATGCATACACGCTCTTATTTATACATGAAGGGCATTGACCTGGATTGATAGGAATTCTAATGGAGACATCTGTGGAACTGGAAGCGGGTGAACAGAAAGCCATCAGCAGCGAGTTTGCTGGTTGTCTGCCATGCTAACAAGCAGAGTTAAAAGCCCAGAGTGACAGCCCTATTAGGGACTAATGGAGGCAAAGACAGCTGAGACCCTGATGTACACACACACACACACACACACACACACACACACACACACACACACACAATAAAAGATCACCACCACACCCCAGAACGGCCAAGAACCTCCCCCCCACCCTCAAGCTTCTCCGGCTGTTTTTACCTCTATCCCTCCTGTCCTCCATCCCTGTAGTTAAAGATCTTTATGGGTGAGGGAGTGGCATAGAGATGGGGCAATGGGATGGGCTCTCATGCTATCAGCAATCCCTGGAGGTAACAAAAGGTCAAGGACTCTCATTTTTCATCCTAGCCAATTACCCTTCCATTCCAACCTGGCTTTCCTCTGTCTTTGCATCTCACCCTCTTACCCTGCTGCGCTCCATCCAGTCCACTAATCAGATCTATTTTGCTTCACATGACCACACACATGCCTGTTACTCTTCACACACATGTGCCAGTGTCCTTCATATGAACAGCTGGAATAAATTGATATACGATAATTGATAAAAGAATTAAGAATTATTTAAAAAAAAAAGAAAATTCCACTCCAACTAATGTTACATTTTCCAGTATCATTCCGAAGTGTCCTGGGATGTAACCATAAAAGGAACATAAAAGATGAATGTAACCACCTTGACATTACCCACCCATAATAGCATTATTTGGGAGTATTTTCTTGGAGCCAGAAGTGACCGTGATTGGATGAGATGGTGGAGTGATGTTATCAGCTAATGGTAGTAAGCTGCATCCATAAACTGCAGTGTGCATACACAGTTACTGCTAATTATTTCTAAGTGCCTACTGATAAGTAACAGACTAATGGAATATTAGAAAATTCTCTCAGTAAAACTGAAATGTGAGCATTTTGGATGGCTGCTGTAATAGTCACAGCTATTACACATATATTTGACAGCTACAACAGCAGCTCGGATTTCTGTCCTCTGCAGTGTCTCCTCGTATCCTGGCCTGCAGGCAAACAGTTCCCCTTTCTGTAGACAGATAGATGTTCTTTTGATCTGATATGATTTTTTAGATAATTCCAGTAAAAATGCTACCCACATGACAAACACAGTTGTGAGACCCACTTCAGTGTTGTTATCAATGAGTAAACTATCTACAGAGGCCAAAACTTTCAGCTATATCAGACTAGAAGATGGTCCCTGATGTATCCAGACAAAACAGGGGCTCCATGTCTGAAACTGTGGTGGGGTTGTGTATTTGGATCCCTTGGGTAGAGTCCAGACAAAGTCCTTAGGGGAGAGGCCTTGGCAAGGCTTGACCTTCTAGCTCCCTTTGGTATGCTAAATATGTAGCAGGAAACAAGAAGAACATCTATCTGTCCACAGAAAGGGGAACTGTTTGCCTGCAGGCTAGGATACGAGGAGACACTGCAGAGGACAGAAAGCCGAGCTGCTGTTGTAGCTGTCAAATATATGTGTGTGTCTGCTTGGAGGCAGTGGGAGGGTATCAAGTGTGGGAGATGTTGGCGATTGCTTCTAAGAAGAACGACAATTAACCCTTGAATTCTCAGTGACCCTCTCATTCCCATACTTAACCCCTCCCAGAGGTCAGAGGTCAACAGGCTCTAAGTGGCCTGTGGGTCTCTAAAAGGGGATTTCACAAATGAATCAGTCACAGTGAGGCAAAAACAGAAGTCTGCAAAAGAGAATGATAATCACTGCATTGATAAAGTAGTTACCAATCATAATTATGAATTATCTGCATTATTAGTATTATTATTATTGGTCTGGTTGTAGCTCAGTAGAGGTAGAGCAGATCATCTACTAAGTAGGAGGTTTCAGGTTCAATCCCTGGCTGCTCCAGTGTGCATGCCAAAGTATTCTTGGGCAAAATACTGAACCCCAAGTTGTGCTCATTAGAGTGTGAATGATGCATAACATGTCAGTGTGCCAGTTATTACAGTGTATTAGTATTAGTGTATTAGGGCTTGCTTGACAGCCACATGACCTGGTTGTCTCGCAGTCACTGAGTCAACTATGAACTCTCTGCATGCTACACTATTCAAGAATCAAATGTGAGACCTGGCTGACCTGTCAAAGTGATGCAATGGCCCAGTCAAAGTCCAGACTTCAAGAGACTTCAAGAGAGTTCTGCATAAACAAATGTCAACAAACCCCCATGAATTGATGCATCATCGAAAGAGAGACTGATACAGAGCCAATCATACAGAAAATCATTTTGAGTTATGGCTACTAAAGGTAGTCGAACATGGTGGAGGTGAATTCCTAAAGCCATAACGTCAGCAAGAATAAAATAACTGGCAATGCCAGTTGAAGTGTGATCGAGTATCTTAAGACTGTTAAGATGTCCTTTGTTTAGTTTATGAAATGCTACACAAACTGTACATAAAAAACCCTCTTTTTAAAAAAAAAAAAAAGATCAAGTGTTAAAGGATTCTATGCAGGCAGATTTTAATTGAAATGCATCAAAATGAGAGACTGCTGGTTTTGTGACCTTTTGTTGCATTAGCAATGTAAGAAATGCAATCTTTATTATTATTATTATTTATTTTTTTTACATAACTTCAATTCCCTTCTGAGTTCAGACAAAGTTCTTTTTTTTACTGAAGGTCACATTTAGGAAAAGATTTAAGAGAGGCAGAGAGAGTGCTTGTGGATAATGAGTGAAAACGTTGGGAGACAGACATTTTCCACAATAACTTCCCTGAATAAATTTCCACCAAACAATGCAGAATGTCAGCCAAGATACAGGATTTACTGGGACTCATTAAACGTGTTTGTACCGTGTTTATGACCACACATGACCTTCTTCTTCCAGTGATTCCAGGACGATTAGTGTACCTGTGCCCCCAGGAGGGAATCACAGTTTGGGTATGTGCAGACCCCCTGGGTCATAGTGAAGAACACTGGAGCCAGGCTGCCTGCAGTAGCTCCCCAGAGAGACTGTAGGGGATGTGTGTGGAGCTTAAAGTTAAGGGTGTGGGGGTGTGTGAAGAGGATGATTTTTCCAGCAGATATGCAGTTGTCGACCATAGGTTTAAATCACGGGTGGACATCTGCTTAATATACTCAATTAGTCACACAATTGATTATTTCATACAACACACACACATTACAATCTGGACCATAGAATGAAGTGCTGCTGGACTCTTTATAGCATTTGAAGGCTTAAATATAGTCTACACATGCATTGTGTGGACATAAAGACTTTGACAGTTCAACTCAGAGTGAACAATAGTGAAAGAGTCTAAAGAAAAAGCAATCTTCAAAATGTTTGAAAGACCCTGTCAACAGTTGTTCTGATATGAAGAGAAAGACAGAAACTTAGGGAAAGACAACAAAAACACAGCTGGTGGTATGAGATGAGACCAAAAAGTCTCAGATTAACGTTGTGAAAACACACTTTCGGTCTAGATAGAAAACCATATTCCGAGGGGAACTACAGTCAGCCATTGGTTTAATTGGCTCTTAAGTTTAAGATAATGTAACAACAAAGATTAGGTTAAGCAAGATTTAATTGTCATTTTCTGTTCAATTTAACTTTATTTTGACTCATATTAATGTTCACTGTTAATCTTATTGAGAATACAGTAGCCATATCCCTTTTTAGTTCGGTAAGTAAGAGCCTATTTCAGTAAGCAGATGCCACATGTGATTCATAAAAACCAGATAGTAGCGCCTGGTCCAGAAAAAAACAGGAGGCATAACTGCCCAGTGGGTATTTTGAACACTCATCTGTACTACTAATGTTTTAAGGAGAAACAGTCTTTTTTTAAACTCCACCTTTGCATAATTCTCTATTGCCCATGATTCGTTTTCTCCCTTTTTCAACTGTCGTTTTTCCAAAGCGGGACAAAAATATCTCCCTAGAAAAACATTTTTACTGATTTCCTCTGCCAGTAGACACTGTAGACTTTGGTCAGTTTGAGCAAGCTTGGTTTCCTGGATTGTTACTTTATGGGTTTGATCCTCACTGTTGCTGAAGGCCTGCTGACAGAGACAAATGTACTGTAGAGTGGACACTCACATATGTTAGAGGAGGATTTTAACTATCCACCTGAAATCTGTAAAACTCTGCACTTTCCCAAAATGATTCTTCTAGCCTTCTGAATGTAGCCAGGATGAAGTTGGGGCCAGCTGAATCCCACATTATATGTATATGTTTAGATACGTGACAATTTTATATATTTAACCCAAGCGTCACAGATCTACAGACTAAGTATTCTTGTTATAAGGGCATTAATACAAGATTTAAAGAAAGCAGGAGCCTGGTAGAGAACAGGAATCTTTGCTCTCTTCTTCTGTCCAAACGTGACAACTGTGATTACAGAGAAGATACCCAGCTTGGCAGGATATCAGTGAGCCCACAGTAGATTATTGTTTGAATTACATGAACATAAGAACAGTCTTTATCTGTGTAGGTCTGTCATTTGCGTGGCGTGCAGTTTTGCTGGTGGGTCATTATGTCGTTCTCAACCACATGCACGTGCTTGGATGTGCACGTGCAGGGTACAGCCACACACGCGAATGTGTCTGTCTTTATCTCTAAATTTAAGGTCATCCTCTTCACATTACCTCTTGACTTGTCAACTTAAAGTCAAACTGACATTTGAATGCAGCTAAACTGTCCCGCATTCAAATGAAAGACAGTTTAGCTGCATTAGAGTCGCAGTTAGCATAAAGCATATAACTGCGATTATCGCCTAGCTTTCTTTTTCTGTGTTTTGCAGATTTACTAATCAGATTGCCAAAATTTCAGTATGTACCAAACAGTATATTAAAAGGACAAAAATATTTTTTCAGTGTTTTTATTGACTGCGTCACACTAAAGCCGTGACTGACCCACTGGCCTACCACATGCACAGATGTTAAAAACATGCTCCCCACACAGTAACCTGTATATCCTGAAATCAGGACTGAAGAAAAGTAATTTAACAGAGCCATCATGGCTCACTTAAGCACCCCTCCTCTCTCTCCAGCTGTCTCTCTTTCATCCCTTTCTTGAAGTGCTGTGGCTAAGGTCCAGTTTCATGGGCTTAAATTGAATCAGGAAAATCAACTTCGTCTTCATCCTCATCTTTAATGAGAAAGGTGGTGGGATTTCCAAGGTGCTGCTCAGCTCTGTTTTCTTTAAAAAGGTCTCACTGTTCTGGGAAGGAAGCCTAGAGATATGGATTAGCTAAAACCCAGAGGAAGGAAGAAATAGATATGCTAGACCACATCACAGTATGCACACAAACTCATATATTGTAGGAAAAAACCTAAAGGCCAAGATAGCAAGGTGTTATAGGAGCTCTTAGGAGGTTATCCCCTTGCAGCTCAGAATCAAACAAGAGCAGAGAGGAGAGGGAAGGAGGAAAATCTAAAACACATTTTTACCCTTTGCCTCGACATGTGGAACCTGTACTGGGACTGTTTTCTTTTCATCTGGCTGTGATGGGGCTAAGGGATTTCTACAGTGTCCCCTCTGCCCTCCTCTCCCAGGAGGGCTGTGCTGACCTAATTATCGACCAGGACAGCCACTTGCTGAGAACAACAGCGCCTTCGCAGCTTTATGCTAAGTCCCCATATCCTCTGCTAGCTAAAGTTCAGCACTATATCACCTTTATGCTAAATGGTCGTGCATCCTCTTTTGCTGTGAGTTGAACCCATGACCAGTCATACAAAGCTGGGACTTCCAGTAAGATTAAGGTCCTCACAAAATAGTGAAACTGCACTTTTAATTAACAGAAATATGTTGGCAAGAAAACTGGCTTCAGTGCTAGTGGGAGTGGTTCATTTCCTTATTGCTGCATCTGCAAATGTTGCTGGATGGCAACTGGTAATCAGCATATATGAAAAACAAACAAGCAGCAGCAGCAGCAGAAAAAAAAGAAAAGAAGTAACCCTGTAATTTTAACATACTTCATCTTAAACCACATGATAAATGGCATCTATCACTTGAAGGATCATGTTTGATGGATGGAGATGTAATGCCTCTCTGAAACTTAATCCGTTTCTAAGTGTGGTTCAGAACAAAGTGTGTGAAATGTAGTGAGGCAGATTAAGAATGAGTGGAAGTTGGCGAAATCAAGTAAAGCAGCTTCAGGTTTGAAAAAGAGGATGCGTGGGTGTGATAAAGACCACCGTCTTCTCAACCTCAACTCTGTCTGTCAACCGTCAGTGCTCACTCATGCACACAGACACATGAAATTTGTGCAATGAGGGCTTTCCTTTTCCCTCACAAGTTTCCCCCACAGCTGAGACACTGACGAGCATCACTCTGCCCACACACAGCGTGGGGTCCATGTCAGCGCTCTGCTTACATTTGTGATCTTCTGCTGGGTTTGTGTCTTCTTGGGATCCCCTGTGCACCACAAAGTGACATTTAAATAAAATGCGGTATCGTAAAAGGTTGACGGATTATGGTAAATTTTCTCTCATCAAAAACTCATCTGTCAGCAGCAGGTCAATTCTGAAAAAACGAAGAAAATGAGTCCTCTGATTTACTGTTACACCCAGTTACAGAGCATCTAAAGTGCAATTCTGGTTCACTGCAATTTGGTGAGATCTGGGTAAATTCCTGCAAAACAAAAAACAGACTCTTTGTGTTTAGTGCTCATGGGTAAAAACAAGTCTGCTAACATGCTACCTTAGGTGGCAAAACCAGCTTTACAGTTGGTATTAAAAAATATAAATAATTTCCTAACCACTTGTTGTCAGACTCACTCTAAAATCAATTGCTAAAGCCTTGTTCACGCAGGCCTGGTGTTTAGTGATCCCCAGAAACCATCCATTACTTGGAAAAATATGTATTCTGTGACCAGTTGGCAAATGGTTGCTGGAATTTCCTGGAAACTGGTCACAAAAGGTATACGGTGCTGCACCAAAAACCTCCTTGGGATTGCTTTGGTTGCCACGCTTGCCTATAGTTTGCATAGAAGTTACTGATTTGTCTGTAAACACCAAGTGAAAATGTGTGATGCAAACCAGAAACAGAGAACATTTGTCTTGAAAGAAAAAGTGACAACTTTTCAAAGGTGTTAGTTGCAGCTGTGAGGGGCAAAATTTACTTTGAAGACAAACTTTCTCAGTTTACAGTTTTCATCTTCCATGCAAATTATGGGCAACTGCAGCAATCTGCTAGAGACCAAAGCAAACATGAGGAAGTTTTTGTTGCATTACCCGCTTTACGATTTTCCCTAACAATCACAGGTTGCCATGATGTATAAAGTTAATATAATTTTTCACCATAGATATGTAATATTTACACAATGTCAAGCTTTAGGAAAAACTAATTATCTCATAGTTGCAAAAACAATCCAACCTGTCACTTAACTTAGTTTCATTTTTGCATAACCGAGAGTTTAAGTGCAGATTTTGTATTTGTTGTATTTGTGTCCTTGTGCGGTTATGAGTAGACGAGATGGGGGTCTCCTTATGGATTCCATAAAGATCAGGTAACCACAGCATTTCTCCACCTTTGCATTTAACTGACTCACAAACAGTGACACGCTCACCACAGCGTAGGCAAGAAAAACCACAAAGGAGGTGGGAGGTGAGAGCGATGCAGGGGGGTTTAAAACTAACCATAAACTAGCTGGGAATCCCTCTCAGGCTGCTCAGAAGAGGTGTGGTGAGTTAAAGGATACAGATGTACGCATAAATTAAACCTCAGTAGTTGAAGTTGCGCTGTAGAGATTCAGTGCTCTGCAGATGGTGCAGAGGTGGACAGAAAGGTCAAAGGTTTCTTCACATGTTTACACTTTTCTCATTTGTAAATTACACCAAAAAATCCCAGCTGAGAAACAGCTAGGTGTCGTGGAAACTTTCCCTTAATTTCAAGTAAACCAGCAGTCACAAATGTCCTGAGAAGCCTTAACTTGATGACTGTCTATATCAGTGTGTTGATACGTTCCTGATATTTAAAAATGCAAAAAGGGAAATTATGTGATGCAACTTCATAAACATCAAGAGAGATCAATTTCACCTGGAAAAGGATAAAAACAAACACTGCATAAACAAAGTGAGCTCAGTTTGCAGTTTCACAAGAAGGAGTCATACTGAAAATACAAACTCTTACTTCCAGTAAAAGTTAGTTCAGCTGACAAGCTTGGTGGCCCTGTGTTAAATGACCGGCCATTTTGACTGTTTGTCTTCTGGGAAAACAGCAGTCCTCCGTTACTGTATGTGTGGGCACAAACTTGTGACATTTACTTGAATAGAGCAGAAGCAAGTAGCCTAATTTGGAAATAACACACGCAGATGCGGTTGGCGTGTGGTAACTCAAAACACGTTGATGCTGGAGAAAAATGGATGCTGGTTTAAGAATATTTCAGTTATCTTCATATTACACATATTCCTGTGTGTTTTATGTAGGCATGCATCCTATGTAGTAGGTGTTGGGTGGCTTTTGCACATGGTTGGTGGTCCAATTATAAAAACACTGAATTCTGAAATTACTCTGCATGGCAGTTGCATGGTAGCTTTCATGCCCATGTTGTGTGAATGACAAAGATCCTCTAAGGTTAAAAGGCATTACCACATATTTTACTATATTGCACTATACTTTTCAGCATTTAATGCTTATGGTCCGCTCAAAAATCCAGAGTTGGGTGGAGGTGTTATATCATGTCTTACATCATGTTGAGTGGTAACAGTCAGGTTAGTGGTTTTGTATGTCTGATGTGGTGGTACCTCTGAAGTGCTAAAATGGGGTAAAATAAGTTAAAGACTGCGGGATTAATGTCATACTTCATAGGTCAGAGGCCTTGTTGCAGCAGTAGTGTGAGTGTTAATGTGTTTGGTTGGAAAGAGATGCAGACACGGGACTGGGTTGTCATTTGAAACCTAGCTTCTGAAAACAGAGCACTCTGGTGACATGTGAAACCTGAAGTGCTGATTGAATTTGGTCACATTCACGAAAGCATGCACTGACAAGAAAAGAAAGAAAGAAAGAGTTCGCAAACAAGCACACATCTTCTTCTCTCAAAAGCAGTCTGTGTTATTGCACAGCATGTGCATTTGAAGCAAACTTCCTCCAGATAAAGCTTGCACAGACGTCTGGGTTCCAATGGAAAATCCTGAAACCAGTACCACAGGCGTTCTTTCTGTGCAGCTCAAAAGCTCCTCCCATCTGCGCCCCACCTGATAGGTTTTCCTCTTCCTCTGCGTCCAGACGGACCACGCCAAAACCCAGACTGGAGTACAAACACAGGCAGGAGAGTAAAGGTTTGGCAGGTGTATAGAGAGACAGCAGGGTGAAGGGAAAGTTGGGCTGACTTGAATTGTACTTTCAGAGTTGGAGAGGGTGAGACAGGTAGGGTGAAAGGGAAAAGAAGGTGAGCGAGCGAGCGAGAGAGTGTAGTGACGAGAATGAAGTGGCTTGCTGTTATGGGTGTGATGGAAAGGAGAGAGAGGGAAACCCAGACACAAACATAAACACTGGCAAACACTTCAATGATTCCTCTTTCTAAACCTCACCCTTCACCTCTCTCGTCAGTTTCCAAGCATAAATAAATATGACATGGAAAAGCATCAGACAGCCTCCATACATCGCAAAGAAACACCAGCCTGTAAGTGAACAAGTAAAAGCAAAAAGCGTCATGGTAAATTTTGTTGTTTCCATTCAATAAAATGACCAATTGGATTAGACTGTCTGACTGTCACTGCTTCACTGCCATCCCATTAGATATCTGCTTGTTCTTCTTCATAGTCACAAACCTGAAATAGATGAGGAAAAACAGCAAGAAAGTCTTGCCTTTCTTTACCAAGAGTAACACACAAATGCTCTCACACTTAAGAAATATATACCCCAAAACAATATCTGAGGGTCATCATTCCATGATCGGACAGAGGAGACCATAAAGGCGTGTGACTGATCCAAAGAAAGCTGAAAAAAAAAAAAACTATTCCATCACCATACAAATGTGCATAGTCACACACTATTGAGTAGTAATGTTAAAACACAAGCTGCTTGGCTTTTTCCTTGAAAGGCATCATGTCACAGATTACTGCAGCTCCCTGGCCTGACTGGCAATGACATCATGCCTAGGCCTACTCCCAAAGATCCCTATGGCTGGCAAACGGCCAGTCCTACATCTGCGAGGAGCCCTACACATATTAACACACATGGACACGGATACCCACGGAGCAGCATAAACACCCCAATGTTAAGAATCAGCCAATCCATTGTTTCTCTGGGCAAGAGTATAGTAAAGATGCTCTGCTGGTTCCAGTCCCAGAAAACAACTGTATGCTCATTCAATAGTGAGACTCAACAGAGCAAAATGATTTGGGTCAATTATGTCGACTTTGATTTAGTGTTCATTTTTAATCAACATTTTCAAAGGCAGACAATAAAATTTAATCAGAACCCCATTAAATGACCAAATTGTGCAAATTCCAAAATGGAATATCTATATATATGTATATATATATATATATATATATATATATATATATATATATATATATAGATAGATAGATAGATAGATAGATAGATAGATAGATAGATAGATCATCAAACGTTTCCACTATAAAGCCATGTGCATGCATGCAAAGGTTGACATTTGCGAACAGCCTCTTGTATAGAGATATGAATCATATGTTTACTACTCTAGTAGCTGCATGCTCATTTTTGACTTTTTCAAAAATCACTCAATTTGTAGCAGAAAGAGTGGAGCTAAAGACTCTTAATGAATCAATTAATGTGCATGGGTGGGGGTTGCTACACAGTGAAAGACAGTTTAACGTCTTGTTCAGCCACTTGACCTAGGATGTGAAAGTCTAGCAGTCCAGTCTTCTCCACGAGCTTCTTAAATAGCTTCTAAAAACACATTATTGGGATTTTAAAATGACAGGATGATGCAAGTATGTTTAATTATATATTTCTAGCTTCTTTTAAGTAGACTGTTCTACCCAGTAATTTAGTGTCCATGTGTTCTTCATTTTCATAAAAGAGGAGTGAAAGTTTATCAGATGCATAGAGCCTGATTCACACAACACAACGTGGCACAGACATAATAAACTGCTTGTGTGTGTGTGCATGTGTGTTTTATGCAGACATCTCTGTGTATGCCTTCTTGTTTACTGAGTGTGTGTGTGTTGGTGCTGGATCATACCGCTGGGGTCAATCTGGGCCAGCTGCTTGGAGCTGATGGAGTGAGCCACACACATGCTCAGCTGTGACCTTAAGGGAAACAAGAGGAAAGATGAGAACTGAGAGAAGGAAGAAGGAACAAGGGAAGAAAGGGGAAGGGAAAACACCTTAAACACTGAGACACATCAAACTATGAGTGAATATGAAGCCAAAAAATCATTTAAAAAATCTAGATTTTGATATTGTGATATATGTTTCTTGTCGTAGTCTTTCAATGAATTTAAGGGCATTACCTACCTTTCTGTATGCAGCCTCCTTTGTCGGAGGCAGTCTGCCGTCACAGAACATAACTAACTCACAGGAAATTATGGTTGTAGTGTACGAAATGCAGTGTTTGTCTATACAAAGGTTGTTGGAAGTTGCTGTGAAATCAACTCCTACAGACCCCTTTACGCAGGTCTAAAGACTGGTCAGTGACCCCTTGATAATAACAGGTTGCCAAGGACTGCTTCCTCAATTTGCTGGCGAATGGTTGTGAAAGATTGCTTGCTGTTGCTAGGTGAATTTGGTTGCAGGTTGTGATTCCTTAGGACAACAGCAGGATGCTGTGGTTGCCCATAGCTCAAAAACTACTAAGAGCATTGGGACAAAAACTGGAAACTATTTGCTTTCATAGTAAAAATTCCACATTTGGAAGTGTGTTGGTGTCAGTGGTAAGGCACATGTTTTCCTTTGAAGGCAAATATACTGAATTTCTGAGATGCTTTGCACTTTTTCAAGATTTGGTGGTTAGCTAATGAGTACTCGCAAGTAAATTCACACCATGGGCGACCTTAGCATTCTGCTAGTCACCAACAATGTCTCAAGGGTTTTGGTGCAACAACCTCTCTGTGATCATTTTCATTCAGGAACAACCAGAAACCCCAGGCAGCCACACCCCAACTGGTTGGGAAGGTTGTCAGGAGGTCACTGACCAATCATTAGGTCTATGTGACTGAGGCTTTAGGCTATAAATACTCTGATGGGGGACACAGTTCATGACACACATCACTAAACTGTTCAAAAACCCAATGGGCAACAAACTTCCAGCCTTTGTATTATGTTTTTGTGTTAATCTTTGTAACCTTATCTGAGGAATGTGATTATTGTTAAATGTTTTACCGTCCTGCAGTAATAATATTCGCAATTATATCCTCATGTCCATTTTCATGCAGCCAGTACATTTAAGAAGAACAGTTCTCCTTAACAATAATTGAGCCTGAATATTTTTGGCTGTCTATACAGAGCAAGTAGAAAGTAAAACTATGTAAAAGTCTATTTTTACACCAAGAGGACTGTGGTGTTCCAGCTTGTGAAGCCAGTAAAGGCCTCACACAGAGATAGACACCATTTCTCCACACACATACTGCTTCACCACCCACTGCATGGTGTTTGTTTAATATAGCATTTCAGTGTGAGAACACTATATCCCACTCCCATCTTTCCTGTATAAGGGCACAGCTAATACATTTGTAATTAGTCTGACACTACACATGCACACACACATGCACACTTAGTCCCTGCTGCCTCATGGCACAGTCCAGAGTTTATCCTAACTGAGAAATAGCATCTGCTTCATCTCTCTTTTCAGCCAACCACGCTGCTCACAGAAAATCACTAACACTCTCATTCTCTTGTACACAAACTCATCCGTGCTGACACTCGCAAACTCATGCACGTGCACAAGGTCGTTAAACAGGCATGGATGTTATTAGGGCTGGCACCAGTGCTGAAACCTTGTCTGTCTTGCTGTGATGCCGAGAAGTGCTGAAAGAACAGATTTAGACTTTTGTGTTCTTGGTGTAAGTAGGCCAACTCCTCGAAAGACAGATTCCTGCTTACCGTTGGCCTGGAGTTGTCACTGTGGTCGTAATAAATACTGGAAAAACAAAGTATCATTTGCTTAAAATCCTTGTATAGCCAAGTCAGCTGGGTATCTTGTTGCCAGAGAACGCAACGGGTCATTTTTCAAATAATACTGAGCCGTTGCTAAATTCAACTCATAAATCAAATGTGTGAAACATCAATGCGTCTGATATTCTTAACGGACATTAAGACGTGACCGCTGGCAGCAGATGTGTGCTATATTCGGCTGACTCTGGCATTTAACAGCAGCGAGACAAAAGTTTGTCTTAGCTTTAAAACCACGCTGCTGTAGGCTGTTAAATAAAAAAGAAATGATTGTCTTAATTTTTGTCCTGCTAGCTGCATGCTAACTTTTGCCTCACAAGACTGAAACATTAAAGTTATTTAAGGTCATAAATCACTCTTGTGATATTTTTTGGGACCAGAATCAGCTTTAAGTTTGAATTTAGCCAATAGTTTTGTCTTTAAACAATTACATGCAAAGCTAATGCCATTAGCACCATAGCTTTAGTTATGCCTTGTGAGCACCACTAAGTAGTAGCATAGCTATAGGGCCTAATTTCAGGCTGTGTGAAGCAAAAAGGTCACTTAAAATCATGACAGGAAAAGTAAGCAAGCACTTTGTTGTGTATAGAAAAAAAAGCTTGCTAAAATTAAATCGTTTTCCAATAAATTACTGGTTTATTCCATTACTTACTTAGACTTAGGTCCTCCCGCACTGATCGGCGCATTGGACGACAAGAGAATGCCATCGAACTCAGTCCATCGCGGCGGTTACTGCTTCATCCCATGACAGTTCGACCAAGTGTAAATCTTTGAGGAACGTACTCCTCCACATTATTTTGGGTCTTCCTCGCTGTCTCTTTCCATTTCTCAGGTTCCACAGGACCGCAACGCGGGCGGGTCTCGGGTCCGGTAGCCGAAGGATATGACCGGCGAATCTGAACCGACGCTTGGTGACTTGGACGTGCTCTACTCCAGCACGGTTCAATTATATTCAGAGGTTATGTTGTTAGTGGGGGGATATTGAAGTAGTATTTAGTGTACTTTCTGGTTTCTCGTTAAGCTAAGCCTGAAGCTTAGTTAAGAAAACTGAAAATAAATGTACCACAATCAAGGTAAATGTGGCAACTGTAATAATCCAGTTAAAAATTTAAAAAACCCAAGCTGTTTTCATGACTGATGCTTTTGCAACCACCCCTAATCATTATTTTAACAGTAAAATCTGTCTAGACTTTACTATTAAGCACAGCGTAATGAGAAAACATTTGGAACTACTTGTATAAAAATATTGGCTCAGAATTGTATTTTTAGTTTTGTTTTCACGTGTCTAAGCTCCTGCTTTTGGTCATCATTGTCTTGCATCCTACTCACGAAAAAAAAAAAAAAAGCAACACAGTCGGACACAAAGACCAACTGGACATCTATGTTTAGCGGAATAGAGAGCGAGCGGAAGAAAAACCTCACCAAAAAGCTGAAAGCAAATATCCTCTGAAGCATACAAAAGAAGAAGAATGATTTTGCATATAGAAGTGAGAAAACAGTCCATCTCAGAACACAGAGGAACAGGAAATATATGTCAGGCTGGAGCCACTGCTCTTCCTTCCTTTTACAGAGCTTACCGTCTTTAGGAGATAAAGATAGATGGAGGGGGGGTAACCCTGTTCGATACAGAGAAACCCTGTTGGAAAGGGGAGATAACCCCGAGAGTTCTTGAGTTTCTACAGAAGACCACCGTCACGCTTGATAGAGTTTTCTCATACAAAGGACTCATCTGAAAACACCTGGGGAAAAGTGTGTCCTGGAAATTGCAACCATAAAAAATGCACAGCGTACCACAGATTTCTGCCGAACCTCAGAACTGAAACTGATTTCTGAGTGAAACACACCTCCAGCTGAGGTTTGCTAGTCTAACAAATCTTTAAAAACTCCTCATTGTGTATGTGCAACATCCAAAAGCTATAGAATCAAAACTGAAAGGACATTCCAGAAGCCTCACAATTACCAAGCTGTGCTTATGTTCTCTGACAAATCAGAAACAATCTAGGCTTACAGCTGACTAATCTACACTATTGCGCTCTAATGTCTCACCAATCCTGGGAAGACGATTAACGTTCTCTAAGGGCTTGCTGGGAACCCCCCCCCAGTCTCACAATGATAGACGTCACAAGCACAAGCAGAGCTAAGCTGCATGGCATTTCTAGGATAAAAATCCAAGTCCAAGTTAACACAAATTCCTGCTGGCAAGATGTTTAGTAAATCTATTTTTACAAGCACAGAAAGGCTGATCATTGTTTATATCACAGTGTTTAATCCCCGTTGCTTGAGGAGGCTTTCTTGTGGTTACAGCTCTCTAGCCAAAGGCATTGTCATTAAAATCCCATTTATACAGAACGTGTTGGAAACACTGCTGCAGATCTCTCTAATTTAAGCCACATCAATCAAAGAACATTTATTTTACAAGGTAGCTTGTTTTGTATGTAATCCAACATTGTTTAATTCCCTGAGGTGCAATTTGTTTCATTTTTAAATGATGCATACAACCCCAATATCATATAAAAAGCCTTTGCATGCTTCTGCTAGCTTTGCAGAAAATTGAAGTTCATTCTACGCTACACAGGATAAAATAAAAAGTACCTTTTTAAAATGGGGGACCTAGATGCCAAACAGTGTGGGAAATTTTGTGTATGCTTTACTAAAATTCTGACACTTAGAAACATTGGCTTAAATAGCTTTGTTCAACTCGGTTTCTTTAAGACCTTCAGTTTTAGGGGACCGCTACAATCAACATCACGATATGGATCATGTTCTGTGTTCTCTGATTTACTGCTAAAGCCTCCATTTGTTTATAATAATCCACCCATGTGATGTATTGAAGGCTGCTAAACCATTCAGTTCTGTGTCTTTTGGGCTAAATTGGGTAATTTGTTTTGTTTTAATAAAGAAGGTGTTTTTCTTGGGTCAGATTGTCAAGAAGCAAATTGCTTTGTAATCACATCACACATGGAAAGTTCAGATAATGGCGGACAGAGCATGGCGCTGCTTCTCGGCTGTATGCAAGTATTAGCACAGCTATGTTTTCATTGCAAAGGAAAACATGTCACTTCATTTGCCCCAGTTTAGCCAATAATCACAGCGACTGGCTGGAAGGAGGCAGGCGCCTTGAAGCGATCTGCAAGATGATCAGTAAGCAGTCTACGATCACGATTTTTTAAATTTTTTTTATTTTGAGTCACGTATCAACTGGTCTGCATCCAACACACACACACACACACACACACACACACACACACACACACACACACACACACACACACACACACACACACACACACACACACACACAGATAGAAGCAGGCTTTTGTTTATTGGGTTGTTCAAAGTAAAATTCCACTCAATTGTGCCATGCCGTAGAGTAAAAGGGTGCCAAAATAAAGACAGAATAAAATAAAAAGGGAACAAGTTGTGCCCATTATGTTGAACAATGCTCTATGAACTTGCACTCAAAGAGCAGCACAAACTGCAAAAGCAGTCCTCAGGAAAGAGGCAGGCAGCAAAAGGGGGCCTGTGTGACCATTCAAACAGGCAGCGTGTGGCTGAGGGCCTAGAACAGCCAGCAGTACATTTCCATAACAGGAAAGGTCAGTGTTGTGGCTCCAGGGGCTTTAGAGACGCTAACAAAATCCATTCTGGGAGCTTGCTGCTTTCCTGCTCTACAGTACCAGTTTACTGGACTCCGTTTACTGCTACAGTCTAATATTAAACACTGTAAAGTATATCACCATATATCATCAGTTATCTCTGGACTCAGATTTTCTATATTATATTTAGCACAAATTACTCTGTGGGGATTTTATCTTTTAACAATTGCATTCTAAAGTTGTTTTATCTTGAAAGTAAGAAGTGCCGTCTAGGAAAACTCAGATATCCAATTTATATCCGACACCGCATCCAGCAATATTTCCTAAAATGGAAACAAGAAACCATATTAAACAAATGTTCATATCGTTATACAGTTTTACTGTAGTTTTTACAGCAGTAGCTATGAAGATTTTAAATGCAAAACACATGATTGTTATATTTTAAAGGAATCGTCTTTATGTATTTAGCAACATGTCTGAAAAATAATAAAGTACAATTCTGGATATGTATTACTTGTGTGCAGTGTGTGTGTAGTTTAAAGGGCTTTTTTTATTTATTTTTAAAGATATTAACTTTGTGTAACTGGCAACCAATCTTAACATTTCTTCCACTACTGAAAAAAATAACACATGGTATATAACTGAGCTGAGCTAGAAGTACAGATTCACATACTCTACTTTAAAAAAAAAAAATTTAACAATATGAGAAGCTCAAAATAGATTTTTATTGAAAGCTCAGCAGCATAACATCAGCAAACACTTGCTTGATTATTTCACCTGCCAAAATCATATCAGTTCACTCCTTCATTGAAACGTCACTGCAAATTTTTCACTTTAGAAAATCTGAACCATACAAAAAGTTCAGTTTTAAGCTGTCTTTTTACAAAAGGGGAAAAGAAAAAAACATTGTTGTTCAAGGCTAAAATAATGCTTGGTCATGTCTTTATTTTAGAAACCCCACGGAAAAAACAGCTTTAATTTTGTGGGCAGTTTGTGTAATAAAAACATGCTGTATTCATGTGTTGTGTGTGCAGCTACGTGCTTTGACGTACAGTGTTTGAAGTGGTGTTCCATGCAAAAAAACAGTGGAGGAAGTTGAAACAGCTTCTGGTCTTTCTCTTGGAACAGGCCTTGGGGCCTCAGGGGGCCCATAGGAATAAAACACTCCTCAGCACAGCCTCATATACCTCAACACCTGCAGCACACAAAAGCCCTCTGTGAGCGAAACAGTCACTCAAAAGTCAGAAATGCTTGTCTACGACAAGAAAACAAGGTATGTTGAGCATAATAAGTTAAAAGGTAGACTTGACTTTCTATTAAGCCAACAGGTTGACATAAAATGTATTAATATCATAGCTTTAGTGGAGTAAACTGAATTGATTAATAGCAACTATTTTCACATTTTTTCAGTTTTTTTTATTCTAAGTGATTTTTAAAAAAACGAAATTATAATTTGGCTTTGTCTTGTTTGATCAGACGTGTCATTACATGCCTCAAAAATCGCTGCACGCATACAAAACATTTAACTTATTATTATTTGAGCTTTACTCCAGAAATTAAACAAAATGCACAGAACCCATTCATTTTTTAGGTCCCGACAAGCCCCTTCTACAACCACCTCACAGTATTTTCCCATGGGGCTCCCGAACACTCAAGACTTAAATTGAAAAAATATTGACATTGGAGTGGCTAAAAAGACACAGTGTACCTAATAGATATAATTATCCAACATAATTATCTCCAATGATAACAACAGATAATACCGCTCTGTCTGAGTGCATGTTTGTTGTTGTGTCTGAAAGGATCCTCCCTGGAAAGATGGGCAGTGCCACCTCTGCACCAGCTGAACTCAGCCAGGTGTGGGTGTGGGAGAGTGAGACTGCAGCCTGTCAGGATCAGGCATAAGGCTGAGGTTTGAGGTCACCCACTGTGTGGGTGAATTCCCCCTTTTGGCATCAACAATATTTGGTCCTTGGAAAGTGGAGCATTCACCTTGTAGGAGGTTAAGAAAGAAAAGCAATAAAGCAGTGGGTTTGTATGCATAATCCACTACACAGCAAGATTTTAATAACATTGAGTTGAAGCTCATTAATTTAAGAAATCGTTATGACAGATCTGGAGTCCAAAGAGTGATTTCTCTGTCTGGTCCCACAGACCTAGGCCCATTTACCTAATTAAAAAAACAAACCAGCCGTCTCTGCGGCTCTTGTGTTTACTGCTCTGTGATGGAGGGCATAAAATACAAGCAGCAGTAGAAATGCAAATAGAAGGCATGGTGACATAGAGCCAGATGAAAAGAGGCAAAGGACAAAGAAAGGAGAAATGAACTGATGAGAGAGGAGTCGGCTTTAAGTAAGGCTTTGAGGGAAAAAAACATTTATTTATTGGCTTTTGGTGCAGTGGGAATTGTTTGACATTTGTGTCTAATTATTTCTTACTGAAATGTGATCTCTGCTTGGTAAATATGAAGGCATTGCCAGCAGCTGGTTCAATTAGGATAGCATAATGACTGGAAATATAGGGAAATAGCTTATCTGGATATGCCAAAATGTAAAATAATCTCTAAAGTTCACCAGTTAACATGTAAGCCTTATTTGTTTAATATGTCCAAGAAAATATAAAAATGACTCATTAAATTACAAACACTGGTCTTTTCTGATTTTAGTGTTTGTGCTGTTCTAACTGTGAATATGGTTACACCTGTATTTGTTCTTTTTTGTTGGATTCTTTATTGTGCAACAGCTAATTTTCCAAAAGTTAATTTGTCAGAATTTTATACTTTCTGAATTGTAATTTTTATGTGTTAGCGTACCTTGATTTGAGGTTAGAAAGAAGACAAAAGGTACTGCGGTGAGGCTGGAGAAGAAGAGGAGAAACAGAACAACCCACGGATTGTGGGGACTGAAAGAAGATGAGAGTGAAGGACAGTGAAGTCATAACAGTGTAGCGGGTGGAGGATGAAGGAGGAATGTGAGATGTGCTGTGTGATGAGGTGGAGGCAGAGGGAGGAAGGATGGGGAGATGATGCAGCAGTACGTACAGCAACTAAATGCTGCAGAGGAGATCATCTGAACATATCTTAGTTCCAGTAAGAGGCCCACAGCATCGCCTGATGACTCACCTGCGGTAACACTGCATCACCCAGAGTATGAGATCATCAGTTTAATCTCACCCAGATACAGATCAGCACAAAGCAGAAACAGATTAAAAACATTATTGTTTTATCATCCTTATCTGTTTGGAGAGTATCAGCACTAAAATGTAACATTATCTTTGCTTAACACAACCTGCATTATACTTTATTCTTGATCAATAACTGATGTTGGCATCATCTTCATCTTAATTTACATTACAATATTACACAGGTCAAAGTCATCCACAATCCTAGTGCTGGTTCCAAGCCAGGATAAATGAGTATAGTTGTGTCACAAAGTGCATTTGGCATAAAGTCTTTGCCAAATAAAACATGCAGATCATCAAGAAGTAGATTTTCATATTGAATTGGCCTGGGATAACACCACCGATGATGTCAACAAGGAGGGTGCTGGTGGAAACTGTGCTACTGCTGGGTGATGACAGAGGTGTGTTCTGAGGCAGCAAAAACAAAGGACAGGTTGCATTGTAAGGCCACAGAGGTTTGTGGATGTAGTGAGTGTGAATGTTTGGATTGTTGGTGTGACAGGATAAAAAAGATGCAAGATGAGGAAGGGATGGTGGCGGATGACTCGCAGTAGCGTCTCTTGACAGGAACAGCCAAAAGAAAAGGAAGAAGAAGAAGAGGAAGTAGATGCTGCATAGATCAGATAGAAGGTTGGATGATCTGAATATCTGAGCATTTACTGCCGTTTCTTTCAGTTTTTGAAAAACTTCAAACTAATTACCAGTAAATGATTAATGTCTTTCATGGTCCTGGATCTCTGACCCAGCGTTTTCAGTTTGTTGAGTTTGCTGAGTTTATTTCTAGTTTCTGGCTTTGGTTATTCATCTGTTTCTACCTATTTCCTGTATGAAGCACACGTCTTAGCCTGCGTCTCATTGTGTGTGTGACTTCCTGTTTTATTTTGATAGTCTTCTGTTTACTGTGTATTATGTTCGGTTTTGCTTCCCCTGTCTCTTCAGTCAGATTAGTGTCAGCTGTGCTCCACCTGTGGCCTGTTCGCTCGTTATCCTCTTTGTGTACATATTGTCTGCATTTCTCTCATGGGACAGTCCTCCCTAGCAGTCTGTGGTCACTGGTGTGGCAAAGGTGTGAGTTTCGTTATTCATGTTGTTTTGTGTTTCATTTTACTTTAATTAAACCAGCTTGTGTTTCTCAGTCCAGCATTTGGGTCCCGCCTCTGCCCGTCACACAGCCTTGTGTATAAATGTTGTTCAGCCTCCAAGTAAGCATACTTCTGAGGAGATCACCCTTAAAAGGAAGAAAGAGAGCAAAAGATTGATACTTTGCGGTTCCACTTGCTTTGATCTGCTCCATCTTGTTGGTCAAGACAGGCTACACGAGTGACAACAGTGAAATAAACAGAATCAGAAGTCTAATAGTTTTTAATACCGTCTTATACTACAAACTGCATTTAAGGCAATCATGTGAATTATTCATCTGTCTAATCTGGGTTTCTGCTGATCTGTAAGGGTTAGAGCACAGCACAAAGCACACAGAGTACTTAAGCTGCTGCCCAAACGACACTTCAGTGCTGTGGGACGAGCATTGGGTTACATAGGAGAGCAAAAGCTCACTCGCTTCAATTATGCTACAGAGGAAGAGAGATGGAGAGAGATGAATCAAGGTGGGGGCAGTGGCAAGGGAAAGCAAATGCAAAACAGAAAAACTCTCTAGTTATCTGTCTGATTATTTATTGCCACAACAGAGCTGTTTATTATTATTATTATTGCCGTGATGATGGCCTACGTTAGATCATAACAGAACTGTGTTTCTTAGTGATGCTCTGAAACAGGCGTGGGCGCTGTGAAACCAGATTGGTTACGTGTATTTCAGTAAAGTTGTAAGAATATTTATTTCTCCTACATTTACCTGGAACCGCTGATTATTTTTTTCACGATTCTCCTTCCTTTACAGACATCTGATGGAGATGAGAGACACCAGCTACAGCACTTCCTTTTAAAAACAAAGAAATTCAGCCTCGTCCTGTTTCTGGCGCTACTGGCACGCAAAGCGACCAGCAAACCACCCGGAACTAAAGCAAGCAGATTCCCATCAGGGATGTATAAACTAGTGCCAGGGCATCCTCCAGGGCACATAAACCAGTATGTGCGCATGGAAAGTATTTAACGTCTTTTCATGGCGAGCGCGTTTTTCAGTGCCTGCACGCAGTGAGACGGGCCATAAAGTCCATCAACGAACTATGCGGCTATGGTTGAAATGTGTTTATTTAGTTACCCAGAATGCACAGTGCTTTAAATGCTGATCAACTGTGGTGTGAGCAACACTTGGGGCAGAATATGTTGCATGTTACTTTCCAAAAAGCAGAAGTTATCTTCTAAACCTCTTTCAGACCCCTATTACTAATGACTTCTCAGCACTGTCCTTCATATGAAGTGTGGCATGATAAGGCAACTGCATTTTAAGTTATCCATCAAATCTATATTTTGAAAAACCTTTTACTACTTTTCACTCAAAGCATTTATGTCAGGACCCTTGCTATTTTTTATAGAAGCTGAAATCGAGACTTCTTTGAGATAAAGTGTTGAAAGAAAAAAAAAACATTATGAGGGTTTATTTTGAAACTTTTAATGCTACCTGCTTCATTCCCAATTAATTAAAATTTCTCATGGCTTGCATTACATCTGCTCATATCTAATGAATATGGAACTTCAATAAGCATTATATTGATTAAGAAACTTATAGATCTAAAACAGCTCTGTCAATTCAGTTCAATAGTGATTTTCTAATTTAAATATAAAACTGAAAAACATGAGTGAGAAGGGAAAAACAATCTTCAACCGCAAAACATTTTACAAATGAAAGAAACTGGATTGATCAAACAATCTTGATCACACCCACATATAGCCACTAACTGGTTAGTCATTCACCACCGTGGCCTCAGCTTACGGACCAACATGTGGTATCTTATTATCAAGAACATATTTAGGTTTGGCAGTGAACTTCCACTTAGAGAGTGTATAATTAAGATTTAGAGTACCGGTACTGTTATTCTGAGAAAGGCAACTGATCAAATCCCCCTGACTTTCTAAACGATAAGCATGCTGAACTGTAAATGCCATTCTGGCTGTTTTGTTGTGTAAAATTGTGCGCTTGAGTGTGACTGAGTGGGTGTGAGCCAGCTGGCCCAAAAGTCCAGCAGCAGCAGAAGAAATAAAAAGAGAATTACCCCAGTTTAGACTGTGATCCGTCACACTCCACTCTTCCAGCACCTCTGAAACTGTCAGCACTTAAGCAATAATAGACATCTGTGGGCCATCATCTTCTTTTTTTCTACTGCCATGGTTGACTGAAGAATACACTTTTTTTTTATTCTGATGTTATATATTTAAATATTTTGTATTTTAAAAAATGATCATGATCATCATGATCATTTACAGCACTGCTGTTAAAAACTGTAGTCTGTGTTAACAACTTGTTTTGACTTCTGGGAATTGCTCTCAAGCAGCAGGCTGCATTTCCAGTCAGTCAGGTGACCAGCTCTCGTCAGGGATCTCCCCACGGTCACCTGACATGTGCCCATTCATTTGCTCACGAGCTTTCTCCTCTCTCTCACCTCCCTTTCTTCTTTCACCTTTGACTGCAGCTGCCCCCCTGGTTTAACAGTGGCACCCCCAGCTACCCTCTTCCTCCCATCAAATTTCCCTTCCACATTTCTAATGGGCTAAAATCCCCCCTGTCCTCCTGCTGTTTCATCGCTTTGCCTTTTCCTCTACAGGGACTTAATTCGCCCTCTGTTCGTGCCCGCTCTTTGAATTATTCAGTGAGCTGCTGCTGCTCACCACAAAGAGCCATCTCTAACACACTGACACAGAAGTGGGGTAAAAGCAGGTACAGTGACAGTATGATGGCAGAGTGTGAGGGAAGTGGTGGGAGGGTGATAGACTGATGGCAGCAGGTGGTCTGGCTGGGAGCTTCTCAGGAAACCCCACACTTATCTTCCTCATCCTCCACCATCTCCTCAGCTCGGGCAGCCCAAATCACATAACCCTGGTTTATAACTAGCTGTCATGGTAGGCGAACTAGAAATAGATGGCATACTTGACGGCAAGCCTGATCTGATACAGAAAGCAGCAGGGTGCGTGCTGCGGGGAGGATCGTGTGTCCTGGGCGGCCATCATGACAAAGCAAATCTGCCCACAGCCTCGTGCAGAACTGAACGTCAGCCTGAAGTGGAAACGCCACTCATTTCTTTTAAGTTGTTAGCATGTGGGCCAGGACAAGCCTATTGAGCAGAGGAAAACAGAATCCAGCCATTCACATCATGACCTTCTGATAACTGCTATCAATGTTTTTGGACTTATCACTGTAGTTTGTTGAATATTTAATAACTTTAATTGTGTGGCTTAATCTTTGTTTTAATATAAATATTTAAACTTTTGTAATATCTTGCTGAGACTTTGATAAGAATATTCATAACTTACTGATAGCTGAAAATATCATAAAGGTTAATATGAAGCATGTTATTACTTATTAGCAATTATAGGTTAGCAATAAGATTAAAAAAACTGGGATAAACAGACACTCCTGCTCTTTCCAATCTTAGCATTATGCAAACTTACATATACTGGTTTAAACTCCCTAAGACAAACAGGAAAAGAAAGCAAATCATGCTTTCATTCTTTTAAATTCAAAGCCCATGGCCATGTGCCGATGATGCCATCTGCCCTCTTGTTAGCACCATCAAATAGCAGCTAAACACAGCAGCCAATATTGCTGCTGACATGACACAACCTTATGAAAAACTCTTTAATGCTTGAGTACCTCTGTTGCTCGAAACCACTGAATCATCTGAATGTCGCTGATGAAGACGCTTCACCCCTTTATTGGAGGCATGAAATGACTTACTTCAGTAAATCAAAAGGAGCAAAAGTGACACAAGATAATCAAGTTAATAAAATATATAAATCTAGACAGATCTGTATGTGTGAGGCTTAGCTAGTTCACAGACCATATTGGAAACTTGTATTTTTTATTCTTCTTCTTTTTATTGTATTTATTTTCGCTCATAGCTCATCTCAAACTGAGTTGAGGGCACTTTAAAAGATTTGCTGCATTGTCAGTTATAGGGATTGAGGCTGACATGATTGCACACAGCAGCAACCAACTGAAAATAAGCTGTTTTCAGTTGGGCAGCTTCCTGTAAACTGTTTTCTGCTGAAGGTTTGATTCCTAAACCAGAAAATGTGCTCCTAGTAAATTCCTTTAAGTGTTTCCGCGAAAGGCTTCAGTGTCCATGAGGACTCTCAGTTATGTCATACCTTTTAGCAATTTAAACTTGTTTGTCCAGTTTCTGAGTTTGCGAGTGAGCTCTAATTTTCAAACACAGCACAGCGTACATACAATTATTCACACAACATACAGTAATATACATACTATTCCCTTGTGTCTCACTTTATGTGGTATTCTCTGTTTGAGGGAAAACCCTGATTGTAAGTCCCATGCAAATACTGAGGGGAAAGGGTGGAAGAAAGCCCCCCCGGTACGTGAGGCACATGCTTCACTGAACACTGAGGCACACCAAAGCACACTGGTGCTGCTGTGGGAGGTGTTGCAATGTCAGGAACTAGAGGCTGAGGAACTCCTGACCTTTCCTATCATCTGTACTTTCTGTCAATCTGACATCTATGCATCACTGAGTGTCATTGTGAAATGTGGGAGGGCTGGGAGAATGAAAACCGATTTTTAAAAAACAACAGAAAACAGAGTATGAACAATGCTTTCAGTAAGCACAGCACACACAACAGATTAGTTTTGCATGTTAATGTATGTGTTTCTGACTGAAAGTGAAACAGAAATGAAAACAGAAGAAAAGGCAAACAAAAAAGAAAGTAATAGGTGAGATCAGTCAGAGGAAAAAGAGTGTAGGGTGAAAAATGTGAAATGAATATGACCAAGTGGCAAACATATGAGCAAGATTTACTTTTTTAATATAAATGACTCCAGGTGGCACAGACATACAGCCCTACAGAGTGATATTATAGGATGAGGTGATGTTTGGGGGAGATAGCGTGTATGGTAATACCCCTGACGGGACTATTTCTGGACTGTCTGTAAAAGCCTGTGTGTGAATTCATGTGTGTATATGAGTGTCTCTGTATGTGAATACGAGTGATTCAGTGTGTGTGTATGTGTGATGTAGACCATGCAGAGTCAGTCAGTCTGTCGTGGGGCTGTGGGGGATTCCTGTTTAGTCCTCCAGTGAATTTCTGGGGGCTCACTGCAGGGAACAGGCGGGGCTGCTCGAGGGTGGGGGGGGACTATCAGTTACTCTTGATGATGTGTCCAGTTTCTGTTGTTTATAGTTCCTGTCTCCTTGCTTCACTTCTTTTCTCTGCTCGCATCTCTTTTTCAACCACTCGAGTTAAGGAACAACACAGAAACCACACAGCGCCCTCAGCAAACGCATATATTCTTCATATTCTGCTTTTCATCGTTTTTAACCACTTTGCCTCGTCACAAACAGCGTCACTGAGTGCGCAAAAAACAAAACTCAGCTAGTATCTAAAGTGATGCATCTTCTGTAAATACAGTATTTTTATTTTGACACTTTCATATGGCTGAATGGATGTCCTAGTTTGTTTATGCCAACTTGTCTTAAAAGGAAAACTCACTTTCAGTCAATGCCTCTTACACAACTAGATCTGTATCAAGATAAACTGTCCACTGAATGCTAGTGAGTTTTTATGATACCCATGAGAACAGCAGTAAAAAGAAGCAACAGGAATGTTGTGGAAGGCTTGAAGTTTGAATCACCCTGAACACAAGATATAGTTTTGGATTCACGGCTAAGTTGTAGCTTTCACTTGGTGGCCAGTGCTCCACTGGAAGTGTGGGTATCCACTAACAACAGGACTTTTGGTTTAATCCCATCGCCTTGCATGGTGGACTTTGCGTCCTAATGGCGGAATGAGGGAGAATGTGTGAGCAAATTATCATATATCACAATGACACATTGGACACTTGTTATGACGGGACACCAAAATTGGTTTTGTACGAGGCAGTGAACATGTTTTGAAGGTTGTTAAATCGGACATTTTAACATGGAAGTCACTTTTGGAGTTGTTCTTAACAACCCAAGTTATGGGTCAGCCAGTGCATAAGAATTTAATCATTTTTATTGATTGAAAGTCTTTCTTATAGTATGTACTCAGCCTGAGAAAGGACAAAATATTCTAACAGACTCTTTTGCATTACAAATCATATGGTAAACAGGTTCCTATCACACCACTTTTAACTTCTGCTTTTTTTCAGCGGCATCCTTAACTCTATAAGTTTTTTCCTGTACGCAAACAGCTTTTTTATTTTTTATTTTTTCATCTCTGTGCTTTATCTCCTCTGCAGATGGTTTGACCTCCAGTCACACCCTAACCCTTGCTTCATCGATCTCTGGTCTTCCTCTTTCAGAATTCTGAAATCTCAGATGTACGTGTTACGCGTCTGCAGTCTTCACAACCTCGAAGGACCGCGGTGAGGTCAGAGGTGAAGCGTCCCTTTCTGCTCTTCAAAACGTGACACTCAAGAGAAGCGGCAACTTAGATCCGGATGAGTGACTGTGCATGTGTGTGCATGCGTGTTCATCTGTGTAATATGATACTGAGTAAACAAAGTGCAGCGTGTTCTGGGGAGAAATTGTTTATTTAAATTAGAGGCTGACTGGTCTGTGAACATGCGTGTGAACTACAGGCTTGTGTACATGAGTGTAGTTACATATGTGCGATATTGTGAAGAAAATGAGTAGATGAATACACCGCTGAATAGTTGACAATTTGACGAAAGGGTGTCATTTCTCTGTGGAAAACCCAACTTCCTTACATTTGCCTTCCTGCGATGTGTGGCGTGTTTCTCCCAGCCTGTCAGTTTGATACACACGTACGCGTGGAGTAACATAAGTGGGACACATAGACACACACGCACACAAAGAAGCCCAGCTGTCAATCAGCATTCAGTAAGAGGCATGAAACAGACACGCTATTCTGTCCCTTGGCACAGGTCCCTAAACTGTGGCCTAGCTGCTGTAGAGAGAGCACTGTGTGTCACACGCTACAGATACAGCCTAGTCTCTGTCATGCACAAATAACCTCTCCCTCGTTCTTTCTGTCTCTCACTCTTGCTCTTTCTTCCTGACACAAACCCAGCATTCATCTGCATACATACATCTGTGTACATGTATGTATAAAGAACATTTTTCATAGCGAAACAAAAAAAAAAAGAAGAAGAAATCTGTCAGAGAGCTGGCTCAGAAAATCCCCTTCATTGAACATGTTCACCCCAAACAGACAGCATGTGTGTCTGTGTGTGCAGACACAATACACGTGCAACAATTGTGACTGTTGGCACAGCACCCCCACACACCTGATTCTCAAACCTTCTGTTTGCAAGAGGCAACCAATCAAAAGAGAGTGTGGTAGGTGGGCTAAAATGGCTTGTTTCGCACAGAAAATGAGATCTCTAGCTACACCAAGTGTAATTATGATCATTTTCAACTGTGTCTCATGCATAGCTACTCTAGTATAGTCAGAGACTAAACAAATGCAGCTGGGATTGAGCATAAGAGGTGCACTTACATTACTATTGTGGAATATTAACCGTTTTTATCAAAGCTTGGTGACAGGGTGGTGCAGTGGTTAGCATCAGAGGCTTCAAAGCTGCTGGCAGACTGAGGCCTTTCATTTTTATTGGTCCTCTCTGGGTACTCTGGCTTCTTTCCTCAGTGCAAAGACCTGCATTGTTAGACTGGTTGGTGATTTTAAATTGGCAATAATTGTGGATGTGACTGGGAATCATTACTTTTTGTCTCTCTACTTTAGGCCTAGAATGGATTCTCAAACTGTCCAGCATGTACCCCATCTCGCACTCACTGCCAGTGAAGCTAAGCTACAGCCGCTCCCATCTTCAAGCGAAGATAGAGGTGGTTGTAGCTCAGGAGGTGGAGCAAAACATGGGTGAATGAGGCAAGCTGTATAACGAGCTTTGAGTGCTCAGGTAAAGTAGAGAAATGCTTTATAAGAACCAGTGCATTTACCATTTACCAGTTCGCCCACAACCATAAACTAGATAACATTTCAAGAAAATGCCAAATACTATCTTGGCAGTAAATGATGTGATACAGTCTACAGCCTAGCTTTCAATATTACTAAAATAGAAGCTATGCACCAAAATTGAACAAAAATATGTGCACAAGACATGTGGTGACATACTTCTGGCAGCATACAGAAGCTTCAGGCTTCCCCTAACCCTAACCCCCACATGTACTGTTTTACTTACTATGCTCCAGTTCCTTGATTCACTTGGTGTATGAAATTTGCATCAGTTGATGTCATACTTGTTGTATTTCTGGAGCAGTGGCACTCTGGCAGCAGGCACAGTGGCTCCTTTAGACATTACCTCACATTCAAAATCACACATGTATCCTTACTAACTGACAAACAGACACATGTGTTGTATGGGCGCAAAAGCAAACTGTAGAAAACAGTAGAAAGAAACAAGTTGAGGCTTTAAGTCTTAACCTAAGGTGATGTGAGGGCCCATCTCCTTATTCTGGAGAAAACTGAAGTTTGTCCGACGAGCAGGGCGAGGCCTGGGATTAAAAGAAGTGGAAAAGGAGCGCACATGAAGACTCAGGAAAACTCCAGAATAGTTGATTTAGACTTTATTAACACTACAGCGTGCTGACATTTCAAATTAATTAATGTATTAAAAACTGCACAAACCATCACAATGATCACATTTTATTAGCAGGTGTATCCCTTTGAAATGATTACATTTGCCCGTCCACCACCTCCCAATGAAAAGAACTCCCAGTGCTTATTAATCTAACAGTCATTTTTTCATTTCTCACATGGAGGGAAACTACAGCGGCCTGGCTGGCACTGACCTTCAAGTAAAGTCTTCCAACTCACACAGAAGCCATAATGAGACTTTTCCTTCCAGAGGCTTTTCTGCAGTCGCTCCCCAAACGACCGCAGGAAATGGAATCTTCTGAAAGGATCAAAACAAGTCAAGAGTTGCGAATAGTTTGAGTTTCCGATAAAGACAATGCGCCAGATTCCAGCGCCTTCAGGGACATAGACATATCACAATGAATCCTCTGTGTTTCTAAAATGGAACACGCCCACTTGCGCGCGCACACACACACACACACACACACACACACACACACACACACACACACACACACACACACCCGCACATGCACACAGAATATATATATAGTCTTAGGAACCACTCAAATACACACACAAAACACACATAGTGTTTATTAATAACTGGGAGATCCTGGGAAACAGTGAAGTATTGCAGTGAGGTTTTTTTTGTGGAGTCTTTTTCATACCTGTTAGTCAGGGCTTAGTGTGGTGCATGTCTCTGCATATCCTGAACTCTAGGTTTAAGTGTGTGTGTATGTGTAGTCCTCTAGGCTTCTAATTTTAACAGTGCTCTGCCTTTGTTTGGGGCAAGAAGGTAATTGAGAAATTCTGTTTCTGCCTGTATGTAGGTGTGGTTAGTGTGTGCCCAGGGTCAGGCAGCCCATTAGCAAGACCTCCTCTCCTCTGATTGCCTCCTTTCAGCAGCCAGTTTGACAGCTCTGTAATCTACAGTTACTCAGTGGGTTCATCATTGTAGGTCTGTTTGTGCATGGGTGTACACGAGTGTGTGCATGTGCATATGCGCAGAGTATGTGTGTGATGGCTGGTTGCTTGGACAAGTCACAGATTAACCACTATTTTTCCTTCTGCTTATCCTTGTTGGTCATAAATATGTGTATAAACTCACACTGAGATAAAAAAAAAAAAAAAGAAAAAAGAAAAAAGAAAGACAAATTCATGACACACAATTCATGACAGTTAAATGCATGTTGTGTTAAACTGTGACATAATGTGTTTTAAAGACTGTGGGAATCAAAAATTTAGCAAATAGAAATTACTTACCTGTAGAAGTTACTGGCAAAAGCCACTATAGGAGCAAAAATGGAAAACATGATGATATCCAGCTGTAAAAATCCAAAGCTGTTGCCAAGTCAAATTGAAAATGTCTTACTTCATGCGGTTAAGTACACAGGTTTTCATCATATATGACAGTTTATGTATTTAATCTCCAAAACGGCACAAATATGGAAAGATCTTTTAATGGGTGTTGATTTGCCACCCATTAAAAAAGTAGAGAACATCTGACATGTATGATACTGCAAAGAACTCCCTAGCTGCTATAGGTGAAGTGAGTAATGCTCACCAATTCAGAAAATGCATTTGCTTTTAAAACATCAGGTTAAGAAGCTGCACGTATTTTGGAACTCGCCATTCTTTTGTGAGTTAGGCTTCCTCAGTATCCTCAATAACTTGATGACGCTGCAGCGTATGTGTATGGTCATTGTGCTTTATTCAACTATTTTATTTTATGTTATTGTATACTTCATTAATTTAAAAGCCTCACTGAAAATAAAAATATAATTTTCGAGAATGACCTGGCCAAGAGGGGAAGAGAAATAACAGTTATAATACAAACAAACATAATGTACTGATTATACGTACCTAAAGATTAAGAAAATAGTTACAAACTAATTTCAGTGCAGCAATCACAAAAGTAGTCTTTTTTTGATACATTTGCACCAAGTTATGCTGTTTCACATTTTTGCTAGCAAATACATTCAGATAGCATCTAGGAAGAAATGATGAGAAGATGTTAAATTTCCAGATATCTTCCCATTTGTCCCATCCAGTCACCTGCAAAGTTTGGTCTGGAAACAGGAATGAATTAGTATTCTGGGATCATTTAAATGTCTCCCTGATTGTATTCCTTGATGGGTAATAATAACATCCAAGCACTGTGCATGGTGACTGCAAATGCATGCATTATATTAAATTTACTCACATTAACATGTATCTAAATTTAAAGATGCAAAATCATGACTTATCTCCATGTTCTCAAGGCTTACAGGTCACTCACATAGTGTTGCTCTTTCACACACATTCACACACGCTACACTTAGAGTGGGGGGTAGTGGTTAGCAAAAAGAGAAGTCAGCTTTAAAGAGAATGCTTTCATCTTTCCCACAAGCAGGCTGAGAGTCATCTTATCTCTGAGGCTTGGCCGGGCTATCTAGAGTAAACCGCAGAGTCTGCAGGAAAAAAAGGTAAAATTGATGGTGCAGTCCAGTTTCTCCCTGTTAAACATTAGTCCCAGGAATTCCCCATGGCTTTGTGCACATGTGTATGTGCGAGTGTGTGTGTGCAAGCATGCGCGTGTGTGTGTTTGGACCAGGTTGTTTCAGTGTTGTGGGGACGCACTTCTGTTTAAACATTCACTATTTGGCTGCATTTGTTTCTTATGACGACAAGAAAAAGCAAGTCCCCGTAGCTTAGGTCAGTATATTTTAAGGTTTTAAGCTTTTTTTAAAGTTATTGTAAAGGCAATGGTTAAGCAAGGAGTAGTTATGGTTACGGTTAGACTCTCCAGGAAATGAATGTAAGTCAGTGCAATGTCCTGGGTTACGTGCACACAGTGTGTGTGTGTGTGTGTTTGTAAGAGAGAGAAAGAGAAACACAGTACTTACACCATCAGATTTCTCAGAAGATAGCACCTGTTCTGAAGAACAGGGAAATAGCATTCCTGCAGTCTTTGTGTTTGAGGAAGGTTATGTCAAAAACAAAAAACAAACATCTAAAAGGAATACCATGCGTGCAATGCATCTCATCCCTGGAAGTCACATACCAGTGTTTTGTAAAATGCTGCCCCTGTCTTACGATTATCAAACTTTGGGGGTAACATTCTCAAATCACTGATGTAATGCATAATGAAACACCACCAGAGGACATCTTGTGTATAAATCTGCAGGAATGAGATCCATACCCTGGTGTGTAGCTGCTGTCACTAACTGAAGACTTCTGTGTGAAGGAGTGGACTAGGTTTAAATAAGTGGCTTCTTACTCTGCCCATACATATCCCCTCACTGGGGATAAACACCTCTCTTGTGTTGTATACCTCCTCCTGTTGCAGACTTTGGAGCAAGGTGTAAAAAATGAAAATAACAGGAAAAGAAAGATAAATATAGAGGTGGATCATAGAAAACCTATGAAAGAATGACACACAACAATGAACATCTGCCACCCTGCATCTCACACACTGCTCTACCATGCTCTCCATGAAGCAGCAGGCCTTTACCTGATCCACCAAAACAGAGGAATCTGTTAAACACAACACACTTAAATACTCTCCCAGATTCTTAAGTGTGACTGTGAAATATAAACAGCAACAAAATGCAAAAGCAAGCAGGTTTTTTTCACTTGACACAGACAGAAAGGCACATCCACAATTCCAAAAAGTTGGGACATTGTGTAAAATACAAATAAAAACAGAATGCAAGAAAGGAAAATGTTTGTTTGATGTTGAAACACATCTCAGAAAAGAGGGGCACATTCGTGCACATGGAATTAGCACCTTGCACATTGGAAATGCACCGTCAATACTCAAAGACGTAAAAGATGCTCATGTTGCCATCCAGGCAACATAGTTACTGCATGTTTCAGTAACACAATGCTAAACCATGTACCTCAGCTATCACAACAGTATAGCTTTGCAGTAAAAAAGTCCAGGTGAAGAACTAGCCTGCCTGCAGTTCAGACTTTACAAGTACAAAAGCAGATCCAGGACTGTTGAGCACCTAGAATCCCCTATCGGACAAAAACAGGACCACATTCCTCTCCCAAAAATCTGGCAACGGGTCTCCTCAGTTCCCAGATGTTTACGGAATGTTGCTAAAAGCGCCCACGTGTTGCTGCCATCAAAATTTTCTTTAAATGGAATATTTATTCAATTTAAACAACAAATTTGTTTACAATGTTCTGTTGTGAAAAAAAATACAGGTTTATGAAATCTCCAATCATTGCACTCTTTTCATTTACGTCCCAATTTTTGTGGAGTTGGGGGTTGTACGCGACATCTGACACAACAACTTTTATAAAAGTCTACAGGCTCAACCCGTTCATTTTCCCAGGACTCTTTTAAAACATTGTTTTCTCCTCTTGACAGTTAGTAGCGTATGTGAAACAAACCGCCTGTTTCAGCTGGAGACTGTAGCGTCAGAGTCTGTTTTATTTTGCTATATCCTAGCAACAGAGCTGTTTCTGCTTACTTCTCTCTCCACCCTCTGGCCCAAAATCCTCTAGGCTGCTCTTCCACGTGTGTGAATGTGTGTGTGTGTGTTTGTGTGTGTCACACATCTGCTTTGCATTGTGCAGGATCTCAGTGCTGACTGCTCTCTAAGCCCATGATCCTGTTATAGCAAGCCAGCGAGACAGAGAGGCAGCGAAATGGTGGAGATTGTGGTGAAGTGGGTGTGAGGGGTGAAGATGGAGAAAGAGAAATCAAAGAAAGGGAAAGAGATAGAGAGGAAAATGAGATGGCAGTAAGAGTGCTACAATAAAGGCAGGAAAGCTAGGGCACGTGAACAAAGAATGTGACTGCTTCATAAGAGAAGTGGAAAAAAGAGTTGAGGGGAGAGGTTTAATATGGAGCTATAAAAGTTTTCCAGCGCTTGCTTCATGTGAGCAGCAGAGGTTTCATGCTTTGCCTCCTGCAGGGCTGGATGAGCTGTCGGGCGGGGCTGGCTCACGCTGTTCTTCTGGTCTGGACCAGTGTTTGGTACACAAGGTGAGGCTCAACGGATGATCAAGGCCAGACTAGGATGGAGATGTCTTGCTGCTGCCAAAATAGAAGAACAACAGAAATGGAAAGCACTTGGATGAAAAGAGAGGTCACTGGGTTCGTTTGGTTGTTCCTGTGTGTTTCCATCACCTCTTAATCTTTGTCTCCTCTCAGTCTACCGTTATTCTCCACTCCCTCCCTCAGTATCACCTCACTCCTATGGGCATTTCCTCATTTTGATAGCCCTCTCACACCAATGCCAACTAATTATTGAGCATCACTTTGTGATTATTTATTGCGCGCATAGGGAGTGTTGAGCCAGAGCAGTGGAGAAAAGGTGAGAGAAGAGTGCAGCTTACATGAGGAATGGCTGGAGTTAGTTCCCTGTTGCAGTGAAACATTTGGCAAGGGCACTGAACAATCAAAGCTTAAGGGCTGCGTACGAGTGTGTATGTGTGTGTATGTGTGTGTGTGTTAAGAGAGAGTAGTGAGTCAGTTTGGCATTAACCCAGAATATCAACTATAGGGTGCTTGAACTTTGATGAAGCAAGATGCTGCCAAGAGAGCATTGTGCACTCGTAAAAATATTATACAACATCTTGGGGGTGGGCACGATACACGGAGTCCAAAGTACCATCAGGGTGTACACCCCACCCCTGGCATCGTTGCCCACCTCTCAATTTTAAATACACGTAGACATTGAGGGCTGGCAGGAGGGACCATGCGCTTACCTGCTGCTCTCTGGCAGGTAGCTCCAAGCCCTCCTGGGTTTTAAATGCACCTTAGAACACACATGCATCAACATTACAATGAGCGGGTGGAGGGAGGTTTGGAGTCTTCTCTCACCCCCATTCTCTGCGACCTGCTGGAGCAGGGGGGCTAGGAGGAGGAGGAGGAGTTGGCCGTCCGACTGCGGTCTGGAGTGTGGAGCCTTCCTGCTGCTGCGGAGTCGGGGCGGTCTGCCTCCCCCCACCGCAGGGAAAAGGGAAACACCAGCTGGGTCTGGGTGCAGTTCCCCCCTCCAGGGGCAAGGGTACCTAGACCCGGTTTGTAGAGTACGCTTGGGGAGTGTGATCGTGTGTACAACGTCTCTTTATGTCTGTCTCCACGTTGGTTGAGTGTGGAGTAAGTGCATATGAGAGCATGAGGGTGGGAATGGATGTTTGTATCTGTGTGTGCCTGTATGTCTGTGTCTATATGTCAGGTTGGGTGTCAGGCGCCACCTCTCTGGGGACATCTCAGGCCCTCCAAGGTTTGGAGGCCTATCTCCCCCTACCACCACTTCCCCTGCCAGTGGCGGACCCCCTCAGACATCGGTGCGTTGGTGGTTCTTTGTGTCCGGGGATGGGCGTCCAGGTACACACCGGCTCACTCCTTGGCGGCCGCTTATCGGGGCCTGGAGCCTGGGGCTCGCTCGGGCCACTTCGGAGGTGGGGTGCCCCCGGCCTCTCGGCCTGGGGCTCGGTCACTCAGGCGCAGCTGGCTGCCGGCGGAGCTCACGGGCGCGTCACTGCAACTCCCCCTGGCTTCTGCTCCGCGGCTGCTGAGTGAGCCCTCATCTGGGACTCTCCTCAGCTCTTTCCGGGACAGTGGCGTGGCTGCCCCTCTGTTGGTCTTCCTTGGTCTCTTGTGTTCTGGGGGCCTCTGGATGTCTGGAGTTTTGATCTCCTCCACACCTGCTTCACGCCCTGGAGGACGGGGCTGTGGCCCCCCCACACCCTCTAGCAGATCATTACATGAAGGAACCTTTTAAAAAAACAAAAAACAAGTGCGTCCATGCTCACAGGTGTACACATGGGTGATCACACCCACAAACTACACCCTTTTTGGCTCCTACCTCAAAGCACACTGTGTTCTGTTGATCTTATGTGCTGCACAATAATTTTTAATATTTAGTATTTACTGTTATATTCCCATATATCATTGTGATGTTGTTTATTCTATTACTCTTGTTCTCTTCTGCTTGCTTTCTTTTTTCTTTCTCAGCAGGTGATCCAGGTGATTGATATATGCATTTTTTTTCTTTTTTTTTTCTTTTTTTCTCTGCCCGTTCTGTTGGTTTTTGTCTTTTGCCCTTCTCCCCCGTCCCTCTTCTCAGCTGTTTCTCTTTCCCTCTTTCTTTCTCCCCTTCTTTCCCCCAGTCAAGTCTGTCCCGTATTCAGTAAGTGAAAATAAAATAAACAAATAAAAGGTGAATCAAATGGACCATTACGGCAAGGCTGGGATGGTCAGTTTGGTAAAGTAAATCCGTTGGGCATCTTTCTTTGCCTTTAGACAACAATTCTGATGGCAAAAGAGCCAAACGGGACAGGCCAAAAAAAAAAAAAAAAAATATTATACAACAGCTGCGGTGTGCGTTTGCATCTGTGTTTTGTTTCTATCACTTGCATGTTCTGTGTGTATGTAATGTATGTTTTTCAGCTAAACCAGAGGCTTTTCAATCAAACTAAAAAGAAGAAGGGAATGCCAAGAGAGCACTTTAGCCTTCAGATGAAGAGTGATGAGAACAGACCCACAATTACTAGAGAATTCTTTCATTCTTCAACCTCTGTTGGAAAAACAGTGATTGTGCGTGCACACTTGTGTCATTCATCTAGCTACCAAACTCTGAGTCACATCTCAAAATCTATGTACGCACTCTATAAATGTCACATCACGTGTCATCAGTGTGTTGCTGCTTTCATTTACACGCTGACACATGCTGATACAGACCACAGCTCCTCAAAACTTGAAACTTGATCAGTTGTAGATACAAGCGAGGCGAGAGTCTACTTTTTGTTCATTGTGCATACTCACACACACAAATTCTGATCAGTTAAACTTTTTTTTGTGCTGTCTTTTATGCATTAAACTTTACGCATTAAAGATGATCACGCCCTGCAGCTAAAACAGGAAAGTGCTATAAATCTTTGTAGTAGTCTTTACTACAAGTAAGCCTTTAGCAACCACAGCTGACTTGCAACCATTTAACACCTAGCATCCCAGTAACCACATAGCATGTGAAGCAAAACGTTAGGTAGCACTTCAAGAAATATTTTCCTGAGGCAGTTGATTCAACAAGCTATTTTTTTTGTCTTTAATATACTGTATCTTCCCCTTTACACCCCCATACTGGTTCTACTTTACAATATCACAGCTGGGTCAACAAAAACATTACTGGAGAGATTGTCTGCTCTCCCCCTGACTTAACAGGTCCAGAAAACAAGCTGTCTGAATGCATGTATGTATCCAGCTGTTACTGCCTGTCTGTTTAAAGCTCTAACTACAACCTAATGGCAAAAAATGATCTGGTATCCACTAATGTGAAGTTATTTGGTCTCATGTGTACACACACACAGACACATGGATCCTGTTAGTTTCCAGGTGGAGGGGGAGTTTACAAGGTCTAGTTCAAGACTAAAATCAGCAAAATCTGGTCCTTGTCCCTTCTTGACCTGAAAACACGCACACACACACACACACACACACACACACACACACACACACACACACACACACACACACACATGCACACATGCACACATTCATACACATTCATTACAGGCAGTCTAAAGGCCTGTGGGCAGTAATATCAGAGACAGTTGGTGTTTTTGCAGCACTTAGTGGTGCAGTATTCCCTTACCACGACAACATCCAATCACCTGCCAGCTCCTGACCCGTGACCTATGATACAGAGCTGGGGATAGAGAGGAATAGAGTGCATACACTGTGGGACAGGGTGGTCCACAATCCACGGAGTTGCTCTGGTTTGCCTCCAAGCAGGGAGACCTCAACAAAGCCTGTAACCTCTCAGCTAACACAAATGATTAGAGCGAGCAAGAGAGAGAGCAGCTATTAGCTGTTCATCAATACACTACATTAGGCTGGTACACGAATCACTATCTTTTCATTACATATGTGGACAGATAAGCCTCCCTGAGGGACTTCCCCTACTTTCATTCCATGACCTCTGCATCTCACATACTCCTCATCATCCTATCTCACTCCTCCGCCTCCCCTAAACTGAAACCCACCAAACATCTTCTATCAGTGCATCTTCTCACTTTCCTTTCTCTATGCCTTCTTTCAATATGTTTTTTTTTCAGCCAACTGTCATTGACATTTTTCTCAAAACATATTTGACACAAGCAAGAAATCCACTCCTTTCCGCTATTTCCATTTAAAACAATAAACAAAATGGAAGCCAGGCACCTTATGGGATGGGCCTTGTACTGTAAGCAATTACTATAAAATCAGCCCTTTTATTTAATTATTCATATACCCAGGGGTATGCACTAACCCAATTTGGCCCTGTGTTTTATAAGAGACTAGAGAAGCACATCGCTTGGTGGGCACAAAAATTCATTAGCCACTAAACACCAATGGACAATAGTCTGTTTTGATAGGAAAAAGACACCATACGTGTGTATGTGCATGTATATGCGTGTGTGTGCCTGAAGGGAATCAAGCTATGAAAGCAGAGGGAAAGTGACGATTGAATTCTAGGCCATACTCATGACTCAGTACTTTATGGGGAGCAAAGCTCCTTCTCAGAACCACTAAGTGGAAGAAGTAAATGTGCTTTACTGTGTGTGTGTGTGTGTGTGTGTGTGTGTGTGTGTGTGTGTGTGTGTGTGTGCGTGCGTGCGTGCGTGCGTGCGTGCGTGCGTGCGTGCATGCGTGTGTGTATGTGTGTGTTCTGTATCCTCATATGCAGTCTTGTTTACTAGCAGACTCTTTTTTTTTCAGCCATAAACAAACATCTTACCATCCTGGGTACTTTTCTTCCAGTAAGCTTTCATATTAAACCTCTCACTATTTCCTGTCATATGGAGGCAGATGTTGCCAGCAAAAGTGTGAGAAGGAAAGTCATCACTTATTTCTTATCATTCATTTCCAGTCACATAGAAGTGAAAAGCTTCCCTATAAAGGCCAAGTGCTACTGCTGCTGCATTCCCATTTTCTATGAATTGTATTGAGCTGTTCCAGCTAATAGAACTGTCTACTGTCTAGCCTGAATGTCTGTTTGTAGTCAAATATGACAAATAAAGATGAATTCAGTGAGAAATATAAAACTAACAAATCCGACACCCCCAACTGGTACATCTTTTGGTGTCTGGTCTGCTGGATTTCCTCCCCTTTTATTAAAATATTCATGTTCTACATGTGCAGTCCCTTTGTTCATGTTTTTATACTGAATACACGTTATATGTCTTTGCAGAGGAAAGATTTGAATGACAGAGCAGAGTTAGCTATTCAGCTGTGAGGCATAAGGTTATGATTATCAAGAGGTACGCAATGTACCGTCCTCATCTGGTTATACGTCAAAAAAAGCCTTTGTGTTTTGGAGAGACCTTTGCATGGGGTTGGGCTGCCACCCTAAAAGCAGCAGGTGTCTGTCTGATGTGCTCACACCCTGGCTCCATGTCTCTGTTAGCCCGGTGTGTCACAGGGCTAACAGAGGCTAACTGAATATAAGTAAAGGATTAAGCACCTGGACTTCACACAAAGCAGCCAGTCTGACTCGACATGAGATGAATGTCATCACCTGGGAGGGCGATGAGATGAATGACCAAAGTGCTGAGGAGCTGAGAGCAAAAAGAGGAGGAGAAACCAGGAGTGAAAAAGGTATGATACAGAAGTATGCTTTCTGTCAAAAACAAGCGGTGGAAGGCAGTTGTAGAAGGAGGTGAGGTGGGTCCATATCTGCAGTGCCTGTGGAAGTAATAAACCGTTGGCCATTCGTCAGCTCTGACATTAAACAGAACAGGTGAACACAAGAAAAAGTGAAATGGGAGCAGAGGAAAGGCGAGCAGGAGATGGAGGGAATCCCCTGTATTTGGCAGCACCTTGTGAATGTCGTCAAGCCGAGGATCACACTTCCATGTCAGAGTCTGGGCCTGCGGTCAAGTTCAGCAACATGAGGTTCAGCATTGTTACTCACTGGAATATTAGTTGCTGTCACTTTGCTTGCCACTCCTTTAGCTTCTTTTCCGCTGACCTGTCAGGCTGACACCCTTGTTGCTTTCCATATACTTTGCACCTTGACTTGTTAGCCATGCGATTTTGTCTATTTGCAATAAATAAGACAAAAAGTGTTTTTCTGATGCTACTGTCGGCAGAACAACTCACTGTTAAAAAGTTTAACACTGCTTATTAACATGTGGAAATTTTGCAGTTATACTATATGCATACAGTATGTATACACAAGATTGTTTTCAGAATGCAAGACAACCTTGTGTATTAAACTTTGCTGTGTTGTTGACTCATGCAACCATCTCAACCTCGTCTTTACACAAACTTTGTTGCACTATAAATAGCAGTATGTCCCGCAGCTGGTAGAGAGCACTTGAATGTTAAAATGTCATTATGCTGAAATGACTGATAAGGTATCTTTTTCTTTTGAAAACAATGACAGTTGCTTTCACAGAACACGACAAAGAGTCACAACCTGTGTAAAAAAATATTTTTGATACAATCCCTTTTAAGCAAATGTTAAAATGCATAAACTAGCATTAAAAACATAGTAACAAGGTATGAGGTTTACCATGTTACCAACCTATCTGTTTAAGCTCCGTACTACTTGTTTGTTTTTTATGCAGGCTAAAAAGGTGCGGCTGAGGCTGATAAAATGTCATTTATTTTACTGGTGTTTCAGTGACACGCTAAATTATTCTTCTTCTTTCACGTTGCCTTTAGTGGTTGCCACAGGAGATTATCTGCCTCCATCTCACCTTCTGTACAGCATCCTCCTGTTTCATCACAGCCCTCTGTTGTAGTCATGGTTGTCAATGGTTGTGCTTGTTTTTGTGTCTTTTGTTTCTTCCTGAGGACTAGGTTGGGATGGGCAAGGCGGGCCTCACTTTTGGGTGGAGCTGCTGCACCTGTTGCAGATTCTCGTCATCAGTTAACTAATACTTCAGTGTCATTTCTTGCATCCGGTCTCCAGATTGTCTGCCTAACCAGTGTGGTAATCAGGCCGTTTCTTGTTAAAGTCTGTGTGTTTGATGAACCTTCTTCCAACAACCACCTCTTTTTGCGCCTTTCTGCTTTGAGCTTGAGATGATGTTCTGTTAATGTTTCTCTTTTGGCAAGTACTTCTGGACAACTCCCTGGCTGCCCTTTCATTCTTCCTGCTGTCCTTGTTTCTGTTGACTTTCATTCGTCTTCTCTTTAGTGCATACCTCCATTTTTCCCTACCTACTCCCTAAGCTCACTACAATCACAATGGTCATCTGCAAACATCTGAGTCCACAGAGACTCCTGCCTGACCTCATCTGTAAATCTGTCCATCACCATCCCAAACAGGAAGGGGCTCCGAGCCGATCACTGATGTAGTCCCACCCCCTCCTTGAAGTCATCTGGTACTCGAGCACAAACCTCACCAGTGTCTCACTATTCTCATACATGTCCTGCAAAGTCCACGCCACTCTCTCCAAGACATTTTCATACCACCCTGAGGTATTCTTTCGCTCTTCATCCTCTTCAGTCTTTGTCCTCCTTTCTAATCCTTCACACCTCCTGATTTACTAACTGTCCCCTTAGTTTCCACATGTATCTATATGTTTAGATGCTCTATAGGTTTTATCAGTCTGTTGGCATGCTGGGGTGCAGGCATCAAAGCAAAGGACGCAAACAGACTGAACAAACTCATCAGGAAGGCCGAGTCTGTTGTTGGCATGAAGCTCAGCACCTTGAGCTGAGGTGATCAGTGACAGAATGGCGGCAAGACTGCTGGCAATCATGGACAATGACTTGCACCCGCTCCATAACACACTAGACAATCTGAAGAGCAGTTCCAGCAACAGGTTCCTTCAACCTCGCTGTCTGAGGGAACGTTACAGGAGGTCGTTCCTTGCAGGTGCTATCAGACTCTTTAATTCATCCACTTGGGTCCACACATGTGGAACAGAATTAATCACACTGTCACTTTTGTACACCATGACATATTTGCACACATACTTGTATATTTATGTTTATACCTATATCTCTATATTTATCTATTTATCTTAATATTTATCTATCATAACTATGTTTCTACACTCATTTTATAGGAGTGCTTGTTGTTTGCTGTATATTTGCTGCTAAGACAACTCACTTTCCCTCTGGGATTAATAAAGTTTCTCTGCTTCTGATTAGGATTCTGAACAGCTTCTCAAAGTATTTTGTTCACTTTCTCAGCACGCTGTCATTACCCATTAGTACATTTTCAGCTCTGTATTAATCATCCTAATCTGTTGCACATCCTTTCCACCTCCTTTTCTCCCTTGTTAATTGATATAACTTATCTGTTCATCTCTAGCATCACGTGCAACTGACGTTAAGCCTCTTTTTTGCGTCTCACTTTGCTGTTTACCTATGCCATTACTCTTGTCTACTTTTTCTATCTTTCTCAGTATCCCCTTTTCTTTTTTTAAAATCTTTGTTTGAATAAAAAATTTGATGAGTCATGCACTAAAGAATAGGACAAATTAAAATGTTGAAATTATGGGAAACATCTTTTAAGCCACATAAGCCACAAATACCAGTGTAATGACAAAAGAAAAGTCAGGGCACTACCTAAACGAATAATTGTTTTTTTTCTGGGTATCAAAAGTGTCATATCTGGACCACAATGGTGGCCAGCTGTCAGACCAACACTGCCAGGCATAAAGACATTTACAAGCTATTGCTTAACACTGACTACAGACCTGTTTTTGGCTTCATCTTAGCTCTGTGATGTAAAAGATGATTGCACAATGCAGTGGCTATAGAAAAGGAGCGAAAGGGGTGTTACAGTGTCAGCCTTGGGGTAAACTGAAAGTAACAAGAAATGTGGATGTCACCCCCAAACCCACAACCATCCTCACATGCAGTTGTTTTAAAATGGAAAGCAAAGGAAAGCAACTCTGTCCATGCAACAGCAGCAAAGGAGGGGTACAGGAGCTAAGTTTATTATTGCTGGTTCTGTCCATGCATATCTAATAACTAGCATATAGTCTCAGCCAGGTGACCAAGAGAATTATTTATCGTCTTATTATTAGTATATCATTGCTGAGTTGCTTAAAATTTATAGCTGATGCTACATTTCATAATTGTGTGTGAGAGAGCAGCAGGGATACAATTATTATGTCTGTCAGTCAAATGCAAAACAGAAATCGATAAAGGTTACTCCCCTCTCGTTTCATATCTGGGGAAGCCACAGATATGAAAACAAGAGGGGAGCCAGCAGAGAGTGAAATGAATGATTTCTGGAGTGAGTGCAAAAGAAGATCTGAAGACTTCCTTTTGTCTGACAACAGGCGACTGACTGTTGTTAAGTAAACACAAAGCAAAGTTTTACTCAAACAAGTACAGAAACTGTGAGGAGCATGCACACTTCTTTCCACGTGTACGTGCATGTGTCTGTGTGTGCTTCAGTACACTGTGTGTTCATCTTATAAACTGAGAAAATCAAGGACAGCTTTAGCTCTTAGCAACAAGAATATGAATGTGCAGGTGACAACAATTTTTTTCATTTTCACACTCTGCTCTATTCTGCTGCCTGTGTCATGTCAGTATTGCTTTTCTTTCTTTTCTCGGGACTGTTCTTGTCCAGTAGAGTAGACGAGACACCTCCGTAAATGTTTACTGTATGAGAGGGTTTTTTTTACAGATGTGATTGAAGAGTGATAAACATAAAACATCTGGACACTGACCCAACATCTGCTATTATAAGGAAGTTGAACACAGAGACCAAGTGTACTGAAGAAAGTATGAAGAGGAAAAAAGTTGAATGGCACACTACAGTTTGCAGAAACCAGCTTTCATAACCTGATGAGATAGAAACACCTAAACCTTACTAAAAAAATTAACTGCACAAACTTGCATCTTGATTTATTTCTATCTCGCTCCCTTACTTCACCTTTCTGTTGCTCTTCTTTTCATAGAAAGCCAATAAGACAGCTTGGGAGTCAGGCACCCATTGCAGGGGTGGGTCATGCAGGATACAGAAAAGAGAGCCAACAAGGAGCAGATGTTAAAGAAAACATGCAGAGACACACTGATGCAAACACACATTTGGAGCATGTAGTTCCTGTCCTGGAACTGAAAGTACAGCTTCACCTCTTCTAAACACGTACAAACTCAAATTGAAGTAAAAAAGGGAAGTTATGGAACACATCAGATACAGAAAAGCATCCCCCCCCCCCCTCTCACATGAAAGGGCATTGCAACTTTGCAGAAACATAATTTTCTGAGTAATGTGTATGCTTCTTGCAGCCTTTGTTAAATCCCAGTACATGTATGCATGTGTGTGTGAATCAGGCTGATCCATAATCATCTGAGGAAACATCTGCGTGGACCTGTGTGGGTTGAAAGGGGCGGTATTTGCAGATAACCTCTGACTTCTCCGAGAGGAAGCTTGGAGGGAACCTCAGGAAGTGACTCTCAGGACTGAAGCACAAAACAGATCTTGCATTTACAGCAGCAGTGAAAATAAACACAGCTTTCAGGTGCAGAAGCACAATGACTCGAGTGTGTGCATCAGCACCTTGCCTTATTTTTAACCGTATAACCAGGTGCATGCAAGAAAATTCACTCAACAGTTTGCACATAGGAAATAAAACAAAACAGCCATGTAATAACGTGGTCTGTTTTTAATGTGTATTAATGCCACACCTGAACCGTTTTTGCAACACCTTGACAAACACGGTCATTAATCAATCAGTCAACAGCCTATCACGCTATTTGTTCTGTATGTTCCCAAACTCTCGAGCAGAACACTATAAAAACCCCACCTCAGGCGAGGGGAGGAGAAATTGGCCCTGTGCCTCTCTTTCAGAGCCTCTGCACAGAAAGGAAGCAGCCTGAGTAGTTGTATTGTAAGTCCTTCCTGCAGTTCTCGAAAGGCATAACTATGCTTTACTGGGCCTGTCTTTTTGCCAGTGATGTCCAAGATACCAGAAACACAGCTGTTAAGTGTTGTGGCAGAATGCTACCCAAAACTGGCATGGCACTGTAAAATGCCAGTGTGATGGTTTACTGACAAAATAGGTTGGTCTTCTGGGTAGCAGTGCATTCCTCACATTTTGTGTTCTTCATATGAAATATCTCTGTGTCACTGTCAAGATGCAATCCATAAACTTTATTTTAGCATGGTTATAACTTCTGCTGTTGGTGCAAGATTGTAATTGTTGCTGCAAAATAACCAGCAGATACTGCAGGTCTGTGAGGTGGCTGTACGTGACATGAAGCTCTTTCGATTTGTGTATTTTATATTCTGGTTGATACAGGGAGGATGGTGCCTGCTCTGAGGCTTCACTGGTTTCGCTTCTCCGCTCTGCAAAACCACACATACAAATACGTCCCCTCACAGTACCACGTCAACACAAACACTCACACAAGCGTGGCTGAGGGCGGACGTACGTCAAGAGCAAAGAGTGGAATCCTACTCCCCCTATAACGTCACACGCCCACTGCTGCCCGGCATGGCACCCAGACAGTTAAAGGCAGCGCTTGTGATGAGCTGAATGAAAGTGTGTGAGTGTCTGATTGTTCCTACATCGACTGACAGTGACGTCTGTCCATTCTCTCCACCTCCATCTCTTTCTCCATTTCTCCATCCCACGTGCAAGACAGACGGAGAACAATAGGAACAACATGAGCGCAGATAAAGCTAAAATATAAGACAAATATTAAATAAAAATGGTAAGGCAATAATAAAAAGGGGACTATTCAGTTTCAGTTTAATCACTCCCAGACCCAGGGGAATAAGACACAGCTGTGTTATCATTGGTGTCTGTACAACCTGTCAAAGACTCACCCACTCTGACACACATACATGCACAATGGGTAATTACTGCCAGTTAGCCCACTCATTTGTTGCTATTACACCAAAATGACTTCCTCCACTGCCCATTTGAATGCACATCAGTGTGGAAATACCATTTAAGCATGTGGGCTTGGCAGACTAGTCACAATTTTGCAATTAATGTAAATCACGTGCATTTTACTTACTAACTACTTTCTCAAATGCTTTCACAAATAAGAGCTGATGTCCTGACAAAACTTAAATACGGCATTTATTTTCAGCTGCAACCTCTGACATCCAGCAGGTCATTACAACCTGCACACATTCTAATAGAAAGAATACAATCATAGTCTAAATGACCACGTTTTAGTTTATTTTCCCGTCACAGGTGCATCAAGTGGACACAAAATGTTTTAAAATGTATCTTTTACATTTGCGCCATGTTTTATTAATAAATGTGAATTTCTTAATGAGTTGTTGAATTTTCTGAGTCTTCTGCCAATTTTTGCAGACAGCTTGATGCAAATATTTGCAGTTATTAGGAAGCTATTGCCAGGAGCCTGTTAGCTAATCTAACTCAAACCCTGGAGGCAAAGAACTTATCTAACTCTCTGCCAGAACACTGAATAAGCGTGTTTCATCAAAAACGTCCAACTATAAGTTGAATAAATATGATCCCATTTAAGAACAGGAGAAAAACACTGACAAAAAGTGAACATCTTTTCTGAATTAAAAGATAGCATCAAATACAGCTTCCAGATATCTTTAGAAGCTTAGGTAAGTTCAAGACGTTTATTTTGATAATATCTGCCCTTTTACCTTTGCGTGCTGAAACTTGTGAGGCAGTCAGTGTTGCAAAGCACCACTGAGGCCTTCAACGCCAAGGATTTACATGATTGTTGACCTGGATTTAAAAAGACAGAAACAACAAAGAGAGAAACGGAGGCCTCTGAACATTCATTATTAATGCAGACAGCTAAAATGCATAACAGCACCAGTTTGAAACACTGAAGAATTGGGAACGAGCTGAGAGAAGAAGAAGTAATATTAGCCTTTCAGCACGCTCACCTTGGGTAAAGTAGGATGGGTCCCAACTTGAATTTGTAAAGTCGGCCAGAAATCCCACTAATCAAACTAATAGTATTACTGTTAGTATTTGGTTTTGATTGTTGCATTGCTATATGTGATCAATCACCTCAAGTTTTCTTATTAATCATGATCTGATAAGAAATGCCAAACAAACACTGAGAAAATAGCAATAGTAATGAAAACATACTTTGTCACTCTCTTGTAACTCCATAATTAAATGTTTGGAAATCAAGGTGATTTTAACGAAAACGACAGGGACATAAATATATTCATATGTCCCTGTCCCTGTTATTTCACATCTTAGCGATAACAAAATGGCATACAAAGGAAATAATAGCTGATGGATCAAGAAGAAGCTTTAACTTCCAGGGTGAATTGTCTCGTTACAGATTTACCTTTAAGCAGTTAAAAGATATACATGCTGGTCCTGAAAGTCCCACAAACCCAACTAGCAACTAAGGAAGTGCACATCTACTTCCCAGTGAGATTATTCATCAGCCAGCATATCTAATTCAAACACAGAAATATATCTGGGCCTTTTTGCCAGACCACCTGACCTTCGACGCCATAGTAATGGTCTGCCTGACAGAGCCAAAACATACAGCCTGAGCAAGTCCCGTGGGTCAGTCTGTGTTTTCTCAAACATGCACACAAACACACACGATCACACACATGCATGTGCATTCACAGTCGCAGTATGTGATAAGTGCTGCAGCCCTTAACCCTCTGAGACAGAGGGAGAACTTTAAGTGCAGACAGGAATTCTACTGCTCTCTCAATCACTCGTGTGTGTTTGTATGTGAAACATGGACAGTGTGTGCCTACATGTGAATGTATCGGAGTTAGTTTCGGCTGAGACGTGTTTCTTTTTCTCTCTGACAAACCAGTCTGACTGCACACATATTCACACGCACGCGCGCGCGCACACACACACACACACACACACACACACACACACACACACACACACACACACACACACTAGTAGAAACAAACACATGCACAAAAATGTGCATACATAAGTGTGCTAAAGTAGAGAGGTGATTTGTGAAAGATTTCTCACGGCCAGAGTGCCCCGGTCTGCACTGAGCAAATACTGATTGATTGGTAGAGAGGCTGGAAGTGCATTCCACAGAATTAGCCAGTGTGCACAACAAACTATAAATGCACACTAATGCTGCATATTGCAAGACTACTATCTCTTCTGTCAACTCTGTAGGAAGTAGGTAGACATTAAGCTCCTTCATTTTCCTACTGGACTAGGTTGCAAACACAGTTTAATTAGAGACACATAAACTAAGGTCTCCTACAGATTTAAGGTCACCAAGAAAACTTGCATGTATGTCCTAAAACACAGAGGACATCAATAACAACAACAAAACAAACCCCACACAGCCAAAGAAAATGAGATGCATTGATCCCATAAATTCTGTAGCCTGAGCAGTTACAGGATGCTAAAAAGCTCAGTTTACAAGAACAGTCACTGTTGTTTCTTCTGTACAGCAATAAACAGAGAATACATTGTTTTTCTGCACATTTAAGCAAAATTCATCTAGCACACACTTGTAAAATCATGGTGTAACACTTTTAGATGAATTGTACAAGATGGACCAGATGAACTGGAATTTTGCAGAATTCCACTGCTTCAGGCTTCCATCAGCATGCTGCATTATTGCCCATTACAACACTTACAAATGTTTGTGCATGCAAGTTATAGCACGTACTCCTCAAACTGATCTGACATGGGTGCACAGTATATGTGCAAGCTTGCATCTAAATCCTTAAGCGGGCACACTTTCAGGGACCAGCTGTGTACAACATGCAAGAAGTTTCAGATTTCGTGCACAAGGAATTGATTGTCTTCCAGCAACCCAGTATTGCTCTGCTAGGTAATGCAATGATTAACCAAAGAGCCGCCCAACACTGATTTAAATTTAAAAAGAACGAACAGGAAGGAAAACTCGAAATGAAATCGAAGCAGCATGTCAGTTAGGGGAAGTTCTCATCTGTCATCTCAGTCTTACCTCGCTCGAAGTCATTACATACCATATGCTTGTATTTCCAGCTCTCTGCAAAGGTGGGCCTAACTGCAACGTTATAACCTTGGAAACATTCGACTTCATATTTTCAACCATCAAGTCTCTATTGTAGCACTATCTGTCAAAATGTACAAAAAGTAAGTAGCATAAAATTGAAAAGCAGCACTTAAGAATTTCACAAGGATAATTAAAGAGTCATAATGTCCTAATATGTCATAATATGGAATTTTATATAAATATACTATATATATATTTTTTATATAGAGTTAAGTAATGGATGCTCAGGTATTGGGCTGCTCTAATCATAAAGTTTTTCACTGACATCAGCTTGAATGAGAGCAGTGTCATCTCAGGCACAACTCTTTAAGCTGTAAGCACAGAAGCCCCACCCACCTACTGTTCTAATATTCGGTTTGCAGGGGGCAGCCAATCAGAACAAAGCTGGCTTAACAGAGGAAAAGGAGCTAAAAAAATAGCTTGCTTCTATTCTAGTAGACTCAAAGGTAACACTACAAGAAAACTACTTGGATTAAATGTACTGACTTTTTTTAAATCTGAAGTACCCTTTAATACCCCATGTAGTGATGCTGTATTTCCCCAGCCTAAACTCAAGAAAAGCATGAAATTGCATATCCATATACCTCTATCTGGTATAACTGTCACTCTCAGATAAATTGTACAGTACAGATGCAGATAATAACAAAGCAGCTGATGTCCCAGATCTGTGCTGTTGCCCAGTCATAGTGTGTGTTCCTGCTGTTAGACAAAACCACTTGTCCCAACTACTGTTTTCAAGTTCATTTTACCAGCAGACAAAGAGTCCATTTATCTAAGGGGAGGCAGCGAGAGAAGGAGGAGGCAGCGAAGACTAACAGAGAGCGAGGACAGAGAAGAGAAAGACGACTGACAGAAAGACTTTCCAAAACAGCAGATCCTGGAATGTTGGTGGAAGGTGCTACATTGTTCCAAAATATTTGTTGCTCTGTCGGCACGGCAACAGGACAACCGTCGTGTTTATTAGCAAATCCCTACCACGATACCAGCGAGTCCAGAGAAGTAGAGGAAACACCCAGTGAAAAGGAATGACGGCCGTGATAGGGAACAAAAAGTTATCATTAAAAAAAAACGCACACACAACAGGGCTGAACAATAAAAAGAGACAGCCTGTGACTTTCATTGTTGACTTTACATTGGTAAATGCAGGGTGGAAATACCAACATGTTCACATAACCACGTACAGTGGAAGCTACAGGTATCTGTAGCTGCACACAGCTGCAAGTGGAGCAACACATGGCGAACAGAACAAACTATTGTCACTCAACTATGGAGGCCGTTTGCTTCCCTCAGATTCACCCAACTTAGCCTTAAACACACACAAAGGAGGGAAATCTCCCATGTTCTCCCAGTTCTCTGCTGTCTGCTGTCACCATATATGATGATGCATACAGCAAGGTGATCAAATTAGGAAATGTAATGCTCCATTACTAGCGCACACTGTGGCAAGTTAACAATGCAAAAAAGAACAAAATAGATTCTGGGAGTCTTTATCCCTTTGAGAAACAAAAATGATAAATTGAATGCAAAGCTATACAATTTTTCAGTTCAATAAACTGACAGTCTCACGTCTTGATGCGTGCTCAATCATCCAGGTAAGTAAATCTCCAAAAGTTGATTCTGTTCATCTGGACATAGCGTTTTGTAGGAGAAACGTGTTGTCACTCATCCAAGTGACTTCTTCAGTCTCAGCTGACTGCAGGTTTCCCCAATCGTATAATCTGATAACCGTATATAAAATTTGGCACTGATATCATTTGGTTTTGTTAATTTTTATTATTCAATTCAATTCAGTTCAGTTTAATTTTATTTATATAGCACCCGTGAGTGAAGAAGAAACACTCGGTGCATTAAATTCGTTATCTTCTAATGTCTGTAATGCACAGACACACAGATTCCAGTTAATTAGTGCAAACATAATAAAAATGAAAGTAGAGCTTTTGTTCATCCCCACAAGCTCCACGCACTGTAAACACTGGAGGAAAGACTTCTTGGGTGGTCTGCTGGTTAAAAATACTCAAAAAATCAAAAACATGGCCAAGAAGTCCAGATCAGTCATTTGTGAATCCTTTGATTACTCTCTTGACCAATTGTGCTGTAGTTACCAAGATATGTATTTTCATTGAACAGTAATTGTTTAGGAATACAAATAAATATTTAAAAACTGTTATAAAACCAAATTACCATCACACAATAACCAATGGCTGTCTGAGCATTTTAGTAAATCTAATTCATGCAACCAAAGCTACAGAGAAGAAAGTTTCTGCTGCTAAAATTTTGTCCTTCGCCTACAGATTCTCCCTATGATATGCAGAATCTGTTTATATAGAATAAACTGATGAAGATGATAGAAATCAGTGTCAGCACACACTGTAATGATTAAGCTACCACGCCCTTAATCATGCATAATCTTACAAGTTAATACAATTCCAATGACAGACATATAGGGTTCATTAACAGGGAAATTAACTATAGACACCAAAACATTTTCTGTACCTTGTTGTAGACAACATATACACCTTATTCAGTACACCTGATCACCTACTTGCCAATCCAAATATCTAATCTGACAGCAACTCAGTGTATTTGGGCGTGCAGACATTTTTCAAACTGAGCACCAGCAAAGAGCAGAAAGGCAATTTAGATTACTTTGAATGCGACATGGCTGAGAGCATCAGACAGGTTGGTCTGAATATTTCAGAAACTGCTGCTCTACTTGGGTACGATTTCTAACATTTTACAGAGAAAATCAAAGAAAATATCCAGTTCTCTGGGAGAGCACCCATGAAGGTTTGATGTGCTGTGATGGCCTACAGCAGCAGAAGAATACTCCGGTTGCCTCTCCCGTCAACAGAACAGAATAGAAGTTTGGAAAAATGCTTTGATTTCTGCTGCAATATTCTGATGCCACAGTCACAATTTCATGAATCCAACCCACCTGGTATCAACGGTTCAGCCTGCTGGTTGTGGTGTAATAGTGTGGGAGATATTTCCTTGCTTTAATTCAGGGCCCTTAGTACTAATTTCTAGTCTGTGGGAGCTTACCTGGCTTTGGACCTAGCCTCAGAACAACTGCAGATCTTGCCACATCAGTATGACAAGCAACTTATCTAAGATAATACTTACCCTGTCATGTTGCTGTTGCTACTCTGTGTTTTATTATTTATTGTAATTTTGTCTTGTTCCAACTTCGGTGGCTGTTTGCGAAAGTTTACAGTATAGAAACTTACTATCTGCTTTAAAATGCTTATGTTTCTGTTTAAAATAAATTTAAATTGGTGGTCTAGAGTGTCATTTTAATGGACACATGTAAGCCAATATGACTGAAGTATTTGCTACAGTGTTAATACAGCATCGTTAACAGCCAAAGAGCGATCAAAGTCTGAGCCTCCTCCTCTAAAATCATAATACCACTCAATATTGATCTATGATCAGGTTTCATAGCCGTCTCAGAGGAGTGTTTTGAGAAAGATCTCTATGTGCTGGAGTGTGTTAATGTGCTGGCCTGTACATGTGTGGATCCATGAGAGATAGAGAGAGGAAGATGAAAACAGAGAGAAGAGAGTCTCTTTTTACTGTTGCACATCTCTGGTTTCATAGGAGAGCATTCAGCAAGATAGAGATAGCGTATATTCATATATATATCAGGTAGACCTGAATATAATTTAAACAAAACATTCACTGTGCTCTGAGTAACTCTGTATTTATCTTAAGCTTTTTGACAACCCTGCATTTATGTTCTTTCCTCTTCAGTAAATACAAAAGAACAAACATCCATTCTTCCTTCTTTCACCCACAGGCTAAAACTGCTGCTCAGCTTAAAACAATCGCTCAGTCCTGTCACTTTCTCCCTCCCTCTACCTTCTTCTCCCTCCCCCTTCCCTCTACTTTTTTATTGCCTCTGAAAAGCCGGGCTGGAATAACCAGCAAGTCCAAACACATGCTGACAACCTCCCAGTCACACTTCTACACACAAACAACACACAAATGCAGCTCGAGACATACTAAAACAAAAACACACACGCACCTTGTGCGGTTGGGTAAGGTTCCCCCAGCTTGCAGAAGTAAATGGAGTGGAACAGGTTAGCACTGCTGCCTTATAGTGTCCCACCTGTACAAACACAGTGCCTGATCGTGGCTAAAAAGGCTCACACACAGACACAGACATGGACACGGACACACACTAATAGTGCTCCATCTGGACTGAGGCACTGGTGGGTTTTAATAGCTATCGATCATTTTCCCTGGTGACACACTCACACACTCACCTCCCTGTTACAGGCCAAACAGAGCCAGCTGAGGACTCGTACAGGTCCCCAAGAGTATACACAAAGGCACACACTGCACATTTGCACACAACCTAATAATACAGTACCAAAAAGCCCTTTTTTTGGTCTGTGTGTGTGCGTGTGTAAACGTGCGTGGAGAGAAAATGAAAGAGACCTGCTGCGGCTCACTCTGCCTTTCTTTTTAGATGAGGTTATTTAATTTACATAATGAGGCCCAGGCTCACTCTCATAGATTGAATTACTCTGAGACAACAAATAAAAATGAATACAGACAAGCACCCCTACAAACATACAAATCTCAGTATGTAACCCTTTCACTGGAGTTGTTCTTTTGCTTTGGCCGTGGTAAAAGAGCAACTGTAAAGAAAAAGTCAACTCTGAGAACCTGCAGTGTGCCCACCCTCACCCAATGACGTCATCGCACACTTGTGAGTGAGTTACAGTGATCTGAAAGGGTCAAAATGAGGGAGAGCCAATCGATATTCCATATGATTCTGACCAATAAATCTAAGATGTGATTAGTCAGGGTAGTTAGCGACGATTAATTGGCTAAGCTAATAAAGTCCTTTGAGTGTGAGGGTGCCAGAGAGGCTGCTGGGAATCGTGTTGATTTTACGAGCAAATTAATTAAAACGGCGCCTTAAAAATCCCCGTCAAAGTCCGGCATCAAACAGTCATTGTACACTCAGGGAAGGGCAGAACAAAGAGACATCAATCTGGGAGATTCAATGTGTGTCTGAGTGTGTGTAATAATCAAACACAATGATTCCTTCCTTTACTCCATGTTGTAAATCTAGAAAGGAAAGAGGGACATTTGTCATTTAGCACTGTCTTTCCTCTTTCATTATAAAAATTGCTGCCACGGTATCTTATTACCGTGTAAGAGCTATGAGCATGTGTAAAGATGGGTCCACGTGAAAGTGTGCATGCACCCAACATAATTCTCAAATGGTGGTTAAAAAAAAAGCAAGGAGGGGGGTGGGGGGGGGGGGGGGGGGAGATCTTTTCTAGGATAAAGACGCAGAGGCTAACAAAGGAGAGCATGAGGGGGAAAATGACATTGTTATGGATGATGAACTGTGCCACTGTTTTTGTCTCAGAGCCTCGGTTCAGTTTAAACTTTGTAGTGAAGTTTGTCCACTCTTAAACCAGTAAATTAGCGGTTGGCATCCTTGTGACAGATAACATAAACTTAAATAGCTCAAGTTGATCTATTTTTCAAATTCACTCAGTTACGTCTAATCTAACAATTAAGCATCCATGTGCATTGCAAAATTTGGAAACCAAAACTAGAAATTGTGTTACTTTGAACAATTATGTAAATAAAAGATTAACCTTTTTTCCCCAAATGACCCAAAGTCAGAATTCAGACCTTCTTTTCAACATATTTACCAAAATTGGTGTATTATTAAGGGGAAAGGTCCTGAGAAAATTTTATCTCTCTGAAATTTTTTAGCAAGATCTCAAACTTTGAATGGCTTGTTTTGGGCTATGATCTGTTCACAGTTATCATTTAAAAAAGTCCAGGCGAAGCAAATTTCAAAGCCTTCCAAATACGGTGTGTCCTCAACTATATGCTGTGTCTGCCTAACTATCACCGTCGAGACTCCTCTAAGCCTCACAAAATTAAACTGACTAAATAACTGATGCCGGTAAACCAGAAGAGCTGAAGCAACATATTTTTAGGACGCTGGTTCCTCAGTTCATAATGCAAACACGAAACAGTGGAGGTCAAGTTGACGTCTTAAAAAAAAAGTCAGAGCACCCATTTGACAGCAGTAAGCCCCTCAGGAACATTTAGCAGACTCTGTGGTGGTGGTGCACAGTTCTGCCGAGCAGCGACACCTGCACAAATAGAGTGCCACCTTCATGGAAGAATCATCAGAAGAAAAACTTTCCACTATCCACAACCCAAAATTCTCCATCCAGACTTCTGCAAATAAAAGTCTAAACAAACCTGATGCATTCTGAAAAACAGTCCTGTAGACTGATGATGGTAAAATGAAATTTCAGAGGGCGTGCAATGAACGCAAATGTGTTTTGAGGGAAAAGGGGTGCGGAAATGTATAAAAGCAACACCTTTGCAAATCCCGAGGACAGGGCTGCATGGATCGTGGAGTCAGTAGCATGGAATGGAAGGATTAAATTAATCCCCAGCAAATCCTGGAGGCAAACATCACAATGCATGTAAAAGCTGAATAGAATGGCTTCTAAAACAACATACAGATCCTAAACATACCTTAAAATAAAGTAAATGACTTTCTCAAGAAGTATAAGCTAAAGTTTCTGACATGATCCTCAAAATCCCAAAGAAACTGTGCATGAAATATTTTAATTGTGATCATTTTTAACTTCAGTTCCTTTGTAAACCGGGTCCATTTGAGAGTACTACCACATGGAGTCTCCAGAGCTGGATCTGTACTCTAAAGCAAATGCTTGCTCTTTCTTTAATCCATTACTTTCAGCTGAATATTTCAGCCATTTGGATCTAAAGTTTAGCTTTCCTTTTCATCTGCATGTTTATCAACTGATTTATCTGCTTGATCAGTGTTTTTGTGCACTTTTACTGCACTCTAATTGTGTGGTTCAGGTGTTATGATGGCCTCAGTCTACAGACCCAGACATTTACACACATACGCCGAATGTGCGAGCTTGCTTACAGTCCAGCAGGACACACACAATCGCCACAGCTGGGTGCTTTTTTCCGTCACATAGCAGCTGAAACAACAATTGTTCTCACAGCGTAAGACCATTGTGTCTGTGCACTGTCTCAAACGCTTCAACAGTCTGTCTCCTTGTCTCTCACTCACCCTGCAAATCTCGAGGGATGCCCAGTTTGACGTAAAGAGCAAAAGTTTCTAAAACGTTTCACTGCTTTTGCACTTGTGCTTTTCTTTCTCACTGTGTGGTGCTTTGGCCAGTGTTTCAGTTTAAGCTACTGATACCAACACAAACACGGAGAGCAGTCTGAGATTTTACTGAAATGAGCTGCTGTAACAATACAATTAGGCCACAGCCTGTTTCCATCACAGGGGAAATCCTGCTGCCTGGTTGGCCACTGATAGGAGTGAGACGAGAGAAAGAGTGAGAGAGGAGGATGAGAATGATAAGAGAAAAGCAAAGTGTGGGGGGATACGTGAGGAGGACATCTGTGATCCAGTCCAGAGGGAAAACAGCGCAGAGGTACCGTAAGAATGTAGGGGGTGAAACATACGAATGAAAGACCGGAGAGGAAAAGGTTATGATAAAATACACAAATGTTGAGCAAGCAGCAAGGGTTAGTTAACCAGAGGAAAGACGAGGCAACTTAGAAGGCACAATTGTACCACTTCGGGACAGGATGCAGCTGAGCAGGAACAAAGCACTAAGAAAGACAAAAAAAAAAACCAACAAAAAAAAACATGTTTGTGTGACAATGTTGATTCTTTATCTTGAAAATAAACCCCAGAAGCAGCCAGGAAAGTGTCTCTGGCCTTTGTGTTGCATATAAAACAAAGTGTTTCTGTAAAATCTGTCCTATAAATAAACATCTGTTTTTGTTTTCACATCTGGATTAAATATTACGATGACATCCTATTTTTTTTTCACTTAAAAATGTTGATGACCTCTGTTTTGTTTTGCTTCTTTTTCTTTTTTAAATTTACTTATTAACATATTCATGTATTCTTTTAGTGAGCATGAGGAAAATCATATAAGAAACTGTGGATGTTAATCTTTAAATATGCTCAACAATGACTGCAAAAGTGCATGTAAAAATTACAGGTCAAACATTATATATTTTTTATGGTTACCATTATGGCTACTTGATGTTTGCATCCACTGCTGCCTAAATGTCCAGGTCCGGGAACAGCCAACTACATGATTTCTTACTCTTATGGTAAATGTATGGGTACTTATCCCATACGTTCCTGCACAGAAAATCACTTTGGCAAACTACCATGCTGTGGTTACCCCTTTATAACTTTTTATGCATGGCAACCAGGGAAGAAAAGCAGGCCCAATTCATTCATCCAGGCTTCAGTCATATTGAAGCATTTAAGGGTTCTGTATTAAACACCATTTGAAAGTATATAAAACAGAATTCACCAAGGCCTGACTTTTGCCATGGGATTTGACTCTTAAAAGCACTTTAATTTAAATGAGATAATAACTTTAAATGACATCATATGTTTTGCCTTAACTTAATTCGTCTATTCAGGACAATGGGTGAAGCCATACACATGGATCCCTGCTGTCTGGTGGCGACCACAAGAACACTGATTTCTTTTGTGTGTGTGTGTGCTTTAATTTAAATGAAAAGAAGTCATGAATAGATTAATGAGCAAAGATGGATAAATATTTCAGAATGTGCTGGTTGAACATCGTAAGCAGGCATCTAAAGAACTCGTACATATTCTGCTTCCTCTTATTTTGTTACTAGAGTGATTGTTATGAAACTACAAAACAGTGAATGAAACTGACAGAACGTAACATAATAGGAAACACTGCATAAATTTACTTTGCAAAACTCATCTTAAGCGTTTCCTAATGTGTCCCGTCGCCTTAAAGAAAAGCAATTTGTCTCATAACTGAAACAAAATAAGATCTGTTAAGCCAACCAGTTAGATCAGATTATATTTGACTTTATTAATAGCCCGAGTTTGACACATACAACAGTACATAAAGACAACATTAGCAGCCATAAAAAGTCAGACGGTGGTGGTTTTTTATGATCCAGTTCAGCCTCCTTAGGTGCCTCTCTGAGCCAGCTAGCGCCAGGGGACTGATTTACTTGTCACACAAGGGGGACATATTTAGACTGGATGTGCTGGAGAGAGTGTGCAGTAAAGCTGGCAGGGCAGTGGATGACCCAGACAGTGGGAGTGTGGGGGAGACACATAAGACACACCAGTTAACCTCCTGCCATTAAACCAGCTTGATTTCTGACCAAGGGCCATGGGACAATGGAGTGTACTGCACTAATTACACACCCTGACACAGATAATAGGACATATACTTGCTCTTTATGAGAACAAACAGACGTCTGTAGATCTCTTTAACAACTTGCAGTTTTAGCAGAAATAAAAGGTCTTAAATATGGCTTTGCAGTGTGCCATCTTTGCAGAAGCAAGAGACTTGATTAAAACATGTCTCTTGATGACTGAATCAACAGACAGTTGTCTTGAAATGTCAGACTACTGGTTGATGCCAATCCACCCAGAATGTGCAGTGCTAGGTGGATTGTGACTAAATATGTCTGTGTTTATATTAACCTTTCTTAGGTGTCAAATTTTAACTCCCTCAGCATTTACCGTACACAGTACAGTCACAAGGAAATGCAGGGTGTGTCTATGTGCTAGGTAAGACAAATTATATGGGACCACCAACCCAAGACCACCATAATATTCCGAGACCAATAAGTAAAACGTCACAAAGACTTTCCATCGCAAGTCTGCATATACATGGAAAAATAAGCTGTAATTTGTTCATACAAAAAGGGTTTCGGTGATTTCATCTGTAAGTTTTCAGAATTATCCATGTTTTACTTAAACAAAAACAAAAGAAATGAGGTTAATTACAAAGAAACCTGCAATAAAAAGAGTTCAATTTGTAAAAAATAAAATAAAATAAAAATAATAATAATAATCTATATATAACACTTTAAAGCCACCCTATTTTATTATTTTTTAAACAATTTATTTACTTTTATAAAGTAACATAGATAAAATTAAATAAAACTCTACAAACTGATAAAAACAAGAAACAAATACAGGCCTGCTACAAAATATTATGAGTCAGGTGTAACTTTGATTTTTTTGTCTCAAATTCAGCAATATATTCTTTATCATTATTAGTAAACCAGAGCTATTACTGAGTGCATACACCTTTCTTACCCTATATAAAAAGACAAGTATTTAATTTCAAGCAGTTTGAGTGTTGAAGGAAAATATCACTTCTCCACATAGTATCATCTATTTTAAAGTCATAGAAACTTTGAAAAGTTTAGCCTGATGAAATTCATCATATATTATGATTTATTTTTACTTTCGCGTGGTTCTAAACGACTAAATGAAAAGCTTCCATGTGTGCAAAAAACTTTAAGCAAATAAAAAAAGGCATAAATAAAAGTAACAGTAAAAGTTAGCAGATGAGTATTTGGGCTGGTTCACAACAAAATCATCGTAATAAGAGAGACTGAGGTCTGGACGCGCTGCTCTGATCGCTGCCTGTCCCGCCACTGACAGTAAAGCGGGTAACCAAATATTCAAAAACAATACGTCATCCCACAATGCAGCGCGCTTACGTTCTCCTTTACAGCATTACCTCATCCCACAATCCACCGCGAGATTAAGAATCTTCTGGGTGGTGGTCGTCTAGGCAACGCGCCTTATCGGAGGACTCAGCCCCGCCTCAGAGACACGCCCCTCAGCCAATGGGAGAGCCCCGTCATGACATCATGGTTATTTTTAGAGAGGCAGCGGCAGCAGATAAGGTTTGCCTCCACGCTGGACCGCTCAGAGTATACACACACGCAAGCGGTGAGCACACCGGAGACGCTCGGTGGCTGACAGGAAAAGTTAGAGCCGCGAGGCGCTTTTCATTCACGGACTCAATATAAGTCTGGATACTTTGACAAAAGCTTTGTGAACAATTTCCACTCAACATAGAACAACCGACCATCGCTTGGTGAAAGAAGTAAGTTCTGATTCCTGTGTCGAGAAAAGTGCGCTCTCAAAGTTTGGAAGTTTTTACGCACAGAGAGGACGTTTGGAAACCAGTGTTTTCCTCCTCGGTAACCAGGAAGAAGAGAAGGGGGGACGGAAAGCTGTTTTTGTAGAAGACTGTGTAGCTACATTCGGTTTTTGTTTTATTTTTTCTTCTATGTATACCAAGATGGAAACTACTTTCTATGACGACTCACTCAACGCTTTCTCCCAGCACGACAACGCCGGCTACGGATACAGCAACCCCAAAGCGCTGAAACACAACATGACACTGAACCTCACCGACCCGCCGAGCGCTCTGAAACCTCACCTCCGCGCCAAAGCTGGCGACATCCTCACCTCCCCCGACGTGGGTTTGCTGAAGCTGGCCTCTCCGGAGCTGGAGAGGCTGATCATCCAGTCCAGCAACGGACTCATCACCACCACGCCGACCCCGACCCAGTTCCTGTGCCCCAAGAATGTCACTGACGAGCAGGAGGGCTTCGCGGAGGGGTTTGTGCGCGCCCTGGCTGAGCTCCACCACCAGAACATGCCGGGCACAACAAACGTGAGTGTCACCTCGACTCCACCGGCAACTGTCAACACTGCGCTGCCGCCTGTTTCATCTGTTGCCGGTGCCACCGTATACAACAACAATGCTGCCATGCGCTCTGAGTCGCCGGTTTATGAGGACTTGAACACTTTCAACCCGGCCATCAGTACCGTGTCGGCACCAAACTACACCACCTCAGCCCCCACTATGTCCTTCTCTGCTGCCCCGCCTCAGCTTCCCATCTACGGCCAGCCTTCCCCTGCCCAGCTCCCCCGGCTCACTGCGCTCAAAGAGGAGCCCCAAACCGTGCCCGAGATGCCAGGGGAGACCCCTCCTCTTTCTCCAATCGATATGGAGAGTCAGGAGCGCATCAAGGCTGAGAGAAAGCGGATGAGAAACCGCATCGCTGCCTCCAAATGCCGGAAGAGGAAGCTGGAGCGGATCTCAAGGCTGGAGGAGAAAGTGAAGACCCTAAAGTCACAGAACTCCGAGCTCGCATCCACCGCCAACATGTTGCGCGAGCAGGTGGCCCAGCTGAAGCAGAAGGTGATGAACCACGTAAACAGCGGGTGCCAGCTTATGTTAACGCAGCAGCTCCAGACCTTCTGAGGTGGTGTCAGCGACAGAGGAGAGAGAGAAAAGACTGTAGTTGAAAGAATAGGACGCTTCCTGTGGTAGTGAGTGTCTGCGACTCCCGAAATCGTTCCAGTATTTGGGATGATGTGGCGCGACACTGGCGGGACCGGGGACGGTACCAAACTGAGTGCCACGCGCTCCCCAGTGGCGCGTCCTAGAGATGGGCTCAGGACTGTGACAATAGCCATGAACCAGAAGGGACATGGCAACAGGCAGAAACCCCTTCTGTTTCTGTGTCGTGCTGTTTTTCTTTACAGAACTGGACAGGACTGACGTTTTCTTGATTTACACCGAGCCCTGCATGGACTTCATCATGACCATCAATGGAAAAACTCAGTATTAGAGGATTTTTTTTTTTTTAAATCACACGCAATACAGACTTTTCTTGCTGTAGCCATAATTAATGGCCTCACTTTTTAGGCGTGTTGGTCAACTCTAAACGGCTGAAAAGTTGCAACAAATGCTGCCTGACTCATGAGTTAAAGTACAATGTACATTTTTTTCTTAATTGTAAGAAATTAAGTTAGAAAAGCTTCAAGATTTACTTGTTTTTTTCTAAAGCTGTTAATGGGGTTTCACTCATTGTTATATGTATATAAGATCAACTTGGAGTACTTATGTTTACCATTTGTAATAAGAATACTGTATAATTTTTTATGTTTGTTTTCTGAGCACTTAAGAAATTAATCAATATTTAAGAAAATAAACCAGATAAAATGAAGCAACATCGCCTCTGTGTACTTGTAAGAGTGTGACATAAAAAGTGGGTGTGCCACGAAGAAGTCAAACAATAAAACATGTTGCAACATGTTGTAAGAGCTGCTAGTGCTGAGTACCTCAAGCTAAATTCCATTAGTACTGGTATTGATTGAAGCTGAGTGATTGTGTTTCAGCTGGCAGGCCGGGCTCACTTACTCCTGATGGAGGCCAGTTCTGCAAATTGGGGTTGTAGAGTTTGCGATCTCCACTTTTGTGTCTCAGCTCACACAGGCTCAGAAGAAGAAAAGTGTAACTGCCCTATAAAGTCTCCCATTGCTTTGAGCAATAAGTAACATTTTCACATCATGTAACACTCAGTCACAATAGGCTAAGGTGTGCAACCCTTAATTAAGAAATCTGGAACTGATTTGATTAATACGACATCTCCCTTGCTATTTCATCATTCAGTTATTCACCATTGCTCTGTCCTTTTGTAAGTATTCAAAAAGGTTTCAGCATGTCAAAGAAAAAAAAGAAGTGTTAGGTTCTGAAGTGCAAATCTCTGTATGGGATAAATTAATACAATAAACTGTGGCTTGGTGGGATTATGTATATATATGGTGAGTCTTTTTTTTTTAATCACATAGTCATCTTTCAGTCAGTACCAGCTAAAAGAACAAACAATAACCCAAACAAAGGCTTTGTGGTGATGGCTTTAACCACAAGGAAAAAGAAAATACAAGCCTGGAGCTCAGTATCTCAAAGTGCTGAATATTCTTTAACTTATTTACGGTACAGCAATGTGGGCCTATAAATATGTTATGAGCACTTTTGAAATAAATTGGGATTTTTTTTGGGGGGGGGGGTCAAATTTTTCACTTATAAAAATACAGGCGTAAATTTTTTTTCTTGATGTCTTCACTAAACCCAGCAATTAAAGTGAGTCTCGTTCATGCTTACGCAGCAGGTGCAGCTCAGGCGTGGCCTACAGCAGATAAAAGGAGTGGGCTTTCAAATACTGCTGGACATCAGCACGTGTGCTGCTCTTAATGAAACACTGGAGGGCGACATACATTGGGGTGGATTACCGGTGAAATTGCCTGAAGTGCTCGAAATCTCCACAGATCTGTTGCAATTTATATCGGGTTATCAGATATTAATTTTTGTGGAAATTAATAGAGACTGTCATATAGAGTGTAAATAAAACAGAACGGGTTGTTGACTGAAAACCTAACGAAGTCTCTGACACACTGTGATGCTAAGGCTGACAGAATATTAAATGTTCTCTTTCTTTTCAATCTTTATATTTTCCGATTTTATTTTTTGTTTGCTTTTTAATTCTTTTATATACAAACAAACATCAAATATCTTTATAACACAACCTGTTTGAACACGTCAAATAAGGGAATTCAGGTGTTGTCTTTGTTTTAATTGTTTGTATTATTTTTCCTTAATAGAGACAATCTCTGTGGGAGACATATCCAAATAGACACTTTTCTCCCTTTCCCTTTAATTATTCCTTCAGGAATCCCGATTTCTCTACAAATCTGCTCTGATTTCTCAAACTTGGGGCATTGTGACATCATTCCGGAAAGCAGTGCCCTCCCCTGCCATATAAGGAGAGGGAACGCTCGGAAGACCCACGTCAGGACCGAGGAGGCGTTTATTACGGGAAGTGAATCGACTGACTACATAATCTCCTCTTTGCATAATACGATGTGTCCTGAGACGTAATCTAAAGAATAGACCGGACTTAATTAAACAGGCAAATCCATCAAATGACTCCAAGGGCGACTAAAAGCAGACGTCTAGATGTTAAATATCAGGAGATCATAATAAAAACAAACGTTCTTTAACAAAATCCGCATTCTGTAGAATAGTTCACTAACAGCTCACATAAATGATAATAGGAACAATAGAACAGAAATAATATGTTGATCGATCTAGTTGCTTGGTATCCAGGCTATTTTATACCTAAACTTCCCCACATTCAAAGGGGGCATATGTATATTTTTACTAAAGAAGTTTACATGTATTTGAAAGTTAAAGTTACTTCGCAAATGTTTGCATTATAGTACAGGCTTCAGCCACTCCCTTAGTCACACTATAGAGTCTTTAATTTACGCATCTAATCTATAAAATAAAATGGATTGTTATACAAAAACATGCTGCTTCATGCTAATAAATACTGTTAGACTGTCTCCATGAGACTTTATGCAGCAGCATTCTGCTGCATAAAGTCTAACTGTACTTGTATTGGGGGAGTGTCTTTCAGGGTATAAAACTTCTGCTAATTTTACTCATAAATATTATTAATAGCTCTATATCTCTTCATCAAATGATAAAAGGAAATCAAAAGTTGTCATTATTATATATCAAACCGATTTTGACATTTAGGCCAAGAGTGATTCAGACATAAGGGAGAATCTTTCTTCTCCCCCACACACCATTATCTATTTTATCGCTTTCACAAACATGCAAAACAATGTTATTTTTACACAGCTATTATTCTTGTCACCTCTTACTAATACAATACTAATACAATAATTTCACAGTGATTGAGGATTGAAGTGCTATTACTAGATAAAACAATTAACTGCATCTAATGGAAACTTGACCGCGTAATTGCACAAAGGTCAGGTTGAGCCGGGTGAATCTGTACAGTGAAAGGCTTCTGTCTGTTGTAGTTGCTATGGGCGGGGTATTTTACTAAGCAATATGGTACAAAATACACAAACAGAAATCAGAACAACAAATTCTAACAACTGTGGCGCATGAAGGCTGAAGGAACATTTTTTTATTTTCCTGCAAATTTAAAATGTGGAATAATGTCAAAGGTTTTGAAAGCCATGCAGCATCAAATTCTAAGAACCCTTATGCCGTGGATGTGATCCGGACAAAGAGAAGGGATTTGGTTTATGGTATCTCACATACTGAGGATCTCCTGAATCTTTTGGTTGCAGAGGGGGTTATGACAACAGCAAGGAGATCTATTGTTTTGTCCATCAGGACCCATAAAGATCAGAACTCCAGGGTCCTGGACATCCTGGAGGCCAGAGGTGAACGAGCATGTCGGAAATTCTTCCATCCGTGTCTTATGCTGGCAGAACCTGAACTATACCAGCGAATCAAGACCTATGTAAGGAGTATGAACGAGCAAGTTCAAGATAACAGGAGACAGCTGATTGGGTATTTGCTGGAGAGAGATTGTGAATGGGGGGGAAAATTAACAGATCAAACTGGAACCCAGAGAACTTATACTAAAAGGATTAAAAAAGGATCTAGTGTTACAAAGAAAGGAAGTGGTACCATAGTACTTGCAACATCAGAGCATACACCAGCTCAAAGTAAACCAGAAAGCCTCATTTACATGGCTGCTAGAAAAGGGGATCTCTTATTACTTGAGGAGCTGTTAAAAGACAGTGATATCAACACTGTCAATTCTTCCAAAGAAACTCTATTACATGTAGCTGCAGAAAATGGGCATTTATCCATCGCTGAGCTCTTGATTCAAAAAGGGGCTAGATTGGACCTCCAGAATGACGCTGGCCACACAGCTCTTCACAGAGCAGCCAGCAGAGGGCACACAGAGCTCATGAAGACCCTAGTGAAGGCTGGGGCCCCTATACATACTCTGGATTTGAAAGGCAAAACTCCCATTCACCTGGCAGCAGAAAATAGGCATCTGAAATCTGTAAAACTCCTGGTGGAGGAGGAAGCCAGGCAGTCTGAAAGTCACAGACAGAATATGTTTCTGCACATGGCTGCCATGGAAGATGATTGGAGGTTGGCTGAGTTGCTGTTGCAGAGCGGGGCCACTGTTGATGCCTTAAACAGCCATAACAAAGCAGCTCTGTTTTATGCAGTCAAGGAGAGCAATGAGAAAACAATGACTGTCCTTCTCAATGCAGGGGCTAAAGCTGACTATGATGTCATATATGAAGCCATTAATCTTCATCAAGAATCAATTCTCCAGCTGTTGCTTGGTGAGTTTGGTCCAGTTCTATTTCAATTCATTGCTTTGTTTTTGAGATGTTACACAAATACAGAATAAACCTGCAAAACATCCAAGCTCACGGTCAGTTTTGTTCAAACCACAGCTAATGCCAGAGGAGTCCTGAACAAAGATGCCCTGGGCTCTGCTCTCTTTTCAGCTGTTCGAATGAACTTTGATGGTGCGGTGAGTGCACTGATAGACAGTGGAGCAGATGTGAACATGCGCGACGGTCGCAGATATACGCCTCTCCTACTGTCAGCTGAGCTGGGACACTCAGAAGTCTTCAGGTGACCTCTTTCAAAATAAATTCAGTGGCAATAAAGTAGCCCCCGTAGGCCTTCACACTCACACTCAAGAGCATTTCAACAAAATCAATCATATCATTGTGGGAATCACGTAATTATGTAGTTTACTTAAAGAACATACTAGAATAAGAAGAACACTGTCTAACTACCTTTATAAAATCCACCCTGCCTCATAAATGTTTATATTCACAAATATAATTTATGTATATGTTAAAAAAAAATAGCAGTGAGATATTTGTGGCACCAGATGCTGGTCCAAGTCAAATAGCACAATAAAATCACGACTGTACAGGCGCAATGACACAAATGGGTTTAGAAAAGGCAAAATGCTCATCATTGTCCTTCTATAACAAATATGTATTTTCCATGTTTGTTTCTAATTTTATATATATCATCATTTATGTTGTGTTGTACATATTTGGTGCAGAGCATATGCATCTATTTTAACTGTCCCTTTTCTGTATTTTTTTTAGCAGCTAAGCCAAATATGTAATATCTTACATTTTGGCTTTTTTTATTCTAGTGTTCTCGTAGCAAAAAATGCAAAACTGGATGCTACTTTATCTGACCTCTCTTCAGCATTGCACTTGGCTGCTCGCAGTGGTAGCAAGCCCATAGTGCACACACTGCTAGAAAAAGGACTGGACCCAAACATTAAGGGAGCTAAAGGCCACACCCCTCTCCACCTGGCAGCTCAATGTGATGGGCCTGACATAACTGGTCTGCTGTTAAAAGGTGGAGCACAGGTAATTGTCAAAGCATTAACGGTTGCTATCAGTTCTGTAGATTTTCAGTATATTAATGCAAAGTTGTGTGTCATTGCTATAGGTAAATGTAGTAGGCCAGGATGGTCTGACCCCTCTGCATATAGCCAGCATGCAGGGTCACACAGACACAGTGATCCAACTTCTTCATAACAAGGCAGAACCTGGAGTCAAAGACCGGCTGGGGAGGACAGCCCTGCACTGGGCAGCCTTTTCCCAGGTAGATAGTTGTGTGGTGGACTTGCTGCTGTCAGCCAAAGCTGACCCAGATGCCACTGATAATGAGAAAAAAACTCCCCTCCACCTGGCTGCTATGGAGGGAAAAGTAGACGTGGCGATTTCACTGCTTTCCCACAGGGCAAAGAGGCGAGCTAGAGACATGGATGGCTCCACTCCTCTTCATTACGCAGCAGCTGGTGGGCACGTCAGTGTGGTTACAGCCCTTCTTCAGCCGCTCAACAATAAGGGGACTGAAGACAGGAATGCATGGAGGAAAACACCACTTCATGCTGCAGCTGAGAAGGGACATGATAGTGTAGCTCTGCGGCTCCTGGAAGCTGGGGCCAAGATAAATGCTACAGATCACAATAAAGACACACCTCTGCACTGTGCTGCACGTGGTGGACACCACAAAGTAATGAAAATACTTGTAAACTGGGGACAAGCTGGAAATGTAGGATGGAGGAATAAAGCCAATCTGCAGGCTAAAAATAATATAGGGAAGACACCATTGCAAGTTGCAGAAACTAAACACACACCAGAGCATGAGAACACTGCAATTTTACTCAAGAGGAAGATGTTTCTTATGAAGTAAGCATCATAATTTGTGAACGATGTTGATCCAAGCACTTTGCAACTTGTTCTCTAGTGTGTGTCTTTCTCTTATTTTTGGTTATATTTTTCTCGTTTTGCATATATCGCTCTTGATTCATTGTATTTCTTCCTGTTTGCTATGTATTCTTGCAGTCAACTGTTCATATTTTATTCTTAGGCATGCACCTAAAGGTCGATTATTTTTTGCTCTTCTACTTTCATCCAGATTAAAATGAAACTCAGACTTTTCCTAGCACCTTCTACCGAATACACCTTCGGCTAAGCTGACTGATACCTTTTTGTGGTGAAGCATTAAAAAAAATCTAACCATTGCTTCTTTTTGCCCACCTGTGGTTTTAGAGTTAGTCACTTCAACGACCATACAGGAAAGTATGTTGATAGCATCTAGCCCAGCTTACACCTTTGCAGATCCTCTTTAAAGGTTATGCAAATTGTATGCAAGCCTGGGTTTGCAAGCGTTGGGTCAAACTCCAAGCACAGAAAGACAGCAGTGCTTGGTGACAGCTATTTTGAACCACATCCTTCATAAGAATAGAGCACATGGCAAGCTGAATAACGATTTTATTCCTCCATTTATTTATTTTTATTTCAGTTTGTTGTTGTTTTTTTTGGACAAGTAAAGGTCTAATGTCTGTATATGGAGGTGGCCTACTTGAACAATACTCTATAAAAATATCATTTGACGTAATAGGAAAACCCAAGCTTTTGGCCTCAGAAGCTATGATTGTCCCCTTTAGCAAGAATGAGTTCTGGTACATGGTTCCATCAATTAGGGCAAGTCTTTCAGGTCCTGAAGCAGTAAAGCAGCCTCAGACCATCACATTACTACTGTTAAAGTTTAGTTCAAGCCAGCTTTAATGGGACTCAAACTCAAAAAAAATATTAATTTTATTTTGCAATAGCTTTTTGCAGTAAGAGAAGAAAAGAAAAATTAGTGATGAAAAAGTTGGTACACCCATGCACTTGGGCTAAATGAAATATGAATCAAAGGTCCTCATAAGGTGCCAGTGATTTGGGCCTCCTTAGGAAGAGGCTGGTGAAGCTGCTGAGAGTCTGGGGTAGTGTGATGCCAAGACCTACAGAGCTCTCCGAGGCCTTTAGAAAAGGACTGCAGAATATCTAAGATAATAAAAAAAGATTAACTTAAGTCACAATAGTCTATCTATTGCCTTTCAAATAATTTGTATTGGTTGATGGAGTCAAAGCAAACCAATTTTAGAGAATATTATTTGCAAATGACACAATTTAGCTTTGGTTCTCGTCCCTTGCACAGTTTGTGCATTTTCTAATCTGGTAATGTTTGCTGTTTCTCCATAGATATTTTGTTTAGCTTCTGCTCCCCCCATCCACCCAGGGAAGAGAATAGAGGGTATTCCTCTGTATACCATGTTTAGCTTGGAGCATAAAGTTCCCTGAAGACTGCCGAATTGGTCCACTATAAGTAATGTTGAACTAAACTTAATAGTTGACAGTAATGCAAACCCCTGGAAGTTATTTCTGCTTGGAAATGTTAGTTTCTGATGCCAAGATATTTTTGTTATATCAAAATATATAAGCTATGTAGGTATAACTTAAGCATACCTAACTCTTTTTCTACTGACACTAAATTAATCCATCTCTAAATCTAAAAAAAAAAAAAAAAAAGCAGGAAGGAAGTGTTATGATATCTGCAACTTTAGGTTGTTGTTGAAAACAAGTGGTTTGTTGTTGACACAAGAAGTGACACGGGCGTTCTTCACTTCAGTAAAAATACAGATACTTGTGTTAAGAAAAATACTCCAGTCATAGTACTGAAGTACTCATTCAACTTATTTACTCAAATAAAAGTAAAAAAAAAAAGAAGTTCAGGCTCTGAAATGTACTGAAAGTAAGAAAGTAAAAAGTACCCTTTTGTAGAACTTTGTGCAAAGCTAACTGAACCTCATGCTGTAACATAATAAAATAATATCCATCCATTCGCTTCCGCTTATCCTTTTCACTGGAGCCTATCCCAGCTGTCATGGGGCAAGAGGCAGGGTACACCCTGGACAGGTCACCAGTCTGTCACAGGGCTAACACACAGAGACAGACAACCATTCGCACTCACACTCCCGCCTTCATACCTATAGACAATTTGGATTAATCAATTAACCTATCCCCACAAACTGCATGTCTTTGGACGGTGGGAGGAAGCCAGAGTACCCGGAGGGAGCCAGAAAAATGATTACAGCCAGGGATGAAGGTGGGGAACAGGTGGGGAGAGAGCAGTTTTAGTGGCTCAGCATGGGGAAGGATCACAACTCACAATCATTTCTAATGCGAGCTCCAGTAGGTTTTTTTGCAGTTATGCTGCTGCTTTTTGTGGATTTGCACAGCTGAATTCAGCTAGATGTAAGCACGTTTCCCATGCTATGTTGCCGGAGCTCCATCCCGAACACTGGCAGCATTCTGTTTATACTGTCTTTACAAGACAGCATACAGCTGGTATAAGGGTTAACTTCAGTGAAGGAATCTAATAATCAGCTTACATTCAAATACATTTCTGCTACTCTTGATGTATCCTAACTCCCACCTTGAACAGCTCAGTGCTATAGATTCACCACAATATGGCAAACTAACCTGTTTACCCTGCACTAAACTGCTGAGAATTTGAATAATCCAAAGGTGATATAGCTTAGTTTGTTTTTAAGGATGTTTCACAACAGAAAAAAAACAACTTCACATCATATACAGATCCAATATTTGATTTAAAAATGAAGACATTACAAAACACACTGAGCAATCCTTGCTTTTATATATAAACGCTCTTCTTCTGCTCCTTCTTGTTTTATTTCTTTATCTCTGAATTAAGTTATCTTTCATTCTTTTCTCTTTCTGGGAAATGCAGCAGCTCGACCTTTAGTTAGAAGACACATTATGTGGAAAAATTGCACACAAACAGCTTCTGTATTTGCTGATATTATGGAAATAAATCATCATCCACTTTGGTTGGTTTTCTTCTGTGGTCTTTCAGCCCCTTTAGTGTTGCTGAGCTGGTCAGTGCAGTCATTCATTCATTTTAACAATGCACCAGATTGTTTATTCGTCCACTTCCAGCGCTGTTGCTCTCTCTCTGTTTATTTGGAGTTTTCAGCCTAATGATGGCCACAGCATGGCTTGCATGGCTTGCAACTCTTTTGGGTCTCACATTTAAAATGACAATGACATAATTACAGTGAAAATCCATAAAATACAAATTCAACACCTCAACTTCAGATAGTAAGTCGCTACTTATTTGCAATATGTTTCTTGGGAAATATTACTTTTTTAGGGCCAGGTCGTTTTTTGGTTCTTTTGTTATTTCTACCCACCCCTGGACTTTATCATGTGAAAGTAAAGTTTTGCATGTCTTAAATATATTAACATAATTTTGCAATACCATTTTTGCATTAGGAAAAGGAAAGAATAGAAAAATTTGTCATGGAAAAAATTACACATGCACTTAAGTTGAATAAAATAAAAATCAAGGGTCCTTATAAAGTGACAGTGATTTGGGCCTCCTTGGGAAGAGGAGAGCCTGTGAAAATGAGAAACTGTGTATAAATATGGCTGCAATTCTAAAATAGTTAATGCATTTTTCCCTTGAATTGCAGCAGAAAGTCTGCACTTCAATCACAATATGGTTGTTTACATATATTTGACCTATAATCCATGTGGTGGTGGTGTACAGAGGCAAAACTGCAAAAAAACAACAAAAAAAACTAATTTTGTCCCAAACATTACAGTAGTCACTGTATATTGATCATTTTTCACAAAATCAGTTATCATGCTGAGTTATCTTGTCAGGCTTTATGAAAAAGTATGTAAACGACACATTAAAAAAGTTGAGCATTTTAGTTTTGAGGATGTAATGTGTTACCTCGATTGGGACGGCTTCACCACCCTTCAGTGTAAGTATTTTTGTTTAGTTAGTGGTTAGTGGTTATTTTTCACATAAATATTGAAATGAGATGGCACAATGTTGCCTTATTTAGCCTCCTAAGACCCAAATTATTTCATGGCATGCATTTTTAATTTCTCTTTGCTGTTGTGACTTTATAGTGTTCGAACACTATAAAGTCACAATTGAGTAATCATGTGCAAAACTCCTTATTTGGTGTTTGAACACAGCAGCATTTTTCCTGAGTGCAAAAACAAAAGGAAAAACAACAATTGTGCCCCTTTGAGCAATATGGCTCATTTAAAAGCCATTTGAAAGAGCAAAATTTAGTATTGTCGTCTAGACAACCCAAAATGTGATGTCCCTATATATGGACGCCAGGTCCTAGGAGGTTAAGGCAGGGTTAGGGTTAGGATGGAATTACCGTATGTTATAGGGTTTCTAGATTTATGTGGTATTTGTGTAACCATCAGCCCCCTTTTTGTGTCTGGTAGGCTAGCCAATGTTGCCTTGTGCACTAACTGGTAAGCAAGTCAGCTATGTTATATTAACCTTGGTAGGGTAGGGTTTTCATTTAGTTGACCTCATTTTGAGTTTTCTCCTATTTAGCATTTACTTTTATCTACTTTCTCTATACAGATTTGGATTTTAGTGATACAGTTAATAATTTTTCATTTAATTAAAGTTACAAAAAGTACTTTTTATACCTTTGTCCTTGTCTTTATGCCTTATTGCTTGGTTCCTGGCACTTGTGTTGCCAGTTGCTGTTATTGTGTTGGACTAGGTTAAGCAACTCATCCAACACATTGGACTTGTTAATCTTGGCAAACATCATTGGATGGAATAGTGAGGATCGGTAGGAATTTAACTTAGTACATGTACTTGAGTATCTTACTGAAGTAAAGGTTTAATTTACTTAAGTGTTTCTATGTTACTCTACTTTCTGCCTCCTTAGATTCTTTTAGCTGCTCCCCCTTAAGGGATCACAACAACAGATAGCTCGTATATTTGATTTGACAAATGAATTCTTGGCACAAACCCAAAAAGATCTGTAATAGAGTTACTTTCTGTATTTTGCTGATTTTTGTTGAAGTTTTAGAAACTTTGCATTTTAAAATTACCTGCCACTTAAAAACATTACTTCTTACACTCGCTCCACTTCTAAAACTGCTATAAATGATGCATAAACGATATGATTTTATCTCTTTCTGTCTGATAAGCTCCAGTGATGGAGAATACACGCTCAGATCACTTTGATGTTTGAAGGCCTGCAGTGATGATAAATATAAACTTGCCTCAAATGTCTTTAACCTAAAGCAATGAGTTTATTTTGCAAATGGTAGGAGTAGAAATTTGTGTGAAAACTTGGGGGGAAAGTTCTGAGAAAATAAAAACTATGAAAATACAATGCTGAGTAAAATACAAATACCTGAAAATTCTAAGAACAGTAATTTCACACACTAGATTATCTTTCACTCACACAGATTTTGATGCATTTAAATGCTTTACAAAAGCTTGGTATAGCTGCAAAATGTTGTAGATGATTGTGCAGCGGTGATTATTATCTGCATTTACCGTCATTTAGATCTTCCTGTGTGATTGTGGTCCTGGCAGCAAAACCCCTGAAGACCTATTAGCACTAGGGTGGGATTTTTTTTTTTTTTTTGAGGTTTAATGACAACAGGAAAAATGTGCGCTTCCTTCTCATCAGGCTAACTGTTACTTTTCCAACGCTGTTATATGAATAAGAAATGTCAACGAAACTTCGCACTAACAACTGTTAAAGTGTGTAAAATGTACTTTTTTCCATCAAGGGTCAAAAATATCGTAGGACAATGCTAAAATATTCATCATAAAAATGTATTGTATTATTTGGTGTTAAGTAATAGAATTATAACAAATTATATAAGGATTCAATTTGACAGTATTTTTTGCCAGTGATTTTTAGCTCATTCTGTGTTTAATTTTGCACACCTGAGCTTTTGTCCCTGTTTCTCTTCTTCAAGAATGTTTTTTGACAGCTGCTCTTCCACTAAGCGCATGATGAGGTCTGATTAGGCTTGGCAAAGTGTAGATGGTTCAACTGAAGCGCCAGATGCAGCTTTTTTCCCCTGCTGTATGGTTATGTTTTACCGTATGAAACAGCCAGATGCAGCTCTCGGGACTCATGTCAGATCTTTGCTGGATTTTTATCTCTGCTGAGTGGTTATGTTTTTGATAGCGTTTATTGCATGCATGTGTGCTCGTATGCTTGCAGGCATGTGAGTGTAACCGGTGTGATTCTGCGTTGTGTCTGATAAAAAAGGTAAAAGAAAGAAAGACCTCCAAGTAAATAATTTGCCTACTCCAGCTCCTCTCCCACAGGGGAATTGTAGAAAAAGGGCAGAGGCAAAAGGGGTACACTGTATTTATAGTATTGCACCAAAGAAGAAGAAAAGAATGAGGAGGGGCTCTAACTGATAATGAACACAACTACAGGCTTGGAGGTCCTAAAAGTCAGGTATAAAAGGAGAAGTTTGGGGGTTTAGAACACATTTTGTGTAATTATAACAATGTTATTTATGACTCTGTTACATTCACCCCCCAAGAATTACACAAAATCCTAAAGGGTACACCAAAAAAATATATATATAAACCCACAATAACAGATACAGTGGCCTCAAACAAATTCACATCGCATATACAATGAATTAGATCAGCAACATAGCTTCCTCCAAGGAGGATAAGAGACCTGAGACCTGCTCGGCGCCTAGCAAGGTCCCAGGACTTTCTATAGACAAAATGAGGTGCCATTTACACCACACAAAACAGGCCATAATATCTATGGGCGTCACTATCAGACTGCACAGACTGACAAAATACAATGAACTCTGTGCCTGTATTATTCTTTCCCAAAAACAATAGCAATGAAAAACATACAGAAATAAGCAAATTCACACATCAATAACCGCTGCTTGAACAGGTTCAACACCAAGGAGTGTTTCAAGTTGAGCCATTGATTCAATCAAGCGACGAACTGGTTTAATGATTCTACCAAAACGTGTGGTAAGTCCTTGATCCACGTCCACATTTTTGGGTTCAAGAGAATGAAAAGTGTGGGACGGGAAAGCAGCAGGGGAGCCTGGGGAGGCTCCATCACCAGCCAGCCCACCAAGATCAGAAACACCCATTATGGGAGGGGTCCCATGAACGCCATCTTCGACCGGGTCAGCGGCAGATTGCTGATGGATCCATGATAGTGTGCGGTCATCACACTCGCCAATGCTGGAGACGGAATCCACAGTCCAGGTGGCAGGAGGTACAGCTCCTGTGCCCCCAAAAGATGTCACAGACCCATCCAGGTCAGACTCAGCGGGGCCACTGACAACGCTCACAGCAGGATGTGCAGCATCGTCATTCAGTGTTGTGTCCAAGGGCAAAAAGTTAACTTGAAGGAGCAGGTTGCGATGCACCACACGCTCATGACCTTCTTTGTCTCTGATACGGCAGATGTGAAGAGCAGGATCCAAGTCAACTACCGTGTACACAACAGGTTCCCATTTGTCAGAGAGCTTCCTTTTTCCTCTGACTCCCTTGTTTGCCAACAACACCTGGTCCCCTAGTGAAAGAGGCAGACCCTTCACTTTTCTGTTGTACTGGTCAGACTGGTGTCTCTGCTCCATTGTGCTGTGTTCCTGGGCTCGGAGCATGGCAGAGCGCAGGTCATCCATCAGTGACTTGACATAGGTATCATAGTCACAAATGGTGTCATCATGAAGGACATCCCGAAACATGAGGTCAACTGGCAACCTTGGCACCCTCCCAAACATCAGGTAGAATGGCGCAAAGCCGGTGGTCTCGTGTGCCGTACAGTTATACACAAACGTCATGGACTGTATCATCTGCGGCCATTTCTGCTTACATCTGGGGGGGAGGGACCGTAACATGTTTCCAAGGGTGCGATTAAATCTCTCTGTGGTACCATTACCCATGGGGTGGTATGGTGAAGTGTGGGGTTTGGCAACGCCACCCAAAACCAGAAGCTCTGCAAGCAGCTCACTCTCAAAACTAGCTCCCTGGTCAGAGTGAATGCGCTGAGGGAAGCCATACACACAGAAGAATCCATCCCAGAGCTTTTTAGCGACTCTCTTAGCTGTCTGATCCTGGCATTGGAATGCATGTGCTAATTTTGTGAAGTGGTCAGTAATCACAAGGACATCCACAGACTTGTTGTTGCTGTCCTCAGCTGACCAGAAGTCAATGCACACAAGTTCCAGTGGAGCACAGGTCTTAATGCTTTCCAACGGGGCCCTAGCTGCTGGCTCTGGGGTCTTGCTGAGAACACACCTGCGGCAATTTCTCACATGACCGCGCACATCCTTCTCCATATCATACCAGAAAAAACGCTGACGAGCCAAGGAGAGTGTGCGAGGTTGACCTTGATGACCAGCATTGTCGTGTATGCCAGACAGCACCACTTGTTTTAGGGAGTCAGGTACCACAAACTGGAATCTCTTGTGTTTGGTCAGTGGGTCCCTCACGACTCTGTAGAGGACACCATTGAGGAATGTGAGCTTATCCCATTGTTTCAGGAGCCGCAACGTGTGTTGGTTCTCATGACAGTGCTCACGTCTGGAGGGTCTGCGCTTACGCTCAACATAGCGGGCTACTCTGGAGATCACAGGATCCCCTGTTTGATGAGACAGGAGATCAGCACGGGACAGCGCATGAGTAACATCACAGTCAGGTGGACTGATGGAGGTTAGGTGACCAGCGAGGGATGTTGCACGCTGGCGAGAAGCAGACTCCCACTCACAGAGCGAAGACATGAGAGAAGACACATCATCAGTTGACAGAGACACATCAAGCACAGCAGAGGGTGGAGCACTGCGTATCGATTGAGGTTGACAGGTCAAACGGAAGGCATCTTGGACACTGGCATCTTTCACACCACTGACTTGCTCTAGCAGCTCAAAGTAGGGCTCCGACAGGAGCCGCTGGGCCAACGGCCTCACAAACGGTTCCCTGCTCAGGGTGTCTGCCACAATGTTCAGCTTTCCAGGAACATATTTGATCTCAAAGCAGTATGGTGCAAGCTTAGAGACCCAACGCTGTTCACAGGCATCCAGCTTTGGCTTAGTCAGAATGTATGTGAGAGGATTGTTATCAGTCCAGACAGTGAACCGATGACCCTTGAGCCAGTGGCTGAACTTATCGCACACAGCCCACTTCAGAGCCAAAAATTCGAGCCGGTGTGCTGGGTATTTGGCCTGACTGCGGCTGAGAGACTTACTAGCAAAGGCTATAGGTCTTGCTCTCTCCTCACCAGCTGGCACCTGGGATAAGACAGCACCCAGCCCATCCATGGAAGCGTCAGTTGAAAGGATGAATGGCCTCTCAAAATCAGGATGTGCCAGCACCGCACAGCTGAGGAGTGCACCTTTGAGTCCCTCAAATGCTTTCTCACAAGCAGGAGTCCAATCTTGAGGGGTGAGCTTGCGAAAAGTTCCAGGTTTCCGACTCCCATGGCAGCCTTTAGTCCTCTTCTGACCGGCAGTTAGAGCAAAGAGTGGCTTCGCAATACGAGAGCACCCTGGAATAAAATGCTGGTAAAACATCACCATGCCAAGGAAGGATCTCACTTTCCTCTGAGAAGGGGTGCAACTGTCACCATCCATAAGGTCAGTCTTCTGAAAATTGGCGATAACCCTCACTTTATCCTGATCAACCGAGACACCACCAGCATCCACGACATGACCCAAAAACCTCACAGAGCGTCTGAGAAAGTGACATTTTTTCTGCGCCAGCTTCAGATTGCTGGTCCTCAGGCGAGAGAAAACAATCTCAAGACGTCTTAGGGCCTCCTCTTCTGAAGGCGCAAACACCAGCAGGTCATCAAGATAACACAGGAGGCTGGAAAAGTTCAAATCACCAAAGATGCTGAGCATCATCCGCATGAAAGATGCTGGGCTGTTGCATAGACCCTGGGGAAGTCTGTTGTACTCATACAGGCCAAGAGGTGTAGTGAAAGCAGTGTACCGTCTGTCAGACTCATGGAGGGGAACGTTGTAGAACCCAGATGTGAGGTCCATGGTGCTGAAGAAAGCATTCCCACCAAGGGCAGCAAGACAGTCAGCCTGATGGGGCAGAGGGTGAGCATCCTTAATGGTTTTGGCATTGAGCCAGCGGAAGTCAGTGCATATCCTCAAGTCACCTGACTTCTTCCAAACCATTACCAGTGGCGAGGCGTATTCGCTGGTGGACTTACTGATGATGCCTTTCATCTCCATGTCTGACAGCACCTCTCGCAACTTGTGATAGTGAGCCGGGGGTACTCTGCGATAGGGAAGCCTGAAAGGGCGGTCGTCAGTGAGGTGGATACGATGGACAAAGTCTTTCACCTCACCACAGTCCAGTTTGTCTCTAGAGAACACATCTTGGTAAGTCAACACAAGCTCCACCAATTTCCTCTTCCACCCATCTGACACTTCACAGCCCTCAATATCAATGTCAGCCAACCCAGCATCTTTGAGTAGCTGTGCAGAGTCAGGCACAGAGTCTGATGAGGGGGGAAAACTGGTATGCTGGTCAGTCAGAGTCTCGCAGAGACCTTGAGTGATGGGCAGGTCCTCCACAGCAATACAAGGAAAGACATCCGCAATCTTAGCATTGCGACGAAGTGTCACAGGGCTCTCTGTTGGGTTAAGGACTTTCATAGGGACCCAACGATCTCCCCACATGGGTGTTATAATGCGCCCCACCATTATGTTCTTTGGAGTGGAACGGGCTGACGTGGGTTCCACAACGACAGTACTTCCTGGAGACACGAGGGCAGGTGGTGGCAGCTTTCCCCAAACTACATATTCTTTTTGTGGCAGGAGAGTGACACTCTTCCGCAACCTGACTGTACCTACTTTATCTGGCAACACAGGAGCAGACCACCGTGAGATACAGCTCAGCAACTGCAGGAAGTCTTCACAATCAGTGCCAGTGTAATTGGAGTTAATAAGCTCCCAGTACTTTGTATCAGCCTTCATCTTCTGAATGATGGGCCGGATCACATTGCTCCCCACGATGAGCTCATCTTTTTGCCCAGGAACCACAAATGTTGGTACAAGAAACCTAGTCCCATATACTTCAATGTCCAAATCATAGATGCATTTCGGTTGTGTGAGAAGGCCACCGCAACCAACCAGCACCACATTTTCAGGGATATGCTGCGGAATCAGAGCAACACCAGCGGCTCTTAGCTTGCTATCAGCCTCTTCACTTAGTGTGCATGACATACTTCCTGAATCAAGCATGCTTGTCAGGGAACACCGGCCACTGACCGACACTGGAGTGTAAAACAACTCACTAGCCCTGCCAACTCTTTGTGAACCCATAATAACAGTCTTCTCATCAGAGAGGCTACTACAGCAGTTAACATATATGGCTTCTGGGTCTGTTGCATTTCTGAGGGTTTCATCAACACTGCCCATGCTACCCCTCTCGTTACATGGGCTGGCTAGTTTAAAGCAGCATCGGTGGGAGGAGGGACTGAAACGCTTGGTTTCTGGTGCAACTGTGGGCATTCACGCCTCATGTGTCCAGGGTCAAAGCAGCTGTGGCATAGCTTGTACAGCCTACAATGCACATGGGTTGTGTGTTCATGTGAGCCACACACTCTGCACGAAGCACGATGAGCATTGCGGTGCCCATGGGAATGACCTGTGGGTTGTGGGCACCTAGGACCAGTGGCTAGTGATGCAGTGCACATGGACAGAACCTTGTCAAACAGTGCTACCATCTGTTGAACACCTGGCTCAGCTGGAGGAGGGCCAGAAACTGGCAAAGATGGGGGCATGACATGTAGAGTCAAAGGAGGACAAGCAGAGGGCTGCTGCACACTTACCATGCCATCAGAAGAGAGAGGCTGACATGTGGCTGCAGAGGGAACAGAGGGCATAGGATACGAGGCTGGCTCATGTGTTACTGGGACTGCTTGAGCACCGCTGGAGTGGGGCTGGCTGTTAACAGCGACAGGGCTCTGATGCGGGATGGACAGACTTGCTGTATTATGAGACAAAACACTAGACTGTCTCATTTTCCTCACATAGTTGTCCAGACGGCTCTGAACCTCAGCTGCAGTCCACTCCTCAGGGGCCTTCAGTTGAAAAGACAACGTAAGACTGTGGTCAGGACAGTGATTAATGAATATCGAAACAACCTCACTACTGGGGTCCTCTACCATCTTGCCGCGCCTGCGGAGACACTCATCAGCAGCATCAATAGACTTGTTCAACCGGATCCAGTAATCCATGGCGTTCTCACCTGGACGTGGCACAGTACTGTAGAAATCTTTCATGGGCAGGCTGGAATATGTCAAGTCGCTGAAGTTAGACCTCAGTATGTCAAACACAGCAGTAATAGGATCATTCCGATTCAACTCAGGGCGGCAACGAAGTGACACCTTGACCACATCTCTGGCTTTGCCAGTTAGTCTAGACATTAATATGGCAAACATTTCTTCATCTGTGTCACAGCTGATTCTGTGCAGATAACATCTCATCATGTCCTCCCATTCACCGATGGGAAATAGATCTGTGTTGTCACCCTTGAAGTATGGTGGAGCTTTGGTGTCTGACTGAACAACAACCTTCAGCTGGGACTGGTCATTGCAGCTCGAGGGCACATTCTGGGGAGACTGTGGCTGGGTGGGGGCTGGCTGGTGCATAGAGTTAAGAGAGGATGTGATATTTTCCCCAATTTGCTTTGCTAAGTCAGTGATCAAGCTGCTCAACATGTCACTAGTGACAGCCTGGGTGTGTGTTTGGCGTTCGCAAGCAGCTGGTGTGGAGCTAGCTGCTGGCATTAATGGTGAGTGCATCACTGGCTGGTCTACAGTGTGGGCACCAATACCCGGGACTACTGGCCTACCCCTCCCAAAAAACTTTGGAGCAATCTGATGACCCCTCCCCAAACCAAAGGTCATATTACTCCCCGCAGAGAACAGATCAGGCAAAGCGCTATCCACAGTTTCCTCACTTAACATGTTGGCCCAAGTGAGATATCACTGTTCAACAGCAAAAAAAACGAGCCTAACCCCCACACACAATTATGCAAAACTTCACAAAACAATGAAATGTGGGGAGAAGAAAAAAAACATCAAAGAATCAAAACACCATAGAAAATAAAATGTTGTTTTCTCCTCTCAATTAAAACAGGCTGTAAAAGCCAATATCAACAGAGAAAAAAAATTACAATCCGTGCCTGTATAATTTGAGGCAACAATATGAAACAGTGACAGAAATGATCACCTACGTATTTGCCCTTTAAGTTCACACGTGACAGAGATGCCTGCAAGCCAAATTACGGGGCATCGATCACACACGCGATATAAAAACCTGTGAGTCAAAGCGCAGGGCACAGGATTGTGGCAAACAGCTGCAGAGAGGAGGCGGGAAAACAGCGGCAGCAGAAGGAGGAGGGGTGGATCGCGGATTGGCGATGTGACGGGTCAGCGGCACCAAGTGTAACCGGTGTGATTCTGCGTTGTGTCTGATAAAAAAGGTAAAAGAAAGAAAGACCTCCAAGTAAATAATTTGCCTACTCCAGCTCCTCTCCCACAGGGGAATTGTAGAAAAAGGGCAGAGGCAAAAGGGGTACACTGTATTTATAGTATTGCACCAAAGAAGAAGAAAAGAATGAGGAGGGGCTCTAACTGATAATGAACACAACTACAGGCTTGGAGGTCCTAAAAGTCAGGTATAAAAGGAGAAGTTCGGGGGTTTAGAACACATTTTGTGTAATTATAACAATGTTATTTATGACTCTGTTACATGAGCACAAATGCGTGTCATCATTCCATCTATAAACAAGATAGATTTGAGTGAACTGTGATTAAACTTTTTGGGTGTTTATAGTGGGGTTGTGTTAACAATCCATTAAAACTTGGCTTACATCCACCGGAGTCTGCAAGGTCAACTTAATGATTTGTTGGTTGAAATTTTACAAAAAGCCTTTTAAGTCACAAGATGTCTGTGAAGTTTCTCAGTTCTCACATTCACAAGTGTGATGCGTATTGTTAATGTTGCACCCTCAGACAGACATGGCTCCGTTCTCCTTTTGGCAACTTTATTTTCCTCAGTTCAGGTTTGGAGTTTACAGGCAGCATAGCATATCATCAGCAACCCATGCTGTCACGTTCCACACGCTGTTTACTTTTTTCCTTCTTGCACTTACTGATGACATCACAAGTCTGAACTTTGACCTCCTGGAACTAGTGAACTAAAATAATTCACTGAAAATGTGTCCAAAAAAAAAACAAAAACACAATTAAATCAGTATACTCTTTAGAGATTTTTTCAGAGATTCAGAAAATGTCAGTTTTATAGCCACTCTCACATCACAATATTAACATATAGAAAGTACAACATCAAATGTAAAAGCTTGTGTTCCATTTAACCTTTGACCTCTCCTTCAAGGTCAAAAGACTGATCTGACGATCAACAATAATTCCATATAGTCTTTTTTTTTTTTTTTTTTTTTGCCTGTCCCATTTGGTTCTTTAGCCATCAGAATTGTTGTCTGAAGACCAACAAGGATACCCAATGGATTTATTTTGCCAAATGGATCATCGTGGCATTGCCGTATTGGTCCATTTGATCGACCTTTGTTTTTATTATTTATTATATTTTATTTTCAGATGTTACAGATGGGACAGACATGAGTGAGGGATAGGAAAGGGAGAAAGAAAGAGGAAGGAAAGGAAAAACAGAAGGGGAGAGGGACAGTGAGAAAGGGGGGAGAAAAAAAATCTCCTGGATCACCTGTTGAGAGAAGAAGAATAGAGAACAAGTTAAAAAAAAAACAAAGCAATATACTAAACACAACACCATCGCATTAATCTAGCTAAGTGTAAACAGCAGTAAATACTAAATATTCAATGTTGTTGTGCAGCACGCAGGACAGACAGCGCACAATGTGCTTTGAAGTAGCAGCCAAGAAAGGTGTCATTTAAGTCTACGAGCAGTGAACACCCGTGTGCATACCTGTGCGCTTGTATTCAAATGGTTTCCACATGTAATGGTCTGCAAGAGGATGTAGCGAGCCATAGCCCCGTCCCCTAGGGCATGAAGCAGGCATGGAGGAGATCCAGGCCCCAGACATCCAGAGGCCTCAGAGTGCGAGAGCCCAAGAAGGACCACCGGAGGGGCATCCGTGCCACCCTCATGGGAAGGGCTGAGGATCCCCAGACGAGGTGTAACCCAGTAGCCACCGAGCAGAAGCTAGAGGGGGCTGCACTGGCATGCCCGCCGGCTCTGCCGGCAGCCAGCTGTGCCAGAGTGAACCGATCCGCAGGCCCAGAGGCCGGAGGCCCGAGGGCCCCCCGCACCCCGGAGGAGGCCTGACCGAGCAACAGGCGCCAGGCCCCGCCAGGTAGCCATCGGGAGTGAGCTGGTACATACCTGAGTGCCCAGCCCCGGACACCAAGAACCACCAACACACCGACCCCTGAGGGCATCAGTCACCAGCAGGGAGTGTGGTGAGGGGAGATAGGCCTTGGAGGGCCTGGGAGTTCCCAGAGAGGTGGAGTCTAAGACCCGACCTGACATATAGACACAGACAAACAGGCACACACAGACACAAACATGCATTCCCACCCTCATGCACACATATACAAACACTCAGCACTCACCCAACGTAAGGATTCCATATAGAGTCTAATTGCTAAAAAAAAAAAAAAAGAGTGGCAAATCATACAATTGAAAATTGATTCTTTACTAGGTTTTCTATTATGTGTAGACACAACACTGGTTCATCCCTTGAGTTATGTGCATTGTTCATGATGAATGACCCAAAGGTCAATGTAAAGTGGTTCCAAAAAAATCATCTGAAAATGGGCCAAAAATGAGGGAAAAGTAGACATAAAAAGAGCACTTGAAAATTTTACAAGAAAAACTGAATCATTGGAAACAATTTTTTTTAATTAAAAAAGAGAGAGAGAGAGAGAGAGAGAGAGAGAGAGAGAGAGATAGATGTGACTCAAGACTTATGCACAGGACTTTACTTTATGGTTACTTGGTCTCAAGGAATAGGAAGAGTCCTTCCTGGACTATTTAGGCAAGAACTTCAACTCCTCTTGAGCGTCATTAGTAGTCATCAAAATAAACTAATAAACTGGGCCTGAACGATTTTCCTAGTTGCTGTATTTAGTTTTGGCCTTTTATCTTTAGGCCCTTTCATCTGTGCTTCCACTGCTCAGCTATCCCTCACACCATCTGCTACACTGGGTAAAACTAAATGACATCGCTCCTGTTTTACAAGTTTACTAACACAAAATATAGATCAATGCAAATTAGATAGAGGTCAACTGCTCTGTCCTCAAAGAACTAGACTAAATTTTCCTAACGTTTAGGTAATATCAGGTCTCATCAAGTGGGTATATTGGAAATGTAAAAGCTTAAATGCATTTTTACTGCCTGGACTAGTTCTATAATCTGATTCACTGAAAGAATTCACAGATTCTTCTTTTTATTTCTATATTTCTTCACCCCAGCTGCGCGATGAAAGTGTCGGTGTGGCGGGTCGTGGTCGGTGGTGTCGCTACAGGGTAGGCGAACGCATCTGCAACGGCATCCGCAATCACGCCTCGCCGGGTTAAAAGACTGACTGGGGTCCTATGTCGTTGTTGTTGTGGAGTTGTGTGGCTGGCAGTGGGAGAGCGGCATCTAACTGTGTGTACAGCAACTGTGAGGAAAGTGTAAATAAAATATGTTGAAAAGCTTTATAAAGTCATCGAGTCTGATACGGCTCCTTTTTTAAACAAATTTATAATTAAACTATAGGTTCAGTGGCCGCACACTGCCATTTTTCAGTCAATATAGGTTCCAAAAAACTCCCAAATGAGTGTCATCCATAAAGTTTGGATACAACTTTTAAATCAAATTCAATTCAAATCAAACAATCAATATTTGATTCAAGTGCAGATGTTCAACTTTAATTCGAGGTGTTAAATTTTTTTGTATGAACCATTTAAGATTTACAGTCATTTTTATACACAGTGCCCCATTTATAGAGGCTCAAAATTAATAGGACAAACTAAAATATATGTAAAAACTATAGACTCTTTTTAATACTTGGATAAAAAAAACCCCTTTGCAGTCAATGACTACTTGAAGTCCACAATGTTTGAAAGATAATGCAATTTGGTTCATGAGCATATTTGTCTCCTCCCATTCTGGCACAAGTTCAACTTGGTTTCAACTTTCCAAAGAATTTTTTTAAACAGAACTAAGCAGGCGTCTTTAGATGTTTTTTGGAAAACTCAAATGTGACCTTTATGTTCCTGAGTGTAATCAGTGGTTTGCACTCTCAGTATTTCCTTTCATGGTTTATGTCTCTTGACAGTTCTGGACTTGGTTAGATATTGCAAAGCTGTTATTCTTAACTATGGAAATAATTTATAATACAAAATTATTCACTTCTCTGTTTTCTGTGATCTTTCTGGCCTTTTGGTGTTGCTGAGATGTATGTCTGCTTTGTTTGTCATGAAATAACAGTGAAACAGGTTTCACTTGACCATGAAACCTCTTGGTCAGTCAATTTTCCTATTCATTTTGAGCCTCTGAAAATGGGGGACTGTTTATAAAAATGGCTGTAATTCTGGTTCATGCACGATTTATGTAAAAACCCTTGAATTACATTTGAAAATCTGCACTTCAGAGGCAAAACTATAGAAATGTGACTTTATCCTAAACATTATGGAGGCCACCATATATGGAGCAGATTGCACACCCATAGGCTAGACTGTTATCATGTCAAGGCTTGTGAAGAAATATGTAAATAACAAATTTAAAGAATATGTTTGAGGATGTATTTTGTTACCCAAATATTGCCAGTAGTTGTTGTGCTTGACTAGGCTGGACTAGAGTGCTGTTAATCTTACAGTGGTAAACGTCACTGGATATCAATGACAGCGATTAGGAATGTAACTTAACGTACATTTACTCAAATACCTTACTGAAGTACAGGTTTAATGTAATTTATATTAGTATTTCAATGTTGCGCTACTGTCTTTTTTTAAAGGGGCTTCTTGTTACTTTCCCTGTTCTATATTTTGGATGAAAATGTTGTTCTTTCTACTCCATATAATTCATTTGAACATCTTAGTTGCTTGAAATAAAATAAACAGTATAAATGATTGTTTACATTTTGTTGCAGATATGTCAACTTAATTGTTATAGATACATTTACTCATCAGTACATGAGTAAGTAAACTAATCAGCGGCTGCATTAAATTGATATGCACATATATGAATGAATAATTTCCATTTAAGAATATGTATAACGTCTGTGATTATGAAAAGTGCAATTCTACATTTAAGTAGCTTAATTATATTTTAAATCGCCCGAACTTTTTAAAGCTACTTAAGTATTATTAGATATTTTTAAGTAATGTCTGTTTTTTTAAATAATTATCCAGCACAAAACATATCTAATCATGTCTAACAACTTTGCATGTAATAAATCTGTAACAGGGGCGATTGTTATGTACACTATTTTCTACACAGATTCTGCTTGAATATTCGGATTTCCTGCTCCTTTGCAGGTAATAGATTAAAAAATATAATAATAATAATATTTAAAAAAAATAATAATATAATAATAATAAAAAGAAAAAGAAATGCACTTGGTTTGCACGCTTTAACCCATATATTACATTTCATTTCGTTCGCTTACCAACGAACCACAAAACAAACATTTTGGGTTTGGTTTTACGAGGGATTGCATGTATTTTGCGATTTTAACTGCTGCTCTCGCGTTATGTTGGTTGAGATCACGTGAGGGCTGTTGTGTGTCACGTGATATTGTTTTTCCTTATTCGCAGCGGTTTTTGTGGACGAAGTGGAAATGGCGAGAAATGAGGAAAAACAGCAGGGCAGACTGAACAGACTGTGGCTCCAGAAAGAGAGAGAGGGTAAGCGGGTAATACGTTTAGTGCGATATGCATTCAGTTGATAAAAACAAGCCGCTTTGGGGGCAGCTAGCTCTGCCTGTTAACTACAGTAGTGCTAACCCTCAGCTGCTAGTCCAATTAAAAACATACATTGAAATCTTGTAGTTTACACACTCACCAAAGCTCAAAAAGTAGGAGTTTTGCTGGACTACATAGCATTATTTGTCCACTGTCTCTCATTCTCACATATTCACTTGGTTTAATACACAGGCTTTAGCCCACGTGAAAACGCATATCCGACCATAAGCGATCCCTTCTGAAACCCAGAGATAACCAGAGACAAAAGCAACTAAAATATAAGTTTGCATTTTTACCTGTTGTTATGTTAGAAAATAGAAAAAAGAAGAGTAAGATGACTGTTACATAAAAGCTTTAAGGTGATTGTGGATGATTTCCCAGTAGGGACAAGTAAGTACTTCTTAATCAGAAACTTCCCCAGATATAAAACAAGAGGGGAGTAACTTTTATCTATATCTATCTATAAAGTTAGGTGGATGATACTAGAAGCATTTTCATCAAGTGAATCTGTAAATAAATATTTCATGCCCAGATGGCTAATGAAATTTAAGGTCATTTTCATAAGGCTGCAGAATAACTGCCCAAATAACTGCCTTTAGGTCGACCAAGATGCCTGAGTGGTTAGACATGTTTCTAGATTACAGACACATAAAATATGGCCTGCGGGCTATTCTGCAGGAAAACAAAATAATTAATAAGAGGCAACATTATGCTAAGAATCTCAAGGCAAGTAACTGTTGTGCTACTGAAAAGAATATTTAGCAGGATTTTTTTGTTCGTTAGTTAATTTATCTATGTTATTAGTAATATCTTCCTTGTGACCTTTGACCATGTTTTGATGAAGATATTCACTGGCACTTTGTGCACTTTATCTAAGATGGTATTGCACCTCGCTGGGGGGCTCACTTATGTTCTAGATGGACTTTGGCTACACTGGTTTCTTTTCCTTTACAGAGGGACGCCTCAGAGATATTCACGAGCGTCGACCAAAGCTGGTAATGAAGAAGCAAACAAAACACACAAAAGTCATGAAATTGTCACCATAATTCACTTAACTGGCTAATTTCATCAAGCCATTTCCTTTCACAGTCTACTCTTAATTCAGCTGCTGCTGTGAAAAAGTGGATCCCCAGCATCAAGAATGAAATTGAGTATTATCTACAGGTGAGTGTTTGTAACAAAGCAAGATTGGGTTTATTTTATTATTTATTTATTTATACTTTACCAAGTTCTTGTTGTTTTTCCAGCAATCACAACTTTCTCATTACCCGGAGAGGAAGATAGGAGAGTTTCAGCTGCACATTGAGGCCTTAGAGAAAGAGTACAAACGCTTCATTGCCAAACTACGAGTTCTTGATCCATCTTGTAAACACAAGCCATGGACTCCTCGAGCTTATTGCAAACGAAGAGCAGATATGCAAGATTCTCCAGCAATTGGTAAGAAGTTAATCTTCTGCTTTGAGTGAAACTAATAGTTTTTCTTTTTGACTTATGAGAATATTTCATCTTAGAATGTCACAAAAAATACAGTCTGAATGTGTAATGTGGAAATAAGATAAACCATATACATAATTTCCAAGTCTGAAAAGTGAAGCTAAAGCTTAAGTGACTCCTAAGTAACAACTTTGCTACTTTTAGTTCATACTGAATAAAATATTTGTAAATGATGGCCATTATTAGTTTCAGAAAGCAGGATAGACCAGGGCAAGCTGAGCTGGTGAGTGTGTTCTTTGAGTTTCGCATTCAGATCCATCACCAGCTCGTGGCATCAGGTTTCAAAACTCCAAGATGTTGACGGTGAAAACACTTAGTTGTTTGTATACACTCAACATGGGCATGAATAAGAGGAATGAATGGTACCATCAATACCATGAATGGCAATTTTTCATGATTTCTTTGAACAGTTCTTTTTCCAGGATGAGTTTATTTTGAATTTTCTTTTCAGAGGGTCAAAAGTATATGCACCTTCAGGTAAATCTGGTAATGGTGGTAGCATGAAGCTGTGGGGCCATTTTGCTGTCAGTGGTACAGGTACATTACACAAAGTAGACGATATAATGAAAGGGGACTACATTCAACTTCTACAACTTCCCTTCAGTTTAACAGCCAAATGGTTGAAACATGGACACGAGTGTCCACATGTTTTTTGATGTGTTTAGATCCTGGAATGGCTTTGCCAAAGCCACAGCCTCAATCCTATTGAATAACCAGGTCTGTGACATGAAAATAACCAATTTAAATGAACTCTAGTAATTTTGCCAAGAACAGTGGTAAAACATCCAGCGAGAGTTATCAAATTATATATTTCATCCTAAATTTTGATCTTGTGTGAATTAGAGAAATTCAATAATAATAATTAGAATAAGTGATAATTTAAACTTCTGCGCCCCAATTCCTGTTTTTTAAAGTCATTTAATTTTAATGTTACATAATTAATCTTCTCTGGAAAAAAAAAACAATTCAAGGAAATCATGAAGAGCCTACAACTATCCTTACATTCATGCTCATGATGACTGGATGGAAACTGCAGACCACAACTGTAACGCAAGGCCTTGTAACAAGACTTTACTAAACAATATAGAATCTGTGAGTTAGCATATACATCTTTTTTTTATTTTGAGCTGACATTACATTTGACTAATGTAAGGTGTTTACCTTGTAAATATTAACCTCCTAGGACCTGGTGTCCACATATGTGGACATCACATTTTGGGTTGTCTAGACCAGCGGTCTCCAACCTTTTTTGCACCACGGACCGGTTTATGCCCGACAATATTTTCACGGACCGGTCTTTAATGTGTCGCGGATAAATACAACAAAATAAAACTAGTACCGGTACCGAAAAAAAGAAGATTTATTCATAACACACGTGAAAAGACCCAGGAAAACCGAGTTAACGATCAAAAAGATAACAAAATAACGCTGAAAACCGATAAAAACCCTGAAAACCGCACATTTCACTCCTGAGCCTCAACTCTCACGGCCCGGTACCGGTCCGAGGCCCGGGGGTTGGGGACTGCTGGTCTAGACCACAGTACTAAATTTGGCTCTACAAGGACATTATGCTGCCACTGTTCTATCAAATTTTAAAACAAATGTCCTCATGTGGATATCAGGCCCTTGTAGAGCAAAGTCAGGTAAAAAGTCAGTTCTTTGTTTTGTTTTTTTGTTTTTTTTATCAGGTCCCAATCAGCCCAAATAGCAAAGAGAAATTAAAAATGCACGCCATGAAAGAGAAGGTTAATGCATCATTACGTTCATGCTACATAATGCATTTCAATCTGTCATATTGATACTCAGTAAAATATTCTATAATATTTTTGAGACCACCTGGAAAAAAAATAATAATATAAAAATTAGAACAAACAGTTATATCAGTAACAACACAATTTTTAAATTGCCAGATGTAGCGTAAAAAAATTATATTAAAACATAATCATCTTTAACACAAATTGTTATCCTGTGAAATTAACATTGTGTGTTTTGTTGTTGCTTTAAGACAGTGGTATTGGTCATACATATATCTCACGTGTGTTCATTTTTATTTACAGTTAAAAACCCTCGGACCTGTGACTCACAAAACGATGGCAGTCAGCAAAATGAAAGTGTCTTTATTAGCAGAATGGCAGGATGTTTTGCACCCACTAAGCTGGTCTCTGAAACCTCAAAGGCCATGTGCGCAGTTCAGGACCAGCCGCTTTCTTTTGATCAAACTCGGCTGGCAGTGGCTGCTGCTTCATTCAGAGGAACACCAGTTCAGCCTAGTTCCTCTCAAACGCAGAGTCTTGCCAGGATCCTGCAGTGTGGCTTGCCAAATCTTAATAATTCCCATTCAAGACAAATATATTCAGAGAAAAGCAAAGATGGGGTATCAGAGACTGTTGGGCAGAAAGCTGCCTTCCAAGAGAATAACTCAAACTGTGGAGCAGCAGGGAGGATACCTGGGAAGTCATCCAACATTGAGACAATGGAGGAAAGGACTGGTCATGTCTTGGGACTAGACTGTTATTCTTCTTCTGATGATGACTCTGACACATAACTTGTTTTTTATATTACATATTTTATAATACAATGGTTTATTGAAAACTCTTTCATCTCCTGTGTTCATTTAGCACATCCATCCAAAGTTTATATTGGCATATAAATGTCTCTTGTCATATAATGTCATAACAATAGCTTCATTTATGAAAACTATGAAGTATTTTAGGACAAAGTTACAAAACCTGCTGTGTAAGGAAATTGCATGTTTCCAAAGAGGATGAGTAATGTCGTTGATTTCAGGTAGAGAAGTTCATTGTCATTTTCAGGCACTTCTGAGCAAAGTCAGTCATCCTGACCACATCAACTTCCATTATGCAACAGAAGAAGAATGTGTGAGAAGACAACTAATTGATAGAGTCACTTGCTGATTCAGTGATTCATTTTAGTCTTCTCTTTCAGGTTATATTAACTGGAGCAGCCGCGTAGACGGCCTGGTTAGACCCCAAAACCCCACCCTCCCACCTAACCCATTCTTTGCTGCTAAAGCTGTTGCTACTGTTGCTGCGAGGACCGCTTTCAGCATGACACTTCTGGGAAACAGATACATCAGCTTGTAGACTAAATGCAGTCTGTGCAATTTATGGTTAAGTGTGACGTAGTTGCCATTTTACTTCGAACCTATTGCACACTTTATGGTGGAGTTCCCACTGTCTCTGCATGAACTTGGAAAAATGAAACAGTTGTGGACAGGACTGAGGACTTGCACCGAACTGATTAAAATATACCAATACCAAAAAAAGATAAAGACTACAGAATCTAGACAATGGGCGTTATTAGTTAAATTCACAGCTGATGTAAATCGTTTGCTTCGATGCAGTTCTAAATGTCTTGCAGCTCTCACAGCTGCAAGGTCGAAACTCGAAAGACACTTTTTTTTGTCCCAAGAGCCCACTAATAGGGGTTACTTGTGCTTGTAAGCAGAATTTTGTGATTGAAAGATAATAGGTAATGGAAACTGCTGCACCCACAACTATGAGATGGCAGGCGCATTTGCTCCATATCCTAGGAAACCAACCCAAAATGTCAGTAAGACCACAACGCTATTAACAATGCATTGAGCAGGGAGGGAAGCGGTGTGTGCTCAGCTTTCCTGGAAGCCCATCTCTGAGGTATTGGTTGGGGTTGAGTCTCACCTCTGAAGTATCGTTGCTGTCAAGTCTTCACAAGCAGACGGCAGGAAAGCCAGTGCAGAGATGTGCGTTCTTTTATGTGGCAGCACAATCATCCCACCAAGAATACTCTGTGTGCTATTGAAACTGCTGTATCACTGTTTACTAACAGACTGTGTCTCATTAAGAGTAAATCAAAGGAAAAATACCATTTGACAATGACGTGTTTATTCTCTAAAACGATTCAGATTTGTGCGACATCTCTCTCTGGTTCAAATTTCAAGTTTCAGTTTGTCAAACCAGAAAGGCCAGTAAAGAAGCTCAGAACTATGTCAACTGGGCAGCTAGACTTTTTACACTTTTCTAACATCCAGTGCAGGTGATTGTAGTTGCTCAATCTTTCCTTTTGTGGAATTTGTGAAAAAGTTTCATGTCTCAAGTGACTTGTAAGGTGGTTAGTGAGGTGAGGGTCAATTGAAACCTCTAACTTCCTTTCTTCTCAGACTTAGTTGCACAGTACACTCATATAGGTGACCTATGAAGCATAGAAAAACCAAATTATTTGATAACGTTTAAATAAAAAGTTACATGGCAATATTTTGAAAAACACAAACGAACCCAAAACAACAAAACAGCCCAGAGGAAATAAGCAGTGGTTAAAATTTTCATGTAAAATGACATGCTCGCTTCAATGCGTGGGAGGGTTGTGGGTGGTGAATGCCTTGACAGCTTCTTTTAAGTCAGAGGTGCTCAGACAGAAGCACACACCACCTTTTTGCAGAGGACATAGATGCACATATCTGTCACACATCACAGATCAGTGGTATGGCCTGCACCGTGAACTTTGAGCAGAACTATCCATTTCCACAAATGTTTCTTGTGGATGGAGGAGGAGGAGGAAGACAGCAGGATTCTGCTCAGCCTCCAAGTCTTATACCCTGCTGGTCCTTCCCGCCTGCCCAGGAGAGAATGAAGAGCCGTGGGAAGAGTAAGGGCTGCATGGGAATCAGCCCCGGGCTTGCATTGGTCGTGCTCTTTCTGTTTCTGCTCGTGTTTGCAGCCCTGGGATTTGAAGCCTTTAAGATTTCCAGGATAGAGGACCAACTGAGGAACAGTGATGGAGAGGTAAGGACTAACATGGAAAATTCATAAGAATGAACAAATCCAACGATCTTACAGTGAGTTAATAAGCTAATGATTAGTGCAATCAAGAAAGAGATACAGTAATGATGTGATGACTCTTAACAAAGCAGGGGAGTAAGTAACATTTGCAAAGACATAATTTTAATAACATTCCTTTATGTTCGGTTTTGGTTTTTCAGATGTGTTAATTGGTGACACGCACCAAAAGTGAAAAAGGTGACTACTGTCACCCATGCATAGAGGGGGAGTGATGGGTAGGTGTAAGGTGGGAGAATGGAAGAGTAGTTGGAAAGTTTAGCAGACCAGCAAAGTTTACTAATTAATTAACTTCGGTTTGGCACTGTTTACAGATGTGTTATTCTTTAGCTGTGCCTTGACATTTAAAAGGCATACCAAGGGCTTCATTGTTCCATCTGTGGTCACCAGTCCAGTGAGACAGGATATCCTCTCTCTGCGAGTTTTAGAAATAAGCACTGAGACACAGCGTCTATGATGTGGTATTGAGACTTCTATGTCACTTTTGTTTTACTGAAGGTGAACCAACCTGCGGCTGAGTTTAGTGTACCCCAGAAGCAAATCGGTAGGCCTCTCTCATCACACAGCTTTTTTTTTTTCCCATTAAAGAATAAGAAAAGATGATGTGACTCTAATCTGTGTGTTGTTTCAGGTCTTGATGAATCTGGCCTTAATGGTCAGGACAAAAGCAAAAGATCTGCAGCACATGTGATAGGTAAGTCTTTTTTTAAATTTAAGCCATGCTCTTTGATTGTTACAAACTGCACATTTGTTAACATCAGATCTTTCATTTGGCAGGGCGAATTGAGACAACAGAACACCCTATGACTTTAAGATGGGATTCAAGGGCGAGTCGGGCATTCATCTCCGGAGCAGTGGCTTATCTCACTGCAGATGGTGCTCTGCAGGTCAATGAGACCGGATTCTACCACATTTACTCACGGGTTGAGTTGATCTTTAAGGAATGCTCACGTATATCCTCATTTGATCACACTGTGTTTGTGAGGAGAGCAACAGATACCCGACCTCGGACTTTGATGAAAGCCCACAGGGGGGGCTTCTGCCCTCAGCAGACGAGCTACTCGTGGACCACAGAGAGTTACCTCGGCTCGGTCGAGCACTTGGAAAAATATGACAGAGTTTATGTGAATGTATCCCACCCAAGATATCTTAGTCACTCGCATTATGGCAACTTCTTTGGTCTATACAAAATCTAAAGAATCCGGGGTGTTGGGCATTGTGTCCTATATTGAAATTGTACACAACTGAATGTAAACAACTCAGGCAGAAGTGAAACTTACTCATTACTTTATTTGACTGATATATCGAATGTTATTTCTATCATACACAATAACTGCACTCTGCATAATATGATCTTTGAAGGTAAAAACAGGGAAATAGTGCACATTCTCGTGAATGGCACCTTAAAAAAGGCAGTGACATTAAATTAACCACATGCAGAAAGAAGTATTGTGTGTTTTGTTGATAATGGGGGAGTCACTTGACACTAAAGTTCTGATTTAATTTCAGCATTTTCTAAGTATTTATTTTGGTTTTGATCTAAATATTTGTCTATAAAACTAATGTTGTTATGCTTAAGTTTAAAAGTATATACAGATAAAGTATATACTCCTATTTTCTTTCAACAGGAGACGAAAGAGCAAACATTTGTTAATAAATAAAGTATTTCCATTTGACATCTGGTGTGTGAGGAGTCTGTCTTATGAGGAACACCTACATGAGTTTTGAGTATGACCACTGGAAAGTATTCACATGAAGACACCAACCTGAATTTACTACTGATAATGACCCTCATTTCCATATGTTCCACTCAGATTCAGCATCAGTTTAACACTTCAGGAGATTTTCTTTAAAGCTTTCAGTTAAATCTGAAAAGGAGCCTGAAAACCAGCCAGTTATTAAAAGCTCCTTTTCCTGCTAATCGTTTCATAGATGATTTAGAGACCACGCTGCATCTGTACTTGCATTTTTGCAACTTTTTTTTTTTTTTTTTCAGTTTAGCACCCTCATTGCTCTGTTCTTTTTCTGTACACCACAAACACACATGTTAGTAGATGTGAGAAAATGCAGCTTGGGCACAAATGAAGGGACAAAACTGAAACAGGGTTGACGTGTTTCCTTCCTGTGAGACTATCACGAGGGTCGTGCATGCGTGCATCCTGATTTATGTGAAAGACTTTGTGCTTAAAAGACACTTGTACAACTGTGAATGAGACCTGACTAATCCTTTAAAACATCATAATTTGGATTAAACTATCTCAGCAGTTACTGTTTTCACAGTCTTTAATGATCAGTAAGAGCAAAAATGAAACATATTTTTCATGCACTGTGCAGTCCTTAAAGGAAGTCTACAGTTGAGCAAGTGAAGTGCATTTAATTGTGTTTCTTTTGCTGTGCTAAACAAATTCAGCGTCATTTAGTGAACCACGTCTGTTCTACTTTGCTGAGGCCTCTCCTCCAGATGCAGCTGTACAGAGTTATCTAGAAAGCGTTATTCAAACCACTGCTGTGAAGGTGTTCAGCGTTAACTCATCGGTATAAATCCGTCTGGTGAAGCCTTGGTCTAGGCTTGTGGTTTCATCTTGTTCCAATATTCACTGTTTATAATCATCTCGATACTGGCTGTTGAAAGCAATACTCTATACTAAGTCTCGCTTTTGCCTCCAAAGCCCTCTAAACCTCTGAAGACAGGAATATAATTGCTGCACTTTATAAAACAAATCCAAATTATTGCATTACTGCACAATCTTTATTGTACACACATTTCACTGTGGTGGCCCTGCAACTGAAATCCTTACGTTTAAGCTTTTGTAACTTTGCGTAAAAAGTTGCCAAACAAAAACACACATTAAAATGAGTTCCTCGGTAAGACTTAATCGCAACCTTATACATCTGACAACTAGATTAGATAGTATGTGGCAAAAGAGTGTTGTATATATATATATATAGATATATGTATAACTCAATCACACGATCAAGCTAAGCGATAAGCGGTTACTCTCTGCCTGAGCAAAACATCCCCTGTGGCTTTTAGATCCACCAAAGAGGCTGACACAAACATGTTGAAAATTAAAGTCAAGTAGATGACTAGAAAGATTAAAAATTTATTTGCCACCCATACAGAGTCTCTGGTTTATTTTTTGCTATTATGAATTCTCGCGCACTGTCGCTCTGTTCTACTTTTCTTATGCATACTAGTAGTGACGGTGGTAGTGTTTTCCAAATAAGTGCAAGAGATCAAAGGATCGAAGTTACACTCTCTGTGCCAAAGGTTTTACCAAAGCTGATGTGAAGTAAGGAAAGAATTCTGGTCAATATAGAAATATTTTAGGAGCCAACTCACAGAACAGCTTCATAGTAATTGAACTTGTACGTTGAGATGTATTTATGCAAGTAACAAGGACTCTAAATACTGAGGTTTGTTTTAATGATTAAATAGGAAAATACCCATTGTCATCACCTTTTTCCAACCAAGCTCTGCCCACTTGACAACACTGAGTATCCGACTGAGTTTCAGATGGAATGCAAAGCATCACACCGACCTTCTCACGTTATCACCATCAACCTCACTGTTCTCTGCAGTTCCAGAGTCTTGAGATGAGTGGAGTTTTTATTGTAGTGGGCATGGTTTTGGAGTGGTACGTTTAACAAATACGCAAAGGTGTGATTTTGAGTTTCTTTTTTTAATGTATAAGTCTCATACGTTAGGGTGATGCTCTAAAACCCATGATCATAGTGATAAAAACAAATTTAAAAAAACCGAGATCTTATTCATCAAGTGAATTTAAATGTGTGAGTAATTGCTGCCTGATGCATCACTTCATTAAAGCTTCAATTCGCCGCCTTACCATTTGTGTTGCCAACTGCCCCTGTTTCCAAAGCCTAATAACCTTTTTCAAATTGCACACTTCATCATATTTTTAGTGCCACATGCAAGAACCCAAAAAGGAGGGAGGCGGGGGTCTGCAGCACCCCCTGTCGCAAAAGGCAGACATCACAAGACCCGTGCAAAAGTGAAAACAATAGTACTGTAGATAAAGATGCTGAAACACGTCCTATGGTGTACAACATCTGATTCAAATGACGTTACATGCTAAAGACCAACTACAAGGTTAGAAAAGCATCAGATTAATGACCTTCATCCCCCTGGAAATTCTTGGAATTTTCCCCTCATCTGAGTATCATTCTCTAATTTGGGATTAAAAACATGGTTATCGACCACCATGACACAAAAGAGATTCACACACCGTCCCTGATGAATGTCCTTACAGACATTTTGAACAAGCTGGTGCCTCTCTGGATATTTCAGGATATTTATCTCCTAAACTTCTGAGGGCCAGGTCGCACCTGTGTTAGAATAATGTGTGTAAGCCGGGCAAAAAGTGATTTCAATTGTTTTAATGTGTTTTTTTAATATGTGTTTTGTCTACTTATATTAGTAAATAGACTATAGTGAACAGGATTTATAAATAAATTTCTATATAAAATAAAGAAATTATGAAAGAGGTATCTTTATGACTGCATTATTGTACCTTCACTATAATCAATCCAGTCCCTTTTGGTCACTTAAAATATCTTTATAGAATTATGATGTTATATTAGCTGCAATCTCTGTTAATGTCTTGGACATTTCAAAACTACATTTTTGATGTCAACAAGACTTTATTTAACTGGGTAAATAAAGGATACAGTCACGCTCATAATTATTCAAATTTTAACTTAAAGTTACTTTTATGCAACCAGCATTTTTTTTTTTTTTGTTGACTGGAAATGACACAGGTGTCGCCCAAAAGATAATAAGATGATGTACAAGAGGCATTATTATGGGGGAAAAAAATTTCCTAGCTTTTATTTACATTTGAGCAAAAAGTGTCATGTCCAGAATTATTCATATGCTTCACAAACTGTCACAGTCTCTGGGAAAATTCAAAGTTCTATATCATTCCAAATAGTCCAAGCTGTTCTAAAGCATCCTAAGTACCCTGGTTAATTGAGAATCACTGTTTTAATCAACTCAACAGGTGAAAAACAGCAGCTCTCTGCAGTTGGTTTGTGGACAGACATGGCTAAGACAAAGGAACTCAGTGAGGACCTGCGGCTGCACAATGTGGCTGCTCACAAGTCAGGAAAGGGCTACAAGGCCATATCTAAATGTTTTCAAGTTCCAGTGGCTACAGTGCAAAGTATTATTAAAAAATGCAAAATGTTCTGCACTGTGGAAAATCTCAGAGGACGTGGTCAGAAGCCAAAAGTGACACCTGTGCTGGCCAGGAGGATAGTGAAAGAGGTGAAAAAGAATCCAAGGATCACCACCAAGGCCATCCTGGTGAATCTGGGCTCTGCTGGTGGCAATGTCTCAAGGCAGACAGTCCAACGGACACTGCACACTGCTGTGTTCCACAGAGGGCGCCACTTCTCCAGATAAGGCACACAAAAGCTTGCTTGGCCTTTGCAAATGCTCATCTGGACAAAGAAGAAGACTTGTGGTCTTCTGTGTTATGGTCAATTCAATTCAATTCAATTTTATTTATATAGCGCCAAATCACAACAAAAGTCGCCTCAAGGCGCTTCATCGATACAGAGAAAAACCCAACAATCATATGACCCCCTATGAGCAAGCACTTTGGCGACAGTGGGAAGGAAAAGGAAGGAAGAAACCTCCGGCAGAACCAGGCTCAGGGAGGGGCGGCCATCTGCCGCAACCGGTTGGGGTGAGAGAAGGAAGACAGGATAAAAGACATGCTGTGGAAGAGAGACAGAGGTTAATAACAGATATGATTCAATGCAGCGAGGTCTATTAACACATAGTGAGTGAGAAAGGTGACTGGAAAGGAAAAACTCAATGCATGGGAATCCCCGGCAGCCTACGTCAGATGAAACAAAAATTGAATTGGTTGGTCACAATGATGTTTCCTTCATTTGGCGTAAAAAAGGAGAAGCCTTCAACCCTAAGAACACCATCCCCACTGTTAAACACGGTGGTGGTAACCTAATGCGTTTGGGGTGTTTTTCAGCCAATGGACCATGGAACCTAATCACAGTAAACGGCACCATGCAAAAAGAGCAATACATGAAGATTCGCAACAACAAAATCAGGCAGTCTGCGGAGAAACTTGGCCTTGGGCACCAGTGGACATTTCAGCGTGACATCAACCCAGAACACACAGCAAAAGTGGTGAAGAAATGGTTAGCAGACAAAAACATTCATGTTTTGCAGTGACCCAGCCAGAGTCCTGACTTGAATCCAATTGAGATTCTGTGAAGGGAGCCAAAGATCAGGGTGATGGCAAGAAGACCCTTCAACCTGAAAGATTTGCAGCTCATCGCTAAAGATGAATGGGCAAAAATACCTGTGGAGACACGCAAAAAGCTGGTCTCCAATTATAGGAAGCGTTTGATTGCTGTAATGCCAATAAAGGCTTTTCAACTGATTATTGAGAATGGTATGAATAATTCTGGACATGACACTTTTTGCTAAAATATAAATAAAAGCTGAGAAATATTTTTTCCACAATGATGCTTTTTGTACATTGTCTTATTATTTTTTGGGGAGACGCCTGTGTAATTTCCAGTAAAAACAAAAACCCCAAAACAAAACTTGCTGGTTGAATAAAAGTAACTTTAAGTCAAAATTTGCCAGGGGTATGAATAATTATGCGCTTGACTGTATATAAGTTTGATTGTGGCTTCTACCCTGTGACAGGAATGCTGTTTGTGGCTCAAGATGAATTGATATTATGAATTATTATAGGGATACATTTGGCATATGCTTCACATATTATAGGCCAACAATTCATTTATAGCATTCTAAATACAGGCAATCAGTTTTTGGCAAATACCGGAAATCACTTTTTGGCAGTGGATCACCTTTTTGGCACAGTAATGATATACGTTTCTCGAGTGTGTGGGGCAGGTAATTTAAGTTTTGCCTGTTTTACACACCAGACAAGAACAAATACAGAGACACTTATTTCAGTTCCCCTAACTTCAAGGGGTTAACCCACGGCTCTGGCCACAGGCTTGATATTCAGTAAACTGCAGGGGGTTTTGTTTTTAATAGAGTAAGGAAGGCAATCAAATAAAGTTTGATCTCATAGTTACACAGCAGCGTCCAGATTGGTTAAAAGAAATAACACACACCCCTGTAGCAATCAGACTCAAACAAGAGCATTTCCCCAAATCATAATGAGGTTATTTATGTGCTTATGTCTTAATTTACCCTTCAGTACTTGTAAGACAGATCACTTCAGCAATGGACTCGTCTAAAAAAAAAAAAATCAGACTGAGGAAGATCAAAGGAGTCTTCATAAGGTTTCACATCTATCAGGCTGAAAGACAAAGCAAAACCACGTAGCTGTGACTTCAAAGCGGCTGCAGGAAGGTTTAGTTTACACGTGAGACGTGTTCCAGCTTTGATGCACAAACAGTTTGTCACCGTAAGAGTCATCAACAGACAAAGTCATCACAAAGGTCCTCGTCCGAAGCCTCAAGCAGCAGTTTGGATAAACCAGTTATTTTGGCAGCACGTGGCCTTGACAGAGCTGCAGTCATCAAAGGTAGGCCTGCAGGAATAAACCTTTCCCGATGTCTGTTCGGCGGTGTAGCAGCCAGTAATTGGACTAAACACTCATCAGATTTAAGAAAAAAGACTTCTACGTTAGCTGGTAAGGAAACTGAAACTGAAAGGCGCAGCCTACGGTGAATGTGATTCACCATTAAATAGCTGTAGGAACTGACGCGTTTGGAGACATAGATTAAACACGCTGTGTGAAAAGGAGAGCTTGAGTGTGTGTCTGAAGCTAAAGTGGTTTAAAAGCAAAAAATAAACATCCATTAGAAAAAGACTGACTACTACATATACACACACAGGTTGATAAAGTTCGACAGGCTCGGTTAGATGGTGTGGAAATGTGAAAAGGAGAGATGGTGGATACACAGGTAAGAGGAAAACACAACAGGGGAGGTTTAGTGAAGGGAGGCATGGCTTGTCTCCCTTCGGTTTGGTGTTGCAGAGGAGGATCTCAGTTAGAGCTCCACTTTAGCGACCCCTAAAGGGAGCAGCCGGAATAAGAAGATTTTGGGTTTGCAAAGCAAAATGAATAAATAATAGCGGATTAATACTAAAAGAAAAAAAGGCTAGATCTTGAGAACAGATATTCAGTTGTTCTAAACTTTTGCTATTCTGTTGTGTTACTGTAAATAAGTCACACAGCCACTGAGTCATGTGCCTGGCACCATCATTTGGCTGAAGCTGTGACAAGAAGTGAAAGGCTACGGCTCACTTTATTTTTTCTCACTACACTGTTTCGGCGAACTAAATCATTTTCTTCGGGGTTAAGGCGAATATTAATATCGGTGCTTGTAATGATGTTACTCCTGAACATAGAGGTTGATTCACATTAAATCCAAACAGTAGTACTTTGGCGCCCTTTACTGGCTCTATCAAAAAGCACATCATGGCACTGATTGTAATTCATCTTCAGCCACAGGTGGGCAGATGTTTGCACGAAACTATGAAGTCACCAAACTTCAAACCGACCGTGCAACCAAGTGAAAATCATGTTTAAACTACGTATAATTTTGTGGCGAAAAGAACACAACAATACATTGAAGTACAACTTGAGTTGGAAGATAAAATTGTGCTACTTGATAGTTTTTTATGAAAATGATTGGCAGGTAATATTGCACTTAAAGTAACTGTAAACTTATTCACATATAGAACTGTTGTCTTGTTGACAGTTTGTAGTGGGGTTAAACAGCAACATTGTTTAAAAGAGAGCCTAAATCGGGAATTTCATGTAGTGCGGTTATTGACACATCTAGAGTTTCAGTTGCTCGGGACCACCTTCATGATACAAAGCTATGTCAAAATTCCCCATATCAAGTCATTATCACACATGAACTGCCCTTTTTTTTCCTAGTATTTGAGTTTTCTTCATTTTTCAGTCATGCGATACTGATTTTATGAGCGATAAGCACTGGAACTTTCCATGCCTTGTTTTTGACATCATTAGTGTGGGTGTTTATACAGACGTGTGCATCCAGAAAAATTCTTACATACTGAGCTACTTTCACATCACACTACGGTAGACTAAAACTATACTGTGAAAATGAAAAGCCTCTTCCTGAAAAGAAAAGAAAAGAAAAGAAAAGAAAAGAAAAGAAAAGAAAAGAGAAAACAAAACAGGGTGTTTAATCCGCCTGCCAGTGCATGTTCTCCACCTGCTTTCATGGGTTCATTCCAGATGCACCAGCAACCAGCAGTCCAAAGATATGCATGGACTCCAGTTCTAAATTGGCAATCGGTGTGAATGTGAGAATAGACTGGTGACCTGGCATACCCCACCTTTCACCCTATGATAACAGCGATAGGCACCAGCCCGCTGGAAACCCTAAATATATAAAAATAAATGGATGGATTGGTGGAATAACAATATAATTATTAATGCCAGTGAATTAAATGCTCAAATCTGAAGATATAAATGTATAGATGTTTTATCTTGGAATCTTTCCCATTGATGTGAGGAAGAGCGTAGTCCATGCATTCTGTTTTTACACAACTTGTAAAGGTTATTTTAAAGAGGTTGCTACATTTAACCATGGTGCTGTAATAAGGTGTCATCATTGCAACATGTCAGTCTATTAAATCTTCCCTCCTAGACATTTCGCAACCAGCCATAAGATGTAATATTGCAAAGTGGAAGCGTTTAGAAACCACAGCACTTCAGCCACAGACAATATTGAAACGTGATTATTTATCATATACAAGCGCATGTGCAATTTTAAACTGAATTTAATTTTCTTTCTGTGCATTAATAATAATATTTAGCCACTATATTATCTATATGTGGACACAGCCTACAGGTGCTGCTCAGCCATAGAAACCCTTGCCCTGAAGCTCCTTTTTGTGCTGATGTTATTTTGTCAGCGGCAGTTAGCAGAGGACCTTTTATAACTATGCTCCATAAATTTCCAGTATGGAGGGCCAGAAATGAAAAATTGAATTAAATAAATACATCATTAAATAATGTATTAAATGTGTCAATAATTAATTAAAATTTGAAAAAAAAACCCACAATTAAATGTGCCAATAATTAATTACATATATAATTAATTAATGAAATGTGTCATAAATTACTTAAAAATTGAAATAAATAAATAAATAAATAATTGAATGTGTAATATTCCAGAACCTTGCTCTTTATAATGCAGGCTGGGGGAACTCCAGGCCTCAAGGACAGATGTCCTGCAGGTTTTAGATGTGTCCTGATTTATATGGCTAAATTACATCCTCAACGTGTCTTGAAGTTCTCTGGAGGCCTGGTAATTTATTTGTTTCAGGTGTGTTGACCCAGGGTTAGATCTAAAACCTGCAGGACACCAGCCCTTGAGGCCTGGGGTTCCCCACCGCTGGATTCACTTTATGTCAACATGCAAGTTCAGGTTCTATCACTAGAGGGCGCCAAATTATCATTTTATAACACTCCTTGGTACTGCCAGCCAGTATTTAGGAAGCACAAGTAACTCTTTTGCATATGTAAAATTACTTCATAAATATTGTATTAATTCCGATAATTCCAATTCTAATGTTCAATTTCAACTTTAAATTTAATGTAAATTGTATGTGACATGTTGAGTTTGACTAAATGTGATGATACTATATGTTTACTGTACACACACTCAGATATAAAACTGCTGTCTTGATGACAGTTTGTAGTGCAGTGTGTGGGGTTAAACATCAATGGAATAACTCATCACCTTTTAGATTGCCTAACCATGCTTAGAAACTCATAAAAGTTCACATCAGGTCTGGTGAAATTTTACCTCTTTCATTGGTTTTGGAAATGGGCTTTGTGCAATGACTCTAGAACAATGGTCCCAAACCTTTTTTGTGCCACGGACCGGCTTATGTCTGACAATATTTTCATGGACCGGCCTTTAAAATGTCGCGGATAAATGCAACAACAAAAAAAGAGAAGATTTATTCATAACACAAGGGGAAAGAACCAGGGAAACAGAGTTAACGATAAAAAAGATTTTTTATTTTTAAAAATGACGCTAAAAACTGATAAAAACCCTGAAAAACATTCATTTTACACCTGAGCCTCAACTCTCGCTGTGCAGTACCAAACGACCGGTGCGGGTCTGTGGTGCAGGGGCTGGGGAGCACTGCTCTAGAATATAACCTACACATAGTTCGAGCTACATGAAATTTGGTAAACAAATGCCAATGTACAAAATAATCCCAAGGCCCCTTGATTTTATCAGCTTAAGTTAATCAATCTAAATTGGGAAAGTTTTCTGTTTTTATTGAAGAGTGTGTCCAATGCACAATGTTAAATTTTGATCATTCAGCCATGAAATTTTAAGTTGCTATCATTCACATGTACATTATCCAATCAGGCCCAAATCTCATAGTAGTGTGATAACCTGTCCAGTCCAGAACAAATGACTATGATAATAGTTAACTATAGTTGCAGCGCTTCAGTGTGAAAGTTCTGAATTTTTATTTAACAGCAGACCCTGGTGGTATGGCGATTTGCCATGAAAAAAGAAGTTGTTGTGGAGAGGATTGGAAAGCTTAAAAAGTCATGAAACTTAGCACACACCCTCCGGGAGTGTATGGCTTTAAAAATTTATGGTGGCTTTTTCTGGGTTTTGCAAACTGGTTCCATAGTGCCACCTACAATATAAAAAAATATATATTAGTTTAATCAAGGTCTCTGAGATTCAGCAGCCTTATGTAATGTCTTAAGGTTGGAAAAAAAAGTCTCTTGGAGCTATACTCTAAACCCGACAGGAAGTTAGCCATTTTGATTTAAATTTTGTAATGCTGCCAACATTTTTGCCATTCTCAGGCCTTGTACTATAACAAAATCCTCCCGGAGATTTAATTTAATCAACATGATCTTTGGGGAGTTCAATTTAAAGATCTCAGTGTTGTTAAATTTTGAATGAAAGGATGTGGTAATGGCAGTAGTTGGGTCATTTGTGGCAGTATCCGAAATTTTATGTCTCAAGTATAGGTTTTCCAGATTCCAAATGTGAAGGTGTGTAGGTGTCAATATTTTGTCAGAGTCATAGTGCCACCTAGTAGCAACAAGAAATATACTGTAGGTGATAATTAGGGATGCAACGCAGATTCACTGAGCACAGGGCAAGCTAGCGAGACAGAAGTTAAGCTCTCCTTGCAACATGGCAAATTGAACCTCCCCCACCCTCATTCAGATCTGGCGTTTGGAACTATTTTGGTTTTCATGTGACGTATGACCCTGAAGGTAAGCGAGTCATGGACAAAAGTAAAACAGCATGTCGGATGTGCCACGCAATGCTCAATTACATTGGTGGGAACTAGTGCGTTAGCGCAGTTAGCTTGTTAAGGTGTTGGCCGTCCAGCCCCACGCACGGGGCGATCCGCGGTAGTTCTTTAACAGAGATTTGCCGTGTTGTGGCGTTAACGTCATTTCAGATTAACGCTGACAGCACTAGTGGGAACACAACGAATATGACGGCACATTTACGCCGACATCATCCTAGTGCAAAGACAAGTGGAAGCAGACAAAAACAACAAGCACGCATGCTACAAACTTTACCCGAGTCATTTAGACAGCCGTTAGCACATGATTCTCCTTATGGGGACCTGATATGTTTAATATGCTGCTGAGAATATAGCCCAGAAGAAGCATATAGTATAGCTTTTATTTTGGAAAGAGCCATTTCTCTGTAATAAACTCTCTTTTCCAAAGATGAGTGATTTCTCCATCAGATAGATTTTTTTTTTATTACTTTGTTGTTTCAGCAACATTAAATTTAAAAACGGTACTTTTGAGTTAAAATATATATTTGTAATTTTAATAAATGACAAATTAAAAAGGCATGAACATTCTTTTGTATCAAAAAAATATCGAACCGTGAATTTTGTGTATCGGTGCACCCCAAGTGTGCATGACACCTGAGCCATAGCTCTGCTCGACCATTGCTATGGCTTGCAGCTCCAGTTTTTGTTTTGTCTTTTAGTATTTGAGTTGCTTCATTTTTCAGTCATGCAATACGGATTTTTAAGATAAAGATGCTTTTTAAGATAAAGATGGTTATTTTTAAGATAAGCATCTGGCATTTGAATTGGAACTTTCCGAGCTTTGATCTTGACATCATTAGCGTGGGTTGACATGTGTGCATCCAGAAAAATATTGTTCAAAATATAGCTCAGTTCAATTTGAAGTTTCACAACAAATAACAATAGACTAAAAGTAGGTTGCAAAAAGTAAACAGCCTCTGCCAGCTGTCATGGGTCAAGAGGTGGGATACATCCTGGACAGGTAGGCAGTCCATTACAAGCTAACAGAGAGAGAGAGAGTCAACCACACACAATTACATCCATGCCAGTGGTCATTTGGTCATTGGTGTGATGTCACTTGTGTTGCTGGTCTGTGGTCACTGGTGAATTTTCCCCATTGGTGTGGTTCGCTTGCGTATGTGTGAACACAGTAATCGCACTCAGGTGCCAACAAAAACAACCGCACCAAGACCCTTTGGAGGAGGTGGTCTCCTCCAAATGAAGTTCAGTGCGGTTTGTTTGTTTACTTTGATCCAACCCAACTACCAAGTGTACATTGCAAGTATGAGCTAAAAAAAAAGACTTCCTGTAGACACATATGCTTTTAATTCTGAATACGACAAGGTACTATAGATGTGCAAAGGTCTGTTCGGGCAGCTAGCCATGAAATAAATGTAAATTCTCCATCTTCTCCAGTTGTCTGGAACACAGCACCTTCTTCCTGTATTACCTTTTGTTGCTCCTGTCCTACACACCTGGCCAATAAGCAAGCCGAACATTCTCTAGTGGCTTGTAGTGGTGCATTTTGGTTCACTTGGAGTTCACTTGGATTTATCTCCATGTGAAAAGAAAAGAGACCAAATCACAAGGAAAAGTTTAAAGTTTACAAACTCATCAACTGATTAGTCATGACTGACTAATCAAACATTTATTCCTCTGGTATTTGTAGATTTCCTGGAATATTCACAGAAAATCTACAGAGACACAGAAAGATGCATACTCTACATAGAAAGGCCCCAGACCACCAGGATGGTGAAACCAGGAACTGAGTAACCCACAAAAACAACAGTAACATATTTTACTGGCATACCTGACATGCCAATGCTCTCACTTTCTGTTGTGGCATCAAGAACAAGAACAAGTTTGTACAAGATTAGAAGTTCTCCAAATGTATTTATTGTTTGCCATGTGAAATGACATTACACACAACAATTCAGTGTTTTACAAAATAACAGAGATAACTAAATTTTGTAAGTCATTAAACAAAAATTCATGTTTACATTTAAAATCCCAAAATGAAACTTTAAAGAAAAAAAATCATAAGGTATTTCATAACAGCAGGTAAGAATTAGCCTTACGTATTAGCCCTGTGCGTGGGTGTGTGTGTGGGTGGCTTGTGTGTGTGTGTGACACATAGATAGAGGTGGGATATTGAGATTTCTCATGTCAATTTGCACTTTGCTCAAGAGTTGGCCCTCATGACACAACCACTTGTTGCCGGGAAAAATGTGCTTTCCCGACTATCTGCCAGTGCTTTATGGAGCTTGCTGACTCTTGGATGAAACAGGGGATGCTGCTTTTTTTGTTTGTTTGTTTTTTTTTTGGGGGGGGGGGGGGGGGGGGTTTACAATTTTTACATTTACAATTTTCATTGTAAATGTTCAACAGCTGTAACTGTTGAACATTTACAATGAAAATAATAGGCTATTCTATTAAACTTGAAATAGTGCAACACAAAATAAATAACGGAGAAGGTGTTTCAAGAGGCATACTTTTTGCTTTTTTTACCTGTTTGTGCTGCACTTTTCAGCTTGGAGTGTAGCTGGACAGAGTTTCCAGAAAAATCCATCACTTTCATTTAAACTACGACCACAGCAATATGATAGCATGACCAAGGCAATGTAAGGTTTTTCCACCCAGTTGGGCAATGCATGTTTTTCCAGCAAGGGGTGGTTGCCAGGGGACCGCTGACCAAAGCCTGCAGGCCTGCATGACACTTTACCATTAACTGTCAGCCTGACTATCACCTGTTCAAAATTTAAGTTAATGTCTCTTGGTTAGTGGTCATGTGTCTGCAAAATGTTAATACCCTGCAGGGGTTGCAAGTCTAAAGAGAAATAGAGACACACCACACACTCTCACATCCACATCTGCAGTAAATTCCTCGAGTCAGTGAATAACCAAACATCGATTTCTATAGATTCCCAGAGGAAGCAGGATTGCCCAGAAAAAACAAAAACAGAAATATCAAAGTTATGTTAGAATATGCACGCTACTTGTTGCTACACTTTGGTTTTCATACAAATGTAACTCAGATACAACATTTTAATTAGTGGGCTTTCTGTTATTGCAGGGTTTCTTTTATTTACTCAAGCAAAGATAACAGTTTTCCTTCATTTAACACTCATCCAAATCAGGGTCATGGGGAGATTTGAGTCTCTTTCAGCTGTCACAGGGTGAGAGAAGGGCTACAGCCTGAAAAGGCTGCCAAGCTATACAGAAGTCTATACATCTGTACATCTACAGTCAAGTCACCTCAAGTCACTGATGAACCAAACATTATTGTCTTTGGACTGAAGGTTGAATACCAAAAGGAACTCCAGAGAAGGAGAAGAAGGCCTTAGACAGCCAGGAAAGTGATAGCCTGCTTCGCACGATAACCGCTGCACCACCATGCCACCCACATCCGTAGTATCTTTTTCTGGAATACCTGCAACAAAAATAGTCTCCGTTTCTATTCTGACTTCTAGAACTGGATTGTAAGCTATATCCAAAGCAGGAGTCTAATTGTCAGCCCTGGAAAATGGCATTAAAGGAATTAACAAAGATAACAAAAAGACTTCAGCTTTTAAGAGAAAACAACAGACTATCAAAGCCAAAATTAAACTTTAAAGATTTTTGGCTAAAAGAAAAAATGGAAAAAGAAGAAGCTGCTGCTTTCACCTGCTAGTTTAATCACTGATTTTATTTGTGTTTTTTTTTACTCAAGATTTCAAAGGGTGGGTCAGAAATAGCCTGACTCTAACTACGGGTTAAGGTTTATGCAGCCATGTTGCTCTTGATTGAACTTTGGTTTTCATATAGATGTAACAAATTAGATATAAAATATTAATTTGGGGGCTTTGGGGTTTTGGTTACAGGGCAGCAATTTCACATAATGACAGTTTTTAAATTCCAACTAAGCTAACAATGTCTCTCTTCATATTCGATGTACAGATTTTATCTTTCTCCTAGCCAAAAAAAGAATAAACTGAAAGGAGGTCAAAACAGACCTGAGATCCCCACTGTTGCTGTAAATCATTTCTAAATGATGCGTAATGTTTCTAAGATATGTGAAGGTGTGTGTGAGCACGTGTATGGATTTTTTTCACCTTGTCAGTGTGTGTCTGCGTTAGCATGAAAAATGAGTAACGTCAAAGCTGGGACTACCTTCTTAGTTGAACAGTGAGTTTATTTGCCCTTTAGGTTTCACTTGGGGCCCACCACTAATTACATTTAAAACAGTTAAACGGTTCATTTACTCAGCAGTAAACAAAAACTTGGTTATATCACCCTCCCACAGCATAAAGGTTGGTTTCTGTGATATCAAAAAAGTAAAAGCAATATGACTGGCAGATTTGAATGCAATCATTCCATTGTTGTGGTCTTTTCTTGACTGACGGTTGATTTATGTAGCTGTGATCTGAAAAACCCATCCCACTTTTAGCTACAATTTATCAGTATTGTTAACCTCTGAGTTATTGCAGAAATAGTGTAGGACAGACTTATTTACTTACAGTCATGTCAACATCCCTCATCTCAAAATCTCAACGGACGCCTTTAGACAATAATTCTGATGGCAAAATAGCCAAACGGGGCGGGCAAAAAAAAAAAATTCTCAACAGACAGGTTGCACTGACAAATTTGACTAATAATAATAATAATAAACATTAATAAGGCATTTCCTTCACCTTTTCATACTACTTAATATTCAAGTTAATTAGTTCAAGTTTTGAATAACTAAACACTAGTCCTAAATTACTTAATCTTACAAACTTTAAAACGATAGGGACTTTTGTCACTGGCTTTAATTGTGCCATTGTTGAGCCATGCAGGAGTTAAATTGTTCTAAATGCTGTGCCATATATGAAAGGATTTATGAGACACCAAACTGCACAGGTGCAGCAGTCTTACATTTGGTAAAAGCAATCAAAATGTTTCCCGTAACATTGCAAATTGTCTCTTTTCTCATTTATTATCAATAAAATCATCACACTTAAAGTTGCCTTCCTGAAATACAGCTCAAGTTTCTAATTATTCATTTATGACTGAGTGGTATGAGCATATGATTAAAGGCTGCGTGGGGAAAATGCCTGCACTTTTAGTATTTTATATTGGTGCTCATGTGTTGTTGGGGGGTTTTTTAACCACTAGTTGAGATGGCTGGTCGAATTCTTGATACTATCTCTATTTTATGAAGTTTAATAAGGTAGATCTGTAATCACTCATCTGCCTGCTTTCCTGGGTGTTTGGCTGCTTTTCTGTTCCTTACATGACTACATCTTTCCCACGCTGTCAATCACAATACTGACATCAGTACTGTAGTCAAATCTTCTCACCCATCATCTTGGAGCTTGTGCTTCACATGGTTTAAATCTCCCTTTCAGACCCCCCCCCCCCCCCCCCCCTCCTCCCCTCAGACACCTAAACCAGAGGTCCATTCAAACCTCAGTCTTCATCTTCACCACCACCACCATTTAGACTCTGGGGGAGGGTGGTCCTGTCCTAAATCCTATCACCACTGAGATTGTGTTACATACATCTTTGGTCTGCAGGCTACACTTTGAAAAGCCACATCATTATATGAGATAGCGAATGAAATCATTTCTACTTATAGGTACATTAAGCACTCCCGTTTCTATTGTTGATGTAATGCACTTGACCTTAACCATGCACACACAGATCTCTGACTCTGTGAAATTTGCAGAACATGGTCTCTTGCAGAAAGGTCTCAAGAGATCATTAAGCATCTAACCCATATGTGTCTGTGCAAGATAGGGTAAAAAGACAAAGAAGCCAACACTGTGAATGATGTACAAAGATGCAAGTCAAGCCCGTGCTTATACTTATGTGTAATTTGCATGATTAGTGTTCAGCATTTTCCACATACATTCTTGTAGTATCTTTATCATTCTGTGCATCTGCCACTGACTAACACGGCAGTCACAGAAACTCGATTTCTAATGTAATCTCAACTGATTCTTTCAAACTTCACTTATTATGAAGATAGCACTCATAGACAGAACTCAACTGCCTGTCTGAAACTGAGACTACAACGTTCTCCCAAAAAAAGAAAAGAAAAAAAAAAAGCTAGAGTGGCATCCAATGTCTACAGGGACTGTACCTTTTCTTTTGACAGTGCATTAACAACAGCTCTAAGGGGGTCCACCAGTTTTTATTATTTTAGTCAGCAGAAGGCTTCCTGGAATTGTACAGTATGCCTTTAATGTCTATAAATTGCTCACAAATGCCTTTAACATGTCTATGAAGCTTTTTGCAGGCTGGAGAACTTGACAGATACGGGCAGAAAGCTACAGGGGGGAATCCCCATACCATCTTAAAGCTCTATGAGTCTGTTTAGGAAAGGTGACATTAAATAGCCAGACATAAACACTTTTGACAAAAGCCCACTCGAGATACAAGATAAAGCCTCTAGCCCAATGTGGAGGTGGGACAAATAAGCCTCACCATAGCAGGGCCTTGGGGACTCCCCTGTCCATATGTAGGGACACCTATCTCTCTTTTTGTCTCTGATTCTCTCTTTCTCTCGCTGTCAGTTTTTTCCCTCTCCTCTCCCTTTCTTTTTTCTTTGTATCTCAATTTCAATCTCCTATCTATCCACTGTAGTTTGATCTTGCCCTGCCACGTGTGCACTTTTGATTTTCTATAGAAAAGTGTCAAATGTTTATCTAGGCTTCTCTCCCCTTCATTGTCCCTCTGGTTCTGTCCTTTCTGATGCATAAATAGGTTCATAATGACTCAGCCAGCTGCAGAAAACTTTTCCACAGTGCTCCCCACTCCCCACAACCATCACACTTTGCTGTTTTGGGAGCAGAGTACCAAAAAGTGTGGGTGTATTGTCCAAGAAATGTGCCCATCTTCTCCCTGTGTGAATGAAATGGAAAGTATGAATTTACCAGAAATGTGGGCTGCAGATCATTTGATTAAACAAACAATCATTTCTGCAAATAACTAAGCGGTTTTTACTTTCTGGACAAGCTCACTGGAAAGCAAGAATACAAAAAATTTATCTTTTTTTACTTATTTAAATCAGTACATCCAAGATTGCAAGCCTGAAAGTGCGATAAAGATAAAGACACACAAATTACACAAAATGTAAATTTCTGGAAAAAGTGAAAATGGAAAGAAAGTGTTTTTCTATAAATGCAAATCAAGTGCATGGAAAAGAGTGGTAATGTTGCAAAGAAGGGTAATAAGGATAATTATGCTGCCTTTGCAACCTCTCACAAAACGATTTATGAACAGCATGGTTCAATGTTTTAGCTTTGACACTAGTAGCAGATCTTTTGACCGATTCCTTTAGAAGTGAGCACAGCTGACCATCAGCCTGTATCTCACCCTATCCTAGCATCCTCCTCTGTCACATCAGCCCTTTTAATGTCCTTCACTACATCCACAAACCTCGACTGGTCCTCCTGACTGGCAGCCCCATCTTCAACATACTTTGTCCAGTATAAACATTATACCTCCTGCGCACATATCCAGACCATCTCGTCTTTACAACTCATACTTTGTCTCCAAACTGCTCAACCTCAGCTGTCCCTCAGATGTGCTCATTTCTAATCTTGTCCATCCTGGTCACTCCCAATGAAAATCATGACATCTTCAGCTGCCACCACAAACTCCACCTCCTTTTTGTTTGTCTCCAAACCAAACGGCATATCTCACTACTGTCGCACGAACTTCCCTTTCACTCTTGCTCTATCCTTCTATCACATATCACTCCTAACACTCCACCCACTCCTCCCTGCCCGCACTCTCTTCTCCACTTCCCTTGTGCACTATCCATTGCTTTGGATGACTGAACCCAGTTATTTAAACTCATCCACTTTCATGACCTCTACTACTAGCATTTTTACCTTTCTACCTGCCTATTTCTGTTTTACACACATCTTCTACTTACTTTCATTTCTCTTGTTATCAGTGCTTACCTCCACCTCCATCCAGTGTATTCCTAGTGCCACTCACAAGCATCAGGAAGAGGCTTTAGAAATAAAGTGGCAAATCTGAAATATTGAAATCTGCAGTAACTGATTAAATGTTTGTTTGGCCTCCCCTGCTGGGAACAACAGGCACAAGTTGTGAACTCAGTATTGATATAGCTGTATATCAAAGCAATGGTGGGCCAATGCTGTGATCATTATAATAAAATTAATGGTAGCTGGGATGAGACTCTGTTAATATTAAATTAAATTCAGTTCATATAGAACCAAATCTCAACAAGGCACTCACCTCAAGACACTTTATGTTTTAAGGTCAGTCCCCTACAATAATAGAAAGAAAACTAGAAACAAGCACTTGGTGAGAGTGGGAATGAAAAAACTCCCTTTTAACAGGAAGAAACATCTGGCAGAACCAGCCATCTAATGCGACTGGTTGTGGGTGAGCGGAAGGAGATAGGACAAAGGTCAAACTGTGTAAAAGAGTCAGAGATTAATAATAACAACCAATGATTAAATGTAAAGTGGTGTATAAACACAGGGCGAGTAAAAAAAGAAACACTAATAGCAGAGTCTGTGTTTTGCCATCACAACAAGGTCCACTGGGTAAAAGCATTTAAAAGCAATATGTAATATATTAGGCCATTAAAGAAAGACTTCTTGGACTCTTTTAATCTTAATGTGGTTGAGTCCAAAGTGTGGAATGTGAGAAAATTGTGATTAACAGGTGGCGCGACGGATAACTGCTGAATGCCTAAACAACATTAATGAATATTTCCTGACATAAAGGCACAATTTCAGGCAGTGGATGAACTAAGTTGCTGCTCCAAGGTCAAGTTTAAGACACATTATTATATAGAACTGGGAACTTCTCTGAATTGCAAAAGAGCCTAATAGGTCCCCTCTGAAGGCCCTTAAAATAAATGTTCTCATTTGGTATCTGAGCATATGATGTAGGACACAAACTTTTCTCACTGGGTTGAAGTGGGCGACAACGGTGATGTCATGTACAACTTCTGCCCACTCTAATCGAGTTCTGACTTTCATTTGTTTTTGTAGGTGTAGCCAAGTTTTAAATGCTTAACCACTGATGAATAGCAACCGAGGAAGCTCACTGTATACATATGTGTAAATCAAAGTCTAAACATACTTGGTGATAGAAACAGACACATTATTTCACTTTTATGTCAGAATATGCCTTTTTTTTTAATTTAAATTGTCTAATTACTTTACATACAATTTTTTTTACCAGATAGTTAGGACATGGGTGCTTTAACCTCCTAAGACCCGAACTCATTCATGGCATGCATTTTTAATTTCTCTTTGATATTTGGGCATATTGGGACCTGATGAATGTTAAAAACAAAGAATTACCAGATTTTTTTTTTTACCTAATTTTTGTTTCTAGGAAAATGAGAGCCACATATGAGGATATTTGTTTAAAATTTTGATAGAACAGTAATGGTATAATATCCTCGTAAGTGGATATCAGGCCCTTGTAGAGCAAAATTGAGTATTTTGGTCTAAATAGCCCAAAATGTGGTGTCCACATATGTGGATGCCAGGTCCTAGGAGGTTAAAGGAGCCTCCACTGTGAAGACTTTTCAGGGATAGTTTTTAGAACCAGATAATAATCGAGCCCAGTTTTCTCAGCATGACTATGAGACAGCTTAGAGATATTTTATGGCATTATTTAAATTTTTACGTTTGAAAATATTGGGCGAATGCACAATATAAATACATATTTGTTTAATATGCATACTGAAGGACATACCCTGGTCAAGATGGGCATTTTGATTGTGGCATTATCGGTATCTGGTTAGACACCATGTTTCTCAGATTTTTAATTCATTTAATTCATAAATTCAGTTTTGTCTGAATTTATGAATTCAAGACGTGCCTGTAATTCAACTAGTGGATTTGTATCATCGGCTTCATTGATAAATAGTTGCTTAATATGTTTGCAGTGTTCCTAAAAATGTTAAAGACTAAATCCAAAGGCATTACTGTAAATATAAAAATATAATTATAAAAACTAAAGAGCTTACTGAACCTGCTTTCCTGGCTCTCTCCTCTGAATCTCAGTCTTAATCATCCCTAGCCTTCTCTTCCACCCACTTCCTCTGACAACACATCACTGACACACGTAGGGTCTCGGTGGGTGAACATGAGCTGCATAGACCACAGTTGGTCGGACCATTCAAGTGGCTTTGCTGGGTATGCTGTTGCCAATGGGCTCATGTGAATTTTAACAGCATTCAAGTTTTCATACAGTCATACTCGCTTTCTACATCTCATTCACTCACGTATACCAACACACGAATCAAACAGGCCATTTTTAACATCGACAAGCAGGGAGGGGGAGTAGGCGGGTCTTCTACATCCCCACTTCCTACACGATTCTGGCGTTGGGGTTGGCTGGGTCTAGGGACAGGTTAACTGCATCCCAGGATCACTGCTGGCTATGGGGTGGCACCTGTCAGTCCACACTTCAGAGGCTGGGGTGGAAGCAGCAGTTGGAGACCCAGCATCTGGCCTTTATCCGCTGTCTGCTCCAGCAAAACATCCACTAGGGAAAAACATTACCAAGAGATGCCAACAGAGAGTCTACGGTGCTCCTCTTGGGAAAGAAAATACGTCTACCACAACAAAGCATTCAGCCCATAATTCTGCTTGCTACAACTGCTGAACAGGACAGGTTTAAAAAAAAATTGCAGGTTCATAAACCGATTAGTGAAACCACAGTATCTCCACGATCTGTTTACTTTCAATGGTTTCTTTCACTTAGATAGAGACACAGATAAAAGGAAAGATGAAGACTCGGATGTGACAGCTTTATTACCATTAATGCTGTGACACACTGAAGGAAATCCCCTTTATCTGCACCTGAATCACTGACCTTTTCTTCATTACAGCCTTAGCATTGCATCTCCATTTGGACCACTGTTTTCTCACCCTTGAAAGCACTATGCATGTATTTTTTATCAAACATTTGAAGTGGATTGTGACTATAATGTAACTTCAAACCATTATTATTCTTTCAGATCAGCATTGTTCTGTCTTTTTTGCTTTTCAGAGAATAGTCATTTTATTACATGACGACAAGCTCCTTGTCGTCTAAGGAGTTTGGAAAGAAAAGCATCTGGACTTCTTTAAGTTGCTTGAAGATGTTTCGCCTCTCATCCGAGAAGCTTCTTCAGTTCTAAGGTCAAATGGTGGAGAGTCCCAGGTTTACGCCCTATGGGAGTGACCCCCCAAGAGAGACATGGACCCCCTGTTGATCCTCTACCTAATTGCACAAGCCAAGGTGTGAAAATGTGTGTAGGTCACAATCAGCCAAGGTTTCGGGTGAACCCATTCTGAAACCTAGCCCCACCCTAATCATGTGATTTCTGGAGGCCAAAAGGCCCAGGATGTGAGTAGGCGTTAAGGCGTCTGGGAAAGGATCTCAAAACTGGATTATATATGACAGGCACTTAGTATCATTACCACTGCCTCTGTTCAAAGATGGTCATTCACAGTGGACATAGATGGACTCTTTTACTCCTTTTTCAAACCATCTGTCTTCTCTGTCCAAAATGTGAATGTTGGCGTCCTCAAAAGAGTGACCTTTGTCCTTTAAATGCAGATGGACAGCCGTCTTGTCCAGTGGAGGTGGCTCTTCTATGCTGTACCATGGCTTTATGAAGTGGCTGTTTGGTCTCTCCAATGTAGAGGTCTGGGCATTCCTTGCTACACTGTACAGCATACACCACATTGTTAAGTTTTTGTTTAGGAGTTCTGTCTTTGGGATGAATCAGTTTTTGACTGAGTGTGTGGCTGGGCCTGAAACCACAGACCACAATCTTCAAGCAACTTAAAGAAGTCCAGATGCTTTTCTTTCCAAGCTGCTTAGACTACAATCACCTGGATGACTGAGAACCTTTAGAGACTTATTACATTAAGTATATCAGACAGGCAGGTCACAAAGTCTAAGCTCACTTGATGTCAGCACAATAGCCGATAGCTTAGCCAATTGCCAATCATGCATTCAATTGGCAAATCAATATAGGGCTCACCGTTTACCTGTCCACAGATGATGAGCCTCTTTGCAAACCAACTTCAACTCCAGCCCCTCCTTTTCATACAATGTTTGACATAATCAGTGACATATCAGGTCTCGCTATTTGAGATAGTAAGTAAGTAAATAAATAAAATATTTACATAGCACTTTTAACAGATAAAAATCACAAAGTGCTTCACAATAAAACCAGAAATATAAATAAAATAATATAAAACAATGAAAAATTTATTAAAAAGCTTGTTTGTATAAAAAAAATGTCTTCAGTTGCTTTTTAAAGGAGTCAGTGGAGTCTAGACAGCATAAAGACAACAGAAGAGATTTCCACAGCCTTGGTGCCAGTGCCTGATAAGCCAATGCCCACGTGTTTTGAAATTAGTACGTAGGACCAATAGTAACCTCTGACCTGAAGACCTAAGTGCTCAGGATGAAGCATAAGGTTTCAACAGGTCAGAGATGTACTGGGGAGCTTTGCTGTGAAGAGCTCTAAAAGTTACGACTAAAATTTTGAAATGAACCCTAAAATTTACTGGCAACCAATGAAGAGAAGCCGAAACTGTCTGACCTGTTGTTTGTGCCAGTTAAGAGTCTTGATCCAAAGCTGATTTGTTGAGACAAGTAAAAAGACCATTAAAATAATCCAAACGAGAAGAAGTACGACATACGAAAGTGACCCGGATAGGATTTGAAAATATCAGATTTATGCTGTTCACACTGTCATACCATGATCGGATATGGGTCACATAGGGTGAAAAAAGTGGGATTTGATGTGCTTTCGCCTGCAGTGTGAACGTAGCTTAAAACACCTGTAGTCTGAGTTTAGAAATGTTTCTTAAATGATAAAAACAGTTATGAAACAGTTGTTTGAAGTGTTTTTCAAGAGACATTGAACTGTCAAATATAACACCTACATTTCTGAGAATCAACTGAAATGCAGGGTCTAAAAAACTGATATGCTGCTTAATTTCTGAGAACATGTGATCAGGTTTAATAATCAAAGTTTCTGTTTTATATGTATTTAACTGGAGGAAGTTGTCATTTAACCATTGTTTGATTTCTGACAGACAATTATTTAAACAAGACCATTTATAAAACTCAGAAGCTTTAAAAGAACAGATGATAAGAAATATTACTGTAACGTCTGATAATTTGGTCTATAGGGAGTATGTAAAGCAAAAAGAGATCCGGACCTAAAACTGATCCTTGAGATACCCCGGAAGGCAGAACTGATGTTTCAGACAACACTAGATGCATACAGACAGCAAAAGATCTCTCAGATAGATACAACCAAAAACAATTGTAAAACAACACCAGTAATCCCAAAAAAGTCCTTAAGCTGTGGCTTTTACTGCTGCACACCCAACCTTAAGCTTTCCATATATGTGCATTAAAGCACAATGATCCCACAGCGGCACCATAACGCCAAATATCAATTACTGCAGACAAAAAAAAGCAACGAAACAAACAAAACACAAATTAACTCTATCATTCACAGTAGAATATAATCATATGAATGCTATGACTGTGAGTTTGAATAAACAATCAATTTATCAACTATACCTAAATTTGAGAGTATATGTGAGAGTATCTGAATGGACAGTTTGTTTACCTGCCCTGAGCACCAGGCAGTTACAGAGGAACTCAGCTGGCCTGTGTGGGGCGATCTATGGTGACAGAAAGAGGATGTTTATGTGTCACAACGGAAATTAAGACCACTGATAATGCTAGACATAGTGTGTTCCAGCTTCACCTCCCCCGGCTGAGGAAAAAAATAGAGGAAATGGATGATGGTGGAGAGACTGTGGGCGTGCGCTACATGTACAAGACATACACACAGAAACACAGATAGACACAGCGGGGGGAGTATAAAGTTGATCTCGGGGCAACCTGATGGACTGTGGTATAGATGGAAAAATAAATGGTTTTATGACGTACAGCAGCACACCACAGACTTTCCCGAATACATAAGAAGGGAAAAATATTTATATATATACTAACCCCAGTTTATGCTTTGATTGAACTTCCTAAAATGCACATTCAGCACAAGCTAAATGTCATCTTCACTATCATGTAACTCACTGGGCCGTCTTTTACTCTGAGTCCACTGGGAAGCATGCTAAACAATTTAAAACATGTGGTCAAGTTTCAGTGAGTTTTTGTTTGCTTATGTTACACATTATCCTAAGAACTGTGATGACCTTCTTATGAAATAATTCATTAGTTTGACTGATATTTAGGGCACATGCACACAAGCAGTTCACTACCTGTGTCATCTCTATGCATTTTTGTTTGTTTTGGGGGGTTTTTATGACCAAAAACCAAGGACACAAGACATGCTCTAATCTCTTTTAAGTTTTGATTCTCAGAAAAACGGAAGTTTTGATCAATGCTTACCAAAAAAAAAAATCCCCAACCATCACCCTTATTTCCTCTTCTGCCACGTTTAAACCAAAAATGTGAGAAAGTTACGGTGAAAGAACTAGCAGGTTTCCTGAATACGAGACCTGAACAACCAACTCAGGGGTCAACGTTGCATCTGTGGTGGAAAGAGTAATGTCATCTGAATGGGGGAAATAATTGTTACCGCAGATGTGGTGGTGATAAGAGATCAAGAGAAAAAGTACAAACCACAGACTGTAAATAAAAGATGCCTCTAGCCACCATGAAGTCATCAACTGGTTAACCCCCTGGGGTCAAATCCTAATCTTACAGGACAGTGCATGAATAAAAACCATGACCCCTTTCATATTGGTGAAAAAATGTACCATATTGACCAATCAAAAAAATTATTTGCTTAGGCTGCTGCCCCCGCGACCCAGCCCCGGACAAAGCGGATGAGGATGGATGGATGGACAAAAAAATTATATGGCAACATGTGGTTGTTTAGAAATAGGGGGATGTTTTGGGAGTGACGGCGGCACGACAGAGTGAGCAAGCGAGTTTTCACATGTGAGAGATTTGTAAAATTTAGCATGTTTGGAGTGTGTAGTTAGTGTGCGGTGTGGTCATTTGTTTTGTTTTGTGTGTCACAACAATGAGGGCACTAGTGAATGTCACAGTTGCTGCTAAAAAGTCACCAAATGTAAACTGCAATACAAATGCTGTGTCCAGGTGGAAAACAGGGGGAGTGATACGTCTCCTGCTGTCAGGCCTGCAGGTTTTAGGCCTGCGGTGTGCTCCTCCTTTTGTGGTTGACAGAAAATATTTTCTGGACTTCCACAAATAATTTGTGTGGCATCTTATTGTGACACGTTTTTGTTCTCTAATTTTAGTTTTAGTAGTTGGTTTAAATGGTTGTATCATGTTTTTCTACTCAGAGATGCTTTTTGTGTGATTTTAGATCAGTTGTGTTGATACAGTATGTCAAAATGAAAAAATAAGTAAATTCAGACATGTGAGGTTGTGCTGAAAAGAATGATGCCAAATAGAGCAGGGCGATATGACCAAAAATATTTATCACGATATACATTTGAAAATTTCACAACTTCCTTTCAACTCATTCATGTCACCTAAAAGGTAAACCTGTTTCTCCATCACCTGTTCAGTTCTGATGATTCAGTAAGAACATCTCCTGGTTTCATCTGTATGTTTCCCTCTCACATATCCAAAACAACATAATGACCAGCAGCTTTACAGCTGTGGCTCCAGCAAACATCAGCTGATACTAGAAATTAATATTAAATAAATTCTAACAACAGCTGATCATTGATCAGTTTGATGATTGAAGTAGCAACAGGAGGGAGAGGGGGAGAGAATAAGAAAAGAAGAGGCAGCTGCAGTGTAAAGACACAGAATAACTCCAGCTTTCTGTCTTTTTCCATTCTAGCTGAAGTCCGGGACAAACTGCGTTCCTTTTCAGCTCAATACGAAATGCCTAATATTTTCTCTGAATGTGGGGCAATTCAGTCTTTTTACGGGATGGTTGGCAACTCTACTAATTAACCTTATGAATAAAATAAAGTTCACTATCAGTAACATCATAGCACCCACCCAGCTGTATAGAAACTCCGTCATGCTAGCTAGCATGCAGTACGAGTTATTGTAACTGACTGTAAAAAGTCAGCAAAACAAAAATAAACTCCACCTAAACTTGGTTTATATCTGACCCAGATAGACTGCAGGTCATAACTTCTTACCTGAAGGTCTCTCCTCTTGCCTCCCCTTTCCCTCATGTACCTGCTGGCCTTCACCACTTGCTAATGTTACTTTCATTGTTTATGCCGTTACAAAAAAATAAATAAATCATTGGCCCATAAAAACGAAAAATCACCATCGGCCCACCGAGCAAATGTGCAAATATGCCCGATGGCCAGTCCAGCTATGGTCATGCCATCAGTTAACCCTTCGCGTGCCAGCTGTGGCACGCTTGCCCAGGGTTGCCAACCCCTGTTGTATAGTAAGGACTAGGGCTAGGTATCGTCACTGATTTCTAGAATCAATTAAATTCCGATTCACAAGGTCCCGAATCGATTCGATCCACGATTCGATTTAATTCGATTCGATTCGATTTAAATCTGGGAAATTTTGACAGTCAGAAATATTATAATTCAGATCAGTACATTTACATATTTTTGTATCAATAAAAAGCAAGCTGACACACGCAAGACTTTATCAAAGGTGTGAGCATCACAGCAGATGCCTTTGTGTCAAAGTAGCTGAAGATAAAACACAGAAAAACATGAAGGTGATTTTCCTGGCCTGGGATTTTATAAAAATATTCTGCAGTACATCAAAAATGAAAGAAAACCATTAATCAACATATGAACATTACCTCTGAAGTTACAGCGGTTTTATTAGAGACACGGTTAAGCGTTTTGCATTTTGAATAATTTTAAAAAGTTTAAATTTGTTCAGTATTGAACAGCAGAAATAAGGTTTTCTTTTCGGAAGAATGTAAAAGGGAAAAAAACAGCGGCTGACAGCGCTGTAAACAACAGTAGACTGGTGCGTAACAAGCAAGCGAATAATGAAGAAAGGGAAACTGTTCTTGAAGTACAGAGAGAGAGAGAGGGAGGGAGAGAGAGAGAGAGAGCTGTGCATCACGGTGGAAGCAAAACAGTAAAAGTCAGAGTGAAGTCATGACGATGTTTATGTGAAGCATTTGGGTCTTCTTTTGCTGCTGGTTCGGTCAATATTGTTTGGAGAGAGATCAAACTAACAGCTTTAGAATCGGCTCATAAAGGGCGTGAACACAAAGCACGGACCCGCCGACAGATCAGAATCAGCGAGCTGTCGGCTTTCAGCCCCGACCGTGAGAAAGGCGACATCTAACTGATTCTGATCCGCGGGTCGCGCTGTGTGTTTAAGTCTATGTGCAGAATCCATGTACCTTTTTTTTTCTTTTCTTTTTAGAATCTGTGTACCTGCTGTCATTTACTGTCTTAACTGTTTGGTGGTTCTTGAAATTTTGTGAGATGTCACCAGAGATTCTGGCATTTCGGGCAAAATAAATTTATATTAAAAAAATCGATTCAGGATTTTAATGAATCGATTTTACTTTATCCAAGCCAGAATCTATTTTAATCGATGAATCGATTATAAAAACCCACCCCTAGTAAGGACCCAACAATAATACAAAAAAAGCAAAATGTGTGTACACATATATGCAGTATATATATATATATATATATATATATATATATATATATATATATATATATATAAGGATGAAAGTGGTTTAAGGGGATTCACTGTTAACTCTTCAAATTATGTCCATCTCTCATATACACTGTATGGGCCAAATAAACATAAGTCACACTAATGAACAATAGTCTTTTTACCCTGATTTTCAAGATTTACTCTTACAAGGCTACAACTTTTTTTTTCTCTTTATTAGAAACTGAAATGTGTATGTAGAAGTGCTGTCAGCGTTGATCTCATTAAAATGACGTTAATGCAACACGGCGTTAATGAGCTAACCACCCTAATGCGTGCAGCCCCACGCATGGGGCGATCCACGCTAACTCGCTAATGGCGTTAACATCATTTTAACGAGATTAACGCAAGCAGCACTACACTATGTAATTATTTTTTGCAATTAAAACTGCATTCCTTCATATCCAAGTACAAATGCAAGTGTTACATTGCTGCATGAATGTCATGTTTAAATAATTTAATATTATAAGTTGAATAAGCGACTCGTTCATTTTTTTCTGTTATTAATTACATGCATATGTGTGGTCACGGGAAGTGGTTGGGCTTCTTTCCATAATGATGTGTAAGTATGTGACGTGATCGGATATGAGCACTACACATAATCTTGACAGAAAGTTAAATTTGTAGTGACAGCTAAACAATGAGATGAAATTCATTGACACTTTTATAAAAAGGAGCTCCACACAGATGCCATACTCTGTCAAGACCTTTCTAAAAATGTTGCATTACAGCCACTTTAAAACAAGAAACGTAAAATCAAATGAATTTGTAGAACAGAAAAGAGAAAACAATAAACTACAAAAAGGATCAAATGAAAGATAAATTGAAAGTGAAGATTCTGATGATTCTCCCTCTCTCTCTCTCTCTCTCTCCAATGAGCCCTAAGTTTGGAGCCAGATGACATTGATCACCTACAAACCAAGACCATGATCAAAATTACCAGAAATGTCAGCTAACATAGGTAGGTGTAGACGTGGTAAGGTTTCTTGATATTTCACACGATTATATTCTCACACTTAATGAAAATGTAAAGGGTATCTTGCTGGAAAATAAACCTACACTGTTGATCAGTATTTTAAGTCTTTATAATACCATGACCTCATTCACATAGAAGCTTAAAACCTCCTTCAGAGATGGAAAAGTAAAAAAGATATCATGCAAGCGATATTAGGTTAAAAGTAATAAGGTTAAAAGTTTGACTTATTTGACATCTTCTACTGTTCTACAGTTTGTGAAATGATCAACTGAAATGAGGAGAGACATCTTGTTCTATGACTATTCAAAATCTTCCCCACTGAGAATACAAAGTTCTCCGAGATTTGCATGCTGTTCCTAAGAAAAGAGTTTTAAATGGTGATACGTGTGTGAAAAAGATCCTTTTAAACGTTTACAGATAAACCCATCAGTGTCTTCACCTTGGCTGCTCTCTATCACTCTGTGACACCTGCGTATACCTGCAAGCTACAACATACAGTTCCATGACCTTACAGCAAGGTCAGAGGTATTCAGATTATTCACCACCTACACAAGTACATACATGATCATACGTTATTATAAAGAGAGATTCTTCACTTTTTCCAAATACTTAATGAATAGTTTGATACTTAGTGTATGTGATATATTTATGCTGTTTTTACTTTTTAGTGCTCTCAGTTTCACTAGTTTCCTATTTGGGAAAGTATCGATTACCATATGCAATACGGTTGTGGTAAAAAATTTCCATCTTTTCATCGTGGTTGTCGTAATTTGGAATTTTTCATGATTTCTTTGAACTGTTCATTTTCGAAAGTGGAATGATTTTGGAGTGTACTACTTCAAAGACTTTTAAAAAAGAGAAAAAAGTTAGGTACACAGGTTTGAATTTAATTTGGATTTCCTCTCATGCACAGAGGATCAAAATTGTACATACTGGCTCAAATATATACATTAAAAGTAGGCTCATATTTACTTTACTGTCCCTTAGCAAGATACAGTGGGGCAAAAAAGTATTTAGTCAGCCACCGATTGTGCAAGTTCCCCCACTTAAAATGATGACAGAGGTCAGTAATTTGCACCAGAGGTACACTTCAACTGTGAGAGACAGAATGTGAAAAAAAATCCATGAATTCACATGGTAGGATTTGTAAAGAATTTATTCGTAAATCAGGGTGGAAAATAAGTATTTGGTCACCTCAAACAAGGAAAATCTCTGGCTCTCACAGACCTGTAACGTCTTCTGTGAGAAGCCTTTCTGTCCCCCACTCGTTACCTGTATGAATGGCACCTGTTTGAACTCATCATCTGTATAAAAGACACCTGTCCACAGCCTCAAACAGTCAGACTCCAAACTCCGCCATGGCCAAGACCAAAGAGCTTTCGAAGGACACCAGGAAAAGTATTGTAGACCTGCACCAGACTGGGAAGAGTGAATCTACAATAGGCAAGCAGCTTGGTGTGAAAAAATCAACTGTGGGAGCAATCATCAGAAAATGGAAGACATACAAGACCACTGATAATCTCCCTCGATCTGGGGCTCCACGCAAGATCTCATCCCGTGGGGTCAAAATGATCATGAGAACGGTGAGCAAAGATCCCAGAACCACACGGGGGGACCTGGTGAATGACCTGCAGAGAGCTGGGACCAAAGTAACAAAGGTCACCATCAGTAACACACTACAACGGCAGGGAATCAAATCCCGCAGTGCCAGACGTGTTCCGCTGCTGAAGCCAGTGCATGTCCAGGCCCGTCTGAAGTTTGCCAGAGAGCACATGGATGATACAGCAGAGGATTGGGAGAATGTCATGTGGTCAGATGAAACCAAAGTAGAACTTTTTGGTATAAACTCAACTCGTCGTGTTTGGAGGAAGAAGAATACTGAGTTGCATCCCAAGAACACCATACCTACTGTGAAGCATGGGGGTGGAAACATCATGCTATGGGGCTGTTTTTCTGCCAAGGGGACAGGACGACTGATCCGTGTTAAGGACAGAATGAATGGGGCCATGTATCGTGAGATTTTGAGCCAAAACCTCCTTCCATCAGTGAGAACTTTGAAGATGAAACGAGGCTGGGTCTTCCAACATGACAATGATCCAAAACACACCGCCCGGGCAACAAAGGAGTAAGAAGCATTTGAAAGTCCTGGAGTGGCCTAGCCAGACCTCAACCCCATAGAAAATCTGTGGCGGGAGTTGAAAGTCCGTGTTGCTCGGCGACAGCCCCAAAACATCACTGCTCTCGAGAAGATCTGCATGGAGGAATGGGCCAAAATACCAGCTACTGTGTGTGCAAACCTGGTAAAGACCTATAGTAAACGTTTGACCTCTGTTATTGCCAACAAAGGTTATGTTACAAAGTATTGAGTTGTATTTTTGTTATTGACCAAATACTTATTTTCCACCCTGATTTACGAATAAATTCTTTACAAATCCTACCATGTGGATTCATGGATTTTTGTTTCACATTCTGTCTCTCACAGTTGAAGTGTACCTCTGGTGCAAATTACTGACCTCTGTCATCATTTTAGGTGGGGGAACTTGCACAATTGGTGGCTGACTAAATACTTTTTTGCCCCACTGTATATCGCAATCTGATACTTTTGGCACTCACCAGCAGGTCTCTGACATAATTCTGGTTGGATATTTGACTTTTATGACAGAAATGTTAGAATTCATAAAACTAGGCTGTTTTTTGTTTTGTTTTTTGCAGAAGCACAGCTTTTAAGCACAATCCACAAATTTTAATAGGGTTAAGATTGAAGTTTTGGGAATATTTAACCAAATATTAGTGGGTCTGTATGTATACTTTGACCCTCAAACTTGTTTATGCTGTATGATGTATGCAGTACAATCATTCCACCATGGACAAGAACAGTTCAAAAAAACATTAAAAGCACACAATTAGCATACCATTCATGTATCCATGAAGAGGGTACTTAAACCTTTGATCACAACTGTATATGCCAGTTTAAATGTAATTTGTATTTCTTTTTTGTACATTAATCTTTAAACACTGAATTATCTATATAAAACTCAGTTGCGCAAAAGTCGTGATGCTCTGAAAAATGCATAAGCAGAATTCAATGATTTGTAAATATCATAACCAAATATTTTATTTGCAACAGAAAAAATATCAAGTGTCAAAATTGTAAAAAATTACAAGCTAATTTTGAATTTGATGGCAGGAACATGTCTCAAAAAAGTTGGGATAGGGACAACAAAGTCTATAGAATTAAATGGTAATTAAAATAATAGAGAAAGATTTTCAACTAATTACGTTAACTGGCAACAGATCAGTGACATGATTGGTAAAACAAAACAAAGCATCTTACGGAGGCAGAATTTCTTTGAAAACATAGACACTTCATCCCCCCACCCGACCCTGTGGCTTGTCACGTGTCCCATAATGTTGTGCTGTGGACATTTATGTGCTTTTTTGTGCAGAGGAGTTTTTTTGTTTCCTGTTCTCACGCTGTCCTCCCAGGAGCCCAGCATGAGTAGAGGTCTCTTTTTTTCCTCTTGTACTTTCCCATTGTAGTGTATATTTCAGTGGGGTTTTTTTTTTTGTGTTTGCGCGTGCACAGTGTGAGAGGCTGCGTTGACACCCTCACGATGGTCGCCAGGATTTCAAACAGGTTTGATTTTCTTACAACCAAGCGATTGATGATCGGGAGCTAGTTGTGGGGTGTTAATCGCTTATCGTTACTCCACGTACCTCCACGATGCACGACACATGAAGGCAAAACTCGGGCCGATCACCAAAACGGTCGAACGACTGAAAAATCGTCTCAAAATTAGCCAAAAATTGCACACTGTATACCCAGCAATAGTTCCTACTGAATTGGCAGTCTGCACACTTGAAGGCACCATAGAAGCTGAAAGGTTTTAGAGTAACATATGCTCCCATCCAGTTGATGTATTTTTCAAGGAAGGCAATGCAAATTTCAGCAATACAATGCTAAACTGCATAGTATATCTATTAGAACAGCATGGCATCGTAGTAGAAGACCCCAGCTGCTGAACCAGCCTGCGCAAAGCCCAGATTTTTCACCTGAAACAAAAGCTAGAATCCTATCAGACAACAATGGGAAGTCCAGAAACTCGTCTCCTCAGTTCCCGCCCTGTCCCAACTTTTTTGGAGACACGTTGCTGCCATCAAAATTAAAACAAGCCATTATTTCTATTAAAATAGTAATATTTTCTCATTTTAAATGTTTGATATTGTTAATAGAGTTTGGGATTATGACATTTGCAAATCTTTTAATTCTGCTTTTATTTGCATTTTACAACAGCTTCCCAACTTTTGTTGAACTGGCTGTTCTGGGCCACCTACACATTACCCTGCCGTGAAGTTCTCAGCACACAGTTTTACGTGGTCTGCCACTTTGTGTCTGAGTTGCTTTAGTTGCTTAACGGTTCCATTTTGCAATAATACCACAGATGGCTGATTGTGGAATATTTAAGAGGGGATATACTTCAGGAACTGACTATTACAGCACCATGCTCAGTGAGCTCAGAGTGAAAAGGAGCCATTTGAAGTGGTTCAGGCATCTGACAAGGATGCCTCCTGATTGCCTCCCGGGCATGTCCCACCGGGACGATTATATCTCCCGGACAAGCTGGAGGAGTTGGCTGGAGAGAGGGAGGTCTGGGCTTCTCCGCTTAGGCTCCTGCCCCCGCGACTTGGCCCCGAATAAGCAGAAGAAGCTGGATGGATGTCCCTACACAGCACTGTTCATTCTTTTTAGACAATGGACCATTTGTGCTTTCTGTGTTTAATCTCTGTTTGTCTCCTTTCTTCATTAAATTTTAGTAAATTCTCTCCTGATTGTGACCTGAATCCATCAGCCTATTAAGGTTCAACGCAGGGGACTCAAACGCGGGACTCCTGAATCAGCTGAACACAAGTATTTATTTACAGAGTTCACCAGGTGTATATACAGAGAGTGCCGGGCAGTGCTATATACAACAATGTGAGGGACGGGGCTCCAGGGAAATCCAAGGGGGGAATCACTCGCTCTCCAACTCTCCACATACACGACTGCAGTTCCTTTCTTCACACTTGACACACAGATTCACACGGGAAAGGTAATCCAGGGGGTCTGTAGATGAGGAATCAGGAATGAGTGCGATATTCACAAAAGACACTTGACTTATCTTGAGCTGTAGCTTGACTCTCACTGTCGCGTGGTAGACAACGATCCAGCGAAGACCCACAATGAGTTCCGCCCCGGCGACAGAGAGGAGGAGAGAGCGAGCGCGAGAGAGAGAAAAGAAAGAAAAAGGCCGATCAGCGTCTCGCCGATCCCCCAGGCCGTTACACAGCCATATAATTATGGGGCTCCTCTGTCCCCCTAATAAATGTTTCTGACCAGCTACAGTTAGCCACTGGCCCCCTTTCCTGTAGTAGCCACAGTTGGGCTTTTATAGCTGTTATTGATAACCTGAGTTACTCACTGTGTTTTGCCCAAATTTTGGATGAAAGCCTGTCATGTGTGGATTGCTCATTAAAGGTTGGGTGAGAGATCAAATAAGGATGCTTTATTACAACGTTTAATGAACACAATTCTAAATAAAGATTTTTGTTTTTCAAGTATTTGTGTCATTGGTACTTTTTGTTTCTTGACACCAGACCAGTTTAAGAAAAGTGTGGACAATTTTATTTAGATTTTTCTGAGACAAATAAGGAATCAAAGCTTTATTATAATATTCTCAGTGGGTTTGGAGGACATTTCTTTTAAATGGAGCCCAGATAGGTTTAAACATCTTTGTTACATCCATTAATATATAAAGTTATCATTTAAAAACTGCTTTTTTAATTTACTCTGGCTATTTTTTTAAACATGTAAGTGTGACAAATATGCAAAAAACCAACCAAATTTTAAAAAAAAAACCAAGAAAGGAAGTGGGTAAATACTTTTTCACAGCTCTTTAGCGGAGGTGCAGCCTGCCAGACAGCTATGAGATTTTTTTAAGAACCTTACACTGTACAGTTGTTTTGAATCTATCCAAAGATAGTGAAACCATTTTTGTGCCAGTCTGTAAAGATAGTTTTAAAAACGACTTGATTATGCATTGTAGGATGGCAGCTTTCTTTTGGAGCTGTTGTAGAAAATGAATGCACAGAAACACGACCTTGAACCACTGTCTGCAGATTAGTCTAAGCATCAACCGAATGTTATTTCTGCTACCGCATTTTTATCACAGTAACCAACAAGAATGCCACAGGAATGACATTTATATTCTCCGAACTTCGGGATTTCTGAGAAAGTGATCTCAGCTGTACTGTTCATGTGCTGGAGGGGGAAAATAAGGGTGCTGTCCACAGCATGGAAATTACTTTTACTTTTATTGCTGAAAAGGACAAGGGCGCAATGGAAAAGTGCAAAACTACATCCAGGACAGAAACAACTGCATTGTGCTACTAATATAACTTTGGCTTTTTGCAAGCATCCGCACAGACAGCATGCTAACGCTAATCCTGCCAAGAGCCCAGAATGATGTTAAAACTGAATGGCGACCCCAGCCCAGCAGCCAGATGCTAAAGTTTAACAGGTAACAAAAGCAATGATGAGCATTCAGACTATAGCCTCCGTTTCTACCTGCTCATGTTTCTAGAGTAGAATCACTGCGGCAATCACTTTTAAGAAAAGTGTTCTGTGTAATAAATTACTGTTTTGAGTAACAATAAGTGATTAGTGATATTGAGAATGGAATCGGAATCATTCGATTCTTATCTATTCCTATCGCCACACAGCGCTGTTCATTCTTTCTGGCCAGATAGACTGTTTGTAATTTTTATGTTTAATCTCTTTGTCTCCTTTGTTCATTTATTTTTTAGTCAAGTCAGCTTTATTTATATAGCACATTTAAAAAAACATCAAGAGTCGGCCAAAGTGCTGAACAGAGGGATAACGTATAACATTTTCTAAAAAGTTAAAATAGATGAGATTAAAAAAAAAAAAAAAAAAGACATTATAAGACATCCATACACACACACACACACACACACACACACACACACACAGGCAGACTCTTATTTAGTAAATTCTCTCCTGGTAGTGAACTGACTCCATCAGCCATATAACTAGCATATAACCCCTAACAAATGGTAGTTTATAGGGATTACCTTTATTTTGGACCTGTTTTAGAAAATGAGTTTTTCTGTCACAGACGAGACAGAAACATGGCCTTGAACCACTGTCTGCAGATTAGACATCACCCAAATGTTATTTCTTTTATCTCTCCTCACAGTAACCAAAACAAGAATGCCACAGGAATGATATTGGTATTCCCCAAACTTCAAGGTTTTGGAAAAACTGATCTCGCCAGTACATTTTAACAGCCTGGAATGTGTCTGGGTTTGGTTAAGTTTTTCAGGCCTGAAGATAGCTTTGTAGGAAAACCATATTGATACAGGGTGGTGGTGAGGGTTTTATTGTTTTGCACAAATTAGAGAGAATTAAATTGTAGTTCTGAAAATCTAAGGAGATTAGCTCTCCTTTAGAAACACTTAGACAATCCTGAGGAAAAAAAACATATCACATTTAAGGCTTTCCTAATCCCAAAGCTTACAACCTGTATCTGAATTTTATATACTGCATTGTCGTTACATGACTGGCTCATTGGATAAGTGCATTAAAGGTGTTCTTAATAAAGCGCTTTGTGATATCATTGCATCATGTGTAAGTTCTGTTTCAGCAGTAACAGCCTCAGTACACCTGCAGATTTGGTGGGCCCTGCTTCCAAATTTCTTGTGAATCAAACACTCCACACATCTGTATGTAGATGATGATGATGATGATGAGATAGCCTTTATTTGTCAGTTTCAATTGCCCACAACAGAGATGACAGACCTTGCTGACCATACATACAATACACAAAGCCAGCTCCAATCAGCCAGAACGTGGTTCCGAATTGGTAGATGTTGTTCAATGTCCTCCATCGAGAGTGTCGCCAGACACATGATGCAACCGACCATCGACGACAGCAAACGTCTCAGCAGGACAATTAGGCTCTCCCAAGCCCAGGAGGGTGTCAATTTCGTTACGGAATCAGTTGATCAAATCCATAATCCTTTCAGTTTTAGAGAACAAGATTGAGAGACTCTTTGAGGGTTAGAGTTAGACGAGTATTCAATTCAATTTTATTTATATAGCGCCAAATCACAACAAAAGTTGCCTCAAGGTGCTTCATAGATACAGAGAAAAACCCAACAATCATATGACCCCCCCTATGAGCAAGCACTTTGGCGACAGTGGGAAGGAAAAACTCCCTTTTAACAGGAAGAAACCTCGGGCAGAACCAGGCTCAGGGAGGGGCGGGGCCATCTGCTGCGACCGGTTGGGGTGAGAGAAGGAAGACAGGATAAAAGACATGTTGTGGTAGAGAGACAGAGGTTAATAACAGATATGATTCAATGCAGAGTGGTCTATTAACACATAGTGAGTGAGAAAGGTGACTGGAAAGGAAAAACTCAATGCATCATGGGAATCCCCAGCAGCCTACATCTATTGCAGCATAACTAAGGGAGGATTCAGGGTCACCTGATCCAGCCCTAACTATATGCTTTAGCAAAAAGTAAAGTTTTAAGCCTAATCTTGACAGTAGAGATAGTGTCTGTCTCCCGAATCCAAACTGGAAGCTGGTTCCACAGAAGAGGGGCCTGAAGACTGAAGGCTGTCCCTCCCATTCTACTTTTAAATACTCTAGGAACAACAAGTAGGCCTGCAGTGCGAGAGCGAAGTGCTCTAATAGGGTGAGTACACAAAGACATAGAAGCAGCAGCAGGGGAGATAAGGGAAGGAGAGGGTGAAAGATGCGCCCGCCTCCTCTGAGAGCCAAAGTAATTCAGATGCTGTTTAAATCATTTATTTATATTTGAAAATGTCAATATACAGTTACATATCAATATAAAACTAGTTTTTGTGTGTTGTGTGTGTGTGTGTATATGTTGCATTTTGTCTGAACCCAGCTATGTGGGAATCACAAGCCCCAATCGTCAGAGGGCTGCGTCAGGAAGGACATCCGGTATAAATCTTTGCAAATTTAAACATCTGGATCACAAAGAACATACATTTGTTTTCTATGTAGAATTTCTTGAAACTGCCTCACCTTGTCATAGTGCCTCTCTAAATGAGTAAGATCTGTCCCTGAGCAACTTTCTTTGGTTGTGTAAATGGGGTCGTGTTTATTTTTGTAACAGCCAGTCTATATATCTATATTTAAAGATCAGTTTATTTGGCACTCTGTTTGAGACAGTTTGCTATATTCAAGACGCATGCATGATAAAATGATCAGAGCAAGTTCTGGAAAGACTTATAAGACCATTTCTAAACAATTTGAAGTCCATTATTATACACCAAGAAAGTTTATTCACAAGTGGAAAATATTCAAGACACTTGTCTTCCCAGAAGTGAATGTCCCAGCAAATTTACCCTAAAACCAGACGATGTGCAGAGAAACTGCAAAAAAACCCAAGAGATGCATCTCAGACTTTATAGGCCTCAGCATGTTCAATATTAAACTTTATGACAGTACATGTAAGTGAAAAGAAACCCCCAGAAACCTCAATATGGAAAAATAAAGTTAAGACAGATTGAATCTACTATCTATTATCAACAGACTTGCGTGCGCTATCTGTAGCTGCCCATTTGGAATTACCACTCGTGACGCAGAGAGCTTCGACAGATTCAACTTTATTCTCTCCTCTTTTAGCCCTTTAAAACCGATCGGAGCGGGCACGCTCCGTTTAGCATAGCTATTTTTAAATCTCTGTAGAACTGGAACCACGTAAGGTAGCACAATAATTATTTTGCATATGAAACCGGAGGATGTTGGAATCGACGTCAGCGCAAACTATCCTATGTCCGCCATTACCTGGCCGAAACCGGAAGTGGCGTCATTTTCTTTTTTTTTGACACTGTAATTTTTATTGATAGTTTTGTCACAGTTTAAACATAGACATGTATTGCATTACAGGAGAAATATGACGTCATTTTTTTACCTTCAGGGCCTTATAAGCCTATACTTGTGTTTTTAAAAGTCGTATTTGGCTTTAATCTTTTCTGTATGGTTTCTGGGATGCTTAGAACTCAAGTTGCACTGCTGGAAATAGTTTATTTTGATGCACATGCTGTTTTTTTGCAAATTCGCATTATAATATTTATTTTCATTTTTCTTGCAGTATATAAAAATTGGTGTATCTCAAAAATAAAACTATGAAGACACTCAAAATAAATTTCCTGTGATTGGAAACTATTTTGTGCAACTTTTTATATTTACAGTTTTGAGCAATCAACCTCTTAAATTTCTCTAACTAGAAATATATGTAAAAAAAAAAAAAAAAAAAAGATTTTCAAACGATTTTTTTAGTTTAGTGCACTTTTTTTGCAATTTATGTAGTTTCTTTTGATTTAATGCATAGATATTATTAAAATTTGGGCTATAACGATTATATTGATGTATAGCAACTTGAAATGCTCCCAAAAATGGCTCTACAGCATGTAAAAATATCAAGATAAGCTCTGGCGGACTTGATTCTATGGTAGGTCTTAAAGCAGGGGTCGCAAACTCAAATAAGCCGCGGGCCACTTCTGGCACCGTCATCTCATTGGAGGGCCACTTTAGTGTCCAAGTAGTACAAAAAAACAAAACACGAAAACACCCACTAAAATGTAGTGTTTTGTTTGTTTTGTTGTGTAACAAGACAAAATTGCAAACATGAACGCAATTTTTTTTCTCACTATTAACTATCTGAAGCCTTTCAGTTTCATTTGTCATATGTAAGTCAGCACAGGGTCAACATTGCAATGAAATGTATTTGACGAGCAGAAGACAGTCACTCAGCAGTATAGTACAGTCGTTTCATTGAACTACCAAATAAACAGCTCTTTCTGGCCAGACACATGGCAGCACTTTTTGCTACAATTTTGTTTGTATTTAACAAAATAAAAATGCAGGCATAAGCGTACGCATTAGTTTTCGACTGCAAGTGAAAATTGTTTTCTTTCCAAATAAATCTCTCACTGAACTAACACAGCCAATCCCTCAACATGTTTGCACTCTCTTGTTACCTCGGCCAGGTCCGCGGCTCCGAACCGTGGTAAGGTGACCTCTGGCTAATACTTTGGGTTCTATGTCGGGCTCGTAGCCAGGAACTAGCTTTACTGTCTGGGTCAACTTTGCTAGCGAGAGAGAGGCGTTGAAAGGCTGCTCCAGCAGAACTTTATTGTTTGGGAGGAAAATACAAACACAGTGTACAGTCGAGTCTTAATAGCTTACTGGGCTCGTCAGGCACTCTTTTTGGCTGCAGTGGTTATTTTTATATTTACATGCTTCCATCTCCCATTTCTGCTTGGTAGCACCTCGTACTTTTCACTTTCCTTTTTCTCCCTCCCTCATGCTCACACATACACAGCGGGAGGGGCGGTCCCACAAATTCTTCCTGCAGCAAGGACTACACCGCCCATGAGGCTACAGTCTTAAAGGGCCATGCCTGTAACACTCTGCCATCATATTAAACCATTTTTCGTATAATAATTTAAAAAAAACATTTCTTCACATCAGTATGCCTGTCTTAAAGGGTTAAACCACGGACAATGTGGCACTGTGAAAACTATAAAGATGCAAAAACAAATGCCATTATAACATTTTAGTAGAAAGTGCAGAAATGTTCACATTTTACTATATAGAAAATTATTTTGATGAACTCAATTCATGACACTGACATAAATCAATAGCGTTTAAATCATTTATGTTACAGCATTTAATAAAATGAATTAAAGACAACCTTTCTGTCTCTTAAATGCATAAACAATCGTTTGCAATCATTAAACCAAAGTCTTTCTGCTTCCAAGTGTGCCAATCATGCTGAACCTGCTAACAACCTCCTCCATGAGCATCTCTTAGCCAGTCTTTCCACACCACAAACAAATGACATGCATATAGAAAAACACAGAATTCAACCACATTGTATAAACGTTCCCAAGTTATAGCATGTGACAGGCAAATAAAGTACAAGGTTTTACATGAATATTTCCAAAAGTAAAGTTTTTTTTTACTCTGAAGCAACGTGTTTGTGTCATTTTACTGAGAACAGAACAGGTAGTGTGACACAATAAAAGAGGAAGTGCTAAGGTACTCTTGTAAATAAAAGCACAAAGTAAAGTGGCTTTGCCATTTTGGCATTTACACTATCTTTGATCTGCTATAGCTCAAGGACAAGACCTAAGAAAAGGTTATAGAATACAGGACATATACCACCGAAATGACAAGTCGAATGGTTTCATTTTGCTAATAATTATCAGTGTCCTTTGATAAGAACAAAGTGGAGAAGTTCACCTAATGGCATTTTTGGTAAAAACCAAGAAACTAAATACTATACCAACTGGACTTGTTTTCCAGCCACAGGTCAAACACAAGTATTCTAGAGCAAAATGTGAGACTATCTGCTCAGCTGCTTAAACTTGGCCAAAAGTGGATCACAAAACATGAAAATGAACCTAGGCACAGCATCAAATCTACAACAGAATGGCTGAAAAAGAAAAGAATCGAGGCATCGCAATGGCTCGGTCAAAGACTGTGCTGTGCACCCATTTTTCTGGGTTTTAGGGAAACTTTCATAGATTTGAAAATTCATGCGGAAGAGACTTGGATGTGACCAGTTAACAGTTTAAAAGAGATCTTGGCACAAACAGAGAGTATTACGCTTCCGTTACGAATTTGTGTGGGAGCATTAAAGGCTAAACTAACTGAAAAGAAACCCCCCAGAAACCTCAATATCAACAAATAAAGCTCAGGCAGACTGAAACTTCATTATCAAAAGGTTTGCGTATTATATCTTCGATCTGATATAGCTCAAGGACAACACAGAAGAAGAGGTTGCAGGATATAGAAAACTTTTAATCATTTTAATGATGTCTGACCAGCATGTAGCCCCCGAGCTGGAGACAACTTGGGTTAAATTTGTGATTTATTAAATTTTGGATTATTTTAAACATCCTACCTTAAACTCAAACCTTTGTTATTCGAGTGTGGTGCTTCCACTAAACCTGAGAGAAACTGTAATGTGTTGGTTCCTACATAACTACAGACCACTACAGGCAGTTATTATTTTTGTAGAGGTTGTCATTCACTGACAAGCTGAACTAAATTCACCGTGATGTCGTCTCACATTGCATTTTGTTTCTTTGCTATAATTGTTTTAAGAACGGCTCTAAACTAAGAACCTTATTTCATCTCAGTCACTTTCATCAGTTCCAGTTTAGAGTTGAAACTTTTATGACATTCAAGTGCATTATTCATTGAGATTTGTCAGTCATACTTGGTATTTAAAAAAGGCTCATAACGTGTGCTTGTGAGCTGCTCTTTTTTGCAACTTTGTTAGTCACATTCTAATTCAAAGTCCCAAGCCTCATCTATATTTCCCACATTTCCCAAAAATATGGCTATATTTGAGTCACTGAAAGTCCCCTGAGTGTAATAGGAACGTGGCATTAGGTATCTGGTTTTGGCTGGGTGAAGCACAGATACTTGAATGTGTATAGGTGGATACTTGGGGCAGGAGAGCCAGAGGTGTTACTTCAGATATTGCATCATGATGATGAAACACTGCCTTGTAGCCTAGACTAAGCCGCCGCATTAAAACTTTCACTTCCGCTTGAACAAGAGAGATTTACAAAAGCAGGAGAACGGAAGTTTACCAACTGTGTGGGGATATGACACATGCCGTAATGTAAAAATGTCGCAATGAAACCTTTTGTTATCCAGATACCGGACAATAAATAGTTAGCCTTTTTTGAATAAATGTTACTATTGTTTCTAAGATGATAAGATGAAAGCCTAATCATCAAACAAAATATCTTTATTTATAGATATTTTAATTTCAGCATGTAAGACCAAACATGTATTTCTGCCCTACATAAGATTATAATGGGAAAAACAACACTAAAAACACTCTGTCAACATGTTTCCAACTTAGGATGGCATTGTGTGTGAAAGTATACTACTTAAAGCACATGTAGTTCCTGTCTATTCATTTTAAGCTTTAGCCTGTAGAAAAAAGACAGTTAGGGTCAGATGAGGATTGGAGCACTGTTCATGGTATGAAATTACACGTTACTGTCTTTCTTGATCACTTCTGCCTCAATTCTCATAGCAGAAAAGTCATTCTCACTACTTTTAGTGCACTTCTCAAATCAGTAAAACATTTCCTCACCCACTTTAGACTTTTTTTTATTGCTATTACACACACTGGTTCCTACACGTACTTCACTACGAAAGATATTTATTAGTGTGTTCATGCACTTCTCACTTGAATATGACAACTCATCAAAACAGACTTTTTGTACTTTTTTTAGTCTCAACTCTAGATTTCTGACTTTCCTCACTACTGTCCAGCAATCTAGTAGTGTTTTCAATTAAATTACTTCAAGCTTTTCTCAAATATGTGTGAAAGAGCAAATCCCGTAACACATTTTCAGAGAATTTCTTGCAACAAATACAAATAAAAACCTACAGTCTTGTATCACAGCTGCTCAACAAAACCACATCCCAAGGATGCTCTACTCGACTGGTGAGAGTGGGAGGGTACGCTTTTTAGTCTTTTATCCTCTGTGCAAAATGTAGCCTCGGTTTCCTGTTCTTACCTGACAGGTGAGGCCCCCAGTGCGGCCTACTGTTGTTATAGCCCATCTGCTTCAAGGCCAGATGTGCTGTACCTTCAGAGATGCTTTTGTGCATAACTTGTTTTTAATGAGTGGTTATTTGAGTAACTGTTGCCTTCCAATCAGCTCAAACTAGTCTTACGATTTTCCTCTGACATCAGCAAGGTATTTGCAGTGAACTGACGCTCCCTGTCCTCATTCCAGATGCCTTGAGGCGACTTTTGTTGTGATTTGGCGCTATATAAATAAAATTGAATTGAATTGAATTTATTGTGTTGGAAAATCCCAGGAATTCAGCAATGTCTGAAATACGGTTTGAACTTCAGCAGGCTGTTTTGGTTATGACTGCATTCATAAATGCTTTGAGTTGCTGCTGACTAGATATGTGGATTACTGTGACGAGCAGTGAAACAGGCGGACTTAATAAACTGGTTCCTGAATGTGTGTAGCATGACTTTACTGGACTGTACAGTAGTTGGTGCTATATTCTTAGATCATATATATATATATATATATATATATATATATATATATATATATATATATATATATATATATATATATATATATATATATATATATACATATATATATATATATATATTCTCGATTCCATCAGTTTTGTAAAGTTTTGAAAAAATCTTTCACATTTTATTTTTGTTTCTGAAAAACTTTTACTCTTCACTAGGCCTGCATTTTTTGTTTTTTGTTTTGTTTAGTTCTTTGCAGAACTCTTCCCAAAGTCAGTAATATTTGATGAGTTGGCTGTTAAAAGGTGATGAAAGGTTTTCATTGATTCATCACAGAGTTCAAGTGACTGACTGATTATTCATGTTTTGATAAATAATATGCAAAATGATGTTGAAATCTCCCAATTCTTTGAATCTTTAACCTTTATTTTTATTGCTGCAGCTACCAGTGTCTTCCAGTTGGGTGATTCTCAGCTTCTTTCTTCGACCTCCGGGGTTAGACCACCCTTTAGTCATTGCACAGTTCTGGGGATTATTCTGCCCCGATTTCAAACAAGGATCTGTGTGTTTTGGGTTCACCGGCGTGTCCCCCTTTTTGCCAAGAGCCTCTCGAACCTCGTTGGTCTGGTGTTCCTGGTTTTCGCCAACCCCTTCATGGTTATTGCTGTGTTTGTGGGATCCATCTTCTCCAGGAGCCCAAACGTCATGACACTTGACCCCAGTTGCTGTCTCGGCTGTCCCTACATCTGTCTCTGCTGTGAAGGGTCCTCACATCTCCGTGTCCCCGTCTGGTGTCTCTTCCTTTCTCTGCAAGAGACAGAAAACCAAAACACCTCTCTCCCTAGCCTTGATAATCTAATATTGTTATCCATTGTTGTTCTAATGATTCAAATTTGGTTTAAAATATTATGTTCAGGACCTATTCTAATCATAATCTATGTGTGTGTAAAAGAAATCAAAAATTATTGAACCCTTTCTAAGTCTAATACATTATAAGCTTAAGTTTTACCATAGCTAAATTATTAAACACAGAAATAACGTCATAAGATGTTCATAAAACCATTGTTTGATGTTCGGACTCAACTCCCCCTTTTTGACACACTCCCATGTGTCAATTCATTGGAGCTAGACAATTAAAAGAGAAGGTTGGTGACATCATATCTCAGAAAGTATCAGAAATTCTTCTCTCGAGTACCGTTGCTCCAGCCTTGTCATCCCTGAGGATCTTCGATCCCGAAAATGTCCCTTCTCCTCATGTAATAAAGTCTGTCATCCTTCCATGCCCTGGTAACTGGTCCATCCAGAGCTGTAACATTTTGAAATGTACATACAACAAGCCAAACCACACCTTGGTCACACCAACCCTTTTCTGCCCTGAAGATGTCCAACACCATCTTAGTCTGGACCAGGGTTGTAATAGTTTTGCAATTTTCATCAGTTTTAATCAGTTTTTACCAATTGTTTGCTAGTTTAGTTTAGTTTTTATTTTCTGAAAATCCTTAGTTTCAATTTAGTTTTATTTGTGTTTTGCAAAAATTAAGTGTAACAAAATCCCAGTTCCATCATATCAGTCATGCTCTTCTGGTTATCCTTGGGTGTTGAGACTAATAACTATTAACTCTTGCCGCACCGTGTGGTCCTAATTTTGGTTGAAGTGAATTGATAACCTTTTGAAGGCGATTGTTTCACACCTTTATTTAGATGTCCCAGTCCTGTTGTCTCGGGATACATCACGCTGCCTTATCTGGGGTTAGCTGTTTTCTGGGGATGCGGGTTGAGTGGGTGAGCTCTTCAAGGAGGGGGAGTGTGCTCCCCCTGATGAGGTCTTCTAGGTAAGCTAGGTTAGCCTTCTTGTGTGGGCTTTTCAAGTGCACTTTAAGGTTAGTGGGACTTTTAGTTTTATAAATGTCCCTCATGTCCCCCTGATGACCCAGTATTTCATTTTTGCACACTGTAGTACACATTTTAGTTTTTGCTTGTAGCTCGCATACTCTACTTGCCACTCCTCTAAGTCCTGATGTTTCTTAGAGAAGGCAACAGTACCTTTAAAATTATATCACATGTGTGGGGGTGTGGCCTTGCCAATTGTTTTGCCCACCTTTTCAAAATGGCTGGCGTGCCCACAAGCACATTTCATGGAAAAAGAAAGGTAAGCTTGATATTTACATTTAAAATGTTTTGTTAAACTCAGATTTTTATTTTATTCTTTTTGCAAGTACCCCTCCTCGGTGGCGAGAAACTGTTGGTGTGGTCAAGTGGGTGCTCTGGAAACAAACGCTCAGGACAGAACAGTTATCAGTCATGTACTTCCTACAAATTTTGCATATGTTTTATTTCATATTGATCCTCTGAGTGTAATGGTACATTTTAATTTGAATTTATCCAAACTAAACACAATATTTTCTTTATTTACTTTGCTCTTGTTCTTTTTCAGTACCACATCCTATCAAATGTCCCTGTCGATTATATTCTACATTTAATAACTTACTATTTCAAGTGAGAACCTAAATCACGTGGACCAATGTTTATTATTGCATATCTCTATTCTGAATGTGGCCAGTCATTCATAGGTATTGTTAAATTTTGGCGATTTTCCTCTATAAAATTTAATTGACTTTTTTACAGTGGCCTGCTGTGGTTAATAGTAACATATTCCAGTCATGAGTGATATCAATAGTTATCTCCACTGTAGCATTTGGCATTCCCAATAATATAACATGATACCTTAATCAAAACACAGCTAATATAGCACAGTTTTCTTAATGCAAACATCAGTAACTCAAAATCAGCAACCACAGTGTTAAGTCTGCAGTTCATACTTATGTGAAGCTAGAGTCTCCTCCTCCAGTCTCTCTTATCCTCCTGCTCCTGAAAAAACAAAACAAAACAAAGCGAAGCATCCACCCTTCTCTTGTCGGCTGGGTGAATTGTTTATTGGCATTTACTAATCCTAAAGTGGGTGCAGTCATTGTCTCAGTATCAAGTCAGTCAAAGCTTTTAGTCGTCAGTCCATCACAGTCCATTCACATGCATACCTCCATACACATTCATACCAGATGTTGCTGATAATCTAATAATGAGAAGGCATGTTATACATAGACTGCACGTTTCAAATAACACTTGTATTTATTTTGTTTGAATTACACTATCAGTAAGTCAGTATTCTATCCAAATATTGACTTGTGACACCAGTTCCATCAAGAGTGAGAACACATTTATACAAGTACGTGTAGTGAATAATACCAAAAACCCCAAACAAATCATACCTGCTGATATGGAATCAAGGGAATAAATTCCTAAATTATGTAATTATGTAAATAATTTATGTAAATAAAATATATTTTTAACATTTTTTTGTCCAAAAAGTCGTTTTTAGACAAGCATATCCTGAGACAGCGTGTGTGTGCGTGTGCTGAAAATGTTTCAAACTTGAAGCTTTCATGGAAACAACACAAGTAAAAGCTGAGAATCACATTCCCAATATAGTAGTGACATTTAATTACAGGTTTTCAATCCATATAATGCACAGCATACTGTACAGTTACAACCATGATATGAACAAAATACAAAGCTTGACCAATACCAACATAGTTACAATTAACAATACCAAAACTATATACACACAGTTTCGATTTTCAAAGCAACATTAACAGAACAAAGTGTCATTTGACTTTTTACATGATTTTAACACCTTCAAATATTCTGTTTTACAATCTTTTAAATATAGCTTTTTGTGCTAGGTGGATTATCTTCACAGGTAAAGGTAGTCAATCAGAGAAGAAGATGACAAGAAAGGAAACTTTTTCTTGTGAAAGTGAGATTTAAATAATTTTTGTGGTGAAGTGTTTGAATGATGGCTGGTACAGAGGACGATCACACTATGAGTGTGAGTTGCTGTCAAAATATTATATTCCTCCTAGAGCAAAGCTGTGAATGACTCTCTAGTCTTTCGCCTGCTCACCCAGTTCCCGAGAAAAGTCGCATCCGCTCTTTGGAGAGTTCATAAAGCCACACCCACTCTACCCAGAGCAGACATATCAAACACGAAACTGCTTCTCTTGCCATGAAACTACTGCATGAGTACAAATCTTGATGTAGATAAACTGAACATCTGCAGACTCAGTTGAGTACAGTTGAGTGCCACAAAAAAGCTGAGAGTTTTTCAAATTCAAACTGGTATCAGCTTAATTAGAGCTCATAGACATGGAAAGAGTTGTCTGTGTAATTAGACTTGAATCTAACACTCACTGTAGTGTTCTCAGCAAGCATGACTCTACAAAACAGAAACACTTCTTCGGATATAATTTGCTTTGTTTCCATTTCTATGGTGTTCCCCTCTCTCCCCTGCTCCAGCACAATTTCTTCTTCGGTGACCGGTTTTGGGACCTTCACCCATCCGTAGACAAGATAGGTTCCAGTTTTATTAGCTGTGAAGATGTCATATCTTCCCAGCTGATCGGTCACTACAGAAGAAATGGAAATATCTCCCATTAATACAAGGCAACATTTACATCTGATGAGATTTTGGAAGCAGCTGAAATCTAAACGACACTTACTTTTTAGTTTGCAAGTCATGATGACTTTTGATGTGTCACTCAGTGCTGGAGCATCCTGTAGATAGATTAGTTATAAATATAAGTGAACGAACATATCAATGACAATTCATATATGGAAGACTTTCTATTACTGATATGAAGTGTTTCTTACCTGGTTCCATGAGGGTTTGAACAGAAAATAATGAAGGATGAAGCCCGCAGCCAGAGCCACAACTATCCCTGCCATGAAAGTCAGTGCACACTTAATCAAGCCATGTGAACCTCTGGGCTGAAGACTGTCTTCCATACAGTCTGTCTGGATTTTCACCTCCACTAGTTTATCCTGCTGTTCTGCCTGTTGTCTGTCCATATTGAGTGAAGTGTTTACTTGCTGTGTGCTGCTCTTAATATAGCCCATTTCTTCCCACGTACAGACAGTGAAAGTGGGAATCCCGAGCTCAATTCCCTCCCCATGCAATAAAAAGCAAATAGAAAGGGACAAGGGAATCCCTTTACACCCACGCATAAGAGCTGGTTTAATGATTACCCTTTTTCTTTTTCTGTTTTTGTTTACGGCAGTTTATTTTGGCTATCTGCCAAACTCTTTCAGGATCCAAAAAACATGAGGTTGACGTCTCCCTAGTGGAATGGGAAAACGAAAAAGCCAATGTTTTGTACTTGTTTAATTTGGAATTTTCCATTCTGTAAAACCAGAGGATGACATAAAAGGTTAATGGGATTTTTAAAAATCTTTTTTTTGTGCACTGTTGGAAGTCAAAGTAAAAAAAAAAGTAATTATACAATTGTGTGTTATTTCTGAATTTAATACAGTTCTGCATTACAGGACCATATAAAGTGATATTGGAGTGCCTCACATCCAACAATACGAATGTACTGCATCTCCACTAGTAGTGTCAGTGTTAATGTGCGCTCAAATAGCATGTGGGAGTACAGACATTTAAGCAAGAAAAGATTAAAGGTGTAGCTACTTTGGCTAATTCATGTTCACAGTAAGCATCTGCTGATGTTACCCCCAATTCCACACCTGCTTGAAGCTGGAAAGGCATGTAGGTCTGACTGTCTACAAATGGAAATAAATTTAGCCTTGTGGCACACGCTCTAGTTTTACTGTGTTGTGCTGTTGTGCGCATGTGATATGCAAGACTGGGAATGTTCTATGCTTTTATTATAGCCTATGCATATCAGTTTGTCTATATTTATAACCAAGATTAAGCTTAGATCGCCTCTTATGATCTGCTAATGAAGAGTTTACATACTTGTTATGAACAGATGTATTGCTATTGAGCTTCTGGGATGCCGTTATGTCCGGTTGTGAAATGATTAAATGGTGAAATGATCATTACTGGATATTTTGAATTTAATTGTGGAAAAACTGACTCACATCCCTACTGCAGCTTTGTTTGTAAAGACCTGTGAAGACCTGCAAAGACGGATGCAATTAGTTATTGTCACCTGAAGACTGGGAAAGGAGACGATTGTGAAATGATCTCTGGTGGAGAAAATAAAGGAGATTATTGTGAAATGATAAAAGGGATATTAGTCAGATATTTAGCATTTAATTCTGGAAAACTTGACTTATATCCAGGTTGTATGTGGGAATAATTGTAAAGGCCTGTTTACTGTACATGCTCGATGCCAGTTTGGTATTTTTCTTGCACTTTGAAGCTCCTGTCTCCTCTGGTGTCTCCTATGACACTAGTCTAATATATGCACTGCATGTAGTGTGAATTATGTCACAGAATTAACGATTCAGTGAGATTGCACAATGACACTTGGCAGGAAGCATTTATTTCTTATACATGCACTGTCTTGTCTTTTGGCTTCACCTGTTTCACTCAAGTCCACATTTAAAAAAAAAAAAAAAAAGCTCGACTGAAACAAAGATAAACAAGAACACGAAAATGGTATTTCCATCTCTCTCTCAGTCTCAGTCTGTTTTAGGTTTTCTGTTTCACCTATTTACCAGGAAATTCCTCCAACAGAGAAACTGACTGCATTTACATCACATCGTGTTATTGTTCCACCCACGTGTACAAAGGGGTAGCTCTTGCATCAGCATTGTTTTATACCTTTTGGCCTTATTCCAACTAGTAAGGTTGGGTCACAAGCTTTAAGACTTGACTGAAGCTACAGACACACACACATGCATGCACGTACGCACACAGACAAGAACTCCTTGTTTGTCTGGCTGTTAATGCATCCCAGACTTCTGCACTTCCTTATCACATTTGTGTCTCCTCAGTTTCATTGACGATCAGATGAGAGGTTACGTCAGGTTTCACACAGCCTTTTACAGATTTCCTAAGTAAATCCTCAGGGGAAATTAGGCTGTATTCAAGTTTCAAAACACACAGTATAAAAATACAGCAGGCTGGTTACATATTATATATTACAAATATTCAATTCAATTCAATTTTATTTATATAGCGCCAAATCGCAACAAAAGTCACCTCAAGGCGCTTCATTCCCCTTTATTTTACGTGTGCCACTTTTCCATGAAATCTCATTCGTGTTACAACGTGCAGAATTTCAGTAACCAGAGAAAATGAAACTTGCTCCAGTCTATCAGACAGTGTGGTTAGACAGCTAACCAAACTGACATCATGCATTTCTGGTAACATGTGCCATAACCATGCCCGAAGCGAGCTGTAAGGTCACAGAGGAAAGTGTCACCTAGTTGTGTTTAGAGCTGTCACAGAGTAGCCTCCTGTGTGTAGGAGTTGTGAGAGCACATGGTTTGTGTGTGAAGCAGCATACCATTTGATGAGACAAAGCAATCTCCATTAACTCATTTCCCAAACTGCACATTCTCACTTCCTCTACTCATGTCGTAGTCCCTCCCACCGAAGATGTGAGAAGAGGAGGTGAAGAAGAGACACAAGGAGCAATTGTTGAAATTAAATATCCTTGTCTGGGAGCCATCAGCTTAAGCAGTGTCAGTTATATAATAACTACCTCTCTCCTCTGATTTCACGATGCATTTTAGGAAATGAAACATCTTTCAACATGATGTATTGAAAGTGGGTCATAGACACGAGAACAGAGGACAGGAGGAGTCACAGTTAAATAACAAAGGTGCTTTGTCACCATCCATAGGAAATATACAAAAGAGTAAAGGCGAATGGCTGACAACATGTTAAACATGCATACTGTGGGCTTTATGAAGTCTACTGCTGTGATAACAGGCCTGGGTTAGTTATCACTTTACAGAAATCACTGATTATGCTGCATGTTTTCAATAATTGCAGGCAGAGTAAAGATTTAAAATTTGGGGTAATCAATAGATAATAAGTGTCTTTGTTTTTGTGAAAATGAAAAGTTAGTTTGGAGCCTGCAACAGGGTTGTGGCAGCAGCATGATGCTGGAACCAAACATTCAGGTAAGGCTAGTAAACAGGAAAGTAGTAGCTGTAAGCGAGGCAAACCTGAAGCTGACCTGTGAGCATTTCTCATTGTGTGAGCTCACGGAATAATCTGACAAGGTGTGGTTGCACAATCCGGAGATCATATACTGTGGGCGTTGTAGGCGGTAAATGAGATTACGAAACTGAGGTGTCATATCCAGGGACCAGGAAGAAAACGAGAGGAAATTATACCCTAAAATAGAATGACAGACGATTAAAACAAGACTGGATTTCTCTGGAAGCATGAGACTGATCATGAGCATGATTCAAGTTGTGGTTATTTCAAGGTTTTTTCAGTTAAATGGCCGAGACCAGAACAGAAATGAATCACCATAAATGGAGCACAGGCCTCTTTACTTATTTTCAGTTTCAAACCACAAATATTTAGATCACATCTTAAAAGAAGCGATGTGAACAAGTTTGGGGGCATTTGCAATACATATGCATAATTCAACGATCACAAATAGCAAATGTTCATCTAGGAGTTAAGTTGGGGTGACATTTACACACAGGCTTGTGGAGAATCCTTTACCTTATGTTGCAAGCATACAAAACTACAGAAAGTTGTATGCATTTCCATCTGGGTCAGTCGTGCTGCAAGGACAAGAAATTCTTTGCTGTCAAAGCAAAAATGAATGGACTGTTGAAATATTTGAAATGGGCCGGGCTTGCGGGGTTGGAAAAGAGTGTCTGCATAGTCTCATTGTTTGCACTATTGATAACAAGCACAGAAAGTGACAGGCTACAACTATTTACCCACAGTTTCTGCCAAACAAAGTGGTTGAGATTAATTGGCTTTCACTAAAATGAATTGGTTGGCATTCAAAGATAAATTACATTGTATGTTATGCTGAGTTCATAAGTTCTTATGACTATTTCATGACTCCCACCATGGCCGAGTCATAGAGAGTAGGGCAGATCATTTATTTATACAGTTACAGTTCATTTTCACTAAATTTCTGTTAAAGGTAGCTTGCTTACTTTATTTCTCCCCTCCAAAAAAGACCAAATCTGTATTTCACATTCTTACAATTCATAAGAAAATACAACATCGATTGTTAGCTGCTTATTGCATGTGTGTTCTAGAAATTTAAAACCCAGTTTAAAGACAAGAAGTCATTTTTGATGTTTTCAACTAGGCAGGTTTCACCACTGTACAGTACGCAAGGCATTAATGAGGCTATTGTGTGGCAGAAAATTATGAAACTCTTTTTCACAATAAATGTTCCAAGAATACTGTATCATTTGTCATGATCTGCACGCTTCATCAGCTAATTGTGATGAAACTACAAAGCCTTCCTGTTGCATTAACTCTGCAATACTGTTAATTCTGTTTCTGATCCCTGAAACCGCAGTGAGCTCTGCAGCAGAGCTGGCCCTCCTGGCATTCATCATAATGTTTGTTTTAGAGATGGCACGATACCACTTTTTTATGTCCGATACCGATACCGATATCATAAATTTGGATATCTGCCGATACCGATATGAATCCGATATAGTGTTTTTTAATCAACAAAACTGTTTTTTAAAATATCTTGCTGCATTTTGCAAGTCTGCAAGTTCATACTCAAGTTTAAAACAACAACTACACTAAAGCTATTCTGTTATACCTGTATACAAAAAAAATATTTCATAGTTCAGCAATACTGATCAATCTAATAAACTTAGACCTACACCATCCTCCCTATTCTGGTATTTTAAAGAGTACTTAGCGTAAATATTAAGCAACCTAACTAATAGGGTTCCAACTCCCAGCAACAACAAAAATAAATAAATAAAAAATAGGGAACCACCCCTCACGCTCCACCTCATGATGCTTAATCGACGTAATCAACCTTAATTTGATGCAGTGTGAAAAAAAAATGCACAGAAATCAATTCTTTTTCAAGAAATATTAAATAGATTCAACATCTTTCTTCAACAAAATTGCAGACTGCACAGATGGTACCTTCCCAAAGTAAAAAGTACTATAGCTTACTAGGGTATATATATTAGACTTAATAGTCACTATATACAGTAATTGACTTCTATTCATTTTACATCAAATTAAAACTTTGGGTGTCAGATAATTATTTATTAAAAGCTCGACATTTTAAATGAGAATAAGAAAGAAAAGTATGTCTTTGTGCCCCCTTTTCCCAGTTAATGCCCTATCGGCCCCCCTGGCTAAACTTTGCTAGATCCGCCCCTGCACAGTTACCAGCGTCAGCTACGTAGAAAAAGATCCTGGAGTAGAAAGTAATATTAAATAAATTGTAACAACAGCTGATCAAGCTTAAACGTGCTGCTGTTGTTCAGCCGCTGGTTTCCTCTGTCTGGTGCAAAGTGGACCAAAAACAAACAAGAGAGACGGACTCACGACAGAAAAGCCGATCAGCTGATCATTTAAGCAGTTTCACGATTGAAGTAGCAGCCGGAGAGCGAGAGGCAGTCGCTCGTTAAGCTTAACGTGGGAATGCTTTACAAACATTCAGAGATGGACTTACACACGTGCTTTACTTCTCTCCGGATAACTTTGTCGGAGATGAAATGCCAGGTTGCTAGCGAAGCTCCAAATGCTATCCAGACCACCGACAGGTCCTGCATGCCACAGCCGCTCTATCACGTGACGCATACTGCTCCGACTGCTAACGTTCTGAGGTGAGTTACGGTGTGTTGCAAGTTTTGTGAGGTGCTTTCGTGATATTTAATGGATCGGATTACATTTTTTATTTTTCTCCGATATCCGATCCAGTAATTTAGGTCAGTATCGGACCGATACCGATACGTAATATCGGATCGGTCCATCTCTAGTTTGTTTAGAAACTGCACTTGAGGAATCATTCTTGAAATGTGGCTTGTGTCAACAGAGGCATTCATGGAGAAGCTGAATATGGCTTTTTACTGTACTAGTAAAAACTGAATGTATTAACACTAGAACTGCCAGCGGGGGTCATTTTGACCGCGTCCCACAACAACAGCAGCAGTGATTTCTTAAAGAAGTTGTTAATTTTCATCTATTTTTTTATTATGAATAAAATTTGACAAAAATATATATTTAAGATTAAATGTTAGGGGTTTCATTAGTTTAACAACTTACTTAGACTCATTCTTATACTCCATCTCACCCAATCCCTACCGTCTTAGTCTGTCACATCAATTGTCTTCATGTCCTTCACTGCTTCTATGAATCTTCTCTGTGGTCTTCCTATTTTCATTCCACCTTTCAGCTCCATAAACACCATCTTTTTCCACCTCAGCCTTGTCTGAGGTGGAGGTTGCAGAGGTTGAGGTCAAAGCAGGGTTAGCAAGTGCAATATCTCCAAATCATACATCATAGCAGGTGTCACTACCATCTTGCAAACCTTCCCTTTCACTCTTGCTGTCCTTTTGTGACAAATCACACCTCCGCCCATCTCCCCTCCAGTTCTAGTTTATCTCACACACACCAAAATTTTCTGTGTAACCAATAAACTCATTTTAGGAAAAGTCGTAAAACATGAGATGATAAAGTTTTATTTTAATAGAGTCGCATAATTTTTTAAATGCTGATGATCTGATGAATGTGGTTAACAGTCCATTTTCAAATGTTTTGGTCTGATATTTAAAATATGTTATGTTTTAAAACATATGATCAAAAACAATTAAACTAGTAAACTGTTAATAAAAAGTTAAATTAAACATAATAACCTTTTAAATATAATCGACCTTATTCCAGCTGAGGCTTTCTTGTGTCAGGCAAGATCTAAGTGCACCACAGTAATCCAGTCACCATGGAATAACCCAATGAATGACACAGATAGAAATGTATTGAGCTTTGATTCACAGTAAAAATAAACATACATATAAAAAAAAAATTAAAGAAATCATACAAAAGTATTTTTTGTGTGATTTTACAGACAAAATTATTGGTCTGATAAAGATTTAGTTGAAAACTGGGCTTTCTGGAAGAGTTAGCAAACTTAGGTGAGAGGGGGAAACAGCAACAAAATCTAGGTAGGTGTAGGTAGGTTAAAGCAAAGATCTCAAAGTACATCAATGACTCAGAAGCACAGAACCTTTAAAAACATGTTTTTAAATTACATTCAGTAGTATATCAAAACCTGTTAACTACACTGAATTTCCTAATGTCAATGTTCATATTAAGTCATGAAGCACACAGGCACACAGGGATGTTTGTGGCTTCTTGACGTAACTGTTAAAAAAAAAAATCTGAGTAAATGGTTCACAACCAAAACTAACAGCAACTATTCAAAGGTCACTTAACCAAAGTGGCAACTTTTGACAATTTTTCTATTAGCATGCTACCTGTAGGGAAAACCTGTTGTTAACTTGAAACCACCATGGAGTAATTGCTGACCACACAGGGATTTACCCTGTACCCTCTCTGAAGACCCAATTTTAGCCATACAGTCAACAAGGCTTTTTTTTTTAAGAGCGCTGTTTTGTAATGAATCTCTGACCTGAAGTGGACAGGGTAAAATGAGTAGTTCTACTGGAAACCTTTGACATTCTCATGTCCCTCTCTAACATTTGACCAAGGTGATATACCTGCCAAACTCATAAGGCTGCGACTTGTGGTTCACACTGCCTGTAAAGATTTGTTTGCTGCACACAGTTGCTGCAAAACAATGCAAGCAGATCTGTGCAACCACACTAAAGTACTTCAGGTTGCATGCTATATTACTAAAAGCTGGCATGTGAACAACAATTCTAGTAACATGCCAAGTGTAACGCTTACTTTTTTTGACATTTTAGATCACTGACACATGCACCAAGACTCCTCAACCAACACAGGCAGGGTTAGTAAGCAAGTACAAAGGATCCAAGTTGAATCATAATGAAATTCAGCCTAAAAGAATCACCAAAATCTTTGTTTTTTTCTCTGCACGAGTCATATGAATTCAAATGAGCCTCTCCCGTGGCCCTGCTCTGATGTACCTGCATGTAATCTGTTTTATTGAGGTTATAGATCACAGATGTCACACGCAAAAGAAGGCTTGCCCTTGGTCTTTGAACTCATCAGTTTTCACAGGCTTCTAACTGACAAAGTCTGGCATGCTACAAAAGTAAGTATGTAAAGATAAACCACTCAGTAATTGAAAATTAGGTGTTCTTTTGTTGTTTGTTTTGTTAGAATTACATTTAATAAACAATAAAGTTCCTAAATCAAAGAGTTGCACTGATGGGTTTCATGGATTTACAACGGCAAGCGAAGCGCTTCTTTATAATGAAGGAGAAAGAAGGTGCTGTGTTGGCTGTATGTGACTTACAATGTAAAATGAATATGACACCTCTGGTATCAGGAGTATAATTAGATTGGAAGGTAAGCTGTCTAACCGACAAGTGTGACTTAATTTAGAAATGTAACTTAAATTCATATTTGTATTAATTACAGTGCTTCCATTGACGCCTTTAGCTTTTACTTGATGTCCCTAAAACTTTCTGTGGTCAGAGTTCAGTACCTGCAAATCTGTGGTGGCAGACCACAATGCTACCTGCAAGCCTCATGAAAGCAAACCTGCAGCTCAGTATGAGATTAAGAGCATATGTGCAGAATTTACCGGGGATAAAAATATGAAAAACAATTCTCTGAGTAGTCAAAGTGAAAAACAAAGAAAAAAAACTAACAACAACAAAAACGTTCTTTCTCACCCAAAGCGTCAAAGCTGTATTTTTGTCCCACACACTAATATGACATGCAGTATTTTGGAAAGGTTATAGACTGTGTTTTATCTGTGATCTCGTCTTCAGCAGACAAACAGGGCTTACTTTTTCTTTATACATATATGGTAAAGCTCAACAGCGCTATACGAATTGTTTTTTACCATCTTTGTGAGGATGATGACATTTCATCTGCGCTGCCTTTCGACCACTTTCCAATGCAAAGCGGTGTGTGTAAACCAATAACAGATTGGTTGACACTTTGAAGCATGTGTCAAAGAGCAGGTAGTTCTCGCTCACACAGAAAAAGAGGCAATTTTAGTTCACTTTTAACTCAGATATACTCCAGTTTTGTTTGTTTTTTTGATTACTTAATTACTTACATTTAGAGCACTCTATAAAAACAATGGATTATCTTACTGTACTCTATGTCGTCGGCCATTTTTAATTCATTGTACTGGATACTGGATCACCGGGTTTATGTGGCTGGATGTCTTTCGCAGTCATCACAAACCTACTAAACTTTAATCTCACTGTGAAATGATTTACCTGAATGTTGTTTTATGATGTCAATTTATTGCAGTTGTGTTCAAAGGTTCATGTCAACCTGAAAACTAGAAATTAAGCATCCAGAACATGATGCAATAGTTCGCTACTTTAAAAGAGAGGTGAAAATAATGGAAACATCTTAGACTCCAATAAAGTGCTAATAGCAACTGTCTTTAGAGATTTGTCAGAAAGGTGCGAATAACAAAAAAAAAGTCTTTGGTGAGTGGCATTTATGCGGAAAAAACCTTTGTCATAATGAGATGGTCAGGGAGAAGGTCAAACTGCTTGGAGCTAAAAGAAAGGCTGTTGTAGGTGAGATTATGACTGTTTACTACTGCACTGAGAAGAAAGAAAATCTCAGAGTTGTCAAACCTTGAGGTGGATGGATTTGCAGGCGACCATTTCACTTTCAATTTTTGTCAGCAAAGAGCATCCGAAGGCATAAATGGCAAAGACTCACCAATGCCAGAGAGCTAAAGCATAGAATTACAGATCCTGAGCCATTGACTTGTCCCATGGGCATTATTTAAGGAGGAGATGTTACACACAAAGAAACCCGTATGAGAGATTTCTGACAGCACAAAAGAGATGTGTTAGTCCTTTTTGAGGCTGTTGTACCATCGATGTTGTTACACTGACAAATGCACACAGTGCTGGAGAGGGGCACAACTGTTTAGCAGTTTAGCTGTGTGGTGAAGCATTCACTTTAGTGTAAACCTAATTTAAGATTCTTGCTTTTTGTATGACTTTTCATTGCATACCATTATTTGGCATTTGACCAGTGCTTTTGGAAATGCCCTTTGTTATTAAAGCTGTAATTATGTCAAACTATATGTTATATACTATATTCTATAATTATATGCAAATATAGTTGGATTTGATCCATGCATTCATGTTGTTTATGTCATATTATGGCCAACACAGCAGACTCATCAGACCGGGTAGTATTTTTTTCAAATCTTCTGTCCAATTTTTGTGAGTCCAAGCAAACTGGAGCCTCAGTTCCCATTCTTAGCTTGCAGGAGTGGTACCCAGTGTGCTCTTCTGCATATCTTGGTTGAGTTACTGTTGCCTTACGGTCCAGTTTGAAGGAGTATGGCCTCTCTTGTCTGACTTCTGTAAACAACAACAAGGCATTTTTGCCGAGATAAATACTGACTGAACTGGATTTTTTTTTCTGCTCTCTGTAATCCTGGAGATGGTTGTGTGGGAAAATCCCAGTAGCCGCAGTTTCTGAAATACTCAGTCCAGCCAGTCTGGCACCAACAACCATGTTATGCTCCATGCCTTCTTGCATTAACAAGAAGCTGAACATAATAAATAGTAGGTGTGTAAAATAACTAGCTGGAGTCATTCCTAAATGACTGCTGAGGTCCTACAATTAACTAAAAGGAATTTCCTTTTTCTGAAGCTTCATGAATCAGCACACATCCATAGAGTCAAACTAGCTAGTATTAACACAGCAGGCTGGTTATAGCATAACACAGTGGGGAATTCCACTTCTTGGTGCTTGTGACGTATGTGTTGCAACCTGTTGCTTGTCACATGCATCCCTTTATGGACAAACGTTTATTAGCTTCTAACATTTTTTTCTCTAAACCATAAAACTAAAGTGGAATCCCCAGCCTCTAGCTCTGGACGTTTTTGGCCTTCTGCAAGTTGCTGAGTGCGGCTGTATCATTTGAGACAGCCATCCTCTTAAATGTGACGTAGCTCAGTTTGTCTTTCTACAGTAGCGACAAAACATCAAAGCTCTGCAAAACAAATATTATGACAGGTAATTCTCTAAAACTATGGTGAATGTTGTAAACAAGTCACTCACCATTTACAAGGATATGATGTACAGTGACTGTTTTCGTTTAGACATAAAAAAAAAAAGGGTTTTAAATTAAGAAGTTATCACACTACATATCCAACTTCTATGTACAAACTTTAACAAAAAATAATAATAAGCAGGAGAAGTCCATTAAACACTGATAATGACATAATACATTTCTATTCATGCAAAAAGAATGAGAAAGGGTGGAAAGGTTTCTTTGTTGCAAGCACTTTTCATTTCATTGTGAGGAAATTCCCCAACTGAATGCTATTGGTGGTTGACAATACCTGTCTATCAGGTTTCCTAAGAACCATACAAACAGTGTCAGTTGATTTTAGTCTCTATAGTTTTGTTACTAATCAATTTGTGTGTTTCACTTCTGCATATCACAATGAATTTTGGTACTTTTCCCTGTTATATAATGGCATTGCCTTAACTTAAACAGACACACAAGTTGCTAACCTGCAGTTCAACCCTTCAAATTGTCTTTGCTTTGCTCAGAATCACCAGAATCTAGGTGATCCAGACTGGGCACAGATTCTGTATACTTTTACTCCACCTATGAGCGGTTTAATGTTTTTAAAGATTAAAAAAAAAATACATATAATGCTATATTTCCATCTGCTGATTTAATCAGACATGACAAACTGACTGCAAATGGTGTTACATGAAGAATTTCAATTTCTCACACTTAGTTTCAGGCTAAAAATAACCTCAGAGACGCAATCGATGGTCCGACTGTTCATGTTTAAACTTGCTGCGGCTTCTTCTGATTTCCTAACAGCGTGATGAAAGGATTGAGTGATGAAATTTTCCACAAAAACATCTCGGAATGTTTCAAGTCTTTCAACTGCCATATGTGATGGAAAGCCTATTGTTCTATTAATAGAAGAGACGGGAGCTAGTAATAGGAAAGCCAAGCTGAGAATTTCCGGACATTAAGCTGAGATGGAAAAAAATACTAATAATAATTAAAATCCAATTCAACCGTTAAACTGTAATGTGCATGCACGGGGACTAGGGAGCACGTGTTAGAAAGTTGCTGAATAGACTCTTCTTGCCTGACCAGGTAAGACTTCCATTATGGTAGTTTATGAGAAAGGGCTGTAATCCAGTTTAAGGAAGCGATTCCACTATTATTTCAATTTTATTTCAATGCTATGTGACTCCCTGGTACACATTACAAATGTGCGCTTTAATAAGGAAGTTGCATTAAACTTTTGTCAAAAAAAAAGTGTGCTCTTATATAATAAAAAAAAGATCATCGCTGATAGAAACAAATGATGTAGCCAGTCTGTCTGAGCTACAGTTTGAGCTTGTATGTGTTTCGCTCTAAGTAGTGACGCCATACTGAACATCTTTACAAATAAAATTGTAATCATAAGAGACAAAAATAACCACTGGGCCCGGTCTGGATGGGCCTGGGGCCCCTTTCCCTGGCGGGTCGCGGAGTATGGGGGTGCCTACTGGGGTCAGCGGGGGAGCTGGCCCCAGGGAGGGGTCACTTGCCCCTCCCTTCCTTCCCTCCCCATCTCCAGCTGCCTCCCTCTTCCCGCTCCAACACAACCACCCACACATGCAGGGCCTTGGAGTAGGGGTATGTCACCAGGGTGCAGAGGAGGCCACCCCCCCCTCTGTCCCCTTCTGGCTGCCTCTGCCTCAATTTTATCCCACAACTTAGACATTCACATTACTCACACTCTCATTACACATACATATAGGATCTTGGGGGTGGGCACGATACACGGAGTCCAAAGTACCATCAGGGTGTACACCCCACCCCTGGCATCGTTGCCCACCTCTCAATTTTAAATACACGTAGACATTGAGGGCTAGCAGGAGGGACCATGCGCTTACCTGCTGCTCTCTGGCAGGTAGCTCCAAGCCCTCCTGGGTTTTAAATGCACCTTAGAACACACATGCATCAACATTACAATGAGCGGGTGGAGGGAGGTTTGGAGTCTTCTCTCACCCCCATTCTCTGCGACCTGCTGGAGCAGGGGGGCTAGGACTAGGAGGAGGAGTTGGCCGTCCGACTGCGGTCTGGAGTGTGGAGCCTTCCTGCTGCTGCGGAGTCGGGGCGGTCTGCCTCCCCCCACCGCAGGGAAAAGGGAAACACCACCTGGGTCTGGGTGCAGTTCCCCCCTCCAGGGGCGGGGGTACCTAGACCCGGTTTGTAGAGTACGCTTGGGGAGTGTGATCGTGTGTACAACGTAGAGCTGGGCGATATATCGAGTTTTTAAAACATATCGATATATTTTTATACGAGATATAAGATGTGACAATATCCTTTATATCGATATAGTCTATGTTACGTTATAATTATAGTTGTGGAGCCGCAAGTTTGCCTCTCTTTCGTCCACTTTTGTCTCTACGCAACGTTACTCCGCCTCGCCTTCACTGAAGACAACTCCCCCTCCTCCCCCATCGCTTCACGTGCAGGCAGCGACAAGACGGACACGGCAAATCTCCGTTAACGAGTTACTGCGCATCGCCCCATGCGTGGGGCTGGACGGCGTCAACGTGCTAACGAGCTAAACATGCTAACGAGCTAACAGCGCTAACCCTAAAATCCTTTCATTCTCTCAAAAGTTGATAGCGCGCCTTATGTATGAATTCTGGTTGTGCTTGATGGCCGCGAACCGATTTTATGTGGTACACGGCGCTCAGCAATCTGTCAAAAATGTTTGAGTACGACTTTGGTAAGCTACGGAGCTGCACCGCTTGATAGATTGTCGGCGCATTACGGCTACCGAGGAGCTTCGCGGAGTGATACGTACTGTGCATCAACGTAATATTACCGTATTGTGTGTGTATAAGGACCATAAATGGCACCTGTAAGAGAGGTGGTTATGAAGCGGATTTCAAACTCCAGGCTATCAGTCACACAGTAAAACTTGGGAACAGAGCAGCTGTGAAATCTGTCTTTGTTATTACGCTCAGCGTCTTTTAGTTTACATGACTGCACAATTGTGAGCTCTTTGTTTAGCACAAAAACAACCTTGTTTTCTTTTATTTATGGAGCCTTATTATTTAATGAATTCTCATAATTTAATTTTGAGTAATTTTTCATGTACATCTGTGCTGTATGTTAATAAAAGTGCCTGTGTGACATCTGGGACACAGCTTTGACTAAGAACTCTCTTTTTGTTCTTACTTTATGGCTTAAAAAAAATCGAGATATATATCCTATATCGCCATCCAGCTAAAAAATATCGAGATATGAATTTTGGGTCATATCGCCCAGCCCTAGTACAACGTCTCTTTATGTCTGTCTCCACGTTGGTTGAGTGTGGAGTAAGTGCATATGAGAGCATGAGGGTGGGAATGGATGTTTGTATCTGTGTGTGCCTGTATGTCTGTGTCTATATGTCAGGTTGGGTGTCAGGCGCCACCTCTCTGGGGACATCTCAGGCCCTCCAAGGTTTGGAGGCCTATCTCCCCCTACCACCACTTCCCCTGCCAGTGGCGGACCCCCTCAGACATCGGTGCGTTGGTGGTTCTTTGTGTCCGGGGATGGGCGTCCAGGTACACACCGGCTCACTCCTTGGCGGCCGCTTATCGGGGCCTGGAGCCTGGGGCTCGCTCGGGCCACTTCGGAGGTGGGGTGCCCCCGGCCTCTCGGCCTGGGGCCCGGTCACTCAGGCGCAGCTGGCTGCCGGCGGAGCTCACGGGCGCGTCACTGCAACTCCCCCTGGCTTCTGCTCCGCGGCTGCTGAGTGAGCCCTCATCTGGGACTCTCCTCAGCTCTTTCCGGGACAGTGGTGCAGCTGCCCCTCTGTTGGTCTTCCTTGGTCTCTTGTGTTCTGGGGGCCTCTGGATGTCTGGAGTTTTGATCTCCTCCACACCTGCTTCATGCCCTGGAGGACGGGGCTGTGGCCCCCCCACACCCTCTAGCAGATTATTACATGAAGGAACCTTTTAAAAAACAAAAAACAAGCGCGTCCATGCTCACAGGTGTACACACGGGTGATCACACCCACAAACTACACCCTTTTTGGCTCCTACCTCAAAGCACACTGTGTTCTGTTGATCTTATGTGCTGCACAATAATGTTTAACATTTAGTATTTACTGTCATATTCCCATATATCATTGTGATGTTGTTTATTCTATTACTCTTGTTCTCTTCTGCTTGCTTTCTTTTTTCTTTCTCAGCAGGTGATCCAGGTGATTGATATATGCATTTTTTTTTCTCTGCCCGTTCTGTTGGTTTTTGGTTTTTGCCCTTCTCCCCCGTCCCTCTTCTCAGCTGTTTTTCTTTCCCTCTTTCTTTCTCCCCTTCTTTCCCCCAGTCAAGTCTGTCCCGTATTCAGTAAGTGAAAATAAAATAAACAATAAAAGGTGAATCAAATGGACCATTACGGCAAGGCTGGGATGGTCAGTTTGGTAAAGTAAATCCGTTGGGCATCTTTCTTTGCCTTTAGACAACAATTCTGATGGCAAAAGAGCCAAACGGGACAGGCAAAAAAAAAAAAAAAAAAAAAAAAAAAAATAACCACAGCCTCACCACAGCTATTGCTATTTGTATCCTCAAGCACAGCAACTGAGTGATGCTAATCTTTATTTAGACAGCTCTTTTGATCTCTCTAACCTAACTTCTATTATTACCTCATCCAGATGTTCTAACTAATAACGAACCAATTTCCAATCTTCCTTTATTGCAGAATTTCATCTGCAGAGGAGTGATTTATTGACAGAGCGTCGGGGGCAATCCAACCGGAAACAAGGCTTATGAAGGTTATTAATCATCTTTTTATGGCCTCTGACACATCTCCGTCTTTGCCCTGTTAGACCTTTTACTACAGAATGCACCATTAGTATTAAAGAAAACGTAATGCATTGTTTTAAATCATATTTATCTGATAGAGTTTAGTTTTTTCTTGTCGAGGAGAAGTCATGGAGTTCCCCAAGGTGCTGTGCACTTTTAACATTATACATGCTTCCCTATTAGGATACATAAGGGACTATTAGAATACATGGTATAAATTCCAATTTGTTTGCAGATGATATCCAGTTGTATTCATCCATGAGCCCACATGACAGGGTGGACTATTTCTTTTTAGCAGGTTGTTATAAATGCTCCTAGAAAAGTCTCCAGTTTTTCCACAACAAGATCAAGAGTACCAAAAGAGGATCACAGAGAGATATCTCTCTCATATAAGCTTCTCTTCGGTGCTTCCTGTTAAATAAGAACTGAATTTAAAAACCCTGCGACCGACTGGCGACCTGTCCAGGGTGTACCCCGCCTCTCGCCCTATGACAGGTGGGATAGGCTCCAGCACCCCCAGCGACCCTGAAAAGGATAAGCGGAAGCGTATGGATGGATGGATGGAATTTAAAAACCACTTTAAAGTCCGAAACGGGATTCCTCTTTGCAACATTTTATGCTGACAGAGCACAAAGGTCTCGGAGTGCAGGCTGGTGGTTCCCAGAGATTGTCAATGTAAAATAGGAGGCTCACTCAAATCTCACTTTCACTCTGATTATGAAATTAATATTTGAATTTTGTCACGGCTGGGGCAGCAGTCGTGTGGAGATGAGAAGGAGGATCCAAGTAGCAGACAGCGGCGGTGATGTGAGTGAGTTTATTTACAGTGCACAAAACATAACAAAAGCAAGGGCTGAACTAAAAATAAACCTAAACTGGGAGAAACTAAAAAAACAAACCTGAAAACATAAAGACACCGGAAGATACACGGAAATGGCACAGAGAGGGGAGGGCAGGGCAGGGCAGACAAACCGATGAAGAACACAGGCAGGCACACACTATAAATACAACCAAAGGAAACGAGACACAGAAGAGGGGAACACAGCTGAACCTAGTTAGAAACAAACCTTCAAAGTAAAACAGGAAACTCAGGGGCACGAACAGAGCACAGGGGGAAGACACAGGTAGGGATAATTAAAACAAGAGAACCAAACCCAAAGAACTAATATAAAATCAGAATAAACTAAAAAATAATAACAATAAACTCATAACGCTGGGTCACCGACCCAGGACCATGACAAATTTTGAAATTCTCCCAAGATTATCTTATTTATAGATGTTGCTCAGTTAGGCCTTGGACTTTAGTTACATTCATGCAACATATATGCTTCTGTTCTCTGTCAAGATGACACTTCTTCAACGATAGCATTCCAGTGTGTGATTTATTTCTGCTTTTACTGCACTGGCAGTGTCATCGAGATCACTGTTATGCTGAAATGCAGCCCAAAACAGCGACAGGCCTTCGTGGTGTCTTACAGATAGCTGTAGATGCTCACTGTTGTACCTCCTCCGTACATACTGATGATGATTGGACTTCTAATCAGACCTGTGTTCATACATCAGCCTTTTCTCGCCGTTTCTCTTCCTGACAAATGGCTTCTCAAAGACCACCCTTCACTGACTCCTTTTCTGATGAGGCTTCAGTAAATAGTAGATGGATCAGCTGAAGGTTCAGATGCATTTCTCAGGTCCTACATCAGGTCTTTGCTGGAATTTGTCCTATTTCTTAAGGACATGACTTTCAGATACTGTTCATTTGCTGTAGGCCATTTTTGTTTTTTAGGCCCACCACTTTTTCTTCTTTCCTCCACTTGTCAAGTTTCCTCAGTATTTTTTTAATGACACACAATATGCTGAAATATGCAAACTTTTCAGCTAATAGCTTTTTAAGGATCGCCTTGTTAGTAAAAAAAATGCCATTCTTTTTCTGCCAAATTGTGTTATCATTGTCATTATTTGTAGACTCAGCTAACAAAATAAATGATGTTTATGGATCAAATTATTTTTTGCTTTTGTGACAGGCTGATAGGAACAAAGTCCCGAAAGATACAATTTAAAGCCGAGTCTTAGCTAAGCTGTCTGTTATGTGTAGACAACATTTGTTCATTCCATGAGTTAGGTGCTTTTTATGCTTGAATGATTCATAGGTCAGTTCTAAGTGATTCGACAAACAAACAAAAAAACATTCCTCTAAAAATAGTCAGGTACAAGGACTGGACTGTAAATTAGTGAAAAAGCAAACAATGTCCAGCAACACTATTGTCTCTAAACCCACTTTTAAAAGTCACAGAAAGTCCAGCTGCTTGGAAGCAAAATATAAAGACGAGGTGGGTCAAGACTTTTGCACAGTACCGTAGACCTCTAAGCTTAATGGGTTAAAGTGAGTTTGACACTCAAAGTGTAGAAAGTTCAGAAGTGTACATAAGTTGTGTCACATTAAGTCACTGGGTGACATGGAAAGGCTAGTTGTGCAATTCACTTTCACTTTTGGTTAAGCAAGGCTGAATTATCAGGTAATGATGATGAAACTGCTTACTCTCACAGGAGCCACATGTACACACAGAAAGGGAGGGGCAGAGCGAGAGTCGGAACGATCAAAACAAAGAAGTGAAGCTTATTGCAAAATGAATGGAAACTCTTTTTTTTATTAAAGTTTCATCCCAACATTTGAACTAGGCCAAACCTTACAGGAGGTAGAAACCCTGGATTAAGTATGCATTGTTAAATCATGCAGCAGAAAATCCAGCTAAAACAAGAAGCCTCCTTTAGCTCAGTTTGCAATCATTCAAAGTATCACCAGTACCAGATCATTTGAAAACAAAAATGTAAACACAGTTTTTTTTTCAGCCTGCATAAAATGTTTTATTTAAAAAAATCAAACCATCCAGTGTAAGCAAAAATGACACGGAATGTGACATTGCTTAAAACATTGTACGAGATGTTTTACAGTGTGCCAAACAATCATGAAATGTGGCTTCTTATTTTAAATATAATAGCTTAACTAATACACCACAATATGATGAACTTCAGTCAACACTTGGTCTGTGCTTTATGCATAATTTAAACACACACACACGCGCACACACGCACACACACAAATCCAAGGACTGTGCACACTGCAAGTGCATATACAATCAAAAAGTCCCATTACATTCATCTCCTCTCTGGTCTTTACTCTGAGAGGTCTGTGTGCCAGTGTAACTGCAGCATCATTTAGCCTGATAAGTAATAATCCATCACCACAAGCACAGAGTAGATTAGACAATGTCTAACAGCATGTAGGCAAAAAAGAGCCGCAAAAAAGGCTCTCCTGCATGTTTCTGCTGTAGTCGTGCTGGTATTATGACAGAAAATCCAACATAGAAATGTGTGAGGAATGTTTTTTTTGGCACACAGAAAGTTCACAGACTCAGATCGGAGCTACACAGGAGACAAATGGACCATAACAAATACATTCATTTGGTACAACAAACATTTATGTAAAAAATAATAATAATAACAACAACAACAACAATCTTCTATATATGAGTAAGCTGAATAACTTTGGTTTTGGATGCTGAAAAAGTCACTTTTTGGCACCAGGAAATGGAGATAAACACGAGGAGTTTAAAAGGAAAAAGGAAAAACAATCAGTATTCGGTTCGTTTTCTGAATCAAACCATCAATGGTAAAAAATAAAAATTAATAAATAAATGGAGGATAAATCAATAAGAAAAATAACAGTCAGTTACAGCCTCAATCCGAATGGTTTAAGAATGGGAATCAGTGTGGTCTTTGTGCATAAAAAAATATGCTTATTCAAGAAGTCAAATACACTGTCTTTCTTTTTTTTTTTGTTCTTTTCTTTTCTTTTTTTTTTTTAGCTATTTTGTGTTAAAGAAAACAGATTGTGTCACCACCAAAATCCACCAAGTTGCTCGTGCCCAGGGCTGCGCGCACACTGTAGAGATTTCACTGCAACCCTGGCTGAGGTGATTAAAGAAAACAAAAAGAGACTCTGTCAACACAACTCGTGTCATCAGCGTGAATCAGGCTTAGTGTGTCTGCTGTCACTTGGCAGATGAGCACAGCTCAGTGTCGAGTTTTCTTTTCATGCCAGCCAGTTCTGGGTTTGGTCTCCTGAAGGCACGTCTTGGCCCTCATCAGAATTCACACCTTTTTCCCAGCAGATAGCTTAGGCCCACGGTCACATTCAAGACCTTGAAACCATCTATTTGGTTCAAGTCCAGACTAGACTTCGTGTTTGCCCTGAGATAAACTACGCTCTGGTGCCCCCTGCAGACATCTAACACATCTGAAACAGTCAGTGTGACGTTACTGACAACAGTATCATCCATCTTCAGCTGCAGTATCCCTGTGGTCACCATCCCATTTGTCAACGACTTGTAGCACACATCCATATACCAAATGTAGGGCCCCTTGCATGTGATGTCGATCTTATTTTTATCCGTATTTACATCCATTTTGTACTTGCTTGCAATTTCCTTAAACTTCAGTGTCATATTTCCTAGGGGGACTGAAAAATGAAAATACAATGTGAGACAAAGAGAGCAGCATGTTTTTTGGTTTTGTTTTTTGTTTTTTAAGGTGAAAGCACGCTTTTTACTTGATATGACTTTCTGTAGTCTTTTTCAGTATCTCTGTGGGTGGGAAGATCAGAGCAGAAACTAAAGGTTTTATTTTTCTCACCTGTTAAAGGTTCAAACTCTATGTGCACAATCGTGTCAGTTGACGTCTGCTGAGGAAAGAAAAAACGCAAAGATTAGAGGCTTATTGGGTTTCTAGATTTTCTTCGTTGCTCTTATTGCCCTCTGTGTGTTTTGTTTTGTTTTTTTCTTTGTAAAGGTCACACAGCTCTGTTTTGCAATTTCTTGATGTTTCACTCTGGGAAGCACAAACTTGCTTGATACAGCGGTTAAGTGATGCGGTGTGAAAATAGACAGGCTGACAGAAACTAGGGAAAGTCTCACAGCAGCTTGATTAAAAACAGTAGTGAGAGTAGCATCTCAAGAATAAACAAGATGTCCTAAAAGTAGAACAAATGTTAGTCACTAATACAATCATCATTATACAGTAACCGTGCAGCTATTTCTATGCAGATTGTCAGTCATCCGGGTCAAAGAATATGGAGAGCCTCAAAAAGTGCGCCTATTCAGGTTGTCTCTCGGTTTAGCTTCGTCTTTTTTCCTTTTTTTGTGTCACTAATAAAGCTGTTTATTAAATGTTTATTTAAATGTTCATTTGCTATTTATCTAGGGATTGAGAGTAACGCAATTTCTATTCTCTGTATGTCCTGTACATGTGGCAGAATCGACAAATAAAGTTGACTTTGACTTTGACTTTTGTTTTCTCAAGCAAATCTCTGAAAGCCTTATGTTACTGTAGAATTTAAAATTAAAACTGAAAATCAAAAGTTAAACGCGGATCTTTAAGACACTACGCTACATCCAGATGAACAGAATCAACTTTTTGGGATTTCCTGGATGACTATTCACGCCTCAAGGCATCGCTGTGATAACAAGCAACAGCACCTACTACTAGTACTACTACTACTGCACCAAATCAATCCACCTCTAATTCAATAATCTGGAATTTTGATAGCCCTGCGATACACTGGCGACCTGTCCAGGGCGTGCCCCGCCTCTCGCCCTATGACAGCTGCGATAGACTCCAGACACCCGAGACGCTGAATTGGACAAGCGGGAAAAAATGGATGGATGGAATAGTAACACGCATCTCTCTCAAAGAGGAGAGCCGCAGACGCTTAAAATATAGCATCCACCTTATCGAGTTGAAACAGCATGACTTGATGCAGAGCCACGTGAAACATTAGGTTACTTACTTTACACGTTTTATCAGCACATTTGAACACAACTTTTCTCTGTTTTAGCTAGTTCGATCAACTTTATGAAAAAAAAAAAAAACCCAGTCAGAGATAAGAGGTGCCACGACGGCGGTTATCAACTTTCTCTGTTATAAGTCAGGCTTTCTGATTCAGCCTCTGCTGTGCATAAAGGGGGCGTCTGATGCGTCATTTCACTCTTCTTCCGTTCAAAATTGACGGAACGAGTTCCGCCTACTTAAGTAGGAGATTTGGTCAAATGATGTGATCAAAAAGAAAGAAATATTATTAGGCTTTTTTGTTTTTGTTTGTTTATTTGCTTTAGCGGCAAAATGTGCCGAAAATAAGGGATCGATCATGCAGAAAATCGCTCTGGTGAACTGATGAGCTCATATATCTGCTGTTATCGCCCGCCACCGCTTAGTTTAATGTGACAGCTGCACATAAGGGTGAGAAGTGTTAGACCCGATGCATTTGAACATCACAGGGCATCTGTGTTCTCAGATGTCACGCTGTAGTGTACTTTAAATAAAGATAAGCGGAAAGCGCTTCAGTTTTGCGGGCAGATCAAAGACAAATTAATATTATCGGGTACAAATAGCCTAAAAAAATAGTCTGAGCACTTTTCTAATCTGTGCTGTACCACTTGCATTTCCAGCTGTGATTACCTAATGCAACCAGTTACTTTCGCAAAGTTTCCTTTATCCGCGCAAGTTATCTTAAATAATCTCGCTCCGTATAGTTCACTCAGACACAAAGGGAAACTTAAGATAGCAGCAGGAGCTTTTATAGTAACTTTCCAAACCTGATAGAACATTTTAGTTATAACTCTTATATTTTAATCGTAATTTGACAGTTTGTTTCTGCAGTCTCCTTTCCCTTCTGAGAACATGCAGTCCCCACACTATTTTAAGAGATATTAATCATATTGAAATAACAATAGTGTAATAATAGTATCAAGCTTTCAAAAAGAGTTCCAGAGCTAGAAAACGTCTGGATGAACAGAGCTGCTTATAATATTAACTTTAAGTTGATAGATAAATGTGCATTAAGGAGTTTTACTCGGTATTGAACTGCAGGTGTTTTAAAAAATCATCCAAAATGTTCTTAAAGACAAACCAAGTGTGCGCATCCTTGCCCACGAGCTCTCCACTTAACCTCTCCACTCACAGCGTACTCACATCCTTCGGGAAGTCCAAGTAAAGGAAAAGAGTGGCTATCAGGCAGGCGGCCACGACCACGTTCTGCACGGCGACCACCACCGCGAGTGTCCCTGTGCGCTTTCTCCGGTGGATCACACGACCTCTCTCAGCATCCATCATCCCCTGTTCCATCAGTGCTCTGAGCTCCCTGCAGGAGCTCAGCGAGGCTTTAAACGCGAGTGGGCAAGTGCAAAGGAGGGGAGTGACTGGAAGGAAATCGCTCACGGTCTTAACTTTATTGTGTCTGAGATCGTGTGGGTGGGGGGGTTGCAGCGCGCTCGTGCCATGTACACGCTGGGGATAGACGCACACGCGCACACGCTCACAAAGTGAGAGAGAAGCAGGAGCGAAACCAGCGCACCGTGAGCTGATTGGCTGTCAGTGTGCCGATTTGCGCCAAGACGCTTGCGATCTTCTAACACAAAACGAGCCGAGTGAATCCTCCCACATTGTGTGCGCTTCAATCAATGTTCCCATAATATTCATCAGGGGGTTCTGAGAGATTTGAGCATGCTGAGGAAGAAAGAAAAAACATTGTTTCTGGGAAACGAGTGATGCAGTAATCTGGTGTCAGTGATAACACACCTGATTAAACTAAATAAAGTAAAAAGATATTTTATTCAGCGTCTGTTTCGGGTCTCCCAGACTTAACTAATGAGCAGAGAAATGATAGAAACGGCTGCTGCCACCTCTCAGTTCACTTTAAATCTAGTTTATTGCTCTACATGTGAGCAGACAATGGATGATGAAGCTAACAAAGTTTTTAACAGTTTTTTTGTTTTTTGTTATTTTGGGCAAAAGTGTGGGTTTTACTTTGAAATTGACGGAGACACGTGTGTGCCTACCCTACCAAATTTGCAAATTTATCTTTGCAAGTCCTACATTTTTACAAATTATTCCACAAATATTACGATTATTATTATTTTTCTAACTAACCCTGGTCTGCACTGGTCTGCCTTTGCTGTGTCTGACGTGCGTGTAATTTCCAATATCGTCCTGAAAAAGTAAAGATTTGATGATGGCCTTATTAAAAAAATAAAACAATGAACAATGCTATTTTTGGTGTATTTAGTATTGTCCATCTCTCTGAGGCCTATATGATCGAGCACTATTTGAAACACCGAAAGCAGACGAACTGTCTCAATTAGGTTAAATTAGAAGTGGCAACAGTTTGGGGTATTCAGAAAAGTGGTGTGGACGGAGATCCTCAGCATCCTTATTACTGACTTTTGAGATCCACATTAAAGAATTGAATAATAAACGGACTGGTTATTATATAGCGCTTTTCTATTCTCCTCGAGCATTCAAAGTGCTTCATTACAGCATTCAATAAAATTCACACACGCACCTTTTGCAACATCTAAGCGCTTTTTATCTAACATTCAAAAATATGAATGCACCACAGAGCAACTTGGGGTTCAGTATATGGCCCATGGATACTTTGGGATGCAGATTGGAGCAGTCAGGGATCGAACCGCCAACCTGCTAATAAGAAAATAACAAACTATCTCCCATCACCCTCCCCGAATGAGAAGACTGATGAAGAAGCTGCTGAACTTGGCATAAAGATTGAGAGAAATGGGAAACAGCTTGGTGGCGGCGGCGGTTGGCGTGTGTGCGTGCCTTGGCCTCTACAGTGAGGGTATCTTGTAGCTCTTTAGTGCTGTGGGGGACATTTTGCTGAGATGGTTTAGAGTTCAATAGTCTACCAAGAAGTAAAGTTATTCTTAATTAATACAAAATCTTTACCTTAATACTGTCATTAGCGTTTCCTTCTTGATTGGTGTTGGTTTCAGTGACAATAACAATGGCCTTATTTGTAGAGCACAGCTTTCATGAAAAGGATGTGAATCATATGCCATGGCATTTACTAAACTGATCACTAGCAGTTGTTAGAGCGGTAACTTTCTCGCCATATATTTGGATGAATGATGTTGAATCAGTTTCGCACAGATGCATGAACAGTTTCTGAAACACAATAAATGTGTCAAAGCGGGACAACAGTCTATATTGGTTTGCCCTTTGTCACTCTTCTTTAACTTTTTAAGTCTATAAACACTAGGCTCTGCACTTTTTCTATTTAAAATGGCAGGAAGTTTGAAAGCACGTTGTTTAATTCCACTCCTACAGTGAAAGCAGCCACATCCTCTTCCTCGTTCAGCTGACCCTGTCAGGGGTCGCAAGAAGAGATCATCTGCCTCCACCTCAACCTGTCCGCAGCATCCTCTTCTGTCACTCCAACACTCTACGTGTCCTGCTTCACTACATCCATAAATCTTCTTTTGGAAATCTCATTCATTGTGATCCACATGTTTGATTATTGCCAGGATTTTACACCAGATGGCCTTTTTCTTGATGTAACCCTTCCCATTTATCTGGGATTGGGACTGGCATTAGGGGTAACTGGCTTGTGACCGCTCCAGTTGCTGGGTTAAAGCAGTGTGCAGCAGTTATTTTAAAAGAATGCACCCCTACAAACTGAAACTATTATTGTGGTGTTGAAGTCTTAAAATAGCATATACCCTTTCACTGAGAAGGATTTTTTTTTTGTTATGTTGAATTGATCTAAATCAATGACAGAAATGCTATTATTCCCATTCTCAGGCTGCTCTGGGGTCATTTTAATCCAGAAAGTCACTAAGCACAGCCAGTGGATTTATCATCTTGGGACAACCACTCAACCTGTTTCTGTGTTTTCAGCCTTAGCACTAAGTTAATCTGACAGCCAGTGATTGTCACACATTTACAAGAGCGGCATTGATCAGCTCAACAAACTCTAAACTTCAAATGGCAAAATATTCTGACGAGAATACAAACTACTTAAAATGTAAAAAGAAAAATCAATGAATTCTTCTTTGCACTAAAAGTACACATCGACTTTTATGTGAAGCTTGAAGATGAGTCAAAATGCAGCGCATTTACTTCAATGTATGTCGATTTACCGCAAACTAGCCAGTGCGCAGTGTGCCTGGAGACCCCAAAGGTTTGGAGCCTACTTGATAGCCCACCACCTCATCATGTTGCTGTTACTGTTGTTTCCCCACAAAGTCATTCGTTTAGTTTGACTTCAAACTGTTGTGGTTTCCTTGCAAAATATCCTATGTCGCTAACCTCGCTGCCTCATTCAAAGAGTAATGTACAGTGTGCTTGTGGTACTTACAGTGACTCAGCTCTCACACTTTGCAGCTTTATCTTCATCTCCTACACATTTGGGTTTTGATATTCCTGTAATAGGTGTTGGGACTTCTGAAATGTTTGTGACATTCAGTGCCAAGTTTGCACTGAGAATCTATAAAATTACTAGATTATCCTAGGGGGACATCTAGTGTCAGCTGTCATGAGTAATAGGACTATTTATTGTACATTTGTTCACATTACCTTCACTGTAGGCACAGGTGACGCAACAAGCAGGAGAATAACTAAGCAGATGAGAGAAGTGAAAATTTAGGCTGCCTCGGGAAACTTGAGCTGCTCCTGTGTTAGAGCACGCTCTGCATCTCTGACATGACATGACCTGGCATGCCCCAACATGATAAACATTGTGGTTTTCATGAAGTTTCAATGTTTTGGTATATGTCCCAAGTAAAACACCTGCTTAGCATAAACGAAACAGGTGTCCTATATCATCTGACTTGTTGCACACACAAACACGGAAGATGCTGGATGTGACAGCAAGATGAGAAGGCAGCTGACGGTGAACACCTGCCTGTGGGAAAGGGGGGGACCTGCCACATGGTTTCACAATGAAGCGTCCGCCCTTGTGGGTACAGAAAGCACAACAAAACCAGACCAATCAAGGGTTTAAGACGACGCACTTGTAGACATTGTACCACCACTGCCAGGACTAACAAAGATGAGGTAAATGTCAAGTGATAACTATAAGTAACAGTGGTGAAAGATGATCTGTAACAGAAGCATATGTGCACATGGGGAAATCCATAACCAAAAGAACTGCGGCGGCACGAATCAGATTCAGAGGGATGAGGGCTTTTTTTCTTTTTTGGACAAGCTGGGTATTTCGAGTTCAGCTCTCAGAAGAATGAGAAAAGCTCATGAAGAGCAGTGCGATCATCAGAAGCCTACACACATCCTTTTACATCCCCCACCCTGGAACATTTCTTCTGAAAGAAAAAGCAAACAGAGATTAAATGCTTTCTTGCGTGTATATAAGGTGAAAAGTTGAAAGCAAAAACACAAGTCAGACATATCACCTGCTCTTGAAGTCTTGACGGCATCGGAGGATCACAGAATAAAGGGGGATGGATGGTACTCACTTCTCACAGATGTGCTAACCACAACTGAAAATACCCCCCCACACACACTTTAATCATTAAAATACCCCCCTCTCTCCCCTCGATGTGTGCAAACTGCACTTGCTCTATAAAACCCAATATCTATTAAAATCTAAGGTCACCATAAGTGAAACCAGCCTTTAATCAAAGCTATGGCACAAAAATCAGACAGCGTGACACAAACTGTTTTTTTTTTTTGACTAATATGGAACTGCTGCATTAAATTTGAACTACATTTAGGACATGAGAGGTGATTCAAATTTGAACAATTCAAAACAATCGTTTACAGAAAGTGAGACGAGGCAACACGAAAAACAAAACTAGTTATAATAAACTGAATGTTGGTGTGTTCCAGATATGACCTGTGACATATTTCAGGTCAAATCTGACTAAAAAAAAATATCCAAACTAGTAAGACTAAAGTGAAAGTCCCTTCCACACATCTGACCACAGGATTTGAACTTTCAAGTACTGAACACAGAGAAGAAAGTTTGCCTGAGAGAAATCGGAATTAAATAGACAATAGTTTATTGTTAAAGATGAACGAACACACACACACACACACACACACACACACCTGACCTCTGCATCATGATCCTTCGAGTCGGGCAAGTCAGTAGCTTTCTTATTTGTGACACAATGTGGCAGTTATTCATCTACACACACGCGTACCCCCGGACACAAACACACAGCTTTAACATCATTTAATTTATAATCCACAAATTTATATTCTTTTGTCTCATAATTCTACATCACTAGTTACTTTAGTTATGTACACAGAATTGAGTCAGTTCTCTATTTCTTCGAGTTATTTTTCAATTCGAGGAAAGGGAGAAAAACAAATCAGCTCAAAAAAATATTTTTTTTAAATTTCCTGTCATTTCTACAGAAAAACATTTTCAGTTTCCTGGACTGTAAACTCCAAGCTGCTTGAACCAACAACAACTCACAACAGGCTCAATTTAACATTCCCTCCTCCTTTCTCGAATATGTTCATCTCCATCCTTTCTCCTTAGCCGACTGTCAAGGAGAAGCGTGACCAGGAGAGAGGATTTGGCACAAGGCATGAGTTTCATCTAAACCAGTAGTAATAGAAGAAGCGGTCCTTACAGCAGATCACATCCTGTAGTGCACAACAGTCCTGAGAGAAAGTTTAAATGGTTAACGGTGACGCAGTTTCAACTCTTTGAATCCCATGATTTTGCACCTTTTAGAGAATCACTCGAGTGCAAGTGTTCAGCATTACAAAGAAGGGAAACGGGGGGAGAAACATTTATTCCACCCTGTCATTTTGCTGTCCCTTCTTTAAACACCAGAGCTGATCTGTTTGGTCACTCGTCTCCCTCCAGGTCCAGGCTGGAAAGTCTTGGCTTTTTTCCCCTCCCTTTCTCCTTTCCTTCCTTTTAAGGATGTGGTAGGTTCATTCGGTCCTCTATTAGGGTGTTATCAGGGCCCTGTGCCTCCATGCACTGCTTTATGGTTTCTATAACTCCAGATAGACGCCTATCCAGGGCTGCAAGGTGTGGTTCAGCTAGGACTGGGTGAATGGGATCAAATGCCAGAGCCTGTCGCATGGCTGAGCTCAGAGCTCCACTTCGCAGCAGGTTTAATCTATTCCACGTGGACACACGAACCCTACCGAGAAAGGGAGAGACACTACAGTAGAAAAAAAACATAACCTGGTAAACAGGAAATTGTATTTGGGAATTCTCCGACTTACATGCAGCACTGGTAGAGTGGTGCAAGAATGCTTCGCTCGTCCAGAGCTGGGTTCCCGAAGCTGCACGAGGACATAAAAGAAAAATTACGAAAGATTAAAAAAAACCCCAGCATAAAGCACTTGAAACACACACACACACACACACACACACGTACACACCTCGACTGAATTTGCTAGAATAGCAGTTTCCCTGTTTCTGAAGAGCTCCTGAGGAGTTATTAGATTCTCGGACAATCTAAAACCCGTAAAGCTTTCCAAACTAGAGTCTGGATCTGAGTCCAGCCATGTCCAAAACTAGCATGACCTTCAACAAACAGGAGCTGTATATTTTATATCTTTACATACAGTTAAATCATGTATTACAAGATCTAACTGTATCCCATTGTGAAAACTCTCCTGGCAATGTGGCTAAATGCATTCATTCCTATTCACACGACTTTTAAGACTGAGAGTGTCAGGCTCTTAAGCCCTTTTCTAATTAAATTTGATTGTAATACATACAGTAACGCAGTAATGTGAAAATAAATATACACAGTTTTTTCAGTTCCAAGGTTTTATGTACCAGGACATAATAAACAAAATCATCTGGTCTTTAAAAAGTTCTAAAATTAAATAAACTCAGATGAACAACAACACTTGACATATTACACTGTGTCATCATTTATGCAACAAAAACTAGGGCAGAATGCAGAAGAAGTGTGTGTCTTATTGAATTAAGAGAAATTATGAGGGCAAGCAGGTATGGAGCATTTAGGTGTGTGATGCCAAGGAGGAAAGACATCAAGAATGATTTTAGGAGAAATTGTTGCTTCCTGACAATCTGGCAAAGGTTTAAGGCCATCTGCAAACAATTTGAAACCCATCATTCTGCATTGAGAAAGATTCATAAGTGGGAAATGTAATTTTTCATTTCAAGTTTATTTATATATCTCCAGTTTGCCACAGCATTTGTCGTGAGGGATTTTACACTGTGAGGTAAAGATGCTACAGTATAAGAGAAAAACCTCAAAAAGGAAAAACTCCACTTTAACAGGAAGAAACCTCCAGCAGAACCAGGCTCAGGGAGAAGCTACCATCTGCTGCAACTTGTTGCGGCCGATCATTGGAAAGAAAAAAAAAAGATCACAGGGAACTAGGACAAAATACTAAACAAAATATGTGTTTCAGAAACAGGGGTGGGCGTCGCAGCAAACTGCAAACAACACAAGTGTTACATCTCATAATCTACAGGCCTCAATTAGTGTGTTACATGTAAATGTAACTTAATGAGATATTTACCCATAATGCACAAAACCACGTTTGTTGAAAATCAAGCATAGCATATGAGAACAAACACCTCATAGCAACTGACAGCACAGTGTTGGAGGGGTAATGACAGGAAATGGGGAACTAGCAGTAACTGGTATACAAAGGAGTTCATGCTTGACTCAAAGTATTGTAGAGTCAAAGGTGAAGCCATCCGTCCAACAGCTAACGCTTGGCCTAAACTGGGTCATGCAACACAACGAGCAGAACAGCAGCAACTCTACAACACAATGGCCGAAAATTCAAAGAATCAGAGTGTTGCAGTAACCAAAAAATCCAGACCTCTAACTGAAAGGCCAGTTGGGCTTAAATGAATGCATTTAAACCTCAATAAACTCAGTCAATGTGGTAAGCGAGTGGGCTCAAATTCCTGCACGATGAGGTGAGAGGCTGATAAAGTCATACAGAAAACTACTTGCCGCTAGAAGTGGTTCTACCAGCTAATGAATGATGGCATGCACAGAGTTTTTTAAACATGGTTTCTGGACTTTAGCTTAGCTTTTGTGAAATAATTAAATAAATAAATAGATAAATAAATAAATGAATGAATGAATAAATGAAAAAATAAATGGCACGCGGTAATATGCCATGTGTTGTTGACAGAAGGTGTAGTTTGTTTTGATCATGTTGGTAAGAACTAAAATGAATTCCACACTTAGCCTTACCAATGCTAGTCAGCTATATGACAGAGAGCAAGAATCCATTGCTTCCAGCTTAATCTGAAAGAGTTCTAATAAAAATCCAAGAATTGGGCCATTATTGGCCTGCAAAGAGTACCAGCTGCAGGGTATTTTCACTGCATAGAAAATATAGATTATACTCTTCATTAAAAAAAGGAAAGACAAGAAATTACTCAGCACTTCTATTGGTATACATTATTCCCAGTAAAAGGTTTGTTTCTTACCACACTTAACCTCATCCTGCCAATACTGAAAAATGCTGCTTAGAAATTTTCCACTGCTGGGTTTTGATCAGCAAAAACAAAAATAACTTCAAAGACGGGTTAACATCTCAAAGTCCTCACTTCATGGAAGTGGGTGTTCTTCATGAGTCAGTTATAAAGTAGCTTCAATAGTGATAAGTGAATTCTTGTAATAAAAAAAGAAATAAAATAAAAGACGAGCACCGGAAAATGTAAAAAAAAAACAACAAAAAAAAAACAACAACCTGAAAATGAAAATATAATTATTAGTCTGAAAAATCAGAATCAGAATCAGAATACTTTATTGATCCCTGGGGGAAATTATTTTTTGTTACAGTGCTCCATTTTAAACCAACAAATATTCAGACTATTGTTATGAACAGAGTGCAGAATTTTCCAGTAAGTCCGTGACACTGATTTATTTCAAAAGTTATTGTTTCTGACAGAATTAGCTGCAATTTTACACAAGATTTCTGGTTAAACTTGCAGTTTTTCTTTACTGGATGGACAGTATTCCCACTTAAGTTTGGAAATGGTTAAGTAATTAAAGCCAGTAAGAAAAAGTAAACATTCATCTGAGGAGGGAAAGTCCCATTTTGGATTCCCGTTTTCATGAAGAGCACCCCCCCTCCCCCCACCTAACTATCAAAAACAAAAAAAAACCACGAAACCCACAGCTCACCTCTTGGCGTTGTCAAGAAGGATAAGCATGCTGGCACCTCCATCGTCCTGGAAACTTTCGTAGTGATGACGATCAGCATTTCCAATAAGGTAATCAAAAATCGCCGTGTCAATAACATCTAGCAGCCTTGGCCCTGCATCATATGGGGGCATCTTCTTCACTGCCTCACAGTAGCTCTCGTCATACTCCCACCTGAAAAATAAACACACGTTCAAATCGTCTGAAGTAAGATTTTCGCACATCACCATATTGTCAAACAGGGAGCGTGCATAACCACGCCCCTCACACAGGAAAAGAAAAGAAAAACCACTTCAGGTCATTTCAGGGTTTTAGAAAGCCAGAATTATTAAAAAGTAAAAAGATCCTAAAAATAAGACCAGGTTGCTTCTCTTACTGCTGTTAATTTGCTCACTAATACAGCATCGCAGCGCCAGACGTTCTCTGGTAAAGTGAAACATTTAACAACACTTACACTTAAGAAAATGCACGTGTCAAAGTGTAGAGTTAATTTGCTGAAATGCAATCAAACTTCTGGTATTGATGGCAACACAATCCCTTATTTTCAGTGGCCTTCACACAATATTTTGAGACCAGTGAGAATAGAATAGAATAGAATAGAATAATCCTTTAATTGTCCCACAAGGGGAAATTTGGTTGTAACAGCAGCCAAAAAGACACATATACAAACAAAGTACACAGGACACGGAACAGAAACATACACAACTTTTCTTACATATTTACATTAAGGACAATGGTTACAAGTGACCTATCATAATGAAAGCCAACTCCCTTGTTTTGGTTCCCTTTGGTCAATGACTCTCAAAATGTGGGGATGCCCCCATGAGTGGAGCAAAAACGACTCATGGGGGCACAGATGACCATGGTGGGAAAAAAGGAGAGTGAAACCAAACTTTATAATTTCCTTCAATATACGAGTCATGTGTTGTTACTGGCATGTGGAACTTTATTTCACTAAAAGTTCCACATGCCAAAAGTTCCACATCCAAGTTGGATCCTCTTTTATTGTTAATAATTGACAAAAAAGGACAGTGCAATCTATTTTGTTTCATGGTAAGATACAGTAGTTGAAGTGGAGAGATTTCTAGCAAGTCTGTAGCACTGATTTAATTTTCAGGTTAATGTTTCCATCAGAATTTGTTGCAAATTTCATACAACTGCAAGTTAAACTGAAAAACTGAAAACGGTTCCCCACTTCAATCTGGAAAACCCCACTGGTGTGGAATAAAGCTGCTGCAGGTGGGACATGAGTGACCACTGGGTGGAAAAACTGACAACTGACAACAAACTGACAAACTAAGTCAAATGAATATGATTTTTCTTTTGAAAGTGCAACTAAACAGTTTTCAAATGTAATCATTCTGAACTTTACATCACTAGAACTCAACTAGCATTTTTTATTTTTGGGGGATAATGATAAAATGTGGTTGGGATCCAATGGATGGCATGCCAGAAGAAGTTTGAGGACCATTCTTCCCATTTGACATCGCATTGTCAATATTACAGTAATAGAATAAACTGAGATAAACTGAAACAGGAGGAATAATGGGTCTAACTTGAATTTAGTAATAAAACACAGACACAGTGCAGTGTAAAATTCTTGAGTGAACCCTCATTTCTTTTTACTTGAATTTGAAAAGGCTACAAACTACAAGCTGAACGACTGTTGTGTCCACGCTGCACAGAAGACAACAACAATATCAAACTGGTTCTTTGCTATTTTTAGGCACTTTGTTGCTAGCAGCCTGTCATGTCTTTCCGAGCAGACATATACAATCATATTTTAATCCACCACGCAATACTCTCTGGAATGTGTCTGTCTGGCAAAAGCTATGCAAAAATAATCATCTTGAAAGAGAACAGAGCAAATAGCATCAAACGTCCAAAGAATAGCTTTCAATGTCCTTCAAGAAGCCTGGAGAACTATTCATGAAGACTGCTTAAAGAAACTGACTTTCAAGGTCATTAGAACTGTACAAATTGTGTGTGTGTGTGTTTGTGCGCACGCACAAAAGCTCAAGACTTTTGCACATGAGTATAAGGCTGCTAAGTGTGAAGAACAGATCACATAGCTACTCTTCTGATCCAGCTGTATGGTGATCTAACGGCAGGATGACACTGATCAGTTGTGTTTAGCATCATAATTAGCTTGCTGATGTAATCTTCTCTGACTGTAGAAATCCTGTGTGCTGTATTTAGAGTTAATAAACATTTATGAGCAATAAGAATACTTACTTATCAACTAGTCTAATTTTCCCCTACAGTTCTCCATACAGAGGTTCAAAAATACCAAGTGCTTTCATTGCCAGTTGAAGCTTGTTCACTCATTTTTTCACACCAGATTAAGTACACCAAAGCTCTGGAGTTGAGCTTGTTTTTGGTATCATTTTGCTGGGTGAAGGGCCAAAAAGAGATAAGCAAAATGTGAAGGAGGCCATCATTAGGTTGAAAAGGTAAAATAAATTTCTGTCTATTCTAGAGCAAAAATGTGCAAGTTTACAAACAATGATCATAAACAAGTGATTAATGAAAGCACTGCTCACCAACACCAAAAAGCCTTAGAAAACACAGAAAACAACTAAAATGTACAACTGCAGAATTTTTTCCTTTTGTTAAGAAAACCCCCCAGTCAAGAACACTCTCGAGGAGGCAGGCGTATCATTGTTAAAATCTTCACTCAAGAGATGCTTTCATGAATGGAAACACCGAGGGTTTACGAGAAAGTGTAAACAACTCTACATTTTGCCAGCACAGCTCTGAAAAAAAAAAAAAAAAAAAAAAAAAAAAAAAAATATATATATATATATATATATATATATATATATATATATATATATAACATTTTAAAAACAATCTTTGGATAGATGAAACCAAGTTTAACTTGTAACAGAAAAATTGGAAGATAAAAGTATGGAGAAGGAAAAGAACAGCTCATGATACAAAACTATCACATCATCTGTCGAACATGGTGGAGGCATGTGATGGTATGGGCATGCGTGACCCCTAGTGTTAATTGATGATGTGACTGCTGAGAGCAATAGCAGGATGCATTTGGAAGTGTGCAAAGCTATACTCTCTGCCCAGAGTCAGCTAATTGTTCCAAAACTAGTTAAATAACACGTCCCAGGACAAACAAATAATGACGCAAACATACTGGAAAAGCAGAATCAAAGAAATTTGATATTCCTCAATGGCCAAATCTGTCACCTGATTTCATGCAACACATCATGCTTTTTAGTAACTGAAGACATAATTTAAGGCAGATAGACTCACAAACAAGCAGCAACTGAACATTTTACTATTTAATATGTTGGCAGCAACAACAACATCAAAACACAAGAATGAATTCAAGTCAGAGGATTTCCCCTAACTGTAAAAACCGCTGCTTTTTGGGACTCACGCTTGACACCCACCTTGCCAGTTTCCCCTCTCTGTATGTGCGTCCCCAAGGGTGTCTGTGTTTCTGCAGTGGCCAGACATCTGGCAGCCAAAGGGTTAATGACCCCTCCATGATTTCCCCCTCTGCACATGCTGGCTCACTCTCCCGACAGTAGTAACACTTCCCATAGAAACATGTATTATTGCCTGGGGACACAGGGAAAAAAATTAAACCGATAAAAACAAATCAGCTTGGCATCAGTGACACAAGAGATGCAAACAAAGAGGTAAAAACTAGCACAATGGTGGAAGGAGGGTGGGTGGGGGACAAAATGCTTAGGTTAATTGGGTTAGTTCTTATGAAGTGTGAGCACGCACACACACAGATTAATCAAACAACCTTATCCTGTGCTTTCAGATACAAAGACCTCAGTGACATTTGACAAAGCAGTTTTGCTTAGGGCCAAACCATCAAAACATCCCTGAAACTGCAGCGCTAGCACCTTCAGGCACTAAAATAAACCATGAACAAGTGAAACAGGGTTTCGCTGCTAAGATCTCATACAGATCATGACCCTAAAGTTCCAAATACAACGATGAGACCAAACACTTTCTGTTTTTACTGGAAAAAGATGCGCTGAAGTGCAGTCTCACCTTGAATTCAGCAGTTATAACAAAAGTATTGCTTTAGAATTTTTAAAATTAACTGGATAGACAAACATTATTTTTATATAAAGATTGCTTTTATTATTTGGAGAAAAAAATCCATTGCAGTCAGTGTCTATCTTAAGTCTAAAACCCATGGACATCAACAAATGCTGTTTCTCATGCCTTGAGATGCTCAGTGAAGTTTTTACTGCAGCTTCCTTCAGATGCTGCTGGTTGTTGGTCTCTCTGGATTTGTCTTCATCAACTGAAAAGCATGCACTATTGGGGTGGTATCAAGTGACTAATCTGACCATTGCACATGATCCCGTTTCTTTTTCATAAACTGTTGGGTTGCTCTGTTTAGTTTTGTAGCATTTATCTGGATCTGAGCAGAGAGTATAAACCTGTATACTTCAAATGTCATCTTACTGCTTCTATCACCATCCTCATGAAGAAAGATTTGTTGTCTGGATCCATACATGCAAACATGCGTGCTCTTTCTGTAACATTGCTATGTTTGACGATACTTTCAATTATTTGAAGATTTACCTGAAGGCAGAGAGATCCACAAACAAGCAGATAGATCTTTTCAGATGTTTTCTGGCCAAGTTTAATCTGATCTGTCCTTCTTTTTATTGAGTATCAAAGGAGATTTTTCTTAACCAAGGAAATCATGTCCTTATCCGCTTCAATTGTCTTCTGTGGTTTTCGAGCCTTTCGGTAGTTGCTAGCTGGCTAGTACATTCATTCTTTTTAAGAACATAGGAATGGCCAAATCAACAATCAGTTAACATTTTTTGATATCTTCATGATAGCAGAAATTTCGTTGGGCTGCAGACAATCCCAGAAAGAAAGATACCAAATGCCAATTCAACAACAACTACTAGAATCAACTCCAGACCTTTTATCAGTCACATTTGTAGTAAATCTCACATGGCCATGAAACGTTTTTTCAGTCAACGGTCCAATTACTTTTAAGCCTCTGAAAATGGGGACCTGAGCAGTTAATGCAGTACTTTGTTAACTGCTTGAATTAAAGTAAAAAAAATAAATAAAAAAAAAATCACATCTTGTTATCTCTTTCTGATCCTGGTCCTGCCGGAGGTTTCTTCCTGTTAAAAAGGAGGGTTTTTTCCCCTACTGTCGAACCTCTGTTTTCTTTGTATTATTGGTGGGTCTTTACCTTACAAAATACAGGCAACAGTTGTTGTGACTTGGCACTATATAAATAAAAATGAAAATTGAATATATCATGAATGTAAACATAGGAAGCCTGCAAGCCAGAAAAGGCTTACTACCTCAACCCACTGGATGGCTCTGCATAATGAAAAAAACTAACAGAAGAAACATCATGTTACCACCAAGGAGGTGTACTGATGTCTTTCTTTGTGATGACAGTATACTGAATGAATGTAGAAAGAAAATTACAGGCATGTTCTGTAAAATCTCTTAACCTGTTCTTACCCATTTTATAAACAGACAATTCAATAAATGTATATGATTTCATAATATAGCTGTGCTTTTTTCAGTACCAAAAAAAACAAACAAAATGTGTTGTTCTTTTTCTAACTTCGCTCGGTATTTCACTATGGGAATCGCCTCGGCGTGACCAACTACGGAAGCTCCAATGACACCACGTCTGTCTATGACAGACCTGTCGAGCCGTGCTCAGGGCTCCGCCCCCTCATCCCCTCCTCCTAACTCATTCTCGCTTTCTTCCCATGAGAAACTACTTTGAGCTCCCTCATCGCATCCAGGCTAACTTGATTAGCTGCTTAACAGTTCTCAGGCGTCCCGTGTAGGAGTACGTTGCCGAACGCAGTTTTTCCGGTTCCAGTTTGGATCGTGCTGAGTAAGTCCTTCGAAAGAAGTGTACTTAGAGTTGCACTGTGGAACAGCAACCGCGTCAGGCGAGCTGTCCCAACGGTTCCTGGTTTCAGGTAGCGAGGTAGCCGACGTTGTGTGACTCGGGCTAACGCGTTACGGCGAGCTGTTCGTTCAGTGTCCGGCTAGCATTAACTTGTTAGCAGGCCACAAACCACATTAGCGTCTCACTAGCATTAGCTTGTTGGTCGACCTAGGGTTCGGTTAGCATTAAGTTACTAACGGAAAAAAGTTGCATTTGAAGTTGCACCCCCGGTGGACAGCAATTTGTACGAGGTCTGCAAATGGGCTGCTGCCAAGCTAGGCATCCCATGGCCAGCCGCCCAGGATTCCGAAGGGGCAGAACGCGACATGTATGACGGCAAAAGGCTCCCACCAGCCTTGCCACCACCGAAGCAGCTTCTGCCAGCAGTCCCGGCCTGCATGAAAGAAATGAGTCGCTATTGGTCAAGCCCTTTTAAAAACAAGCTTCCGACCAAGGGCTGCTCTAAGCTTGAGATCCAGGGGATGGGTGAACTGGGGCTGACCGAACCCCCAGCAGTGGAGCCTTCAGTGGCGTATCACCTTCACCCTAACCGCAGGGCAATCTCAGCTTCTTCTAGCATTTCATTGCCCAATAAGATAGATCGCCTCAGGGCATCTATTTATCAAAGGATGTACAAATATGCTGCCAGTCAGTATGCTCGCTTAATGCAGTCACACTGCTATCAGCATATCAGGCAGAAATTCTGGAAGACATGGGCCGTCAGCTTGACTCGGGTTCCCCGAACCCAGCCCCCTGGGATGAAATCTGCGTGGTTAATGATCTCATTCGCAGTCCAAGGGTGTGGCCGTGTTATGGGCCTTGCAGTCTCGGGTGAGAGAGCCTTGTGGCTAAACCTGTCAGGCCTAGGTGATGCTCAGAAGGCTGAGGTCATGGATGCAGCTTATGACCCAACCAAGGGTCTCTTTGGCCCAGCCCTGGAGAGAATGAGAGAAACAAGCACTCGCAGAAAGCAGGAGGGAGAAGCATTCAACCTCTGCTTACCCAGAAAACCTAACTCTCAGCCCCAGCAGGTGCCAAGAGCTGGCTTTGCAGCAACAGCTGTGAGAGGGAGACAGAGTGGGGTCAGAATGCAGAGAGGAGCAGGAGACCAGCAGGGTGCCCACCAGGCCAAGGTAGAGAACCAAAGACTTTGGGGCAAGCATTCCTTTGCAGCAGCTGCTGCAAAGAACAAGCCGTCACACCCCGGAGAGGGGAAAAAGAAGCGGTCAGCCTAGCACATCTGCAACATTCTGTGTCACCCCTCTCTTCTCCCCCAAAGAGAAGGAAGGTGTTAGAAGGGGTAACCAAATCACTCCAAGGTTCAGGGTCTCCGGAAGTTTCCAGTTCACCAGGAGCACCCTCTCAGTCTCCTCCTCCAGTTCAGGAAGGACAGACTTGTGGACAAATGGCGCAGCGTCACCAAGCACTCCTAAGCACTCTGTCTGTGTTACCAAGCACTGCCCAGAGTCACCAGACACTTCACTGTGGTTTGGGGGTAACAAAAGAAATAAAACGCGCATTTCTGCAGCCAGGCAGTTTGCCAAGGGCAGAATGTTCCCCCAGTTTCAAAATAAAAACAAAAGGAAATCACTGCCATTTGTCTTTGTTCCCAGCGGGGGGAGCTCACGCTCTTCCCGAGGGGGAGAGCCCCAACTCCTTCCGGGAAACAGGGGTGACGTCACGCTTCCGCATCTTCAGAGGCCCGCTCGCGGCGCGGCTGGAGCGGTGGCACGCATGCGTGGTTCATCCCTGGGTCTTGTCAACCATTTCCCATGTAACAGACTACAGTTTGCGGTAAAACCACCGAGATTCAGCGGAGTGTTAGCTTCTGTGGCCAGTGGCGATTCAGCAAATGTGCTGGAGGAGGAAACAGGCGATCAGAGCGGTTCCGAGTGAAGAAGCTCAGCAGGGCTTTTACTTACACTATTTCCTCATCCCGAAAAAGGACGGAACGTCGCTCCGTCCTATTCTGGATCTGCGTGTGTTAAACAAGCATTTGAGAAAGTACATGTTGGGTTTAGATTTTATTATTGTCATTTGTATTAGGAAACATTTAACCATATATGCTTAGAGGTGTATAATCAATTGTGTAGTGATAAGTTGTGTGATCTTTAACAGGCTACAGAGGCTTGGTGTGTATTCCACACTGGAATGCACCCCTGCATCTTGGGGGCATGGGAAAAGTTTGCATCTTGTCTTATTGTTTTATGGTAGGATTAACGTAGCTACGTCTGTTCTAGTCTAAGTGCTTTTCTGTTTAGATGAACTGCTGGACTTCCTCACCGGGGGGGTCTAGTCTACCCTCTTCCTGACCAAGGATGTTATATGACCCTTTGATCAGCAGTAACACACACACACACACACACACACACACACACACACACACACACACACACACACACACAGTATTCTTTGTTCACATGTATACCTATGTAAGATGTTATATGTTAATGACCCTATGCATAGTCATGTAACCACAATAAAAGGAGTGCTGTGGGGAAACCTGGCTGAGAGTCTGACAGAGGTCAAGTGGTGGAACGACGCTTGGCTCCAGCCAGGTCTCCCTCATGCATGAGTAACCAGAGAACTTTGGTGCCTTGAGTCTTGCTTTTTGCTGTGTAGCAGATTGTCCTTAACGTTCCATAATAGGTTTATGCTACAAACCTATCATTAATTGGTCCTTAGGTCGCTGGTTCGACTCCGGCTCGAAGGACCAATTAATGATAGGTTTGTAGCATAAACCTATTATGGAACGTTAAGGACAATCTGCTACACAGCAAAAAGCAAGACTCAAGGCACCAAAGTTCTCTGGTTACTCATGCATGAGGGAGACCTGGCTGGAGCCAAGCGTCGTTCCACCACTTGACCTCTGTCAGACTCTCAGCCAGGTTTCCCCACAGCACTCCTTTTATTGTGGTTACATGACTATGCATAGGGTCATTAACATATAACATCTTACATAGGTATACATGTGAACAAAGAATACTGTGTGTGTGCGTGTGTGTGTGTGTGTGTGTGTGTGTTACTGCTGATCAAAGGGTCATATAACATCCTTGGTCAGGAAGAGGGTAGACTAGACCCCCCCCGGTGAGGAAGTCCAGCAGTTCATCTAAACAGAAAAGCACTTAGACTAGAACAGACGTAGCTACGTTAATCCTACCATAAAACAATAAGACAAGATGCAAACTTTTCCCATGCCCCCAAGATGCAGGGGTGCATTCCAGTGTGGAATACACACCAAGCCTCTGTAGCCTGTTAAAGATCACACAACTTATCACTACACAATTGATTATACACCTCTAAGCATATATGGTTAAATGTTTCCTAATACAAATGACAATAATAAAATCTAAACCCAACAGTACACATTCAGAATGCTCACACACAAAACGCATAGCCGCTCAACTCACACAGGCGATTGGTTTGTTACAATCGACCTATCAGACGCATATTTCCACATCGCCATTTATCCTCCACACAGGAAATATCTCAGGTTCACTTATCAGAGCGTAGCGTACGAGTTTTAAACTATCCCATTCGGGCTATCCTTAGCCCCAAGGGTGTTCAGCAAATGTGTGGAGGCAGCGCTGTCTCCGTTAAGGAACAGCGGCATCAGAATATTCTCTTACACAGACGATTATCTAATATGCTCACGATCGCGCGATCAAAGACTCCGAGGTGGTAGTGAATCACCTCACGGAGCTTGGGTTCACAATCAACCTGGAAAAGAGCCACTTGGAACCCGCACAGTTTACAGAGTATCTGGGGCTCAGAATAGACTCCATCTCTTATCGTATCGCACTTTCAGAGCAGAGGATCGCATCCTTCACTCACTGTCTTTCCCGTTTTCAGCTGGGGAAAGTCGTGCAGTTCCGACTCTGTCTCCGCCTCCTTGGCCTCATGGCCTTGGTGATATCGGTGGTACATTTGGGGCTTCTTATGATGAGAGATTTTCAGCGATGGGTCGCTTCTCTGCAGCTGCGCCCTCGAGAACATCTCAGTCGTGGTGTAAAAATAACGCAGCCGTGTATCGCGGCTCTCCGGCCTTGGAGGAGCCCGACAGCTCTCGCTGCGGGGGTACCTCTCGGGGCAGTATCATCCAGGGTGACGCTGACCACAGATGCACCCCTGTCAGGTTGGGGTGCAACTATGACGGGCAGAGCAGTGAATGGCGTTTGGTCACAGAGACTCGCTCTGAATCACATAAATGTGCTGGAGCTCCGTGCGGTGCTCCTAGCCTTACGGCATTTTCTGCCGTATCTCCGGGGACAACATATTTTAGTGAAAACAGACAACTCCACTGTAGTTGCTTATATCAACCGCCAGGGAGGCACCCATTCCCAGCAGCTACACAGGTTAGCCAGGGAAATAATTGTGTGGAGCAGCACTCGGCTGCCAGGAATTCTGAACAGGGGGGCGGACCTCCTGTCCAGAGGAAATCCACTGTTCGGAGAATGGAGGCTTCACGCACAGGTGGTGGAGCAGATTTGGCAGAGATACGGCCGGGCTGCCGTAGATCTCTTCGCCTCGCGAGAAAACACACAGTGCCCTCTGTTTTTCTCCCTGTCAGACGCAGATGCGCCACTGGGCGTGGATGCACTGGCCCATCCATGGCCAAAAACTCTGCTGTATGCTTTCCCTCCCCTCAGCCCGATCTCCCCAACACTGATCAGAGTGAGGGATCAGGGGCTGGAGATATACCATCCACATCCAGACCAGGTTGCTCTCTGGGCCTGGCCTGTGAAAGGTGGAATTTGAAGGCAGCAGGCATGCCTCTGAAGGTTATTGAAACCATTCAGAATGCCAGAGCCTCCTCCACTCGTTCCATTTACAGCAGTAAATGGCGTGTTTTTGAAGAGTGGTACCATGAAAAGCAGATTATCCCTTTTCAGTGTTCAGTGGTGGAGCTGTTGTGATTTCTTCAAGACTTGCTGGACAAAAGGAGCGCTTTTTCCACCATAAAGGTCTATTTAGCAGCCATTTCAGCCTGCCACGTGGGGTTTGGTGATAAACCTGCCGGTCAGCACCCCCTTGTATGTCGCTTCATGAGAGGGGCGCGTCAAACGCTTCCAGTTTCTAGACTACTGGTGCCTTTATGGGATCTGTCAGTCGTTTTAGATGCCCTCTCCCACCACCCCTTTGAGCCTATTGGGGCAGTGGGGTTGAAGTTTCTCTCTCTTAAAACCACTCTGCTGTTGGCTCTAACCACAGCCAAGCGAGTTAGTGAATTACAGGCTCTGTCTATTCACCCCTCTTGTCTACAGCTGGCCCCGGGACTCACTAAAGCACGCCTGAGGCCTAACCCAGCCTTTGTCCCTAAAGTGCTGGAAACGTCATACAGGTGCTCTACAGTAGAGCTCCTAGCTTTTCACCCCCCTCCATTCTCTTCAGAGAGGGAGCAGAGGCTGAACACTTTGTGCCTTGGGGACTTATGTCAACTTATGTTGACAGAACAGCTGGATTCAGGAAGTCGGATCAGCTGTTTGTTTCCTGGGCCTCCCCTCACAAGGGCAGGCCCGTATCATGCCAGCTCATTGGATCGTAGAGGCCATAGCTCTGGCTTATAGCTGTAAGGGCTCGCAGGCCCCCCCGGGACTCCGAGCTCACTCCACTAGGGGTGTGGCCACATCCTGGGCTTTGTTCAGAGGTGTATCAGTCCAGGATATTTGTGCGGCAGCAAGCTGGGCTATGCCGCACACGTTTGTCCGGTTTTATCGGCTGGATGTTTCACAATCATCCATGGCTCCGGTAGTGCTGGATTCTGGGGCCTCAGGTTCAACCTGAGATCCTGGAGTAGTACTGGAGAGTAGCTTCGGGAGCTGGCCATATCTCCCATAGTGAAACACCGAGCGGAGTTAGAAAAAGAACGTTGGGTTACTTAACGTAATCCCTGGTTCTTTGATAACGGAGTGAGGAGTTTCACCAACACTTCCCTCCTTGCTTAGGCACGGAAAGAAATCTGCTTGGAATGAGTTAGGAGGAGCTGGTCGGCCGTGTTAGAATGTGGGGGTAGAGCCCTGAGCACGGCTCGACAGGTCTATCATAGACAGACGTGGTGTCGTTGGAGCTTCCGTAGTTGGTCACACCGAGGCGATTCCCATAGTGAAACACCTCACTCTGTTATCAAAGAACCAGGGATGGGGGTCCGCTAGGGGGCGCGTTATGGAGTAGACGCGCAAACCACGAGGTCCCGTTTATCTGTTAAATTACTTTATGGTTCACCTATTGTGGCCCAATTCAGAGATTTCTTAAGCTCTATTAAGAAAGTCAGCATTGTTTTAGCTGTTGTTCTTTCCGTCTTTTTGCCTTATCTCGAAGTGAAATGCCTCCTAAGCAGTCTGCTAAAGGAGCGCAGGCTAGCTGCTCAGAGACCGCTAGCAAAACTACCGTTGACCCAGCGACACTGCTAGCTTTCCGCGACATTGTCAAAGAAGTGATTCAAGAGGAAAATGACAACCTACGGGACGAAATTAAACGAGCCATTTCGTCCATCCAAACCACTCTTGACGAATGTACTGAGAAGTTGGGCGAACACGAAGAAGGCTCGAATAATCTGGACAAGCGGCTAGAAGTTATGGAGACATGTTTCACAGATCTGAGTAACCAATACAAGAAGTTGCTGCTGAAAACGGACGACTTGGAGAATCGGGGAAGACGATGCAACTTGCGTACTTAGGAGTGCCGGAGGGAGCCGAATAAGGAAACCCCACTAAGTTTGTTGCTGATCTGTTGCACGTTGTACTGGGTGGTCCCGGCGGTTTGGAGCAGGCTCCGATCCTGGACAGAGCTCACCGGGCGGCGGTTGCGCTGCCCACGGAGGGAGGGCGACCGCGGCCGTTCATTGTTCGCATTCATTACTACCAGGAGAAGGAGCGGATACAGCGCTTAGCCAGACAGAAAGGCCGGCTGGAGTTTCAAGGGAAGCAGATCTTCATCTTTCCTGACTACAGCGCCGACCTGGCCAGACGCCGGGCTGCTTTCAGCGAGGTGAAGGGACTACTACGGAAAAAAGACGGAGTTCGCTACGGTCTTCTTTATCCTGCCCGGCTTCGGATCTCGTTTAATGGAGAAACACAGGTATTTGACTCTCCTAAAGCAGTGAAAGATTTCATTGACTCCAAGTTTGAGTCATCTCCCGAATGACATTTCATAAGAACCACCGGGACTTTCATACCATCGTGACTATATTTTTGTCAATCAATAAACGGACGATCTCTGGTTTAGCTTAGTTTCATGTTCAATGTTCATTTAGAAATCTCAGATGTTGGTGAGTTTGCCCTTGTTTCCTGGGAGGTTAACTATATTCCAGTACTTGTCACTTAAAAGGGACTCCGGGGTCAGCTTTGATGAGAAGTGAAACAGGTCCGTTTTTTGGTTACGGGTAAATGTGACGTGGGAGTTTTTCTCTTTCCTTCTCTTAATTATTTTACTCTATTATGTTGGACTTTGTGACTTTCTAATTTGAATATATTTTGGACTACATGTGTGATTCATAGTTCAGATGCTTCTGCTCATGTGGGGCTGTGGTTATGAATAAGGTGAATGGGACCTCTTAATAGAAGCAGGGGAGCTTTGGGAAATTGGTGTGTGTCGTTTGGGGACAACACTGAACACGGGGAGGTGGGTGGGAGGGATTTACCTACTTTTTCTTTTTTTTCTTTTGTTTTTTTTTTCTTTTTTGTTGTATATTATTTGCTCAGATTATTGTTAACAACGACGTTTCAGTGTGCACCCATGATAGGATTGGTATTTGTGTTTGGAACCGCCTTTTTCATCATGTACTTATATGGTGATGACTTCTGTTGATGACACTTCAACTGCTGTGAGTAATGGCTGCCATGTTAACTTTATTAGTTGGAATGTGAAGGGATTGAACCACCCAGTGAAACGAAATAAGGTACTCTCTCATCTTCTTTATCTTAAAGTACATGTAGCGTTTCTTCAAGAAACACACCTTAAGAATACAGATCATGCCAGATTAAGACAAAATTGGGTTGGACAAATTTTTCATTCCAAATTCAATGGTAAAGCCAGAGGTGCAGCAATTTTGATTAATAAGAATACTCCGTTTATAGTCTCTCACACAATAGCTGACCCAAATGGTCGCTATGTAGTTGTGACAGGGTCCCTGTTTAATACTTCACTTATTTTGGCAAACGTATATGCTCCGAATTGGAATGACTCAACTTTTTTCAATGACTTTCTTAATTCCCTTCCACAGATCAATACACACCAATTGATCCTTGGAGGGGACATGAATACTGTTATGGATCCAGTACTAGATCGCTCCTCAGATAAAAGACTTCAACTCCCTAAATCCTCATTAGTGTTACAGTCATATTTACAAACCTATGGGGCTGTTGATGCGTGGCGATTTCTCTACCCCTCCACTAAACAATATTCCTTTTTTTCTGCAGTGCATCAAATGTATTCTCGTATAGTCTACTTTTTTGTTGACAAAAAATTGCTTCCCAATATCAAGACTTGTAAATACAATAGCATAGTAATATCTGATCACAGTCCACTTGTTTTGGAACTCGGCTTCCCGGATGAACCCTTTGTGTACTCCTGGAGACACAATCCTCTTTCTTTGTCAGATAAGGAGTTTGTGGAATATCTTTCCAAACAAACTGATATCTTTATAAGAACAAACATTACGCCTGGCATGGCCTATAGTACGGTTTGGGAAAGCTTAAAAGCATTCTTACGGGGCCATATTATATCATACTGTTCATATACTAGAAAACAGAAACAGAAACGTCTTTCTGAATTGATACACCTTATTTCGCAATTGGATGAGCAACACTCTACAACCCCCTCTCCAGATTTGTATAAACAAAGACTAACGTTACAAACTGAATTTAATTTAATCTCAACCCAGCAGTCAGAGTCTATGATTCTTAAATCTAGAGGAAGATGGTATGAGCACGGAGAAAAAGCATCTAAAATTTTAGCACATCAGCTTCGTAAATCAGAAGCAACTCGTATAATCCCTGAAATTAGGACTGAATCTGGACATGTCACCACTACACCACAAAAAATAAATGAGAGTTTCAAAATATTCTATTCCAGTCTCTATGATTCTGAATCTTTAAACACGCCTGGACTGTTTGAGGCTTTTTTTGATGGAATGACAGTTCCGACTTTAACCTCGGCATTCAGAGACCAATTGGAGGAGCAAATTACAGTGGAAGAAATTAAATTGGCAATTAGCTCAACGCAGAATGGCAAATCCCCGGGTCCGGATGGGTATCCGGTTGAATTTTTCAAGACCTTTAAAGACAGTTTATCACCTTTATTACGAGACATGCTCATTGAGTCATTGGTTTCAAAATGTCTTCCCCTAACGCTTCGACAAGCGACCATCTCACTCCTATTGAAGCCAAATAAGGATCCATTAGAGTGTTCATCATATCGTCCTATATCACTCTTAAATGTAGATTTAAAAATACTGTCAAAAACACTTGCTCTCAGGCTAGAGCAATATCTACCATTGTTAATTTCTCCAGATCAGACAGGTTTCGTGAAGGGTAGGCATGGTTTTTTCAACCTGCGCAGGTTTTTAAACATATTACACACCAAGTCAACTACAACCCCTGAAATTGCCTTATTACTTGATGCTGAGAAGGCATTTGACCGGGTGGAGTGGGATTATCTGTTTTATACTCTACATAAATTTGGATTTGGCCCTAATTTCATTTCATGGATTCAGTTACTTTACTCCTCACCTATGGCACGTGTTAGAACAAATTCGTTATTCTCTTCTTATTTCCCACTTCTCCGTGGTACGAGACAAGGTTGTCCCTTATCCCCTCTTCTTTTTGCATTATCAATTGAACCACTGGCGATTAAACTGCGAGCTGACAGTTGCATTAAGGGCATCTTCAGAGGTGACCAGGAGCACAAAATATCCTTATATGCTGACGACCTCCTGCTGTATATATGTCAGAGCCTTTATGCTCTCTTCCCCGTGCTCTCGCCATTTTTGAATGTTTTGGTAATATTTCAGGTTACAAGTTGAACCTGCATAAAAGTGAACTTCTCTGTGTCAACTCTATAGCCAGAAAGATTTCATTTTCAGATTTTCAATTTAACGTTAAATCAGGGTATGTGACCTATCTGGGGGTTAAGGTTACCCACTCATACAAAGATCTTTATGAAAGAAACTTTGTCCTGCTGCTTAAAAATACTGAGACAGATCTTCAGAGATGGAACAATTTACCACTGTCATTAATTGGCCGCATCAATTCTATCAAAATGAACATACTACCCAAGTTCCTTTATTTATTTCAATGTATCCCATGCTACTTACCCAATAAGTATTTTATAACACTGCATAAGCATATCTCTGCATTTATTTGGAATGGCAAAAGTCCACGAATTCGTAAAGATTTCATGCAGAGGACTAGGCCAATGGGTGGATTAGCCTTGCCAAACTTTCAGTCTTATTATTGGGCAGCAAATATTCGTAATATGCTGTACTGGATGAGTAATGTTACTACAGAGACTCCAGCTTGGCTCCAAATTGAGTCATCCAATTGTGGCAAAATTTGCCTATCAGCTTTGTTGAGTTCAGCTCTCCCATTAGAACTATACACCTATAAACGTAACCCTTTGTTGTATGACTCGCTCAGAATCTGGGTGCAATGTAGGAAAAGGTTGGGGTTACACTTAATGTCAATTAAAGCACCTATCTGCTCAAATCATATGTTCCCACCTTCCATGATGGATTCTGCCTTTAAAATATGGAAAAGTAATGGCCTTAGAAATATCAAAGACCTTTTTGTAGATGGGATTTTTGCCTCATTCACGCAGCTCCTGAAGCAGTTTAATGTTCCTCGGCAACATTTTTTCCGCTATTTACAAGTTCGTCACTTTGTAAAGAGTCGATTTCCTTCATTTCCGGAACTACCTGAGGAAACTTCTTTGGATAAAATTATTAATATAAACGTTCATGAGAGAGGGGCGACTAAAGAAATCTATGCTATACTATTAGATCTTCAATCTCCTTCTCTCTTCATCCTTAAAGCACAGTGGAAGAAAGACCTTGGGATGACTATAACAGATGAGCTCTGGCAATCTGTGCCAGGCATGGGCTCCTTCAATTCAAGGTCCTACACCGATTACATATCTCCAAGGAAAAGTTAGCCAAGTTCTATCCAGGAGCTGACCCTCTGTGTAACAGATGTAAAGCAGAAACAGGTTTGCTCCTTCATACCTTTTGGACATGCCCCAATCTTCATAACTATTGGGTGTCTATATTTAACACTTTGTCAGAGATGTATAACGTTAAATATGATCCTTCTGCTCTAACGGCTATCTTTGGGGTGATACCTCAAGACATCACTTTGCCAAAATGCTATTCAAATTCTATTGCCTTTGCTTCACTTATCGCAAAACGCCTTATATTTTTAAGATGGAAGCAGGAAGCTCCTCCCACACATGAACAGTGGCTTGCGGAGCTCATGAGGTTTTTACATTTAGAAAAGATGAGATATACACTGGCAGGTTCAACCACCAAATTTCTTAAGGCATGGCAGCCATTCCTGATGTACATGGAAACATTTAAAATGACCACCTTATCGTGACCGGATGCCATATCTCTATATCACTATCATAGTTAACTGTACACTGAATGTCCCTTATACATTTTATTTTTATATTTGTTTGTTGTTGTTTGTTTGTTGTTTGTTGTTTTGTGGGGGTTTCTTTGGTTTGTTTGTTTTTTCCTTCTCTATTTCTGTTATCTTATGGGGTATTGTAAATACTGAACAGCAAACTACTGTATGTTCAATGTTTTGTTGTTAACATGCTGCTGTGACTGAAAATAAAATTTATTAAAAAAATAATAATAATAAAATAAAAAAAAAAGAACCAGGGATTACGTTAAGTAACCCAACATTTTTCCAGTTACTTTGTAATGATTTTACTAGTCCAGTCCACTTGATCTAGAGCAGTGGTCCCCAACCCCCAGGCCACAGACCAGTACCAGGCCGCAAGCGTTGAGGCTCTGCCGTGGGTACTGGTACTGTTTTTATTTTGTTGCATTTATCCGCGACACCTTAAAGGCCGGTCCGTGAAAATATTGTTGGGGCATGTTTATAATTGTGGGACTCTGCAGAAAATGCTAGACACAGGCTGTCAGTAGTCTACAAACCACTGTTAGGTAGTTCTTAGGAAAAGTGAAAGAAATGACAGTGAACTGCATAGAACATGCATTCCCACAGCACGCACAGACAGATTCATAAATAGATAACCACTTGAACTTTATTCTGTGGTTAGTGGCATACTTTTCTTAATCATTTCAAAACCCTAATTTACACTCAAATGAAATACAGGGAATCCATTTTCACTTTTAAAAAACATACTGATTAATTTCTGCTGGGTATCTAACAGGCAAATCATAAAATAAATTTCTGCAGAAATTCAAAGAGATACCAATAAGACTGCAGAGCACTTTAAAATAGTCATTTCAGTCTACCAAAGCGGTAAAGCTGTTGGTCTTAGAGTCTGGTATTAGTAAGTTCTGAATATTTAAAATATTATTTAAACTACCATTGAAAGTAGATTAAGGGGGCTTACAAGCAACCTATAAGCTAGTGTCTTATCCTCCTGACCCAAAGCTGATCTTGCGTTACAGCACAGAAAATCTACAGTTTACACAGGTTTACCAAAACTGGACAGAAGATTGCCCGAAGATTAAGATTGCCATGTTGCCTGATCTGATTTGTGCTGCAATTTTGGATGGTGGAGGTGTTAAAAAAGATGAAATTTAAAACAAAACAAAACATAGACAAACTTACATGCTACCCAAGTATGCTACCATAAGATAACGAGGCATGTCACAAAACTCAAATAATCTTAAACTGGCTGCTTCAACATGATATTGAGTTCACTGTACTTGGCTTCCACAGGCATCAGATCTCAATCCAATAGTGCACCTTTGGGATGTGGCAGAACGAGAGATTTGCACCGGTAAAAGTCAGCAGAAACTGTGTGATACTGAGGAATGTTTTGAACACCTGGTTGAATCTATCTCATAAAGATTTGAGGCAGTCCTAAAGGCAAACAGGGAGTCCAACCTAGTGCTAGCTAATTGCTGGTGAGTTTATATGTGACTCTAGATTCTGAGTGAAAGCAATTTACACAATTTACATGTTCTAATGTCACTTTTACATGGCAAGTTACAAAACTCACAAGGAAAAAAAATCCCTTATTTTTCTTGCTTTAAAATAGATTAAGATAAATTAATAAAGCTGTATTCTTCATGCTGGATGTGTGAATCAGTATCAAAGAGAATTACACTTATCTGCAAGGTCACATTAAGCTTTTCTTTTTCTACTATTGTAAAACTAAATGGAACAAATTAAAACTCCCAAAAGCAAAAACTTATAAATGCATATAATTTTTTTAAAAAAAAATCTAAATTTATTTATAAATGCCCACCTGTGTAGCAGTAATGCCATGACTGTTTCATCAACTTGATACAAAGTTCACACTATCCATACGGTATTTCATTCCACAAGCACAACATAAAAACTGAGTTAATATGTTCAAAGGTCCAATTTTATCTCCATTTATGTCAAGGTCTGAGCTAACAGCTGCTGTATGACGTGGTTCATTTACTGCTGCTGCTAAGTGGGGCAAAAAAGTATTTAGTCAGCCACCGATTGTGCAAGTTCCCCCACTTAAAATGATGACAGAGGTCAGTAATTTGCACCAGAGGTACACTTCAACTGTGAGAGACAGAATGTGAAAAAAAAAAAAAAATCCATGAATCCACATGGTAGGATTTGTAAAGAATTTATTCGTAAATCAGGGTGGAAAATAAGTATTTGGTCACCTCAAACAAGGAAAATCTCTGGCTCTCACAGACCTGTAACGTCTTCTGTAAGAAGCTTTTCTGTCCCCCACTCGTTACCTGTATGAAAGGCACCTGTTTGAACTCATCTGTATAAAAGACACCTGTCCACAGCCTCAAACAGTCAGACTCCAAACTCCGCCATGGCCAAGACCAAAGAGCTTTCGAAGGACACCAGGAAAAGTATTGTAGACCTGCACCAGACTGGGAAGAGTGAATCTACAATAGGCAAGCAGCTTGGTGTGAAAAAATCAACTGTGGGAGCAATCATCAGAAAATGGAAGACATACAAGACCACTGATAATCTCCCTCGATCTGGGGCTCCACGCAAGATCTCATCCCGTGGGGTCAAAATGATCATGAGAACGGTGAGCAAAGATCCCAGAACCACACGGGGGGACCTGGTGAATGACCTGCAGAGAGCTGGGACCAAAGTAACAAAGGTCACCATCAGTAACATACTACAACGGCAGGGAATCAAATCCCGCAGTGCCAGACGTGTTCCGCTGCTGAAGCCAGTGCATGTCCAGGCCCGTCTGAAGTTTGCCAGAGAGCACATGGATGATACAGCAGAGGATTGGGAGAATGTCATGTGGTCAGATGAAACCAAAGTAGAACTTTTTGGTATAAACTCAACTCGTCGTGTTTGGAGGAAGAATACTGAGTTGCATCCCAAGAACACCATACCTACTGTGAAGCATGGGGGTGGAAACATCATGCTATGGGGCTGTTTTTCTGCCAAGGGGACAGGACGACTGATCCGTGTTAAGGACAGAATGAATGGGGCCATGTATCGTGAGATTTTGAGCCAAAACCTCCTTCCATCAGTGGGAACTTTGAAGATGAAACGAGGCTGGGTCTTCCAACATGACAATGATCCAAAACACACCGCCCGGGCAACAAAGGAGTGGCTCCGTAAGAAGCATTTGAAAGTCCTGGAGTGGCCTAGCCAGTCTCCAGACCTCAACCCCATAGAAAATCTGTGGCGGGAGTTGAAAGTCCGTGTTGCTCGGCGACAGCCCCAAAACATCACTGCTCTCGAGAAGATCTGCATGGAGGAATGGGCCAAAATACCAGCTACTGTGTGTGCAAACCTGGTAAAGACCTATAGTAAACGTTTGACCTCTGTTATTGCCAAGAAAGGTTATGTTACAAAGTATTGAGTTGTATTTTTGTTATTGACCAAATACTTATTTTCCACCCTGATTTACGAATAAATTCTTTACAAATCCTACCATGTGGATTCATGGATTTTTTTTTTTCACATTCTGTCTCTCACAGTTGAAGTGTACCTCTGGTGCAAATTACTGACCTCTGTCATCATTTTAGGTGGGGGAACTTGCACAATCGGTGGCTGACTAAATACTTTTTTGCCCCACTGTAAGTGGGTGTGAACATTTTAGTTATAGCACATTTATGTTTAATTCACTGTGAACTGATGGTGTGTGATTAAATAACATTGTCTCCACTTCTTTCTGCTCAAAGTTGGCTTTGTGAAGAAAAAAAAAAAATCTAACACTTGGTGATGTTTGTGTACTCAGCTCATTTAAGACAGGCTTTTGACAATGAATTCTTAGGACAAATTATCTAAATTACGAGATCAAACTTGTACACGGAAGTGGTTTCAACTCTAAAAGATATTCAGATAATGACTTCTTCTAACATCTATGTTTGCTGATGCAGCTGTAAATGTTTCGCTCACTCACATCAAAGGCTAATATTTTCTCACAGCGGCTCTTGGTAATCGAGACATCGTTTTGCAAATTTCTAGCGGGTTTTTTCTACAGAACGAAATTCCATTGAAACATATCAGAAAATGTGTAATGTTTGTACAAATCTGGACAATAAAACCAAAACTTCATGCTTGACTAAATGAAGGTGGGGGCCTCTTTAGCGTCAAACACCTCTTTGAAGTTCTCCTTTATTAAACACCACCAGTAAGAAGTAAATGACACATCTGTGTAGCTGCCGTTGCCCCGGGTATGCAGCTTTTATGCTGTACCTTTTAGAGACGACTCATGAGTTCATTGAAAGAAAGAATTGGCTTTACATTACAAAGCCAACTATATGAATGGCCTGAAAAGCTGGTAATGAAATATGGGGAAAAACAAAACAAAACTAAAAAACAAAACACTTTTACACCGTGTTAATGACAAAACCAAACAAGACAAATTTTGATTTTCAGGCAAGAAAATAAATAAATAAATGAATGAATAAATAACTACAAACAGAAACAAAGTGTCATTTATCACACAAACTACAGATGGTTAGGATTTAGTTATTAATTTAGAATTGATTACCCATAAAAAAAGAAGTTGTATACTGCCAACATACATGACTTCCAAGCTGTTTAAACACTATAAGTGGCTTAAAAAATGCAAAGAAATGTTGGGACATTGGTAATAAAACCGCTGGTTATGACTGGATATACAGAAAAAAAGAATCCCAGAAAGATTTATTCTTTCACAAATAAAGACATTCGGCTAGTGCCTTGTTGGCACTGGGCTGCATGCCGTTTTGCCTTCAAAACTACTTTAATTCTATGTGGAACAGATTCAACAATCCTAAAGGTGCTGTGCTTGATAGAGAACTGATGTAGTGCAGTCATGTTAAAGTAGTAAACTTGTACAGTATAGTATATCTCTATGCCGTAGACATCCCGAGGAATGTAACACATCTGGTCGATGCAGCCCACAACATCTCTGATTGGCGTGGAATGTTATGGCGTACATTAAGAGAGGTCGCTAGCAGTGTTGGTCAAGTTACTTGAAAAAAGTAATCAGTAACTAATTACTGATTCCTCCCCAAAAAAGTAATCCCGTTACTTTACTGATTACTTATTTTCAAAAGTAATTAATTACTTAGTTACTTAGTTACTTTTAAAAAACACGATTTACAACCTGAAGAGGTGATAAAGCGATAGATCTTTCAGCCCAATTCTACTTTTTCTACATAATCCATCATACAAAATGTAATCAAATGGAAGTCTCTTTTTTTTTTTACTTGTTTTATCAGTTTTAATCTTTTAACTTTATGCATCAAGCAAAAATTTAATTATATGCAACATTCTCTGACTTGAATAAAGTAGTTTAACATTTAAACCTATTTTCTACACATTCCAGCACATAAAATAAAATGTTTTTTGTGTTTACACTCACTCTTTCAAATAGATGCAAGTAAAACACAGCAGAAAATAAATAAAGTCAAAGACTCAGCGGTCCTGTTGCTCTATTTTCACCTGTAAAGCAGGACTGCGGTAGGCGGAGGTTTACCCAGGTGCAGGTGTGCCGCGGTCAGTTGAAGAATCCGCGAGTTTCTCTGTGAATTTCCCATTACGTCGTTGCGCACTCGGTCCTTGCTTGGAAGTTTAGGGGTTTTTTTCGCTGTAAAAAGAAGTTTTCTTCCCACGCACGATGGACGCTAATGTTTTTGTCACTTTTTATGGAATCAAACTCAAAGTAAGGTCAGTACTTCCACGCTTTAAACGCTGTACGCTCTCCCACAATCGATATGTGATCCATTGTTGATCTGCACACAGCTGTTGTCACTAACGGCGCACTCGCTTACGTCACTATCGTGAGACATTCTCGCAAAAAATCACGGTTTTAGTAACGCAGTGTTCCTACGGGAAAGTAACGGTAATCTAATTACTGTTTTTGCAATAGTAATCCCTTACTTTACTCGTTACTTGAAAAAAGTAATCAGATTACAGTAACGCGTTACTGCCCATCTCTGGTCGCTAGCAACGTTGTAAGTTTTCATGTAGATTTCCAACTGCAGCCTAATTCAGGCATAAGGCACCCAAACGCTGCCAAGAATGTATCTCTACACCATTACACCTTCACCGTTCATATAAGTCAGGATGCATCCATGCTTCTCTGTTGTTTATGCCACTTTCTGACCCTACAATCCAAATGTGCCCCTCTTCAGAATACCTTGGTTATGGTATTCTGGTTAGTAACTGCTACCTTCCTTCCTTCAAAGCAGTCTTCTCATTCGCCTCTGACCTCAACAAGACAAATCCAGTGAGAATAGTTAATCACTGGATATTTTCTCTAGAGGTTGCTCTGCAAAATTCCCAGTAGATGAGCAGTTTTTTAAACTTTAAAGGTGCTCTCTCCTCCCCATTCATGCTTATTTTGAACTTACATTTACATTTCATTTGCAAGCTTACATGCTTAATTTGAACTTCAGCAGGTGACAATATCTACATGCCCAAATGCAATGAACTGCAGCCATTTATTTATTGTGTGGATGCTTTAAGGCATCCACACTATTGAGTTCCTGTTTCTCTTTATTCTTTAAACTTTATTGTGTGGATGCTTTAAGCATCCACACTATTGAGTTCCTTCTTGGTGTTTCCGTACACTTTTCACCGTGGATCTACTTCCACAATTTTTGTGCTATTTTCACCGTTCAAATTTTAAACTATTCAGCTATTTCTGCTAATGACGGCTATGTCTTTTGGTATTTTTCACTATTATACTTTTTAAAATATTAAGCTTTTTTCCTTTAATTTGAAATGAATGGGAAACTTCTGCAATTCTGCTAAAATTTGCTTGTTTTTGAAACTTAACTACTTCCTCATATTTTCACATAGAGCAACCATTCAAACTTTAAAATGTTCTCAAATTATTGGGCTATTCAGGTATAAATCAGCTTTTTCAAATCTTTTACCGTTTTACTTTTATGCCTCTTAAAGTTTTGAGTTGCAAAATTGTGATTTTTCACAAAATACATGCGTCGTTATGGTTGCTATGCACTTGGCTTCCAGTGTGCCACTGAAGGTTTTGCAGTCTTCTCTTAATGTCCAAACAACTTCTTGCTACTTGCTCAATTTTCACTCAACTTCCACAAATTATACATCAAAACGTAGGTATTTTTGCTGGCTTTCAGAAAATGTCACTATCATTGTTGTGGGATTCATAGAATTTTGGCAAATCTCCTCAGACCAACAGAAAGTCAGAAAACTCTCCATATAAAGTCAATGGAGAGTTTGTTCAAAATCACCGCTTGATTTCTGTAATGAGAGGCATATTCGAATCGTCATATCTCCTTAACGAAGCAAAGTTAAGACATATCTTCAGACACTCCTGACGCTCACAATTCAAGAATTTCTTTCTCACCTATTACCGTTCTGAAATGAGTTGGACTTGTTTGAGGGTAGGAAATTCGTCCGTCGCTCAGATTTCTTCAGATTTCAAACTCTGGAAATGAACCACTTTTTTCTCTCGTCATAACTTTTTGTTGGATTTCCACAGAGACCTGAAAATTTCCATGACTGTTCACCAAAGCCTGCTGTCTCTTACGGTGAAAGAATGATATCGATACTCCAAATAGATTTAGAGTTACAAAGCGTTGTTTGAGGGCAAGTCAAGGCAGTTTTTGCTTCGCTCTACTCAGTTATGGTGCATTAGAAGTCAAATATCTTTAATAATTCATATTTTAATGATAGATTGTCAACACTGGAAGATTCCCCCATCTTTTCTGAACAAAACGGTGTAAGAATGACCGCTCTAGCCCCTACGGTTAGGAAATTATAGTCATTTGTTTGAGGGCAGTCCTCACTATGAGAAATAGACTGCAAAAATCCTGTGTCTCTCTGTGCTGCATGCACCTGTTTTGGCGGGAAAAAGTACACAGCCTCTCTGATTGGTGGATTCAAATTCAGCAGCTCCCAGGCTGACCTAGAAACTTACTTCTCTCTCCCTGTGTGTGTGTGTGTGTGTGAGACACACACAGAGAGAGAGAGAGAGAGAGAGAGAGAGAGAGAGAGAGCGCCTTTTAATGGGATGATCTCATTGTAAGATTCAAATTCAATATATTTAGACTGGTTGACTGAATTGGATCTTGTGTGTGTGTCTCTCTGTGCATGTGTGTTTCCTTATGTGTACATATTTGTGATTGTGTGGCTGTTATAGATTTTTTTTCCTGATTTTTTTCATTTAACAAGTATATTTGAGGGACCCTCAGCATGTTCAGCATTTTTTCAGCTGTCCATTTTGCTTTTCCAATTTTTCTGTTTAAGTTATTACTATTGTGCTAAATCATACTATTTCTGCTGTTTCATAAGATTTGTGCTTAATATACTATTTCTGCTTTTTATAAGATTTGTGCTTAATATAGTATTTCTGCTTTTTATAGGATTTGTGCTTAATGTAGTATTTCTGCTTTTTATAGGATTTGTGCTTAATATAGTATTTCTGCTAAATATAGTATTTATGCTTAATCATACTATTTCTATATATTACTGCCAGGTACCCAGGCAGCCAATCCTCTGTGAGGATTGAGACATTCAAATATACATATCAGGGCCTGCACGGGTTCACAGCCAGCCAATCATATCTGAGGTCTTCCGTTTCCTCTCTCGTCATATCTCAGCGACGGTTGTACAAAGAGCAATGAAAATCGCGGTCAAAGTACACCAAAGTCCGCTGATTCAGCCAGTACAAGAATTATGCTTCTATCCCACCTAGTTTTTGAGTTAGACAACGTTTTGTAACTCCAAAAAACTGCGTTTTTCGCTTCTCACCGCGATCTAATTCTGACTGCTCATCACCCTGTTTTCCAGGCGCTCGCTCTCTTTCCCAGTCATATACTTGTTATACTCGTATAACTATGCATGTGACAAATAAAGAACCTTGAACCAGTGGCGCAGTTGGTAATGACACGGGTCTGCAACACAAAGGTCGTGGGTTCAATTCTACCTTGGTCAACATGTTTTTTCCCTACAAATGAATACACTATCACAGACCAGTAATTCATATTGATCATTTATTACAATTCTGC